>NW_020654422.1:12226752-12398138 GCF_003589595.1 Hyposmocoma kahamanoa
TTTCAGTACAAATCGGCAATTTCATACTTTAACCCCTATTATTAAGAATCAGTTACGCGGTCAACGATTTTCATCACCTGAAGAGGCTGTCTAAGAGTTTGAAAAATATGTTTCAGAGATTGTCACGGAGGAGTGGCATAAATGTTTTCAAAATTGGTTCACTCGTATGAAAAAGTGCATTAACGCTAACGGAGAATATTTTGAGAAACAATAAATTCATTTCTGACCATTTATAGTATTTGTTTCTCATTCATTCCGGAAACTTATAGTGCGCCACACGTAGTCGAGCACCCTGTTTAGGCTACGAGGCTTTGCCGAGTGGCATAAGTAATACGAGTACGAGATTTTAAGACCTAATTATGCAATTATAGCATACAATACTTTTTTTACGAGTAAATAAAATAATTTAACAGAACCAATATTAATGTACATTTTGTTATCAATCCATGCCAACGAACGCAATTTTTTAAAATAAGTTTTAACCCATGTCTTCGATAGTGCTTCTTACGAAATTTAATAAAGGTTAATGGCCCAGTTGCAAGACTTTTAGGCCAATGTATGGTTACATCAGGAGGCAGTATAGCACTGAGTAGCGTAAATTGAAAAACGTTATTTTTTTGAAACTCATTACAGTTCTGTGTACAGTACTATGATGCTCATTATAGTAGTGTATACAGAACTTTAATGACATTTTTCAGCTCAGTGGCGAGTATCATCGACAATACAGTTTTGATTCAGAACTAAAAAGAGCGCCTTTATGACATGGTTCATGAAATTATAATTGACAGATTAAAGTACATTAGTACAGGAGTAGAAAAAAGATCATTTTTACATTAATAGAAAAAATCTTTATGTCCTGCAAAATATTTTTAAAACCGTCATGAATTTCAATTCTAGATTTATTTTTTGCTCATCAAGAAGGCAGTTGAAATAAATCTATTAAACAATATGGCACATACCATGCTCAAGGACAAATCGGGGAGCCAAAAATTGTTCAAATCATGGTTTTTCAACTATATTTAGATAACGAATTCCTAGGTTTCCCTGATGTTATACACAGGCAATGAAACTATTTTTATTTTATTTTTATCGCATATATTTGTTTTTATAAACAAACCAACGTTTCGGGCTCTTTACAGTCAGCCGTGACCATGGGACCAAATGGCACCTGTAAAGCGCTCGATACGTTGGTTTTGTTTGAAAAAATAAATTTACTCGATATAGATAAGAAAAATAGTTTCATTTCCTAACTATATTTCGATTTTACCAAAAATTTTTCAATAAAGCATCAGAGTTCCATTGTTACTCAAGTTACTTCCAAATGTTTACTGCCTCCGTGGCAGAAGTCCCAGGTTCGATTCCCGGGCCGGGAGAAATATTTGTATGGTCTACATTTAGTTCTCTCGTGAGTTTGGGTGTAATTTGTGGTTGTCTATGTGTGTGTCCACGACACCGCGACACAGGGTTTCCCAAGTGCGGAGCTATGTTGAGTGTGTGCGTTATTTATTTATTATTTGCAATATACCCTACAATCTTAACTGCCTAATTATAGTGCCCGCGAGAGCACTTATGTACTTACTGTACTTAAACGGCCCTTACCGTCAGTAGGTCTATCAACAGTATACCACAACTTCATCTGTGAAGGATGATCCTTCTGGTATCTCTCTAATTCTTCTCTGAGCAGAATGTCATCTTCGGTCTGATTTGCATATAGCAATCTCATCTCCGTATGATCATTGACATCTTGACAGATGTGCCTAATCAGTTGAAGCATTGGAGTGATGCCAGTTCCACCTGGGGAATAAAACCATGCCTCAGTACAAGGGATTATATTACATTATCGTTTGTTCTAATTATAGTGGATTAGTCAAAGCTTTAGAACGTTACACATATCAAAGACTTATTCACTGATTACCAGTACATAATGTGTTCATTTTTGTGACGTAAATGTTTCATCTATTACACATTCTATCAGGTAACTATTAAGTACATAAAGGATTACAATGACTAATATCTACAATCCACAGAATCAATTCTTTTGTATACTCATATGTTAATAATAATAAAAATAAAATATGCATTTTTACAATGCAATATTTTTGATAAATACCTCGTAAATAATCTCCTTTACATTTACGTAAAACTAATTTCGTAATAGGTATACATATACTGCAAAAGTTATCAAGCTATCAATAGTGGTTTTTGTATTGAAAATTGTGTACGTAAATATGTATGGAGAAAATACCAATTTTTGGTAAGTAATTTTTTAGATAAATACTGACATTACACTGTGGACGGTATATTATGTACTTATAAAGAGGATGTTGTGCAAATCATGGCAAAAGATAATACGTCGCATGGCGTACAAGGCCAAGAAAGCGCACGACTTAGTTTTAGATGGGTTAGGCCTAAGCGACTTTTCTATGTAGTAATGGCTTATGTTATTAAGATCAGTGCTGAGTTTATTCACAACTTCCACGAAATTTTTCGCTTGAGAAGTTACAGCAACGGAGCCAGAATGCTACCCTGGGGGCGAACATTTTCTTGCGATCTTTAACGACATTTGTCCTGGAAGAGATGAACCCGAAAACGATAGTTGAGTAATATGGAGGAGTTCATGGAGTATGACGATACATTTATGATTACCGGTCATGGTTTCCACCTTCCATAACAGCCGTCTAAGGTTCTGTGGCGTAGGCTGCTGACAAATCAATGAACACAGCAGAGTTATCTTCCCTGATTCAAATCCATCTCGATGTTTGCGTAAATACTACACGAGTATCGTTTTGTACTTTTTATCGGAATCATATCGAGGCAACTGATAGGAATCGTTTCAGATGATTGACCGTTTAAAATTGATTTGACCATACTGATCAATTATTGCTAACTATGGGGTTTCTTATCATGAAATATAACTTCTTATTCACTACTTTTAATAGAAACCTGTACCTAACTAGTGTTAATAGTTTGGTTCACCACGGGTTTCGAAATCTATATACTAACAACAAATATTTTATGTCAGTTTCATACAAATTAATGAAGCGAAAAGTAGGTACACCAGGAAATGACATTCAGTAATTTCTGCTTTTTAAATGTTAATATATAAAGCATACCGAAACGACAGTTAGGGTCGTATTCTAGAACTCTACTCAATGCTCAAGTCAGGATTTGAGTATGGTTTAAAGCACTCAAAATCGTACTCAAGTCCCTGCCATTAGGGTCGTATTTCCAGTGCTTGTGTTTCAATTGCAATCCTGACTTGAGCATTGAGTAGAGTTCTAGAATACGACCCTTAGTTTCACGATACAAGTAATATTGTGAGTAGGAAAATTACCAGCAATCATGTTGAGTTTTTTAACCAGGACATTCACTGGAGGGTCTTTTCTCATCTTTTTGATGAGGAAGAGACCTTTTCCAGCATACTGCAATCTCCCTGAAGGTCCTCTAACGTCAATAGTCTCTCCGAGTTTCATGTTGTTCAGGTGCTGCGACATCTTTCCTCCATCGGGGAACTTGGGATGAACATTTTTAAAGTACACCTAAAACCAGAAGGCAATGTAAACATCAATGTCAAATTTATAAAATGTCAAATGTCAATGTCTTGTAAAATGTCAAGTTAATTTGTTTAATGTAAAATTAAGAATAATTTTAACCCAGTAGACTATCAAGATTATCAAAAGTTATTGTCACCATGAATTGACAATTATATCAATATATAATGTAGATGAATTATTTATAAATCTGTCCTATTTTACTTGAATGAAAACAATCCTTCACTTGTTAAAGTTACAAAATATGTAAATTATTTTACTGTCTCCACAACACCACCTGTACAATACAATGTATTTGTTTATTTATTAAGAATAGACTTTCTTGCACATTCTTCTCAGGGCAAACAGCCCCAAGAATGAGCAGTAGAGTTTAATCAATGTCACAATTACAGTGTAAGTAGCTTGCCTAAAAAATAAAGATTATTTGACTTTATGAATTGTATAATAATAGGTATGTACTTACCAACTTTGCAAATAAGTAACCAATGCTTAATATTTACATAAATTACATAAACATAATGTATGACTGATGGATGACTGACATTAAAATGCTCTCAAGAATTAGTGGTCAATGTTATAAGTTAAAGAAAGGTTACATTTGGAAAAGAGCATTTCGAATGAACACTGAACTAAATATACATCTGTTAAAATTGCACAAGCTTCTGCACTAACACAGAGTAAACGTTAATTTCTAAACTTTTATAGCAGTGAATACCAAATGTTCAGTGCCTGTTATAACAACCGGAACACAATAAAAATGATGATTCACCTTGATTACCAAATCCACATATCCATTGTCATCATCACTGGACACAGGTGTATAAGATCTAATGACCAGGTCATCATCAATTTTGGCTGATAAGTGTATATGTTGGCCAACGGGCAAACCTGAAACGCATTCAGTCATTTGTTGATAATTTTCAATCTTTTAACATTACATTGTTAACTCTATCAAATTAGGTAATTTATCTGCTTGTTTTACACAAAGTTTTACTACCTACCATGATATTCAGTTATGTTTTGTGAAATTATTCCATTATAATTGTTATAATAAACACAAAGTTCGAACACTAAAAAAAACTCTGTCGATCCAGCTGGATACGAACAAGCGCTTTCAACACACCGTGCTGAAGGCGCGGTTCAGCGTCAGGCACGGTATGTTGAAGGCGCTGGTTCGAATGCAGCCGGATCTAAGGAATTTTTCTTAGTGTTTGAACTTTGTATTAATATTAATAATCCGTATTTTCGAATAATTAGGTATTAAATGAATTAAAATTAATATAATTTAGAAGCCTGAAAATTGATACCTATACATATAGTTATTTACTAGAATTTTACATGTGATTGTTTCATTTACCTCATTAAAGAGGAAGGAAGAATTATCTAAAATAATGTATTTTAAACTATAAGTGTTTTTGCAACAATGTCAAAAGGTTATTGAAAAACTTTGTACCTCTTTTGTAAACAACATCACCACACATGATTAGACATTCTGATCGCCACTAAATTTTGTGTTATGAATGCTTATTAATAAGCATTCCCAAGTTGTAGCAGTAGAATAACACTACTCATATCTTTCTTTTCAGTGTTATACCTTTTGTTCCACTGCTTGTGGTTGATGCTTGTTCTTGTTCTTGTTCTTCGAACAGTGATATTCACAATTTGTGTGAATGATGATATCACTATTCACACAATCAATCCATCTTATCTGAGTAATGTGACTCTTATAGTCTCAAATACTTACCTAATACATGTTTATCAGATGGCAAACCAAACCTAAATCTTCTAGTGTCATGACTGATCTCTTCGCGTTCAATAAGCGGCAGAGGGTATTTTGTGTTGGGGTCAACTAAAGCCACTAACTTCTTATTTTTCTTTTTGCCCCAAAGACATTTTGCTATTACTGTTGATAAGATTACTGCTGAGCCGAGGCCGATTATTATGGGCAGAACCTGAAAAGATATATTAGATGGTATTTATTTGATAGGAGAGGATATTATTTATGTTAAGTATACAAACACTACATAACTTGAAGCAATTTATATGTACACATATACTTTATGCCCATTTCCCACCAATGTAGGCAGATACCACAATCTTACACTTGATTATGATCCTGACACAATATACTTTCAAAACAATCAAGAAACAAAGTTTGCTAATACATAAATTTGATCAGTGAACAATTTTTGCTAACTTCCCAAGTATAATAATAGCAGTGCCTGGTAACTACAATTATCTGGTCTCAAAGTAGGAAATTCCCTGTACTGTGAGTACCAGAGCGAAACAAAATTAACTGAGAGGCAATTAACCCAATTTAGAAATACTAGTTTTCCAAAGCTGTATTACCAGGAATAGAGCCCAGAACATCCTATATAATGCGAAAATACCAAGCAATAATTGCATAATACACATTAGTTCTAAATTGTTCATGCACTGTTTATGTTCTTCTGTGTGAGCAGTAAAGTGTATGTCTATCTACCTATAATACATCCACATTATGAACCACTGGGCCACCAAGATATTTCAGAAACACAACACACACCAAGATATTTAACTATTATACGAGATCCTTGATTCTAGGATAACAAATCGTTTAGACAATTACCTACTGACATCAAAGCACATAATGGATAATAATATAAAAGGTTACATTTCTTAGAATAATATAATATATATCTAAACTAATATATCTAAAACTCTATCCTTCTTCAAGGACAGTTAGGCAAAAAACAAAAGTATAATCTTATGTATAAAAAAGTAATATATATTTAATGTACATACTGCTAATTCTTTAAATGTAACATCACTCATTGTCACTCTTTTACTAAATACCACTTGTATAACCAAAATGTGTTTCACTGAGAAATACAGTTATTATATATATATATATTAATATAATAAAATTGTTTTTTCTAGGTTTTTTTTATACTTGCGTGTAGTACGACATCGACGCAGAATAGAAAACTGTCAATAGTGGTTGACACTTAATTAAAATTATTGCAACCTTGGACCTTCTTATCTCGGATATTGCAACTCTACACTCACGCATAGCATGTACAATTCAATTATAACAAAATTACTTGTATACTGAGAGATTAAGTAGGTACTTAACGCGCATGACAGACGACCGCGTTCGTTTCGCTACTTAACCTAAAAAAACTTGGACGAATAATGAAAATTAAAAAGGTTATAAACCAACCATCCTGCGAAATCAAAAATTTACACTCAACATCGAGAAATTCCATTATTATGAAATATCAGCAGTTCGATAGTGTCAATAAAATTAACATTGTCTATAAATACGAGAATAAAAAGGACTCTCTCTTCTGCCGTAGTATTGGCTTGGTTCATACTTCATTAGAACAAAGAACAGAAAGAACTTACTATTCTTAAGTTGATAATCAGCGGCATGTTTGCTTTTAGTTGCTGCTTCTTTAGAATTCAACTAATTCTTAAGCAAAATCACTACACTACTCACATACAATTTTTAAAAAATTATATAGGTTTGGACTGGATAAGAAAACAGGTTACATATTCAATAGGCCCGCCCGTTTATGTAATGTAGTGGAATGTATTTCATGCGGTAGCAGTCTCAAGACAAAAATTATTTTAGTATCTCGAAGAACGATGTGTTATGTCATTTTTACCTTTCACTGCTAGTTGGTTCCGAGGCATGGCAAAAATAGATCTTGAATTAGAAATAAACATTAATATAGTACAAAATATATTGATCAAGTCGGCCGTTTCGTTATATAGACAAGCCAGACAAGTATCTCGTTTAACAATACAATTAGGTCTCTAAGTATGTATAGTATATACTTTTAATTTTACAAAAGTGTAATATTTTGAAAGACTTTGGAATTGAAAAGACGCGCCAAACGGGTGGACAGTCTATGGACAGACAATTATTTATTTGTTGAGCATTGGCTATAGAGCCATCAGCTGAAACAAGCAACAAACAATCAAGAAACTCAAAACGTATTATTACTTAAACTAAAAATTAATTCGTGAAAAAACCGAAAGTACAAAAACCCGCCATTTTCTCAAATTCCCGGATAGACAAGTGACAGCCTATTTTTTTTCCGAAAGGTGTGGTCTCGTCCCAAATTTTTTTTTTGCACCCTCTAAGTAAACCCAAAACACGGAATCAAAATAGTTATCGTCATCGATTGACTTTGAAGTCACCATAAATTCATTTCGCCATTTTTAGAGTACTTTTGTGAGTACAGATACGGTTGTCAAACAGGCACAAACTACTTAGGACGCTATCCTATTATGTTGTGACGACAAATAGTCGTACAGTTTTGAAATAAACGAATACTAACATTTAAAATACAGTGAATAGCACATACTTATCTATAAATGTCAGTGGTGAATAGCGACATCTCTCGTCAGGGCTGGTAGCTGTAAAGGCATCTAACTGGATGATAAAACTTTCAAAAATTTCTCGTAGATGGCGCTACGTCTAAAAAGTCGTTGAAAAACCAAATACATAGACACGACGAGAAACACATAGAAAAATTCGTGGGATCCGCTGGTTCGTTCCGTGGCTTAGTTGGTATAGCGTCTGGCACGGTATGCTAGAAGACGTCGGTTCGAATCCGGCCGGATCGAAGAAATTTTTTCTGAGTGTTCGATCTTTATACATATAAATACTAACATAGTTGAAGCATTTATAATTTTACAGTCAGAACGTTGACAAAGTCAATATCAACCATATATTAGTCATAGTATATAACATTCGTCCATTCCTGCAATTCACGACATCTTCTCAATGAGCCGTCGCGTCGTCGCGGCAATCTGATAATGCGCTCACTGCACCTCGGTGCTCCCTGTCGCAGCGATTTAGTCGTTGAACTGCTTTGTCGTATTTACGTGTGAACGTCAACGAGTCCAATTTTAAAGTCGTTCGATCCAAATGCCGTTAAAGCGTATTTTGGCATATGAATCGAACTTAAATCGACTCTAAACGACAAGTCATACGTATTCTGCTAAAATTTTGACAGTTCTTTCAATAGACTTCCGACGACTAAATGTCAAACTTCACAATCCAAGATGTCGTTCATTAGTCGTTACGTTTCGATTCTACTCATATCAAAGTTCGTTCAAGTGATACGTGAATACCCATTTTGGATAAGACTTCAATCGAACGACTACGTAACTTTAACGATATTTTAATAGCTTGAACTTACGTGAATCGCACTACATGTAAGTTCCGTATCAGGGGGTCTACTCTCGATCTCCGTCCGACATCCGTCCGAAACAATTACTGCCATATAAGCAATACTTAACCAAATGAAAAGACGCGTGATGCGAATGAAGCTTCTTACTGGATACTTGTCTTTTAATTTTGTCGAATATTACTTATTTGACAGTAATTGTTTCGGACGGAGATCGAGAGTAGCCCCCCAGGTGTCGCTGGCGAGGGAGTCTCCGCTGTCGGTCGTTTCGGGCCCCTTATAGGTCCCATGATCACGGTTGACTGGATGGGACATGTAAAGGACCCGAAAATTTTAATAAGAGTAAGTCAACGACATCATGTAATTGAAGTCTGTGTATAGGTTGTCATTACATTATTATATGTAGACCATACAATTACTACAATATATATAATATACAATTATTCTAAATCAGATGTGTGCACATTTTGACATTAATAATTTAATGTCCTAAACAATTTGGTTTCACTCGGAGCCGCTCTACAACCGATGCTGGTGTGGAGTTGATAAAACATATATTTGATGCATGGGAAGACTCACATGATGTTATTTTATTATTATATTATTAGTATTGGTGTATTCTGTCCTTTCCAAGGCTTTTGATTATGTGCACAATGATACTTTAGTCTTCGCCATTATGGTATGGCGGGCCATGACTTCGACGTTCTTAAATGATATTTGTGTGAGAGGGCACAGAGAGTCGATGTCAACGACACGAGATCATCAGGATTTGCAATTAGTATGGGCGTCTCTCTAGGATCAATTCTAGGTTCATTTTTGTTTTTAGTTTATGTTAATGATTTACCTAGCCTCGTGGAGGGTTTAGAACGTGAGATAATATTGTTTGCTGGTGATATGACCTTATTATTTAAAGTTAAAAGGCACCAGTGTTGCTTTGACGATGTGAACAATCCTATGTCTAAAGTAGTAAATTGGTTTGCAGTTAATAGCCTGCACCTTAATAAGAAAAATAAAAATTGTGTAAAATATACCTTTATAATTAACCAATGTTAGACAGACGAACACAAACATTATAGTTAGAAACGAAAAATTGAACGTTGTAGATACTGTTATATTTCTAGGTATAACTTAAGATGCTAAATTGCAATGGAGTCCACACATAAATAAGTTATCAAAACGGCTCAGCTCTGCAGTGTACGCGATAAAGAAATACGAAAACTTTCAGATGTCGAAACAACTAGATTGGTTTACTTCAGCTACTTTCACAGTTTAATGACATACGGCATTTTGCTTTGGAGCAATGCCGCCGATATTAATCGAATCTTTGCCCTGCAGAAACGTACGGTTAGGGCAATTTACAAAATCTGGGCCCCAGAGCGTCTGTTAAATTTAAAGAGATTAACACTCTTACACTAACGTCACAGTACATTTGTGAAAATGTTATTTATATTCCTAGAGGATGGAAAAAAAAAGTATTATTTGTTTTATGAAAAAAGTGACAGACGTAACATTAATACGAGGAATAAAAATAAACTCGCTGTTCTTGACAGTCGTCTTCTTAAAGTCTCAAATTCATCTAAGGGACAATGTGTACCTACGCTTTTATAATAAGATTCCGATTGATGTTTAAAATTTGTCATTTACAAGCTACAAGGTTTAAAACTATTGCGAAACAAAAACTTTATATTAAAGGTTATTGTACAACTTCTGCGTACTTAAATGACAAAAATCCATGGTAGTGACCCGTTTAACTCGTTCAGGTATTCTCGATCTAAGATGTTTAAATTATTGTAATGATAAATGTATTCCAATGTAGGTATATTTACTTTAGAGTTCCTTGGTCATTCTTCTCAGGGGAATCGGCCTTACGAACCAGCAGTAGAGTTTAATCAGTATGACGATGTCAAGTGTAATTTGCTTACCTATGAAATAAAGACTGTATGACTTTGAAATATTCCTCTCTCGGACCCGGAACCTCTGTATGGTAACCGTTCGACCAGAGGCAATAAAAATAGGTGCATTTTATTTTGGACCATTTATACTTAGTTTGGCCCAGTTATTAGGCATAATCAGGATTTATGGCTTTTGGAGTTTGCTCCCTAGACCTAAACCAGGTGCATATTATCATCTAGTTAGCTTTAATGTAATCTCCCTGGTTTCAAAAAGTAAAAATACAAAATGGCACGGCGAGAACATTGGTTTGGGCTATTTAAAGCGATCAGCCAAGACATGATTTTAAAAATGTGAATATGAGTCGCACGTTATTATTATCGTAATAATGGAACAATGCCATGTAGAGTAAGTACCTATCACTGGTACCGAACAGTAAAATGACTTATGTACTCTTTTCAATACTGTTTACTGGTTGCCAGAGCAACGACGGCAGACTTTCTTTATATTATTTTTATAAAAAAGTAAACAGACATCTGTTATATTTTACAAAATTAATGTAAAGGTATTTTTCTAATTAAGACGCCATGGAAGGTATTAAAGAAGACGCCATACACCACACTGCTCTCAAACTCGCAGAAGAAATAAAAAATTTATCAATTTACAAATCCTTTTACAGTGACGTTCAGGTAAGAGTAGACTAATATGTATCACTTGAACATACTCAATATTATATAATTTCCTGCAATAGATCAATTTACAATATCTTACAATTTACGAAAATATGTGAGGAAAATAGTGTAAACCGTCACGTCGTCGGTAGGGATTAATTTTACTTGTCTTTTTACCAAAACATGTCGACTATTCGGACTTTCAAGTTCTATAAACTTAAATATTAAGGTTACCGCGCGTTACAGAAAATGGTATGTTCGCCAAACGTAAAGAAGGAGGATTTCAAACAGACGTTACAACAGGCTATGAAAGAAAAGGGACTCGACACAAAATTAAGGAACACAGTGTTTCATTGGGTGCGCACGCAAACAAAACAAAACGTAAGTAGTGTAACATAATAGCAGTTTGTCTGATTTAAATTGATACTATTTGTGTTTAAATACTTTCAGATAACACGTGGACGCTGACTTGTGTGCTTAGTTAATATTCGCTATATGAGTACGTAATACTCAACTGAATTGGTACATTTGAAAACCATCTTTTTATAGTTGCCTCACACGCAGCACATATTCGGCTACTTCCCACATTGTCTTATCATACTGTACCTACCTACAATTCACACGTTCAAGTACACGTTCTTACAACCAAGAACAAAATAATTTATTACTAAATTTAGAAACATTTATTCTATTTTAGGATCCCATTGCATGTTTAACAAAAGCAAGTGCCCAATGGGAGAAACGCATACATAAATCTCTCAACTCGATGTGCTCTGACCTCGAGACCTCATTGGCCAAGATAAGGCCCCAGAGTGAGAAGGAAGAACTAGCAGAAAAGTGGAATGAACTTAGCACTTACAATTTAGGTAAATTCTTGGAACAAATTCTGTTGCTTGCTGTATGAGTATGTTTAAGAATTCTTTTGGAAAGAAGACAAAACTAGGTAAAATAATTAGTAAGTAGGGGAACGTGGGGTATTGGGAGCCCGCGGGTAATGAGAACGGTGTTAAACTGGACTTTCCCAATGCTCGTATTTGTGCAAACGGCACTCCTATATCTTCGTTAACGTTTGACAAGATTCGAGTCCCGTGGGCGCCCCTGTAGAACCCCGCGTTTAGTCGTATGAGAGGGTTGTGTGTTTTTCGCTACGCACTTATAAAATTGGCTAAATTTCATCATCCCAGGTAGGCATTAAAATGCATAGATACTACATTGTATTTACACTAGCTATGTCACCATATCTATCAAATTTTAGAAGTTATGCTTGAAATCACAATAAAAACAGAAATGTTTTTACTGTTTTATTCCTTTTTCAATTCGATGTTACGCGGGTAATGAGAGCTATTTGGCTCTCCTTACCCCATTGCAATATTCACTGGATATTTCTTTAACACTTTCTTGTTTATTTTCATTACTTTTTAACTTATATATATATTTTATTACTTTAATTTTTTTTCAGACTGATTATATATAATGGCTCCCATTTGACATACGGGATTCTTACCGGCTCCCATTTCACGAACTGTGGGGTAATGAGAGCGAATGACATGTTTTAGTTTTTTCTTTTTTAACCAAATATTTTATTTTAATTTCACATTTTTTCTGTGATTATCTAGTACCCAGATATGTGAAGCGTACGTTCATAACTAATACAAATTTAAATTATCTAAATTATGACTTTTATTGTCAGTTTTCCTTAGTAGGCTCCCATTCCCCCACGCTCCCCTACGTAAGTTTTTTTTTTTGACAATTTAACAAAGACACCGGTATTTACGTATATTTCAGATTTATCAAAATACAGACCAGTATACGCACCAAAAGATTTTCTGGAAGTACTGTTAACATTATCTGGATACATACCATACACACGAGAGTAAGTTTTTTGGGTGCCAAACAACCACGTCTATGAGGTTTGTTGTCTTGTCTGAAACTATGGAGTTCGACTCTATCTAGGGAACTTATGAATAATAAGGGAACTCTACGAGTATCCACCTGAGTAATAAAATTTGAGTGCCCAGAACACCAACATCAGAATATAGCTGAAAAAAATTGTTGGTACAAACGAGAATCAAATCGAGAAACTACCCATTATGATATTCAGGATCTGACTGCAGAGCCTTCTGTTGTAAACTTTTACGTAAAAACAAATTTAAACTTTTTTTCAGAGATGAACCTAAATGGGAGTTCGCGCATTTACCTTTACAAGTTAAGACATTAGATCATTTGGTAAGAGAAAGTAAATTTCATTTTCACTCTAAAATTGTAATACAAATAATTGCAGTACAGAGTACTAAAAGAACCGACCTCAAATAACGTGGAATTACATATAATTACCTAGTTTTATTGAAATGGGTTACCAGAAAGTGCGCAAACCCGGATTGATCCCTAGTTCGCCACTATACGGGACTTGACACAGGAGATAACAAAAATCGGTTCTCAATACTCAAAGTGTATTGAGAGAGAAAAGCGCCTGGAGAATAGCAAAATCAAAATAAATAAAATTTAGGAGCTATTTATAAAAATGAATCTCCATTCGTGAACAGCCACCCTTAGAGGTGGATGATTTTCTTTAAAATTAAATGGGACCACTATGGAGGTACCCTCTTTACAACAAAAAAATAAATCATGAAAATCGGTTCACAAACACCGAAGTTATCGCGTAACATACATTCAAAAAAAAACACAGTCGAATTGAGAACCTCCTCCTTTTTTTGAAGTCAGTTAAAAAACATTTATTTTTCAATTATATTCAAATAGTTGCCACATTGAGGCGATAAACGCTGGTTCGAATCCAGCTTGCTGATTTTGGAATGTCAAAAGTTTCCGATCGGCCAGTTGTGAGTCGCAATTATGCCCCTCGACTCGGAAGAGACGCAATTTCCGGTCGGGAGAGGAAAACAAAATCAAGCTACAGGAGGATCGAAGGAATTTTTCTTTGTGTTTGTTCGTTCTTTGTATCAATAATATTATTATTACAAACTAGTGGAGTTTTTTCACAATAAATAGATTAATGTCTTGGTGATAAAAACATGATAATATTCAATAAAAATAAAATATTATAATCAACTACTTATATTATTTAAGTATTTATAATGCGTAGCTACAGAAAAAACTCCCTGGGATAAAATACAAACTGGTATTTCAAGTACCATCTAGAAAGCCCAGAAATAATATTGTATCTATACAATACCTAGTTGATGTTTCGGAATACGTTACAACTGAATTTTATTCTTTCAGCGCAAAGTATTCACAGAATGGGCGAATGGAGAACCGTTACTAGGTGTCAACCCCAATATGCCGAGCACAGTCACTGCATTCGCGTCATTAGAAGTTGAACGTATAGGCTTGGGGGAAAGAGTGGCAACGTTGGGGTACGCTCCTGTCATACAGGAGTTTTTGAAGAAGGGATGCCCGCAGTGCTTGAGAGCGAAACTTTGGGCGCAAGTTTTGGGTGCTGATGTCAAGAATCACGTAAGAACCGCATAATACCTATTACGAAATACGATAATTTTATACCTTCCAATGGTAGAAGCTAAGGGCGCGTTGCGCCTTCAAATTGGTCGCTTGCAGAATCACTGCAGTGTCGCAATTGTGTCTGTATCGCTTCAATAATTCTTAGTTCACTTACGACTGGGCTTCCAAAATTTCATACTTTTTGAGCGCATGGCCTCACTCGTGTCTCGTACCTAGTTCGATCAATGCCAAATTTGGACATAGGTTTCAACAAACCTTTTTCTAGTAATTAATCACGACACTTAAATAATACTTTGACTTTCGCTCGATAGTTTTTTTTTTGTTGAAAACCATGCGTGTTTTGAGGATTATCGAATATTCATAATATATTATTTTAGTTAGTAATATAAAATTTAATACTACATAAAGAAAACAAGATACATTAGTGAGTCATAAAAGCTTTCGCGTAAAATCGTGTGAGCATGGTGTATGCAATACACGGCTTTATTGTTACTAATATAAAATTTACGACTGCAAAAGAGGTGCGCGCGTGTCATGACAGTGGCGCTGCAACTGCGTTTCTAAATATTCGATGAAAATTAGTAATGGCGCGTTTCTATAATCGTCTAATTTAAAAGTGCCCTTAGGGTGAAAATTCTATCTTCAAATGTGATGTAATGTTTTCAGCAAGTAGCGTACTTCAACCAGTTAAAGAAAAGTGTATTAGAAGTGGACCTGATGATCGACAAACTGATATTCAAAGACGTGCAGTTAACAGCTTCCAATGATGATCAGTACTTCGTTTTTGAGGACCTTTTGTATCAGGCAAGCTAATCTTTTTGCTTCCACCGCCTCACTAGCGCTGTGTAGAGGTAACGGGGCGATTCGCCGTATTGTATTGTTTAGGCATTGACTTGAACGTTACGATGACAACATTATAATTGGTTACAATACCGTTTGATAGAATACTGCAGGCGCTGATGGTCACTTTTATTGCCGCGAATTACTACTCGTCCTTCCTACATCTACACGATGACGGGGAAAAGAAAAACTATCGTCCAATAATTGGCCACCCTAAAACACATGGTTAAATTTAAGGGGAGCTCATGACAAATAGACAGAACCTAATACAAAACTGCTGATAACGGAACATATATGCTGCGGATAAGTCTATATTTTATCAACCTCAATTAAAAACCACTGTCATTAATTTATTACCGACAGGTGATGCTCTGCTTTTCCCGCGACTGCGATGTAATGCATCAGCTCAAAGGCAACATCGGCAACCCTCTCACGGTCACCATTAAGGGCAAGCAGCCCTCACCCGAAAGCGTCAACGTCTTCCCGCCCAGTGGTATCATCCCATTTCACGGATTCACTATGTATGGTGAGAAACTTAAAGATTTACTTACATGATAGATATGTCAGTAATCTACCACGAAAAGAAGACAATAGTGTTCTTTTCATCAAACGAATTAGTTTTAATACCTACTATCATAATTTTTTTCAGCTTTCAGGGTACAGCAGTCTATGAATTAAATAAATACAAATAGTCATGTACCAAATAGTACAATAAATTACTTATAGAATCTATTGAATGTTTCGCTTGGAAATGCAGGATTACAAATTTCGTCACATACTTTTTTGTAATGAAATACAAACTTTTTACAATTCTACGTTATATTCTAACTTTTCTAGAAGAAAAACCTGTAGATGTCATAAAATAAAACAATTTGTCAGAAAAAATAACATACAATACGGCATAGCTTTCTTTCATATTTTTCAGAAAATGTTATTAACACAGTGACCTACAAAATTAAAAATATAATTTAGGTATTAAGTTCTTAAATAAAATATACAGAGTATGGGTTTCAAAGGGGAAAAACTTATGTTAGATATCGCAGTGTTTTCGATTTCTTATTTCACGGCGTATAAATTAATGTCCATGTATATCAAACGATCTCAAAACATCGACGGTCCAGTGAGAGTAGAGAAATAAAGTAAGTGCTTTTATTGAGAAAGTTTTAAACCAGAAAATAAGATACAATGAGGTATGATAGGAAGTTCAGCTTTACTTGATGGTGAGCTCTATTTCCTTATTTAAATTCTAAGTGGCAAATCAATTATGAACGTTCGTTAGTTTAGCTAGCATGGTCCCAAATACTCTTTATTCTATTGGAATTTCGACAGGTTTCTAGGCGCCATCTCTCTTTTAAGGATTTGTTTACAGTATCCATCAAATTTCGGTATTCACGTTGAAATTATCGCGTGACGAGATTTTTACAATCCTGGAAGATTTTGAAAGATGCCAAATTAAATATAAATTATTTCTTTTAATGTCTTTCAGCCACTCCATTTTGCTACTTGTATGATGATCCAGTACAACTGTACTACACATTCCGGGCGTTCTACATCCGTTATTGGCACAGACTGCATTATATTTCTACACATCCACAGGTGAGTATTTTTTATAATAGTCACCGTAATAGCCTTATTGTGGTTCGCTCAGCGGTCAAGTGCTTTGGACATTGTCTTGGAAACCCTTTTTGCGTACGCATCTTCTACGCAGGTTGTCTGTGATTGTTTTGAATTAGATTTAAGTTTTTAATATTTCTTGTCACGACGAGTTACAGAAAAAACACATTGTTTTCCTCGTAACGATAACTCATGTTATTTTTACTTTTGTCGAGACTTTGTGGCACAGAAAAGACTCCTGTCTTTACACATTGTTTATAAACTAATATTTATAATATAACTAAGGCCCGCATAAACTGGTATTTATAATAAACTTTTGTAAATGTGGTTCAATTTCGATACATTTCTGAAAGTTCAGTTTCTACTTAAAATAGAGGATTGCTTTTCTTACCTTGATACGTCTTAATACAGTTCCTATTACGAAAACAATTCTTTTTTATACTTTTTTCAGTATATGCCAATCGATGAACATAATTGTAAGTTTGTATCGAAGGATATAAGGACCATTCTCATTTCTGCAATTTTTTTTGTACATGTGTATTAAAAATTATATACCTACTTGCATTACTAAGTCAATTCCTATTTAAAAATAATCGAGGTAGTTTATATTAATATGATTTTTATTTATATTTACATAATATAAATATTTATTTAAACTATCATTAAGAAAGTGACGAAAATGCGTAGGCATCACGTCATGTCGTGTGCAAAGTCCATTTACAATGATTGTATCATTGTAAATGGACACACAAAATTAAATATATTTATTTGTAAGAAATAATCTATATTATTTTACGATAATACATAGAATAAACTTTCTAAAAAACACTAAATAATTACAACATAAATAAAATAATGGATTCAAAATATTTCATAACGTTTGTACATGAAAAAATTGTCACCTCCATGCATAAACTTATTGAACGCAGCCATAATTTATTAAATCAGTCAACGCAGTTTCTGAACAATTACAGACAACGAACACAATGTCATCTTGAAAGTTTTTGACAGTTTGCCACTTCCGGGATAATAGTTTTGGCGCACTGACCTTTAAGGTACGATTTTTCAAAAATTAGCCTGCTACTTTAGTCACTTATGTGGATCATTCATATTATTTTATTCAATTAAGATCTATCAGATATCGTAAAATTATGAGCTATTATAACCGTCATCTAGGCATTTCATCGTATTTTATAACTAAAAAATGAGGTCACGGAAAAACGGTGTTTAAGTTTAAAATATCACCTCCATAGACGTCACCCACGTGGATTACCGTTATCCATGGAGGCGACACAATTTCTATGGAAGTGACAATATAATAATGGACGCTCTTTATTAACTTAAATAATATCAACGCAATTAATTTGATTTCAATATACTTTAGTAGATAATTATGGCGCCCACGAAAACATGCCCGGAAGAGATAGACGTAAGAAACAGAATGCGATCGGGAAAAAATATAAAAGTAGGTACGTTTCAGAAAGCGAAAAGGAGAGAATAATAAGTATTATCTATTGATCAAATGTCAGAAAGAAAACAGAGAAAGGAATGGCGTAAGAGGCTAGAAATTCGCAGAGATAACGTGACATGACGTGTATTGAATGCCATTGCATGGCGTCGAGCTAATGGTGACCAATGGCGACGCGGAGCATGCGTCCTGAAACCTATCGATGCATCCTTAAGGGTGCCGAGGCATTCATTATACTGCCGTGGCATCCATAAGGTCGCCGAGGATCCATAAGGCTGCCGAGGCATCCCTAAAACTGGCGAGGCATTCCGGAGGCTGAAGGCTCGGCATGCCTAAGCATATCGCAGCTTCATTTTGCAGCTACGATCATTATCACTAAAATTGCCTTTAGTACTCCAAGAGTAAAAATTAGATAATATAAAAATGTCACATCATAACTTATTTTGCATTTTCCCAAAAAGTAAAAATTTTGTGTTGACCACTTTCATTCTAAAGGTGCGAAGTGTTAAGTAAATAATAGAGATTATAAAATCTATTATTAGACATACTGGTACCCCATGTGACCTGATATCAAAAACTGATTAAAAGACTCCTTTAGTGTTCCAAAAAAAAAAAATAATAATATAGAATTTACATAATTGAATATACCTAATATTTTAAAAAGCCCAAAATTTAATAAGTATCTAAGTGATTACGTAAATAAAGATAATTAAGTAAAAAGTACGTTTTATTCAACATTAAACTTTAATATGTCATCACCATGGACTTGTGTCACTTCCTTCCGTGGAGGCGTGTTTTCGTTTTTCCTTTTTGTCATGAAAACTACAGTGATAAATGATAATACACACATCAAAAAAGTCTAGGGATCAAGTACGTTTAAGAGTATTGCTGCAATTAGGGTTAATTATATTAACTTTTTTGTATCGCTATTGATACTTTTTAGTTAGTTTTAACATTTAAATAAGGAATATTGTTTAAAATTCGATAATAAGAAGAAAATCGATTGTCAATGTGGTTTTGTATAAAAATGAGTTATAGCGTTTTGACAAAATCATTACAATATCTGCATCGGAACCGAAACAATTTACATTATTATGGAGAGACGACATCATTTAACCCGAGAAGTGATGATGCGAGCCGTCGGAATATTGGAAGCTGGTTCCAGGCAACGTGCTGTGGCTTTCACTCTTAACACTACACAGAGCGTCATAAGTCGCCTCTGGACGCGCTATCGCATGACGGGCAGCGTGGCCGAGCGACATGGAGGACGATCTCGCATCACGACTCGCAGACAGGACCGGTATATCCAAAATACTGCTCGACGGAATCGTACCATGACCGCCATGATGTTGGTTACGAGGCTCCACAGCTCCTCAGGCTTGCTAATAAGCGATCAAACAATCCGAAATCGTTTACGTGAAGTGGGTCTGCGATCCCGAAGGCCGCTCAGAGTTCCACCTATTGCAACCCTGCAATCGCAGGACCCGTTTACGATGGGCTCGCAAACACAGAAACTGGGTGGAAGAAGACTGGCGCTATGTGTGCTTTTCGGATGAATCCCGCTTCGGTATGAGACCGGATACAAGACGTACTCGAGTTTGGAGAACATCTGGACGTCATGAACGTTTGAGATATTGTCAGGAAGTTCATCCATATGGTGGGGGAACAATAATGATATGGGCCGGTATTTGGATCGGCGGAAGAACCGATCTCGTTTGGATCAGGGGTAACCTCAATGCTCAAGTTTACGCAGAGAGGATTGTTTCAGATGTTATCATCCCTTTGCGAGGCCAGTTGGGTGATTCATTTCAACTAATGCATGACAACGCACGTCCACACACGGCTAGAGTCGTAACACGCATTCTTGCCGAAGCTCGTATCAACGTTCTGCCGTGGCCTGTTCAATCGCCAGACCTCAATCCAATTGAGCACGCATGGGATATGCTTCAAAGAAGAGCTGTGCCGAGTATGCATACCGTACATACTCTACAACAATATTTTGACTTGTTACAAAACACATCGGCGGCCATTCCTCAAAGTGATTTTGATGAACTCATCTTAAGCATGCCAAATCGCTGTATTTGTGTGATTCGTGTTAATGGTGGAAATACAGATTATTAATTTTCTTATCTTTACAATAAAAATGAGCAAAAATCATCATTTTCGCCATTTTTTTGTCATTTAATTGACGCCGTTAATTTGAGTTTTTTCCCACAATTTGCAAAAACATCAATTTTAGTTTATTTTAATTAAATATAGGGGTAAGCGGTTAAATAAAACATAAGCATTAAAGTAAGAAGTCGTCCTGGAAGACTGGATTTGGTAAATATTGCTTAAATAATTTTTATTTCAAACATATTCACTTGATCCCTAGACACTTTTGATGTGTGTAGTTGGATTCTTAAGTGAAACATATTGTAGGATACGGTACCTTTCTTTTAAGACTACTTTGAATCATATCGAAAAACATTGTTTTTTTTAAATTATTTTAAGTCCGTTTTTGAGAATGGCCCGTAAACGGTTTTCGGAAATTTTTAGTCGTGATTTTCGACAATTTTTAGTCGTATTGTTTTTTAAAGACGATGTGCCGTTTAAAGCTGGTTTCCCACCTACGGCGCATAGTTTCACGGGCCGCGCCGTGCACCAACGCTTGCACCAACTCGCCGTGGGAAGCGAGATCGCACCAATGCGCGCGCCGTGGGGAAAAGGCCGCCCGAGCGCGCACGTGGCGTGCTCGCCTGTGGTCGCCTATTCTGATCCCCCACGAATCGGTGACTTTTGGCGCTCATTCATTATTTGACAACGTTCAAATGATTCAAATTAAAGTCCGTAAAACAAACTACGTACGTTCAATTAATAAAATCTTAACAACTTACCTCGACGCTCTTATTGAATTATGACATGTACCAGTTTCTTTTGTTTTTTTTCTGTGCCTTATTCCAGCGTGACCATGGTCGAGTTTTTGAAATTTGACTAGCCAGAAATAAGTTGCTATTTAGTCGGTTCTAGTCGTAAAAAACTAGATTTAGTCGGTCCGTCGTTCAAAAGTTAGAAGGGCTACTTCTAAAATTTCGCCAC
Organism: Hyposmocoma kahamanoa; assembly: GCF_003589595.1. Taxonomy (NCBI): domain Eukaryota; kingdom Metazoa; phylum Arthropoda; class Insecta; order Lepidoptera; family Cosmopterigidae; genus Hyposmocoma; species Hyposmocoma kahamanoa. The sequence goes on from NW_020654422.1 coordinate 12,248,522, forward strand.
TAGAACTGACTAATTCACGACTATTTCTGGGTGCAGTCAGCTAAGCTAGGAGCTGAGGTTCTCGAGATCCAAAAATGGTGCCGCCGAATTAGCTTATTTCAGCGTGGACAGTAAAACACCTTAATGACTTCAAAACGGCGTAACGACTAAGTCTAGTTTTTTACCACTAAATCACGACTTTTTTTAGTGTAATCAGATCTAAGCTAGGTGTTGTAAAAAAGGTGTTGTGGTTCTCGAGATTGAGAAATGGTGCCACTGGAATAAGCTTATTCCAGCGTGGCAGTAAAACACCCTTATAAGTTAAACTAGGACCGACTAAATCTAGTTTTTTGCGACTTGAACCGACTAAATAACGACTTTTTTTCTGGCTAGTCAAATTTCAAAGACTCGACCATGGTCACGCTGGAATAAGGCACACCTTTTTTTAATCAAGTATGTCGTATCCACTGCATAATACAAAAGTGGCTGCAGAAGTAGCTATGCCTTCTGTATACGACATTTTCGAATGGTAGCTCAAACCAGACAAAATTGGTGAAATTACAGGAACATGGGACTTGTCAACTTGTGTCTCAGAGTGGGCAGTGCACCTGAGATTTTTGCGATTTAAAGCTCTGCGTGGCACTGCAACTGTTACGGACAGGCATATAGCTTACCACCAGGAGCACGACTTGTTCGACTCTTGACTTGATATTATAATAAAAAAATAGACTAAATTAATAAATCGACTCGTCCGAAGAACTGAGTCTCATGTGATTATACAGCGAAAATATAATAAATATACATAATCTCGTTATTCAAAATAAGGCCAATCGATAGGTGTTTTCAGAATTTTGATATCTTATTTCGTTTCGGAAATATAAAATCGAACAACATTCGGTCTGATACCCACGGCGAAGAACAACGAACGAAATGTACATACAATGCTCTGAGAATAAGCAGTCTTACACATAGGCCTTTGTTCTACGGATGAGTCGAATTATACTAAGCTCTTGACAAATACTAGAATGCGCGACTGCCGCCCGTTCTCACCCGTGGCGCGAGCTCGTCCATTTAATTCGACGCGGTGCACACTGGTCGGAATTGAGATCGTCCCTTACATAGGAATTTAAAAAAATGAAGTACTGTTTTTCTTTTTGCAACCTGTCGATTGTTTCTGAAAATGACATAAAACCGAACAGTTTAATTAAACCTATTTCACCGCTCAATACAACGAAGTAGTCTTAAACATTTTAAATGTATGAAAACGGAAACTTCATTTAAAATAGCTCATTACTGTTAAGCTGTGTAGCTGTAGAGTTAAAACTTATTAGATATTGTTACTTGGTCGATAGTGGCAATAGTGGTTCCATATGACTTTTGACCTTGACCCCGCGAATCCCCTTTCAAAATATGGTTTAATAAAAAAATGTAATATTAGACAACTTTAATCCATTAAGTTCATGTATTTTTTGTAATTAAAATAACAAAAATATTAGCTTAAGTTATAACATTCTTATGATACATTTTTTTAAACAAATAATTATTCTTTTTTTTATTCCTATGTAAGGGAAGGTCTCAATTTCGCCTCTCTTCCGTCGTGGTTCAATCTAGCGTTCTTCGCTTTCTCAACCTTTGCAGCCTTGCATAAAAAAGGGCATTCATTATCCTGCATTGCCGTCTGCTTTGCCGTCCACCGCGTAATGCAGGATTATGAATGTAGTCAATTGCAGTCGCAGCGAGCAATCCGCAAAGTGTCCTACGAGACTCCATACTTGGGCCCTACGCAGGATAGTGTGTGAGCAGGCTCCTGCCTACGCGGCGAACTGCCATGCAGGTAGCAAATAACTATTATTACGTTACAAGGCATACCTACCAGGTACATGCAGGTCGTATGAGTATGTGTACGAGTTCAAATAAGTTGAATGAAAAAAAAATAAAGCGTTAAATAAAATTATATTTAGTATGTTTAATATTTATTTAGATTTAAATATACATATAAGAAAATTCAAAAGGATACATGTCTATAAGCTCGAAAAAATATCGTAGGTACACCTCACAGACACATACAAGTATGTTTGTGGTACACCTAAATTGGCAACATTTTCTGAAAAATACCCTGTTCCGAATGGGTATCAGTTATAAACGTATAAAGTACACGAAATAACATAAGGCCCAGCGCAAATCGGCGGACGGCGGGGGAGAGTATCGAAAGGGATCTTTTACCCGCTAGCGCACATTAATGAGGAACGAATATCCCTTACGATACAGTGAACGTCCACCAGCGTACCATAGGGTCCGCTGGAATGCCGCAGCGTCGTCCGACATGCCACCAATCGCTCGGATTTGAATCCTTTCTACGAGCGACTACCTGTGCAATCGAGAAGTCTCCGGCGGCGGCGGCGCATTGAGGCAGATTCCGGCATCGTTGGATTCCCGCGCATACCGACGGATTCCCACCGCGGTATCCTCTAGCGTGCTCTTCAACACCGCAGAGAGAAATCGTCTGCTTAAAGGTAAAACCACATATTATGTAACATCTCATGATAAGTGAAATGTCCAAATTACCTATGTGCCAGTTGTAAGAAATTCACTATCTCTCTTCAGATAAAACTACTAATTAAGTTTATAGCTTTTGTTGTTGAGTATCACGTGCAGAAAGATAGTGATTTTCTTATCATAGCTATATAACTTAAAGACCTTTGGTGGAAAATGTCACTTATGTGGTTTTACCTTTAAACAGACGAATGCGCTATGATGCTTTGAGAGCATAAAATATACATTTAATGTCCTCTGCCTTCCCGTCTGCCGGTTTGCGCTGGCCCTAAGTTAAATATTATATACAAATCATGCACTTTACCCATTGACTTACAAATAAATGGACGACGGGTCTAATACAAAAACCACGAAAAAAATGTCCCAAGTCAACCTATTCGAAATTTAAATTGTAATGTCATCGCAGTATCGCGCTGTCAGTAGAACAAATGAAGACTAAAGCGGAGTGTCGCGCTCTGTATACGATTTTAGCGCCTTACAAGTGCGGACACTTTTTAGCGCGGACCCGACGTCCATAAAATTGTAAGTCAATGACTTTACCACACACTTTCGCTACGTAGGGGAAAGGTGTACGAGATGATCCTTGGAGGTAAGATGATTTTCAATTTTCAATTCTAGCGAAACTAGTAACGTCATCTAGATATTTTCTTCAGTAAAATGTAGGTCTCAATGTGCCCTCTCATCAGTGAATTCGTAATAGCGATGTGAGTGACGAGTTCATTTTTGTGGAAAAAAACAAAAATTGTGTGAGTTTGATCTAAGGTAAAGTTGATTAAAAAGCTTAGGCAACTTCCATTCTAAGCAATCAATTGCAAAGATTTTTGTGTTGGTGGCTTTATATAATGCTCTATTTACTTTTTTAATGGCGTGGTAACAGTAGACAGCATACAGGTTAGTTTGCCGAACAAAAAATAAAAATAAGTGAATTGGGGCAAGATGATTATGGTTTTGGTGTACGAGATGATCCGTGGGGATCATCTTGTACTGAATATATTGTTAACGGACTTTATTTAATTTGTATGTTTTTGAGTACTGAAACCTCTTAATTAAATAGCTTGCAATACGAATAAAATAGTAGAAGACTGAATTTCGTTTACATGATCGATCTGGATTAATAACAAATATAAATGCTTTTTCTTGTTTTAGACCAGGCCGCGTAATTGTAAAAGAAAAACCATTCATGGTGGGTGGTCGAAAGACTATGATCTAAAGAACTAGAGGCGTAAAAAGTAGGACGCCACATAAATCGACAAGTATATAGTTAGCAGTAGGTATGCGTTATGATATTAAAAACACGGGCTAAAGGTGAAAATAAAGGGTCTGTCTGTTCAATAAAATATTTAGGTAAAAAAAAACTGTTTTCATCAGATGCGTTAACAGAAAATCGAGCTCGTAAAGTACATTAAATATGGAGACGAGGATGGATATCAACTTGCCATAAAAAACAATATCGCCCACTCTTAGGTACCTGTAAGATATAAATTAATTAGGATTATTTGTTCTCGAAGTTCCGTAAATGTTGTTTCATATACCTAGATTACATGAGTTGTTTGTTGTGACTTTGTTAAGTCTAAAAAGTTGTTGTTTCATTTGTTTCTAACAAAACCTAGAAATTATCCTAAATAGAGGCAAGGTTTCCCTGGATCATCTTGCCCATAACCTTAGACGATCCTTTAGTAGGATTTTAAAAAAATTCAAATATAATAATGACAGATCAAAAAATAAAACGTTTTTAGTAAGACAACACGCTTTTACATCTGCTTTAAGCTGAATATCTTTTAAACTACCACCATTCTCCCTTAAGGGGATCATCTGGTACACCTTTCCCCTAGTGTTCTGAAGATATTGTGATACTGCACGGTATAGATTCTGAACCAGAAGATTACTTCACAATGTGTGTTGTAGGAATTTCGTATGTAATTGAGGAACTCTGCTCTGTTGTATACAATACTGAACTTGAATAAATTAAGTGCCCCCGCCCAATGGGCCGCTTGTCGCGGTCACCAAACGCGACCACTAGTAGCTGAGTCAAGCCACTAGATGCAGTAGAGCTGCGCGTCGATAATGTTTTATTTGGATCTCTCGTCGTTTCAGACTGGATCCAGTGCCTACCGCGATGTGGAAAGACGTTTCTTTTTGAATTCGCAGTTTCACAAACCTATGAAAATAACTGCCTCGGTGGCTGAACGGTTTACCATACTGGACTGCCTCGCAGAGGTCCCGGGTCGATTCCCGGCGCGGAAGAAATAATTGTATGGCCTACATTTATTTCTCTCGAATAAAATCAAAATCCCATTAAGAAATGGCAAAATTAAAAAGTACATTAGGTACACTTATAATAGCTTCATAAAAGACAAATTAATATATATTTATTAATATATATAATAATAAACAATAATATTAACCTAAATTATGTGGCACTATTTCACAATAGTCAATTTATGACTAGGTATATTTAGTGAAAAAAATTATAAAGTTACTTGCAGAGGTTTTTAGGACTGGTGCGTAGAATAGAATAGACATTTATTGCAACGTCACAGCACATAGATACAAAAAAAGAGATTAATAATACTTGAAAACAGAAAGAATTAAAAAACAAAATAAAAATACAACAACAAAAACAACATGAAGTAAAACAAAAGAGACAAAAGCAATACACAAAATATAACGACTACAATTTGTAGTACTGTCATTTGTACGGTTGTGGCGTACGCAAAAGGAGCTCATTCAGCTTATGCCACAGGCTTAGAATGTGGCGCAGGTTTTTAATGAGCCCTTTACATGTTTTTATTTTTTTAAATGATTATAAATTATTTAATTAAGCAATATGTCTTCCATTTTTGTTGTTTTCATTACTGTTATTTAAATGAATGTAAACATTTGTAATGTAAACAATACTTAAAAATTTTATATTATCACATAATGTACACACAGTGCTGCAGTGGTCGATTGTTCCAATTTTTACAATTTATAATAATTTGTATTTGTATTTTTTTTGTATTCTTAAATATATGTATACTTATGTAATACAAACGTTCGGAAACGGAAAAAAGTAGGTGTGAAAAATACCTATTCGTATGTAAACGCGTTTATTCCCGTTTTCAAATGTTAGTACAATGCTACGCGAAAGTTTAAAAGTGTATACATATAAGTAATACACTTCAACTTATATTATTTCTAAGTAAACATATTTCTATTGAGCAGTACATAAATTAAAAAAAAAAACACTTGTCTTTTTAGCAAAATTTGAAAAAAAACTTGTTTTTTTAGTATATTTTTTATCCGAGTTCTAAACAACGAATTCCTGCTTAAAACGACGAGATCCTTTTCCGTGTCCTACGTTTAAAAATGTGTACTATGGAGTATAATGTGTGTTATGGTGTGTAGATACTTAACTAATATAAATTTATTTTTTTCAAATTTTAGGGTATAGTGTCACTATGTCTACTATATGAAAGATTACTTGAAGCTAATGAACCACTGCTCTGGATACATTTTCGGAATATCAATATAAATCCGTAAGTTTTTTACTCACTAACATCACTACTATTACACGGGTAGTAATAAAAGCTCCGAAAACTAAATTAAAAATTATCTATTTCAAACGAATATTTCTGCGTTATTTACTAACCTACCGAAAACTTTTGTGAAAACTTTTCTGTGTTTTGAATGAAATACTGAAAGTTCCTACAAATCTTGCTGACGTAATTCTACTCTACCGATTTTATCTATATTTTACCGAAACCTATTGCTAGCCTTTTTGTGTTGTACCCGGTCTCCCTTTGTGACAGTGATCTCATTAATTTTAAAAATAAATACCTGGGTCACTGGATGCAACTTCACGTGGCGGTTTAGTTTTAAGTTTATTTTATTTTATTTTACTTTTCTTATTTATGTGTGTTAATGTAATTTTCCGTAATTGTATTTTAATTTTATTTTATGATTTTAGTTTCGAATTTTAATTTATTTTAATTTTAATATTTGAATTGCATCATACTAAACTTATTTGTACTTTACTAACAAACTATGCGTAATTGTTTTTGTCCGAAATAAAGTATTATTTATTATTATAGGTTTATTTAATCGATTTTAGTGCTTGTGAAACGTTCCCATCATACGGAAATACTATTATGAGTGACAACATGGGATATACATCGGTAATATACTTTACCGATCTTTTTCTTTTCTTTCGGAAGTTTAGTATATTATTCGGTAGTTTAGTATATTACATAGGGCGCACTATAAGTTTCCGGAACTGGCCATGTACATAAACAATATTTAAAAAGTAATTACAACATTTGAAAATGGAACTCTTTGGCTGTGTAATACAGTTTGTTTCATCTGACTGTCACTTGTTTTTACATTGTGGCGTCATTTTAGGAATTGGTTGTCTACATCACCATGGATTTAACTCGTGAAAATTTTCGTAGTATGATTTTCTACGACTTTCAAGTGTAATTTAACTGCTCAGCGGAGCTTCGCTCGGCTTCAAACTGCTTTTGGCGTTGAAGCACAATGCAAGACGACTATTTATAGCTGGTTTGCAGAATTCAAACGCGGTCGTGTGAATCTCAGTAACGAATTTCCACCGCTGTGATCAACAAAAACATGGATGCTGTGCGCCGTATGATCAAAACAGGCAGGCATGTGACATACCATGAGATTCGGGCATCTTTAGGCATAGGCATGAGTCAAATACAATCAATACCACACAAACATCCAGATTCAACGAAACGTCACATTTGGTGTGGGACATGGTAACAGGTGGCGGAACATGGATTTATAGTTACGATTCCAAAACAAAGCAGCAATCGAGCGTATGGGTCTTTCGAGATGAGCCAACTAACCATAGTGGCGCGCGTGCAAAGTGCCTCTAAGGGGATGATTGCTTCTTTTTTAATAAAACTGGTCACGTGGTTACTGTTGCTTTGGAGAATCGTTGTACTGTGAATAGTGATTGGTACACGACCATTTGTTTGCCGGAAGTTATTGACAAACTCCGTAAAAATAACCGTAAACGCCGTATCATCTTGCACCACGACAATGCCCGTTCTCACACGGCCAGACAGACAAATGAATTTTTGAAGGTTGACCTTAGGAGCCATCCCGCGTACAGTCCCGACGTGGCACCTTACGACTTTTATTTATTTCCAAAAATCAAGAACCATTTACGCGGTCAACGATTTTCATCACCTGAAGAGGCTGTCGAAGAGTATGAAAAATATGTTTCAGGGATCAAAATTGGTTCATTCGTATAAAAAAGTGCATTAACGCTAACGAAGTATATTTTGAGAAACCATAAATTCATTTCTGACCATTTATATGTAGTATTTTTTTCTTATTCATTCCAGAAACTTATAGTGCACCACACGTATATTGTTTTTTCGTTGAGTTGTGATTTGAACAAGTGCTTGATTGTTCGCTACATGCAATTATTTTTGTCGGTGCATTATGTGTACCTACATTTTTCAGTAACGCAGCTCAGTATCACAATTTCGCCGCTATTAGTTCCCTGCAATTTAACTTATTTTTCGGAACCTTTATTATTTCCCATATTAAACTATTGTCTAAATGGATTGCCTACTACTGTCTACAACGTTCAGATATTAATAATATAAAATAGTAAAGACATGTCAAAAACTAATCCCTCGTTTAATTTATAGTATGCGGATTAGTCACCTTAGGTGGATAATAAGGGAATATAGAACTATAGAAGGGAATATATTATAACTATTATTATTATCATTTCTTCTCCACGTACAAGGTTAATTAGTGAGTTAATATTGAACCTTATTTGTGAGAGATAGGCGCCTGTTCGCGCGGGCACGACACGGCTTCCTGTTACTTACTGTTAGTTAATATTGAACCTTATTTGTGAGAGATAGGTGCCTGTTCGCGCGGGCACGACACGGCTTCCTGTTACTTACTGTTATCGGCTTCCTAGAACCTGAGTGCCGTAAACAACTCAAACGATTGCAACAATTTCAATAACGCTCACACTCAACACTCAATACTATAGTACAGGCCGTATTGACGTTTGTACGCTCATTAAGTTTCATATTAATGCATGACTATGTTGAAGAAGCTAATTGATATACATTGTCAGTAGTGGCGTACAGTAAAATTTATGGATGTATAATTTTAGGACACAACTTCGGCATTTGTTTTTCGATATTCGTACTTTTAAAAAATGAAATCTAGTAATACGATCGTCACTTAAAGGATCGCTGTCCAGCACAACTTCTACCTCCGGCAAACTCGCGTGAAAGCTCAATGCAAAACAAAGCAGTTTAGAATTAACGATATATTAAATAAACATTTTTTTTTTTCGGTTTATTAAAACCTTCTAATCAGCTACGCATTGCAATGCTAGTTATAAATCTTGAAACTTATAGATGCGACTCGTATTTGATTATATTTTTTTCGATAATGAATTAAGATTTTACCTCACTATTGCAATCTGTTAAAACAGCCATCATAGCGTGCCGGTACTGTGTGCTATATAGAAAAGTCCATCATCTTGCTATCTTAGTCACTCCAAAAAAAGGACGTTAAATGGTATTCATATTGTAATAACTGATATTTGCTATGAGTACTCGACACCCTTCAAAGCAAATTAATTATCTTTCGAATACTTTTTCTAAACGACCTTTATAATGGGTACTAGTTTAGAGAATTCGGTGTTTCTTTACGTCTAAAACTTACGTAAGGCTTCATTCGCATGGCCGCCCTTTTGACAGAAGTACCAAATCAAAACTATATAAGTACTAAATCTAAATTAATATACAGAGACATCGTTTACATTCAGCAGTCGACTGTCAATAGGATGACCCTTTCAGTTTGCGATCTTCTCTCTAACGTCAAATCAAAACTAGATTACAAATTCAACTTAAATAGCTCCTGGATAACGTAACATTAGGCGGCGACCTCATATACGAGATCGAGATTCGAACTCTTTAATTCAAAATGCGAACAACCCCGCGGCTTAAAATCCGAAATACAATCTTCTGATATGCACATTTACATCCTCGTAGAAGACCTTCACTTGCAGGGCGCACCCATCCTAAACTACTATCCCAGCAAGTAAATTCTCAGCGGTCATCAAAATAAATATCAACATGTAAATATTAAAAAAGATAAAATAATGTGGAGTGTACTACCATTTTTTAATTATGATGTCTCAAATTCTTAAATTACAATTACATTTCAGAATCAGAGTGGTGTTCAAATGGCTAATGCGAGCGTTTAGTGGTCATTTACCACCGGACCAGCTTCTTTTACTTTGGGATGCCATACTGGGCTACGATTGTCTTGAAATCCTTCCATTATTAGCACTGGCAATACTGAGCTTCAGAAAAGAAAACATCTTCCAAGTCAATACGATACAAAACGTCGACGCAGTGTTAGCAGATTTATCTACTATTTCAGTTATACCTCTATTGCAACTGGCTTTGATGAAACCTTAGGTAAAAATTCAATCTGTACAAATGTTAATGCAATGTTTGCAATCTTTACCGGCTACACTAAAGTTAATTTGTAAATAGAAATTGTTCATTTTATGAAGATTTCACGTATTCATTCAGTTTAAAGTTTCGATATTTAAAGAAAGAAAACTGTTTATTACACTAGCACAGACACGCATATAAACAAAAAAAAAAGATATTTACTAATTACTACCTACGTAATAAGAATTTTTGAACAAAAATAGTTTTGTCTATGATCGAAATATCTGTAGACCACGACCCCCTACTCAAAACTACCTCAATCCATCCTCGCCTGCTAAGTAACCTGGTAAATCACAATAACAAATACATCGTCTGAGATATTTTGGGAGTTTGAAAATATACTCCTGGACACAATTCGAGTCACCTTGCATTTTCAATATTAAATGCCCTTAGCTTAAACAATGCTTGATTGATTAAGAACTATTATGCAATTTTGAAATAGTGGTATGCTAAACGTCATTTCCTTAAGACCTTATTGAAAATTTGAAATTAAAAAACCGGGGAAACCTTTTTCTTCGATGCTAACTATATCTTTTATTCTAGCCCTTTAAGGATGAAAATGCAAGGCAGCTCGAATTATGTGTCTGGGACTGTAATTTGATCTATTATAATTATGAATTTTACCTATTTTTTATTCTGACCGTGAATAATTAACAGGTCCACAGATTTTTCGACTACATTTATAATGGAAATATTCATCTTACGAATTCAATTTAGAAATAGTTTAAAATTTGTATTTTGTTAAAAGTGGTGTTTTGTTATACTTTGTTATTGTAAATATTAATATTAAACCAATTTGTATTTTTCATTGTGAATAAGATAATGTTTGCGAAAATTTCATTTCTTCTGCGACTACGTCCATGTCTTTATTGTTTTCTTTAGATGATTCACTTGTTTCGTTTGCATAAAGATAAGGGCATTAACTATTTATCCTACATGTAATTAAAGCCGGGGGTATCATATCTCATTCAAACGTGAATACTTCAACCGTTTGAAAGCTTTTGCGTACTTACGCTTTCCTATCTACCTTATAGCATACCTAATCTGAAGAAATTGACCAAATACGTATTTTTATATTCAAACATGAATACTTCCAACCGTTTGAAAGCTTTTGCGTACGTGCGTCTTTCCTGTGAACCTATAGTATACTTAATCTGAAGAAATCAACCAAAAACGTATTTTTACATTTAAACGTGAATACTTCAACCGTTTGATTTGCGTACGTACGTCTTTCCTGTCGACCTATAGCATACTTAATCTGAAGAAATCAACCAAAAACGTATTTTTATATTGTATCAAAGTTAAAGAATTGTCTGTTCTTATTGTTGTGCTTGTTTTGTTTAGTCATTTATGATAATATAATCATTTTTTGTAGGTGTTTTTTCAGAAATTAAAAAATACAGATGTTCAAATGTTGTATTATTCGTTATTAATCGTGCATATTTTCGTTTTCATCCGGATTTTTTTTACTTTGATGTTTTTTTCCTACTTTTATCAGATTTTCTTTTGTCGCTTTCTTTCGTAATTATGACACACCAATTACCATCCTCTTTAAAACTGTTTAGAATTTTAATGCCGGGTACATCCTTGCATAAATCATCTAATTCGTCTTCTTCGAACACATGGTAGAATCTATAAAATACGCTCTCGATATCGTTTGAATTCTTTTCACCTGCGTACCTCATCTTCCATGGCACCAATATGTCGTTATGTTTGAACTGAGTCCTGTTTTCGTGAACAGGTAGTGTCAGGCCACTGGCTCCGATGGATCGGATTTCATCCATAGGGTTTTGCTCCCTGTGTTTGTGCAAGTAGTGTGAATCCGACTGATCCTTAGCCCACGCGGTAATCAGTGCTACACCCCCAGGGGCTAACAAACGACATATAGTTGACACGGCTTGTTGTCGCCTTCCCTGCAAAGTTATGTATTAATTTGGTCCGTCAGCCGGATAAGCGTTATTCCTAACAAATTATGTGAGCTAATTTTAAAAACTTAACTTTTATTTCTCATCATATTGTTGGTCATTGGGTTAACAAATTGTAAACAAAATTATAACTCAACATATAATAGGAATAGGCTTAAAATTTATTGGCAAGATTTGAAATAAGGAACATATGAAATGTGAAATTAATAAATATCTTTAAATAAAAGCAATGCATTTTTCACACCTACTGCAATAGCTGACAATAGCATTATTGGCTACTATTTATCATTATCATAAAGGTTATGTAGTGAATGACTGCCTACATAAAGAGCTTGAAATTATTTGTGTATTTTTGTATTTATAACTCCTAACTCACCAGGCTACTGAAATGATGTATTACGGCAATGCACAAGATGACGTCAGCGCAATTGTCTATCAGACACGGGTTGAGCAGGTCCAGTCTGATGCAATTGGAGAGCTTAAGTGATTTCATGTTTTCTTTGCACTCCTTAAGTAGACCACTGCAGCGTTCACCAGCTATCTGTAAATGTACAAGCATTTCATGGTAAATTGCCATCCCTGTTTGTCGCAAAATTTTCTATCTTGTACAAAAGTTGCTTATGCCATGAAAGAGTTAAAACTTTACAATTTTGAAATACTGCAATGCACAAAAATTATAGGATGATTATTTTCTCGCTGCAGACTCGGCCATAAATTATCGAAGCGGGATAGCGATATTGCGCGCTCTCTCTCTCAAATACACACCAGTAGAATGTGGACAGGTACGGGTCTTTTGTGTAAGCCCAGGGCTATGCATTATTGCAGTGACAGACGCTATCGGTATAGTTGACGTTTAATTTTGTTGTAATTATGAAAGTAGGAATGTAAATAAATAATAATTTATTTATGAAATACATACAACGCAAATTAAACATACAATATTAAGTAAGTGAGTAAGTAAGTGCAATATTAGTAAGGTCAAGAAAACGTGCGAAAAACTTCCTAATTTCATGGTATCTTTAATTTTCTTCTAAAATTTTAACACATTATTATTGATAATAATAGTAATAAAATAAAAAAAAGGATGCGATATTTAAACGATAGCAGATAATAAGTTAGAGTACTGCACCGACCGCGCACCTATAGTGACTCCTTTGTTTTTATCGATAATGGGCCTTAGAGGATAGAAAAAAATAAAGGAGCTGCCTATTGACCTACCAACAAATGGACATCATGACATAATATCATATAATATCTAATATCATCATGGACATAATACGAAAACCACGAAAAAAATGTCCGAAGTTAACCGTCGACAAACGTGTACACTCGTGAAACCATACAGCCTGACAGAGCTATGGTGGATCTCTCAGATGTCTATGTACATCATCGTCGTATCAAGCAAAAGGGTTTACATTCCCGATTCAGTCCTTTATTGTAAATATTAATTATTATTTTTATATACTATTATGTCGAATTTTGTACAAATTCACTTTAAAAAATAATAAAGCATTGGGCAGATACATACATACAAATATTGCAAACGTGTACGAAAATAAGCGTGTACTATAAAAAATGTACCGATATTCCAACTAATTTAAACTCAAATATGCGTAATTCCAAAAACCGATTTATAATAAAACCGTTACATTTTCAAGTAATTTTGATGCTTTTCACAAAGACAAAATTAACTTTTGATTTGTAATATTCCTAAAAAAATTCATTTGACATCATGACAATTCGAGCTAACGTTATTTCGGGCAAATGTATTTTCTGACTTCTGATAAGTAATCCCAAGCCGTAAAACGATTACAACAATATTTTGTTAGTCATTGATAACGTTCAATAAAAAATCTTTTTAAAAATCAGATTAAAATCAAGGCGACTCTATAGTTTCTTTGTTCTAAATATTTCAATCATTGTGGTTCGAACAATTGAAAATGACCAAGAAGTTTATATAAGCTTCTTGAAAATGACGTAATGGGTCTCTTTCCATCTTTTGCGCATGCAATGTGTAGAAAAAGGGCAGTTAGCTATTTGATTATTTTTTTTGCTTTTGTAATTTATATTTTCGATTCATTTATACATAAATTAAATATTATACAACTGCACAAAATAATCTTTTAAATGATAACTATGATATAACAATGTATTGGTTTAGTGAAAATATGATACAAAATCCTGTGTTTACACTTTACTGCAGTAATTTTTAGAAGTTATTAATATGTAGTACCGCATGATTGACAACCGTGCTGTCGGTCGAACAAACGAAGACTGTTGCACAATTGACGCTCTGTATACGATTTTAACGCCCTATAAGTGCGGACAATTTTTAGCGAGAACCCGACGTCCATTTGTTGGTAGATCAATGGAGCGGCCTTATCTACGGAATAAACGTACTTAACTAAACCAAAATTGTACCACACAAATGGCGGATTTAGTGTTATACCACAATCATAGATAAGTCAATATCGACATGCAAATGTATGGCTTGCATGTTAAAACTGTTTTTTATCTTTGCAAATTTGTATAGTTTACTGTAATCAAAGTATGATTAATACTAGGCTATTATTACTAGGCAAGTAATGAAACATTTTAATCAAAATTAAATATAAAGGTTTTTTTTTCTTTTTGCCTACATGCAATCGGTCCTATGCGAGACCATAAGCAGTTCATTTTTTAAATACATTTTGGCATGCCAGGCATATCCTTCCAACGTTGGGTTGCCTTTATGTAGAAAACTATTCAGCTCAGTTAGGTGAATCCCAAATGTGTTTACGCTTCAATCTTCTCGTCCGTAGTGGTACACACAATGCGCTAGCTAACTTATTAGTATGAGTGCCTATTCTTTCTTTATAGGACATAGTTAGCCTAGTTATTTCCCCAATAATTATAGGCATTATAAGATATTCGTGGATGTCATGTCTTTTAGTGAACCATGGGGCATTTGTAATTAGCATAAGCATACTGTTTTGGTATCGTTGCAGAATTTCAATGTTTGACTGACTAGCAGTTCCCCAAAGCTCAATACTGTAGGTCCAAATTGGTTTCAGAATTGTCGTGTAGATAGTTAGTTTGTTTTCCAGAGATACTTTAGACCTTCTACCCAGTAGCCACTCCAAGAACCTGCTTCTGTAATTGAGTTCATCACGTTTCTTTTGGATGTGGGTCTTCCATATAAAATTATTTACCAATAAATGTAACGATGGAATTGCATTATCGTGTAATCTAGTTACATTCAAAGTTCTATTAAAATTTGACTCTTCAAAATGCAGCGAACAAACGAAGATGGTATTTGATCCAATGTTTATGTTCAGCAGTCCTATAATTTCTTTATTTTTTCATTTGTAGGTAAACTTTAAAATAATAATAATGAAACAATAAAAACCTCTTTGTGAATTGTTTCAATAACAGAATATCGATAATATGTCTGCTTACAAGAACAACGCTATCTCAAAATAATCGTTATCAACAATCATCAAAATATACTAACAAACAGGCAAATCTAAATTAACCAAATCTAAAATAAACAAAGCAAACTTCGGCAAGACTTATGAATAAACTACTTAAATGAGTCTAATTACATGAGATGTTTGGGCTACTGTATGATTTATAGGCAGAAAAATAACACATGTTACACACCGGTGTAATGTAACATTCGGTTGATTTCCGCTTTTTCTACTGCCGCACCCCTTTAGGCTGCCTTTCCACCAGAGATGTGCTACGTAGCGAAGCAGTGTGCGAAGAAAAAATCCACTAATAGAATTACTTTATTTTCCTAGCCTCGCTTAGCGTAGCTCCGGTGGAAAAGTGTAAGTGCAGCTAAGTATTTGTACACACAAAATAGGGATAAATGTGTGCGAGTGATGCGGGCGAGGAATGTGTGCAAAACGGTGTAGGAAACTAGAGCTACTGAAAGTACGACCCTAATTGACACTGACATATCGCCACCGCTTACCCCACTACACCGTACCCCGCCCGCGCATAGCTAAGAAAGAGTTCGTAACGCATCCTCGCACAACTTTGGTGGAAAACATTACACCGTTTCACAGCGCCGCTACACATCCTCGCACCGCCTCGCTACCTCGCACATCTCTGGTGGAAAGGCAGCCTAATGCTGCAGCGATACTTTTATCAATAGTTAATTGTTCTCACTGTCAATATTTTTGTCCATTTCATTACAATTCATTCGAATAATTCACCAAAACATTTGGCCAAACATTGGTTTTGACATTTGATGTACTTCCCTTTGACAACCGGAAACAGTTATCAAAGGGTACTACAAAAATAGCAAAATGAGGACAGTTGGCATTTAAGACGACGTTACGTATTTTCGATTCCTGTGTTTGACATAAAACAATGTAGTGTTGTCTCTTTTGGCCTGATTTATATATGTCAATATAAATTGTCCTTTGGTTTCCATAGTCTCAGGTTTACGCACGCGTCGCGTATGTCAACACTAAGCAAGTGGAAGAGAGCGCAATATCGCATTACCGCTCAGATGATTTATGCCCGAGTCTGCAGCGAGTAAATAATCTCATAATAATTGGACTAAATGAAATAAAACTAAACTTACTTGAAAAATATCATTGTTATTCGCGAAATTCTTGCCGTTTCCGGCTCCTAAGTCGAGCAAAATAGATCCAGGGTCGAGGCGCTTCATGAAATGTGCAATTTTCGGCCAAGCCTTGTGACGTGTCATATTGAAGTGACTGGCTATTTGCTCATACACCTAAAAACAGAGTACTTCACCTAGATACATACATGTCATGACGCTTCTCTCCCACCGGGGTAGGCAGAGAACATAGATCTCCACCTGCCAAAATGCATAGATACCGTTATATTTATTACAATTACTTTTAAATTGAGAGTTAAGAAGCATTATTTATCTACTGTTCCATCCATTTTATAGGTATATGAAACACGTATTTTTATTATTACCTAGTTTATAATAGTTGAAATTATTTGTATTTAATGAATATTATTTATGTATATTGTATTACGTAATTTTGTTTTTTGCGCACGAAACACGTTATTGTAGTTAATTTGTCCTGTATTTAGGTCTGCAGGGAGAAATTTCTTATCAAAATAAGCAGTACCTTTTGTTTGTGTTGAGTAATATGTAATCTGTGTTTTTCCCATGCAATAAATAAATATACAAAGACTTAAAAGACAAAAGTCTGTAAATTAATTTTAATTTTGATAGAGTAACAAAAAGTTCATAATTACACAAAAAAAATTCAAAACCTAGTCAAATTTGTAGATATGTATATCTTATTTGAACCTTATGTTAACAACATAAATTGGTTGGTATATCATCACTTTGTACACGAGATAATAAGAACGTGCATATTGCAATAACAATAATCTTAGTACCTTATGAACATGCAATTCCTCCAAATTGGCAGCCAATTCCTCCGTAATCTCTTTTTTGTCAGTGGCATCGCACAAGGTCTTATAAATACATTCGCAAGGGCCTCTTCTGGTCCAACGGAACGTTAGTGATATGCGGGTCTGGCGGGGTACAGAGTCGCTGGTAACCACGCGTACACGTTTCTCTTCACCGTTGATCGTCATTACGCGGTTCTCGTCCACGACCGGATCCCACTTTCGAGTGTTTATCCCGTGTTGCCAATCATATCTAAAAGATAATGTGGTTTTGATTTTACTTTTAATTCAACGATATTTCACAGTATCATCATCAACCCATTCATACGTCCCACTGCTGGGCACGGGTATCTGGCCCAATACTGGTTGGAGAATTTACACGTTTTCCGAGGATTGTTAACCATCTTCGACGTGCAGGTTTCATCACGATATTTTCTTTCACCGAAACAAAGTAAATTTCGCACATAAATAACAAGAAACTCAGAGGTGTGACCTCGGATTCGAACTCACGACCTCTGCTTGAGAGGGCAACCATTAGCTACCACGGGTATTTCACAATATAACGATAATTTATTTGCCTTTCTTTTTAATTTTAAGTATTTGTCTGTAAAGTAGTTAATATTCCATTACATTAAACAAGTATTTACCTCGCCTCGCCCTGCATAACCAACAAACAACGAGATGGTACCACAACTGGAACATATTTGCCAGTATGATGTTTCCAATCCATCACTACTGAAGACCCCAGAGATAAAGACAAGATAGTGTCACCAAAGGGGCTGTGCTTATCCACATGTGAAGGAATGCCTGAAAAAAAAGATAATGCATTTCCTCACGTCTTCTGTAAGTACCAATGAAAATTACACGTTAAGTGTGTAAAAGTATACATTTTAGTTGTCGCTATGTCGTCGCGTTAATATTTCCTACGATGTTTTGGTTAAAAGTAGTAAACAATATACGCGTGATTACTATACACGTTTGTCACACAAACTTTTATTGGCTTACCTTATAACTTCTTAAGACTAATCAAGATTTGGAATAAGAAAAACAACCAAATACCTTGTCCAGGCAAATATTTATTCACAGTCAGCTGATCAGGTATGCCCAAATCGAATCCATGTTCTCTCAATCGTTCCCACAATACATTACAAACATCTGGAATCTTTGTTTCCAATGGATTATCCAAATCAACATCGTTGGTTCCATATCTAAATTCATATCCAAAATGTTTGACAAGACGATTCTTCAGCTTCTTATCTTTTTTTGGGGCTTCCATCCAATCAAAATGTGAATAGAATTGATGCTCTTCTTCTTTGGTCAAAAATTCCTTCAATAAATGAAGGCCTTTGGGAATATCGTAGAGACATATGTACTCATCATCCACAACTGAATAAGAAATGAATGGAAGATACCTGTAGTTGACAGTGTTGTACAATAACATGTATTTCATTCACCCATTCAAGAAATTGAAAACATAACAAAACATATTTGTTTTATATATCAATGAAATACATATAAAATTAAACTCACCAGAACCTAAAACAGAAATTACAAAATAAAATAAACAACTTCATTCTAAGATAAAGAAAAAAACAAACAAAATGTAAAAATAATAATATTAAAAATCAGATATTAGAGTAACTTTGTAATTTAAAATTAATACTAACATCTAAACAAGATAGTCTATTTACTCAATGTCTAAGCATATTTGACAGTTTTTAGAATTTTTCTCTATTTCTAGATATCGGTCTAGATATTTATTCAGAATAAACTTCATAACTGCTGAATGGACTTAGATGAAACTTTAATAATCATCTAATACTGAGGGTTTTTCTATTAGCTTTTTTAAAAAAATAATAAAGCGTACCACAAAGGTAGAAAAACAACTCAACTTATACATAACAAGCTTAGTATTTTCTTTACGATTTTCGTTAACTATGATGGAACAATAATTGCACTACCGAGGTAGGTCAGACTGTTGAAAAACTGACTGAGAGTTCAGGGAGGGCTGCTCCCTGTGAAGTTTTAAAGTTAGAACATTGTTTTTATAATATTGAGTCATCAAAATTTTCTACAACATATTCTTTTAAATTATAGGGTTGTTAAATGAAGTAGTGGTGAGGGAAATTCATTTCTGTCCAAAAACATTGATATGAGGCCATCGCGCAGCGAACAGTAGTTGCCTTAGCCTTCAAACCCATATCAAGCAGATTTGTTTCTGTCTAGTAAGGTTTCCATGTATACATATAATATTATGTATAAAAAACTTCTTTTTTTTACAAAAACTGCATGGTACATCGCTCAAGAAGTTTTTAACTATAGGTATTCTGTATTATAGTAGCTTAATTTTACAAACTTGTTCCCAGCTTCAAATATAAGCTTGACAAAATAGCATCACATTTATAGTTCATAAAATGTAAAATTGAACTTTTATTGTTATTGTGTGAGAAAAGGTATCAAAGGTATTTTTGCTTTAGTTTTCCACAATGTTTCGTTTCCTAAAGCTGAAAAAAGGTACAGTTTTCCTCTGAGCTTTATGTCTACCTCTAAAAACAATATCAGCGTCATAACTTGATGTCAGCTATAGTGCAGTTGAGCGCATAGGTAGTATTTACATTCACTTGGACCTACAGCAGTAGAACATAATATGAAGGACAAATAAATACAGGAAAATATAATTAAATACAAAAAACACTACATTATTTAGAAACTCACTTTCTTCCACATACTGATATACGATTTCCCCTCCAATGTCCCCTGAGAGACGACGGCCATTTACTTTTTTAAAGAACACCTCAGCAGCCTCCGTACTGTTAAACACAAGGAAAGCGAAACATTCTCCCTTTACTGACACAAATTTCTTTAGTGTACTAACGTCCACACCATAGGCCACCATCTGCTCAATCATATGCTCTTTTGTGAGCCCAACTGCCTGTCCCGCATTACAAATGATGATATTCTAAAAACACAACTGTTTATGTTAGGAATCAAAGCAAATATATAATATGTAAAAATATAATAAATATGAAATATTATGACGGAATATGTAAAAAATAAATAAATATTACATACTGGCCCAGGAATTTCTGTACAACATATTCCTCGGCTTTCCCGCAACCTGGCGGCATATCTTAACGATTTACTGGACAACTTATCTTTATTCATTCTTCTAAACACATTTGGCATATAAAACATAATAAATACACAATTTTTCTTTAAAGCTCCATCAATACCATTGATGAGTCCATTAACATCAAAGTTGAATACGCATGAGTTTATTATTCAGAATATGACTGGTTATTTTCAGTTACAGACTTCACTTAGAAGAGAACCTACAACAACAGAAAACACAAACTTTTATAAACAGACACAAATTGTTAATTTTCATAAATAAGGGCATTTTAAACAGGAAGTGTACTAATGTTAGGACCTTGGATTATTTAAATATTAACAAGATGAAGGATTTTAGGAAGAAGGATATCAAACAGAAGAATTAAAAATAGAGTTGCAGTCAAGAAACACCTCGAAAATGCTAAAAATCTCAGCTAAGAACACTAGAGTACATATTTAGGAGGTAAATGTACACTAATGATCACAGAAGTCACATTTTTCAAGATCGATTTTCTAGTGAACATTAAGATTTAGGGAGTAGCTCTGGTGGAACTTTTTGGCGGAAAGATTGCCAAGGAAAGTTCCAGACATTTGTGGGAGAGCAATGCTATCATCTATATCATGTACCTGTAATAACGTATGAATAAATGAATTGAATTGAATTGAATTGAATATCTTTAGGGTCGCAAGGCAAACACTGGTCATACAATCTACTTGCCAAGCATGGTGGCTTCTTTTGCACTTTCGCTACCTTTTATGTCACTGTGGTCCAGGATCCATGTCAAGCCCACTTCAATATTTTCCATATGACATTTTTTTATGAGATGTTTAATTTGCAAAGTCACACAAAAGTTTCTTCAGCATGGACTGGGCATGTAACCAAGACCAGTAAGCAGCTCATGAGTCCGTTAAAATAAGGGATTTGTTCAGGTTGTGGGAATATACAAAAGACACCTCTTCACCAAAAAATCACGTATATAGGTACTTTGAGGAAAATCCACAAATATCACAATTCTAACCCGGACACGTGCGCTCCTTATGACTGGTAAATTCAGAAAATGCAAGCACGTGGAATAAGCGCAGAGATTGCACAGGGACTTTAAGTTTTACCAATAATAGTTAATTTGTTCTCTTATATAAAATATTTACTTGGTCTTACTGAAACTCATGCACCGATAGACATATAAAAAATTACATTACATTACACATTACATTACATTGAACACAGAACCTAAAATCACAAAACACAATACTCACTAAAATTGATTCTGGACAGAATTAGCAAAATATTTTTTTTTTTTTTTTCTTTATTAAGGCATTGGCAAAGCCATCAGCCTAAACATGAAGTTTAATTATGTTTCTGTAAATATGGCCGCCACAAAGAGGATAGGCAATTTGAGGCGGCGTGCTTGGATTGACTCGGGATTCCTTAAAAGGGTGGCGATACGGGTATTTTAGTTCGAGATTCGTATAATTTCGTGTTTTAATCTTCGATTAAGGCACAATAGCACTATCCTATTCCACTTTATACTAGATTGCACAAAATAATTGAAAGTCAAAATAAAAACGACACTTTTCCCTCCAAAAGGTCCAGAGCGAATCCATTAGCAAAATATTCTTTTATCACTTTACTTTTTTATGTTGGCCCCATCGTGACACACGTTTTCAATCTCAGGGTCGTATTCTAGAACTCTACTCAATGCTCAAGTCACGACTTGAGTATGATTCAAAGCACTAAAAAAATTTTTTTGAAATGAATTGTAGAATACGACCCATATGAGACTATGGTAACACATATATGTCAACATACGTTGACATATATAAATCAGACGTTATACGTATAAGAGTCCGACCGAACTTTCGGTTTCGGTTTCGGTTTCGGTCAAAAAATCAAGTTTCGGCCGCAGTTTCGGTTTCGGCCAAAATTGGCCGAAACTTTTGCCGAAACCGGAACTCATTTCGGAAGTCGTCGTGCGCGCTCGCCTAACTTCGTTTCTCGCGGCAACGCTATGGCGAACCTTGGCGGCTCCCACCATGTTCATGAATTGTCGTGCGGCGCGGCGCGTTCGGATAGCTACGTAGCAACAAACACTTACTCAGTGCGTTATCGCCCGACTTGAACATTCTTTGGAGGTTATGTTTTGATGGAACTGGATTACATGTAGGTAAGTTTCTGTTTTATTTCTGTACTTGAATCATTTAAATAGTCTAATATTGAGTTAGAACAGTTACTTTGTTTTGTTGTCATTAGCAAATCAAGTCACATGTAAAAAGAGATAATAAATGAAAAAACTGTAACGTTGTATAGGTAATCTTATTTCAAGATTTGTTTTTATTCCGATGATTTATTGATTTAGTTTTTCTGCATTAGGGTTATTATCCTGGGTCAGCGGCCTGACATATACAGTTATTGGAACAGCAGTCCATATCCTATGTTGAGACGTGCAGTTTTAAAATACCTTTCAGCTCCACCTACCAGTGTCCCGAGGGAGCAGCTGTTTAGTGCTGCTGGCCAAATATACTCGGATCGTCGCAATAATTTATGAGGTGAAAACGTTGACAAACTGCTTTTCTTGGCGTACAATATAAGACTTTTTAATTATAATTATTAATAATACCAGAAACCAAAAAGGTAGCCCTAAATATGAGCCATTAAAAGTTTTTTTATTTGAGTTTATAACTGTTTTCAATTTAAATGTTTACTGTAGTGTAGTAGTGAGTTACTTAATTCTAAATGTAAGTGAGAATGTCCTACTAATTGTGATCTAGGTATCTTTGTTAATTCTAAATTTGTGATTTGATTATCCTACCATTGTGATCCATTATTGTTGAGACTGAAACTAAGATAAAGATTAAGGTAGTATATATAGGATATTAAGAGTTTTATTATTAATTTTTATAACTGTTTTCAATTTAAATGTTTGTTTACTGTAGTGTAGTAGTGAGTTACTTAATTCTAAATGTAAGTAAGACTGTCCTACTAATTGTGATCTAGGTACCTTTGTTTATTCTAAATGTGTGATCTATCTTTGTTGAGACTGGAATTAAGAGTTTAATAGTAATTATAGTAATGATTAGTTTTATATAAGAGGTAAAAGAGACTGATGATTCTTTTAAGTACAAATGCAAACCAAAGTATTATTTAGTAAGATCTCAAATACCAATACTTAGTATTTAATGAAACAGTACCAGTTAGTGAATAAATGGTTACAACAAAATACACAGTGCTTTCATTTCTTGTAATTATTGTAGAATAATGGGTAAAATGCACCAAAATTCAGTATATAAAGGTATTTTATACTTGACCACGTGAGTTTCGGTTTCGGCCGAAACTGAAGTCACGGCCGAACATTCGGTTTCGGTTTCGGTTTCGGCCGGAAAACCAGTTTCGGTCGGACTTTAATGTATAGGATGCATTTCGACGTCGAAAACATAAACATGTTATTGTCTTTGTTTAACTATTACGTGCCGTATTAAGCCAAAAGAGATAATGCATTGGTCTGTGTCAAACATGGGAATCGAAAATACGTAACGTCGTCTTAAATGCCAACCGTGTCTACTTCGCAGTACATTAGGTACATGATACCATTGTCAAAGGGAAGTACATCAAATGTCAAAACAAAACAAATGTTTTTCCAAATGTACTATTGAATTATTCGCATGTACTATAATTAAATTGGACAAAAATATTGACAGTGAGAATAATTAGGTAATAATAAAAATGGGGAATTATTTGTATGGTAACGTTTTAACGCGTGGTGCGATTTGCTTCATACTTGAATATTTTTCATTTGTATAAAAATTGTACGCGGACGAAGTCGTGGGGAAAAGCTAGTACATGATAATTGTTGATTTCTGATAATTGATTTTTACAACTACTTCCATTATTTCTGTGTTAAAATTTCTTGATAGATTCATTTGCTTAAGAAAACCCGGGAATTAACGGGAATACTAGAATCCGCAGAAACACTTGGACTTGTATTTGACAGTTAGTTAAAAGATGTTACGTAAATATGTACTAAAATGTAGGGTAAAGGCGTACCTCTTAAAGTAATTTTTGATATTTTATTTAGTAAATACAATTAATACTATGTAATGTTATATGCCAGTAAAGTAGGTATAGGTAGGGCAATGTTGAGTGTGTGCGTTAAAAAAAAAGTAAGAGCGCGCATGTCGCCAACAAACTGCACAACAGTTTGGTGACTATTACTAAATAAGTTACCAGTTAAAATTGCTTGATAGATTGATTTGTTTAAGAAAGCCAATTACGTGAATACTAGAATCCGCAGAAACCTGAATAAAACTGGTACCTACTTGATAGTTAGTTAAAAGACGATATGTAAATATGTACTAAAATGTGGGTTAAAGGCGTACCTCTTAAAGTGATTTTTATATTTTATTTAGTAAGTACAATTAATACTATGTAATATTAGGGGTTAAAGTATGAAATTGCCGTTTTATTGCAATAGGTTCTTTGAATATTCATAGAATCTTCATGGTTTGAGGTTTTCGAATGAAACTTTTTTCAAATGGTTTCTGTGATTTTTTTTTTTTAATTTGAAACATTTGAATATCGACTTTCAATTGTTTTTGTTATTCAATTTAGACAAGAAAGATGGATACTGCGAAAATTCGAGTGATTTTTGAATACGAGTTCCGACGCGGAACTAACGCGGCAGAAACAGCCCGCAATATCAATGCTGCGTTTGGAGAGGGGTCTACTAATGAACGCACCGTGCGATTTTGGTTTAAACGCTTTCGTGATGGAAATTTCGACTTAAAGAACGAGGCACGACGAAGACACGACGACACAGGTGAATAACGATGAATTAAGAGAGATAGTGGAAGCCGATCCTAGTCAAACTACCCAGGAATTAGCGGCATGGTTTAACGTTACCTTACCCACAATATTCTTGCGTCAAATCAATAAAATAAAAAAATACGAAAAATGGGTGCCTCATGATTTGACTGATCTGCAGAAAGAAACGCGTGTTGAAACTTGTGTTGCCTTGTTGAACCGGTACAGAAATGAAGGAATATTGGATCGAATTGTAACATGTGATGAAAAGTGGATTCTTTATGATAACCGGAAAAGAAAAATGCAATGGCTGACCCCAGGTCAAATGCCACAACAGTGTCCTAAAGCAAAACTTACCAATAAAAAGGTAATGGTAACTGTTTGGTGGTCTCAGCATGGTGTTATTCACTATAGTTTTCTCCGATCTGGTCAAGCAATAACGGCAGATGTCTAATGTGCCGAACTCCGAACCATGTTGACAAAACTAGCAGTAAAACAGCCCCGACTCATGAATCGATCTTCACCATTATTGCTCCACGACAACGCGAGACCTCACACAGCACGAGAAACCATTTTGACCCTTCAGGAACTGCAGTTAGAAACCATTCGTCATCCTCCGTATTCACCAGACCTTGCTCCAACGGACTACCATTTTTTTCGTGATTTGGACAATTATCTACGTGACAAGAAGTTTTCTTCCCAGGAGGCAGTACTTTAACCCCTATTATTATATACCAGTAAAGTAGGTATAATTAAGTAAGAATGCGCATGTCGCCAAAAACTGCACAGCAGTTTGGTGACTTTTACTCATTAAGTTACCAGTTGTAATCTTGAAAATTTTTTTTTTTAAGTTTAAAAATGTGTGTTGACATTTATAATAATATACCACACGAGATTAAATTATTAGACTTGTGTTTGTTTAGGTTTGGTTACAGTAAACTAAAGAAACAAAAAAAAACAGTTTCAACATTCAAGCCATACATTTGCATGTCGATAATGACTTATCGATAGATTATGGTACAACACTAAAGAAATACGCCATTAGTAACTTTAAAAAAAAAATTTGGTTATATGCACGTTGATTCTGTAGTTAGGGCAGTTTCTTTCTTTTATTTTTTTTCCATCCTCTAAGTTTTCAATACAATTAGCAGAAGACTATGTCTTTCTAATTTGTTATTAGAAGCTCTCAAAATCTTTTCTATAACTACAAATTTTCTAGGATGATCCCTGTGACACTTCATTTGATGTTTTCACAGGGATGAGGTAAAGTCGATAGATTTTTGAAGCAAAGGTGCATAATATTACGGATTTAAAAAAAACATAACAATTGAGTTTTTTAAATAAAGGACTCCCACGAATTGTGTATAAATAATATTTATTTTATTTCTGATATCCGATCCGTTATTTCTATGGAATAGGTACAGGTACCGGAGAAGAAATAAATTAAATGTAAATGCAGTCTTTGTTTATGATACAATAACAATCAGCAACCAAATTAGCGTGATTTACTTAGGGACTCTACTGTCATCAGTCCGTAGACAACATAAATTAATGCTTTCTGTACAAAACTGAAAGTCGTAGCCATTGAAATAACAAATTAATAACGTTAAGTCCGTCTTCTGTGAAATTTGGTTTGGTGCAGATACGTGCCTTTTACCAATACTACAGACGTGAATTTGCACTATCCACGACGTTATATACGTTATATATTTATTCAATAAATTATCGAAAACTTTTTATCGTTATACCTCATCTCTAGCAAATACAATCTAATGAAGTAACCTTTGTACGTTGTCGTAAATTGAAATCCATTTTAGAAAAAAAAATGTTTATATGGGCATTTGTCACTAATTTGGTGTTACGTTTACTTTAATGTTATGTATTTGATTCAGATATTTAGATATTCACTTAAAAGCGAGACTTATAAAAATAGTTGAGACTTATAAAAACACGCATTTTATATACGTAAATTAGTAGACTTCGTTACAAGGTTATATTATGGAGAATTTTGTGAAGTGTCACAGGGATCGTCCTAGAAAATTTGTAGCATTGTACTAACTATTCTTTTTTTCAAGTCGGAATAAAATGACATTTGTATTTTTTTCTCTTATAGTTTGGCACTATAGCGTCCAGCCTTTGGCCATATGCAATTTCCTCTGAGTTGCAAATTTTTGATAATTCTTCCAAATAAATATTTTCTTGCTTCTTGAGATTTCAGGATAATTATTATTGTCGTAGCAGTTGTTGTTGTGGAACTTTGGTTGGGTTTATGGATATTACTATGAAATTAAAAACGAGGAGAGGAAATCGCGGAATAAAAATAAAAGCAAACGGAATTTTGGAAAGGTGATCAACAGGATAGGATAGGTAATATATTTATAAGTAAATCTAACCAAAGAAGGATGGAAATTATGAAAGGAAATGAGATGGTAATAGCTGAAAATAATGATAATTGAATAAATAATAATCTAAATTTTAATATCATTTTTCCTTACAAACTGAGCCAAAACATTGTAAACGGAATAATTATTATACGATAATAACAGAGGAATAGATGTTGGTAAAAGAATTTATAAAGAAATTATAGATTGAAAAAATGAAGCACGGTCATGTCTTGGACAGGAAAAGAAAAGGTGCCAAGGACTGCCAATGTCTTGTTCGCATTCGCACATTGGATCAGGTATTATATTAAGTCTAGCAAGATGTTCAGATGAGCAAGTATGTCCTAATCTCAATCTTGTAATGATTGAAGTAACACGTTTCTCAACATGTATACACGAAAACCAGGGTTTGACAGGGATGTCGGGCTGTATATCACGAAAATATCTGCCCGTAGCTTTACTGCTTGTTTCCCACACAGTTTGCCAAGATTCTTTAAGATAAATAGCAGGTAGTGCAGCCAAGTCATGAGGAAAGTTTCTATATAAATCTACATCGCCGTTATTTACTGCATCTTCTTCTTCTTTATTTATTAGTGGCTTGTTTTCTGCCTTTCACAATTCCGCCACGTCGTAGGTAGCCTCTACACGGGAGGAGTGGATTTGTTTTCAAATATAATGTTGACCCTTACTGCTGTCTGTGAGACTCGAAGCGGGTTTATCTAAAACAAAGCACACAGTTGCAACATCACAGGACAACACAAAGCATAGCCTAATAAAACAGGGTTGTTAATAAACGTTTTAGGTATATTAATGAGTTAATGCAAGCAGTGTAGTTTTAGATAGGGGTTATATAAGAAATTAAAAGTAAATAAACAATTAGATAGAATACAAAAGGGGAAAAAACAGGAAAAGGTAAACATTTTACAATTTTAATTGGTTTATTGCCAAAAATTTTTTTTAATTTTAAAAGGGGAGGGCTTGGACATCTCCAGGATGCACTTTATGTTGGTTGGACGAGGGACATCTCGAGGGAGTAAATCGTAAAGAGAAATGTTCAGCTTAGGGCAGTTAAAAAGAACATGATCCGTGGTGCCATCCTCAACGCCACACTCACACAGAGAGGTATCCGTTATCCTAATTTTAGCAAGATGGACGGGTGTGCATGCATGCCCAAGCCTTAGGCGACAGATGATGGATACGGCCTGTTTACTGAAAAGTTTTTGTTTAAAAAACCAAGGTTTGTTTAGGATACATTTTTGAATCTCGTAGTAGTATTTACCTGCCCGGTTTCTGGTGTTTTGCCAATCGACCTGCCATGATCTCAGTAGATGATCATGCGCCAGGGTGAGAAGATCATGGTGGTAAACTTTGTCATAGGTTGGGGAGCCACTGGTGATGGCCTGTTTAGCACATAAGTCTGCAGTCTCGTTACCGGGAATACCGCAGTGCCCTGGGATCCATGCCAGGATAATGTTAAGTGGTTTAAGTTGGCATCGGTACAATACTTCTCGGATTTTCAAAATAATGGGGAACTTGTTTTTGAGGCGGAACGGATTAGATAATATTGCCTGGAAGGAACTTTGAGTTGAGAGATAATGGTTTTACCTAAATTATGGGATTCAGCAAACTGGATTGCCTCAAGGAGAGAGACCGCTTCTCCGGTAAACACAGAGGTTAGCGGGGGAAGTTTGTAGTTAAGGAGTAGTTTAGTAGGCAGGTATCCATACGTCTGATCCTACAGCACCACCTTCTTGCAGTTTAGAGGCATCCGTGTAAATCGGGAGCCAGCCTTCGTGTTTGGTAGCTAATTTTTCTTTTAACAGTTTAGATGCGCGAGGAGAATCTTTGTTAATGCCAAAATTGAGGGTGATTTCTGGTTTAAATGTTAGTGATTTAAAATTATATTAAATATTGGGAGTCGAGTAAACTGCTCTATGGGCAGGGAAGGTTTCCAGAATTTGTTAAAGCTATGAAGCACACACGGCGTTTTATAATTAGCAGATTCCCTCGTCGCCTGCAACAACATCTGTAACCGTTCCAAGAGGGGGTGAGAAGCATGTTGCACTGTTTTAATAAAAAATCGGTCACTAAGGAATTGCCTAAGAAGGTAAAGGGGGGATCCACGCACTCGATTTGGAGTTCGTTAATCGGGGATGATTTCATAGCGCCCAAAATTATGCGAAGACATTTAGATTGTATTTTAACTATTTTATCCAGAGGTAATTTATTACATGGATCCAAAAGGAAGGAGCCGTAATCCAAATGGCTACGGACTATTGCGTTATATAACAGTTTTTGGGTAAAAGGATGTGCACCCCACCAAATACCCGCGAGAGCAACGGAGAATGTTAACACCTTTCTCACATTTACCGCTGATGTAGTTAAAGTGTTGAATCCCACTTAGTTTGGAGTCCAAAAACATGCCCAAGAATTAGACATGTGTATCTACGGGAATGTAATTACCTTGACATAAAATCTGGGGGGATGGGATATTCCTTTTTCTACAAAATACAACACAACAACACTTGGGAACCGATAATGGCAAGCCATGCTCAGCTAACCAATCGCTTAGATAGGTTAAGGCAGAAGTGAGGCGCGATGTTGCTTCCTGGACTGATTCTGATCGTACACACAGGGCTACATCGTCAGCATACTGCAGGACCTGGCAGAACGAGTTAACCGTCATTTCCAGATCCAGCGTGTAAACATTGTAGAGAAGGAGGCTAAGTACGGAGCCCTGGGGGAGGCCTTTCCAGACAGATAAGGGAGGAATAGAAGTACCATGACAGCGAATCACGATAGATCTAGCTGAAATCGCGTTACGAGTAACAATAAAACGCACCAACTTCTCAGGGACACTCAGCTGTCGTAGCTACTTCTGAGCACCGGAAGAAGGACGTTATCTGCTATATCCAGGAACACGCCTACGACATACTGTTGTTTTTGAAACGCTAAGCGAATATCTGTGGTTAGGATACTCAAGCTGTCTAGTGTACTGGATCCCTTTCTGAACCCGAAATGAGTTTTTGCCAATAGACCGTGCCTGTCTAAAAACCATTCCAGTCGATTACTTATCATATGTTCCATCACTTTGAATAGGGTAGAGGATAGGGCAATCTGTCTGTACGAATTGCAGTCGGAGGGATCTTTGCCGGGCTTAAGAAGAGGGATGATAATTTGCTTGTTCCACTCATCCGGTAGGATACCCACGTCGAAGAAGGTGTTAACTAATTTTAGATAGTATAATTTTGTTTTTTCTGATGAGTTTACGAGGAATGAATATGTGATGCCATCTATTCCCGGAGCAGTATCCTTAATCCCAGTTAGTACCATATTCAATTCCAGTAGAGAAAAAGGACCATCAAGTACTTTAGAAGCAGATATATAGGTGACAGTATGCAACGGGAGATTGTCCTTGTTTGGGACTGATGGGGGTGCTAGCTTGTTCGCAAATGAGTGAATCCAACCTGAGGGGTCGTTTGAGGTGATTCCTTTAGAGCATTGAGAGCCGCGGAATCTTTGAATCTGTCTCCAGGCTACGGATGATGGAGTACGAGGTGACATGCTTTCACAGAAATTTGTCCAGCCATGTTTTTTCTTTGGGGCCAGAACCCTTCTACATTGGGCTGCTACCTGCTTGTAGTGAAGAAAGTTCTCCTGAGACATTAAATCATTGTACTTCTTTTCTGCCTCCTTCCTGTTACGGATGGCGTCCGTGCAATCAGCGTCCCACCACGGAGGTGAAATCCTTCTGCGCGTTGTTTGTTTCTGAGGGATGTTGGTGTGTGCTGACGTTAAAAGGGTTTCCTTGAATGCCCTGTATGCCGTAAGACAACTGTCCGGCGTCACGTCAGGGAGGGACTCCACTTTGTTATTGATTTCCATCGAAAAACATGACCAGTCAGCTTTATTTAATCTAAATTTTAAAAGTGGGGGAGTGTAGTGAACTTTTAATCTTTTATCCGGCAAAGAGATAAGAATGGGGTAGTGATCACTTCCATATGTACTTTTGAGAGTGCACCATGTTAAAAGAGAAGCCAACTGCGGGGAATAAATTGTTAAGTCTATTGCACTGCGTGGGTTCTGAGTTGGGTTGGGTCTTCTTGTGGGGCTGCCGTTATTTATAACGCACAAATCCAGCTCATCCAGGAGGTCAATAAGCAGGGACCAAATGTATCTGAACGATAAGATCCCCAGGACTCATGGTGCGCGTTAAAATCGCCCATAACAACTATAGGGGAGGGGAGCACTGATATAATGGAGCGAAGCTCTTGCAAAACAAGAATATTAGAGTGGGGAATATATATTGACACAAAGAGATATTATCAATCCTTACTGCTACGGCGTTAAGTATATCTCTATTGTGTGAGGGGAGATGGATTTGGGAGAAGAGCAAGGATTTATTAACAAAAAGTGCGCTCCCTCCATGTCCATCATCTCTGTCATCATTAGGGGAGGTCTCTGTTGTGTTTGAGGAGTTACCTAAAGCACAGCCATCAGGAAGAGTAGAAGGACAATCTCTAATTATATTGTTGTGTGCTTCTCTGTCGTATTTTTTCCCTAAAGGGCCTGATTGGCGAGGTGTCAGAAATACTGTTTTTCTGTAAGACTGTGTTAGCGGGGTAGAGGGAGACAATTGTGTTGGGAAGGATGGTGAAAGTGTAGTGGGTATGCTAGTGGACACCCTTGATGTGTCCGCATATGATCTTTTAACATTTGGGAAGAGAGCAGCAGCTTCCTGAAACGATATATTGTCCTGTGACATACGCATTTTGATAGATTTTTGCCGGGAGTGCTCAAGGCAGTTCCTGCTTGTGGCAAAATGGGTACCTGAACAATGCAAACAAGTAGCATTATCCTCCACTACTGAGCAAGTCTCCCCGGGGTGAGATTGGGCGCATCTGTAACATCTAGGCTTGGATCGGCATTGGGTCTTAATGTGCCCGAAACGGCAGCAGTTGTTACATTGTATTGTGGGCAACTGGTAAGCATCTACTACTATAGACGTGTAATAGAGGAAAATACTCGAGGGTAGATTTTGACCTTGAAATGTCAGTACGACCGTTTGGGTGGGGGTCCATGAAGTAACTCCATTATCTATCTGTTTGCGGTTTAGTGTTCTAACTTTTAGCACAACACCACAATAGTCAGGTGTAACCATAGCCTCTACTAGCTTCTCCATTGTCAACTCAGTAGGGATACCTCTGATGAGCCCTAAACGTGTGACATTGTAGTTGGGAATCACAGTTTCATATTAATATAAAGGTAGGAAATGATTGTTGATAAACTCGTTGGCGTCCTTACCAGTCTTAAATTCCACAGCTATTCTGTTCCGACCAACCTTTTTGATTCCGCCATAAACAACATTACTAATTTTATTTTTGTTTAAAAATTGACCAAAGATTATGGGGTGAATAGTAGTACAAGCCGAGGGAGTTGTCTCCTGTCGTGAAACATGGACAATAAACGGACCTTTATCCTGTTCCCAATACAGTTTGGGCATTTCCGTCAGCGACGGGTGAGTGTAAATTGCCTTGGGATCACTGGATTGGCTTGTAACCGGGGGTGTGGACGACTGTTGTTGTAGTGGATCCGTTATAGCTTTTTTATTGGGTTCTGGTTGAGACTCATGATCAATATCCAGACGTCGTTTTGTGTCATAAGGCGTAAAGACAGGAGGAGATAACTCCATTGGCATAGGAGACAGATCCCTGTCCGGGGGATCAGGGGGATCGGGAGGAACCCTGTCCATTGTTTACGACGTAAACAACGGAAGGGAGGGAGTTTAGTTAGTTATTAAGCACTTACCCAAGCAGGTAAACATAAAACACAACTATATACTAATATAAAACAGCTCAGAGACTGTGGAACAATCGCCTAAAATAACCAAATTCCAAACATGTGTATCAGCTAACACTCGCGACCCGTCGAATCTTTATTGCATCTTTAGCTAAGATATCAGCTCTCTCGTTACCTCTATGACTTTTTTAGAATTGCCAGTTTTCATAACATTTTCAATAGTTATGTGTTATTGTCGATAGTTTTATCGATAGATTGTAAAAGAAGATACAATTTTGCCAAAAATAACTGAATTGTGAATTTTCGTAACGTTCTAATGATTACTAATTTCGTTATTGCATTCTTTATTCTTACTTTGACAGTGCCTATACTCTTTCTACCACAGACATATATCTAGATAGACGCCGCAAGTGCACGTACTTCGCGTGCCCAAAGTGAAATTCAATTACTTGCAGCTGCTACTTTAAGACGTACTCGACTGTTATCGTAGATAAACACCAGTCGTAAACGCGAAAAATGCATAATTATGCCATTGTAAACAGCAAAAGCACCATAACTGTGGGTAAACGTGTAAACAGGGACGTTTCTTTCCTGGCAAGTGATTTTGTAATCAGAAGATGCATAATTTATTTTAAAAACAATTATTTTGGTTTTGTATGAATTTAGAGGAAACAAATATGCAACCCCGTGTATGCCTCATGATTTGTAATACATTGCGGCTTTTACTTAGTGCGATATATTTGTGAATCTTTGTTAATACTAATAATAAATATCGAACGAATGCACTTTTGCATAATGCATTCCGTTTCTGTGGTACGGCCGCTTGTACATTTTTTTGGCCAAATTTAACATTTAGTGATGTATACGTTAGGCAACACTGTTCTCGATTCTAATGGGTTTTGAAAACAACGGGGCGAAAACTAATAAGACCATAGCAATATTATAATTGCTATGGTCTTATTAGTTTTCGCCCCTTTGTTTTCAATTCTATAACTCTTTAGTTATAGAATATTTTTAGAAGTGTTATACTAATATAATAACTCTTTTTTTTCAGTTTTGTAGTATCTATTATCAGTAGTATCTATAATTTCGATAATTTTTGCAGAACGTTGCCTCAAATGTCCAAATAAAAAAAAAACAAAAAAAAACAAAAGACAATAATTACATATTAATTGTTACTATTATTGAATTATTACGAATAATAAAAAATATATATAATGCAAAGAATTAACAGTACGCTGTCTTTACAAAAACCTGGAGTTGGTCATACGTATGAGATCGTTGCTTTCGAGGACGAAGGTGATCTAGTTTATCCCACATAAGATGCTATCCAAATATGCACAGTAGCAGAGTTAGAAATCCGAGAAATAATAAACAAATAACAAAAATTTGACACGCTCATTGAGCTCTTTGAGGCGATCATTAAGTAAACCTCTTCTAATTAATAAGATTTTACCATATTTTGTCAGCAGTAACATTTTCATTTGTCTTGCCATTCATCAATTTGATCAATTACCAACAGAAAACCATGTAGTAACATTAATTAAGTCAGGCGCAAGTTCATATATATTGAGGTGCGTTTTCATTATTTAAGTTAGTCGATAAGATCTTGTATTACAAAAAGATGTTATATAAAAAGCTCATTTTACTGGAAGGACAATAATTTTAATATTTGAAGTCGATTAAAAAGTAAAGTCTGAATTTTTTTAAAGTAAAATAAAGGACTAATGTTCTATATTTCTTCTAATATATGTAATATTACGACATTGTAATTAACAAATATGTGAACAAAAATTATTATATTTAGAATCGATTAATTGAATGGAATACGCGTGTTTACGCGTATTCCGTTCAATCAATCGATCGAAAAACACTTAGTTGCCGCTTCTACAAGGACGAAGGTAGTCTAGTTTATCCCACCAAAGATGCTATCCAAATATGCAGAGAAGCAAAGAGTTAGAAATCATGATCAAATCACAAAAACTTTACACGAGGTTACCGGAGACGCGCTACGTCGCGGCCTTAAGTAAACCAATTTTGTCAGCAGTAACATTTTCAGTTGTCTTGCCATTCACCAATTTGATCAATTACCGACGGAAAATCATCTAGTAAACTTAATTAAGGCAGTTGCAATTTCATATATTGACGTGCGTTTTCATTATTTAAGTCAATCGATAAGATCTTCTATTACAAAAAGACAGTTATATAATAAGCTTACATTATTTCACTACTACTTGTAATCATCTACTACCATTCAACTACTACCCAAATACTTGAATCGATTAATTGAATGGAATAGGTACGTGTTTCCGTTCAATCAATCGATTTCGCGCGGAAGGAAGTTTCCCATCACTAAAGAGTTCTTGTGACATGATGGTGGATACGGATTCGCTCTGGGCCTTTTGGAGGGAAAACTGTCGTTTTTATTTTGACTTTAAATTATTTTGTGAAATCTAGTTTAAAGTGGAATAGGATAGTGCTATTGTGCCTTAATCGGAGATTAAAACGCGAAATTATACGACTCTCGAACTAAAATACCCGTATCGGCCCATTCTAAGGAATACCGAGTCAATCCAAACACGCCGCCTCAAATTGCCTATCCTCTTTGTGGCGGCCATATTTACAGAAACAATTAAACGAAGACATGGCTCAAAGGACTTGTATCCAAGCCAAAATTATTAATAAAAAAAAATCATGGTGGATACACAAAATGTGGCACGCTCGGTTTTCATACAAATTGCTATACTTGCGGCGTCTATCTAGATATATGTCTGTGCTTTCTACCTTCTTTTTTTGGTAGATTTATGCTTAGAGGATGGAAAAAAATAAAGGAAATATCGTAGCATAAGCCTTTGACGTGTTCAAGTTCATTCATATTAAAATACTATTTGTATTTATGGCCAAAGGCTGGACGCCATAGTGCCAAAGAATAAGGAAACAAAATTTGAGAGTCGAGTTGCTGGATTGTTTCCTGTTTCCATCATAATTTTACATTTTAAATGTATTTTTTTTAAATAAATATATACTGACATTGTATTTATGAAATGAGTAAGCATACGGTTAGTGCTTTTAATATGCTTTTCAATGAGTGGGTGTGCGTTAAATATAACCTAAAATACATTTGTTTTCAGGAACTTTCGAGAGGGAAAAAGAAGAGACATGTGATCTGTATGACTTCAGACTTCTTTTATCCTAACACAGGAGGTGTTGAAGAGCACATCTACAACCTAGCTCAGTGTTTAATCAAGCGCGGGCACAAAGTTATAATTATTACTCATTCCTATGGCCAAAGGGTAGGAATTCGATATTTAACTGCCGGTCTCAAGGTTTATTACTTACCCATAAAAGTTTTCTACGCTCAGTGTGTTCTACCAACAATGATCTGTAACATAGCTCTCGTAAGATACATTCTTATTAGAGAATGTATAGAAATAGTTCATGGCCATTCGGCATTCAGTGTCTTGGCACATGAAGTATCAATTATCGGTAAGCTATTAGGACTGAAGACAGTATTCACAGATCACAGTTTATTTGGTTTTGCAGACACCTCGGCAGTATTAACAAATAAATATTTACAAATGTGTCTTTGTGAATGTGATCATTGTATTTGTGTATCACATACAGGGAAAGAGAATACTGTGCTAAGAGCAAAAGTTAAAGCTCATAAAGTGTCTGTGATTCCTAATGCAGTTGATGCATACAGTTTTACTCCAGACCCAAGTCAACGGGATCCAAAGATGATAACCATTGTCATAGTATCAAGATTAGTATACCGAAAAGGAGTTGATCTTATGGCTGCAGTAATAGCAGACATGTGTCCACGATATCCAAATTTACGATTTATTGTAGGTGGGGATGGACCTAAGATGTGGTTATTGCAGGAGGTGAGAGAAAGAAAGGGATTCCAACACTGTGTCACTTTATTAGGTAGTCTAAAACATTCAGAAGTAAGGAATGTTTTAGTGAAAGGGGATATTTTTTTAAACACATCATTGACAGAAGCTTATTGCATGGCGATTGTAGAAGCTGCATCATGTGGTTTGAAGGTGGTATCTACCAGAGTTGGTGGCATTCCTGAAGTGTTGCCAGAAAGAATGATTTACTTGACAGAACCCAATGTAGGCAGTTTGGTTGAGGGCATAGAAAGAGCTATGCAAGACATAAAAAAAGGAAACATTCTATGTCCCTTTGAATGCAATAAAATTGTTAGACATATGTACAATTGGATGGACATAACTAGGAGAACTGAGATTGTTTATGGCAAAATCTGTTTAAATAAAATTAAACCTTTAGGACAGCAACTACAGAGCTACCTAACTTGTGGCGTTTGGCCGTTTCTTTTAGTGATCAGTTTAATGTATTTGTTACTACAACTTGTAGAGAAAATTTACAAAAGAAAACATATTGACATAGCTAGGGATTTAAAACTATAGTATGGACAAAAGGATTCAAAATTAAATTTTTATTTTGGAATGACAATATAATACTATGTTTCACACAATCATAATAAAAAAGGACAATGTTAAACCACTGAACTGTAAAAACAAGTAAAATCATAATTTTAAATAAATAATGATTCAGAGATAACTTATATCCACCTGACGTACATTATTATCATGTATAAACATTCTAATTATTTTAACATTTTAACATTATTATAGTTTTTATACATAGTTGTAAGTGATCTTCCATAAGACTGACATTTGCTTATCATATTATTATCAGGCTATCTCGACTCTTGTTGATTTATGCTCTGAAACAAAGATTTTTATTGTTATTTTGTTACAGAATAGAAAAAAAATTATATTAATAAATAATGTTTTTTACTTTTGTAATTTGTAATATTTTTTTAATGACTATTTTATCCTTAACCTTATTGTATTCTACAATTTCTAATAGAGCACACTTCAAAAATATTAATAGCAAAACTTGAAATTGAATGTACATTTAAGTAAGAACATTGGAAACTGTATTATGATTGACTGTGGCCGTAATGTGGCCAATGATATTTTTCGTTTATTCCCACTAGTTCTGTTGACAGAACTACTGGTACTTTTGTTCCCATTTGTTCTGTTGATAAATAGACAGTTTCTTCACAGAACTACTGAGAATTTTCTCTCCAACTAGTTCAATTGACAGAACTACTGGTACTTTTCTTCCCATTTGTTCTGTTGATAAATAGACAATTTTCTTCACAGAACTACTGAGAATTCTCTTTCCCCCTAGTTCTGTGTACGAGTTTTCAGCTGAACCACAGAACAAATGGAAAAAAATACCAGTACTTCTATCAACAGAACTGGTGGAAATAATTGGACAGAATTACTGGGAATCGTAAATCCCATTAGTTCTGTTAACAGGACAAATGGGAAGAAAAGTAGCAGTAGTCCTGTCAACAGAACTTGTGGGAATAAACGAAATTTTTTTGATTGCACATGGTACTAGATCATAATATACAGTTACTCACACTTTCGTAGTGCGTGGAGGGTACTTGGGGCGCACTTGTGCCTGTTTCAGTTGAAGGACAATAGACCGGAGACGCGCTACGTCGCGGCCGCGTCTTGGTCCGAAGTCGCATAGCTCAGCCACGCGAGCCCACTCATTACCGTTCTCCACATTGCCGCCTTCCGAACCTCGCGCTAATGCTCTTTCCGCGTTCCTATGAACGTATTAAACCGATATAAAATCTCTGTCTAGGCGAAGCCATTTTTAAAGTAAGTATTTATTATTATTGAGGCGAAGGTATATTTTCTGAATATGCACATTGTTTTTAGGCGGTCAATTATTAATGTCTGTAAGTAGTATTGGATATTTGTAGGTAATTCGACTACTTTTATCAGGCAATAAATTGTTTCCAGTTATTGTCGGTATGTCTCTAATACATTTATTAACAAAGTATAATATACATATGTACAGCCAACAGCACATCAAGCTATTTTTGTTCGAATAAGGCCTCCATGTGCAACAGTAGAAGATCCGTCAATGTGTAGCTTGATGTACTGCCGACTGTATATTATGTAATTTTTATAAATGTGTAATGTGCATATTAGCGTCAGATTTATCAATATTACAATTTTATTTGCATACCAAAGTGTCATGATTTTGTAACTACTATTATTACTACTACTATTATTTTATAACTATGTGAAAGAAATGAGATGAAATTTTGACAAGTTTATTTGAACATTCGTTAACATCAACAAGACCCTGTTAAAGTAACAAACACAAGAAGTAATGAATTTACGAAGAAAAGTGCTTACAAATTCCGGAAAACTGTTTTTGAATACAAGTTACGTAGTAATTGCCTTGTATGCTCTAAACCCGGTCCCAGAATTCCAACAATTGATAATAGTCCTGTCTCATATGCTATACCCTACAAGTGTATATCTTGTAGACATCTTTTAAACAATGAGCGACTAAATCTGGAATCGACCAAGTATTGAATGAATCTATAATGGGAAAATTAAAAATAATGTTTGGTAATTAGGAATTGTGAACTTTCAGTGCCCGTAACTGGTAATAAAAGAATTTTTATCGTTGTTTGGTAACTGGTTTCAGTAGAAGAATTGATTTTTTGCTAAAACTCCCGTCTAATTTCAAATGACGTACAAACTAAATCTTGTACCTCGACTACACCAAATAGCTGATTAGTCAAATTATTAGTCCTCAACCAGGGTACTGCCATGATTAGACAAGTCCCAATTCACAAAACAGTAATTATGTAATTTTCATTAACGTCCTATACAACACGGCAAAAAAAAATTGAAGCATTACGACAATAACAAAACGAAATAATCAAGGTCAAGTATTTGCCGCGAATTAAATACACTTCAGAGTCCCTCACCAAAATACCCAACAGATATTAGTAAGTAATTCTTTAATTTCCTGTATAGTTGGATACTTACTTAGCGGACTCCCTGATAGCATTGAAAAGAAAAACTGTAATTAGTACATAATATTATTAGAACCTAATTCAAATTTATATCTATTAAGTAGTTTCTAAAACTTTACTGCACTTTTGTTTCAATGTAACACAAGATAACAATAAAATAAGTCTCCGTCATAATACCTATATACATTTTAGTGTAGGCAATGTCAATAAACACCAGCAGCCCCAGCCGGCACATATAAATGATGACGTTATATTATTATTTGCTCAAAGCATAAGTACATACCGCATCGCTTCGCTTTTAATATGATACTGGCTGTTACGCGAATGTTTAGATCCACCGGTTCTATACAACGACATGTACATCGCACCTTCAGATTGAAACTGACCCAAAACAAAATTCCAACTTTTTGAGAAAACGAAAAATAAGATTTGAAATTGTGACAATTATTAATACAAAGATAAAATTGCTTCGATCCTGCTGGATTCGAACCAGCACATTAAGCATACTGTGCCTGACGCTGAGCTGCGGAACGAACCACCAGATCTTACAAATTTTTCTATGTGCTTGTTGCAGATAGTGGTTTTTGATTTTTTAATTACCTTTTTGCCGTTTTCATATTATTTAGTTTACTCTTGAAGTACTAAAGGTAAATGGCCTTGTTACTCTTGGTCCCTTCTCTAAGTAACGAAATTGAAAAAAAAATTATGAATATTTTTCGCAACGAAACCGGTTCAATTAGCAATCCATCAATTTTTCGCCAACGGTGGTGGTGGCATGCCGTCTTTACAGATGCAAATTCGGTATTTACTGATACAAGAGTGGAATTTCAAAAATACGAGAGACCCATGCAGTAAGATGGTGCCATTAGAGTTTCAATGGATCTGAGTTATAGCCATGCTGAGCGAACCCACAATAGGTTCTTTTTCAACCCATTATGGCGTTAAGTTTGTTAAATACATATTAGCTAATAAGAAACAAGAAATAATAAGATAGTTCTACCAGTCTTAGTGCCAGCCATTTCCCACTAAGCCACGGTGCGGCGGACGGCTGACCGCGCGCGACTCTGTTTTACTTCAGAGTTGCGGCTGCGTGAAGGATAGGTATGAAATAACGAATGATTTATTTGAATAATTATGATTCGCGCGCGGCCAGCCACCCGCGACTATACAATTGGATCCTACTTGATAAAACACTGTACTACCATCAGACAATAATTATTATCTATTGATAGTCTTTAATGTCATACCACAAAACAATGTTGAGTGATTGCATTGAGTAAAAATTCTAGGTCGTGTGATGTAGCCTACAAATAATTCATGATTTGTCTGGTCGTCATGAAGAATCACTAGTATTAGGTAAAATTATGGGTAAGTAAATATACTAGTTGTA
The DNA here is from genome assembly GCF_003589595.1 of Hyposmocoma kahamanoa. Classification (NCBI taxonomy): domain Eukaryota; kingdom Metazoa; phylum Arthropoda; class Insecta; order Lepidoptera; family Cosmopterigidae; genus Hyposmocoma; species Hyposmocoma kahamanoa. Next base: position 12,290,240 of record NW_020654422.1, read on the forward strand.
CCTGTTAGCAGCCTTGGTTTTGGCAATGGTTTCCTCATGAGTCTTGTACCAATCTTCTAGTTCTTTCTTTGCAATTTTCAACATTTCTTCTTTCTTTTTTTCTTCTTCAGCATCTGTTATATTGCACAAAATAAGATAAATTTGCCCAAGTAAATTTAGCAACTATTCATGTATACACTAGAAGGTACAGTCAAGGGCACGTCAAACTTGATACTTTTTACTTGGGACCGTTCTTATCGTAAGCGGCATAGATTTGGATTTAAATCTTAAGTGTCAAGCTTGACGTGCTTGACCCTGTACCTATAGAATTATATGATTATCATTTAAAATATAGTAACTAATGTACAGCGTCATAGCCGCTTCAGTGAGACGACAATTGACTTTTATTAATCTTATCAAGTGACGAACACGAGTTAGCTCTCTGGCTAGATTAGACAGTATTTTCTCAAATGTATTATATTTGTTTTGTACTTTTTTTTCTGTATCTTCTCGCGTTAAAAACAGAAAAGACAACATTGAACAGAGAGCGAGAACTTTGATAGAAAACAGGAGAGAGATGTTCAAAAACCGAAAAAACTAGAGAGATAGAAGCAATAAGCAAAAACATAACAAGTGCCATAAAAATCACAGAAAAGAAACTAGAATTAACAAAATAAAAAGCGAAATCGAAGTAACCGGAGGAATAAAGAAAGCATTCAAGGAGCTTAAATACCACTCTAGTTGGATATTAATATAAAAAGTATAAACAAAACATGCAAGGAAAATAAAACATCCAAAAGACCACTCATCAGCGAAACTGCTACAGACTTCTATCGAAACCTCTATATTTCTGAAGAAACAATACTCGAAGAGGGAAACCAATACGACATAGACAATGAGACGATTCCGGGTATACTAGAGAGCGAAACAAGAAAAGCAATCATATCAAAGAAAAAAAAGTGGAAGAGCACCAGGAGCCGACAAAATCCCATACGAACTTCTAAAAGGCACATTAGATACTGTACTCCGACCGGTAACCAACTTATTTAATGAGATACTGCACAGTGAAATTATCCCAGAACAATGGACAAGATCTACCATAGTACTAATACACAAAAAGGAGATAGAGACAAAATTGATAATTATTATAGACCTATATGCCTAACGAGCAACATCTACAAACTCATAAGAAATGAGACTATTTTTCCGGATTTAAATCGCGTATATTTGTTTTTTCAAACAAACTGACATTTCGGGCCCTTTACAGGTCCCATGGTCACGGTTGACTGCTTCTTATATTTATTGTATTTTTCCACTACATGTTTAACCACATATATGTGACCTATAGTTGAATAATCTGCTTTACAAAATAGGCGCTTTGTGATTCTATTTAGGATAATTTTGGAAAAGAGTTTGTAGATATCGAGTTCTTAGGTTTTCGCGATTGTTACATATAGGAAATGAAACTATTTTTCCGGATTTAAGTCGCGTATATTTGTTTTTTCAAACAAACAAATATACGGGATTTAAATCCGGAAAAATAGTTTCATTTCCTATGTGTCACAATCGCGAAAACCTAAGAACTCGAAATATAAGAAGCCATAACTATATTTCCTTTTTAGACTATAACAAGGCTTTTGACTCCCTATCTCATTCTCATATATATGAAGTTCTCCAAAATTAAGGTGTTGAACGGAAATATATTAGAATGCTGACCAAAATAAATGTACAGCAAGAGTCCAGTAAGAAAGAATTGGGGTGGGGACGAATTTAATATTCAAAAAGGTGTAAGACCCACTATCACCGAAAATCTTCTCTGCTGTCCTAGAGGCAATTTTCAGACAGTTGAATTGGGACAAAGTAGGACTCAACATAAACTGAAGCCATTTGTCACACGTGAGATTCGCAGACGATAATTGTGTTGTTGGCAGAAGACCCATCTACTTTGCAGGAAATTCTCGAACAGCTAGCAGTAGAAAGCCAAAAAGCAGGGCTAGCAATGAATTTCTCCAAAACTAAGGCTATTACAAATCGACATAAACAACTCTTAATGGTAAGAAATCAAGAAATTGATGTGGATGTGGAATATGTCTATCTAGGACAAATAATATCCTCAAGTTTACAAATGGAGAAGGAACAGTAAGCAACAGTTGGGCACGCTATTGGTCGCTCAAAGAGATACTTAAGAATGAAGTAATCCCAATGTCAGACAAGCGCAAAGTCTTCAACACTTGCATCCTCCCAGTGCTCACATATGGGTGCCAAACATGGGGCTTGACTAAGTCTCTTAGCCAAAGACTAAAGGTGTGCCAGCAAGGGATGGAGAGAAGGATGTTACACATCAAGCTGAGAGACAAATGGAAACTCTTTAGAATTAAAAAGGCAACCAAGGTGACAGATGTCACAACGAAAATCAAAAGACTGAGGTGGCGCTGATGTGGACACACGGTAAAATCAACAAAAGAAAAGTGGTCAAAAGATGTGACACATGGGTATCCAAGAGATGGAGAGGTACAGAGGAAGGTCAACAAAAAGATAGGAAGCCGGATCTGCCCCGAGAATGGCGCCGGTCAGCACAAGACCGTTGCTTATGGAGAAATATGGAGGACAACCTGATTAGAACCATAACCAATGCAGCAGAAATAGGTAAAGTGACAGTACTTCCCTGGATGAACTCTTTCACATGGAGCTCTACTTCTACTCTACTGCTCTAGGCAGAGTGGATGACAGATTCTGCCACCAGTTTTATTAATTATCAATTGTTACATTAAATATTAAATATTTAAGTTTTCATCTGTTTTATTTTTGAATTATTATTATTATTTTATTTTATTTTTCTTTTCTTTCATTCTCTTAAATATTTTGCTCATTAAATAGTTTGTAATGAGGCATATTGTGCTTTAATTTTGCTTTACATCTAATTTTGTATTTTTTTTTACTAATGTAATGTGTGTGTACTGTGCTCTTCTACAGAATAAATTATTCCTATTCTATTTTATTTATATGACTATTAAGAGTCGATGCAACCTCAAATGGCTTTGGATTCTGCATAACAGTGAATGTTGAATCAATCACTTTGGAAAATATATATGTATAGTAAAATTGAGGACGTACACTAATTAGTATATAAGTGAAAAATATGATTCCTAAAAATTTTCATGATAGAAAAATAACACACTTACCTTAACTTTTTACTTTTAACGTTAACTTACTTTACATATACCAATGATTTTTTTATATCAATTGAACACAAATAGTATACGATCATTATACAATATACATTCCTCAAATGGCTTTAATTTCCTTTGTAAAAAAATAAATTCGGAAATAAAGCCAGTGTCCATCCTGCTCGCCCCGCACTTTAGAACCGATTCAGTATGAGAAAAATTGAGGTAGTATCTTCGTCATTAATGCTTAAAAAAAAGAAATTGTAGTCAGTAGCCTCATTTAGTCTCTATCTATGGTATCAGTTCATAAGTACCTAGGAGTAGTTCTGGACAATAGTTGAACTGGAAGATGCACCTGGACAATAAAATTTAAAAAACTGCAGTTGCCTGGCAGTGCCGTTGAATGGTAGGTACACAACAACAATGGGGACTCTCACCCAAGATAACACTACTGTTCTACACAGCGGTGACAAGTCCTATGATTAGTTACGGCGTGATAATATGGTGGCCACGAACCAAACTAACAACTGCAACTGACAAGCTGGCTAAATTCCGAATGCGTGAGGGCAATCCAACTACAGCCCTCGAAGCGATGCTGTACCTGCGGGTCGCAGGTACAGCATCACAGCAGGTACACTCTCACTGTTAATAAGATAAGAAGCGGCGTGAAGCGTATTCATAATAATGACTCAGCTAATAATCTATGGCTTACCCTTTTCTTCCAATCTCTTTTTCTGTTCCTCCCGCCAGATGCGGATCTTCTCTGGCTCTTCTCTCTCTTGTCTGAATACTGAAGTTGGCTCTGACTCGAGTTCTATACCCCCATTGGATTCAAATGTTGAAGCAGGAGGGACTTCTAAGAATAAAAAAATTACTCAGTTATAAATTTTAGAGCCCAATTATATTATATTACGTACCGATTGAGAAGGTAAATAATAATTTTTACACGAAATTTGGAATATTATAATAACAATCAAACAAGTAATACACACCCACAAAGTCGTCTACCATGTCGTTGGTAGAAGAAATAGGGGGCGGAATGGTGGTCTCCAATTCATCCTCTAATCCGGCCAACTGGTTCTGTTCGCGGGCTAGAAACTCCGCTGCTGGGTCCACCTCAGGCTGATTGACAAAACTATCACCGAAACCATCCATTTTTAAAAAAGAAAAATTCTTTTTTTCTCGCCGTGAAACAATTTCCCCAACAAAAAACGTCGATTGGACAAATATGCCACAGACAAAATAGAAACATCAATTAGTCAACAACAACAAAGATTATTTTTTTATTGAGCATTGGCTACTTGGAAAATGACGTAGCCATTTATACATAGTTTTCTTGTCACGCTCACTATAACTAATCGTTTAGACAACGACTATACAATTTGTATAGTGCCATAAAACATTTACCACGGGAAACGCTCTAAGCATTATTTCTCAAACCAAACTTTCTGCCATTTTTTGAGGGGCAGAAAGTCAATGGAGGCGGAATATTTTTTCCATCCTCGAAGGGCGGAAGGGACTATTACAAGCAAGCACTCAAATGCAATAACGAATTGTGTCAATAGGATCTCATACAAACAAAATTCGACAACACTAGCTTACTTTTATGCCACGTTCTCACATTCGTGCGATAGGCGATGCGATACACGACACGTCAATGCGTTATTCGCGTCGCGACTCGCATCGCCACCCGTTACGCGAAGTTCGGCACGAGTGGCGACGCAAAGTACAGTTATTTGCAGTGTTACCACTGTAGCCAGTTTTTAGCACAGATTTATAAGTATGTGGTTTTTAACTATTATATATATATATAGTACAAGTTCTTAATCACTGATAGAAATAGAACGCATACTTCCCGATATGGTGGAAAAAAGATATTTATACCGTTGTACGCGGATAGGCTCCAAGGCAAAGAATCAAATATGAGAAGACTTGAATGTGGAAAATGTAAACGAGTGGTCAACAGCCTGCAAAAACTATAATACATGGGGGGATTTTTGTGCATTTTTATGAGGTACACTCTGGTCATTTTCCGCCGAAAGTAAAAAATGTTCGGAATTCAAATTCAAATTTCAAAGTCCCTATCACGGAAACTATTAGAGATAGGTAGGAGGTGGTCGAAGGAATGTCATAGAGATTAATAGTGGTCAACTGCCTGGGTTAAAAAAAACAAGATGGCGAATTCAAAATGGCGGCCGAAGAAAAACTTGCTTCGATCAGGCTGAAAATTGGTATGCGGGGGTCTTTAGGAGTACTCAACCATAATTTGAGGTCAAAAGTTTATTTTCGCCATTTCTTAATCATATAAGCAATAGTCATATAAGCGTTTCTTTCGTCAAAAGTGGCTGCCGAAACGGACTTGCTCTAAATTGGCTGAAAATTGGCTTGCGGAGGCCTCTAGAAGTATCCGGATCGAAGGAATTTTTTCGGAGTGTTCGATCTTTGTATTAATAATTATAACAAACTAGTGGAGTAATTTCACAACAAATACTTGAATATCAATTCAATAAAAAAAATTTAAAATACAGCGAATAGCGACATCTCTCGCCAGTACTGGTAACTGTAAAGGTACTAACTGGGTGATAAATCTTTCATAGATTTCTCATAGATACGACTAAAATGTCGTTGAAAAAAACCAAATACAAAGACACGACGCAAGCACATAGAAAATTTCGTGAGGTCCGCTGGCTCGTTCCGTGGCTTAGTTGGTATAGCGTCTGGCACGGTAAGCTAGACGACGCCGGTTCGAATCCGGCCGAATATATACATACCCTGTACCCCACCTACGGTGGGCCTGCGGCGCGTGATCGGTTTCAGTTTACGAGGTGTGCTCATGCTCTTCGGTGGCACAGCAGTTAGTTTATGCCAATTTAAGAAACGAACATTCCTAAGTTGGTTTTGGTCTGAGTATTCTAGGTTATCGTTGATTTGGTATTCATAGTACCTACATAGTACAGGAAATTCGGCAGTAGTTTGGCATTTTTTCCCCCTAAATACTTCTCTTTGGCATAGCTTTCAAGAAAATGAAATCTAACATAGAGACGGTTGAGATACAACAACGCTATAATAAGTATCTCATTTCCACTACGTCGGGAAGCATGCTTTACATTTTTACAACTGTGAGATCTTGTACTCGTAATCTACTACGTCTCCGTATATTATCTCCATTTGATGGCGTGCGGACGCTTCGGGCTTCGCCCTCCGCGGATCTCGGCCTCTGGTCTCGGCACTTATGATTTTGTTTTAAAAAAATTGAAATAGCTCTTTAATGGCGGTCATATTTAAAAATTGCAAAAATATATTTTGACTACTAATTATTATCAAACAATCTTAGAAATCATTAATACAAAGATCACTCAGACAAAATTCCTTCGATCCGGCCGGATTCGAACCGACGTCGTCTAGCTTACCGTGCCAGACGCTATACCAACTAAGCCACGGAACGAACCAGCGGACCTCACGAATTTTTCTATGTGCTTGCGTTGTAATATAAAATACTTTGTAAAACTTAATGTAGCGTAAATTAGAATGGTTTCTTCGTAAAATTAAAAATAAGGTATTTAATTAATAACTATTGTAACTATAGTGAAAAAATAGAGTGGTTTGCATCAATATTAGACATAACTGGTTGAAGACTGTACCACCTCAGTCAACCATGACCATGGGACCTGTAAAGGGCCCGAAATGTCGGTTTGTTTGAAAAAACAAATATACGCGATTTAAATCCGGAAAAATAGTTTCATTTCCTATATGTAACCATCGCGAAAACCTAAGAACTCGATATGAATTTTTATTAAGTTCAATTTATTATTAATTAATATTAAATAGAACTTAAAAAGAGGAAGTATCTACTGGATGGGATAGTGTAAGTATTTTTATACAATTGTATATACGTAGGTGTCGCATGCAATGAAATGTAAACGTTTGTTAATTTTCGAATATATGTAATACATTTATAATAATATTAGATATATATAATGTAATATAATATTAGATATTCCAAAAACAAGTACCGACTTTGTGTTTTGTTCAAAAATATGTAGTAAGTAATCATGTCATGGAGTTTTTTTAATATACTTTTATTTCAGAGACAAGTAAACAACCAGTGATAAATATACACTCGGTGTTTTACATATTTGTCCATATCATTTTCGTAAAAAATATTACAAAGCATTTGCTTTTTTTAAATTACGTTTGTGATTTTATCATTGTTATGTAACCACTTTTAAAACTACCAAATTTATTAGATTTTAGTCAGAATCTACTATTGAAATTGAAACCAAATATAATTACCCCATTTGAGTGTTGTCCAAGAATTTAGAATAGCCATCCTTTATTTGTATACATTTTAATGAAAATGCATTGTATAACTATTTACGAAAATGATATGGATACATGCCATGAAATACCAAGAGTATATATTTGCCATTGATTGTAGTTTGTATACTTTTCTCTCAAATAAAAGTACACCTTTAAAAAAACTCGTGTCTTTTGACTCGTGCTCGAAATACCGTTCACGACGCGATCGCACGAGTGGCTATGCTAGTCGCGACGCGAATAGCGAACTAAACGTTTACACGTGTGTGTCGTGTATCGCATCGCTATTCGCATCGCCACTCGCACGAACGTGAGAACGCGTTTCTACCATTCAACAGAATGTTTCGTCGATGTTTCGACGAAACATTCGTGTATAGCCAGCACGATAGTGTAAACGAGGTATCACAAATTCATAGTTACACACTAACACACATTCACAGATTTTTTTTTATCTTTATAGATGTTCATGTAGAGATGAAACGGATATCCGGTAACTATCCGGTATTCGGCCTATTTTTACTATCCGGTCGGATACCAGGTATTAGAACAAACTCCGGCCGGATACCGATTGTTTAAAATAAAAAAAATCATAATCAGTACGCCAAATTAATTGATTTATTGATTAAAGGTGATAGTAATAGGATAAACAGCAACTGCACGATTGTTGACGATCTGTTTATTACTTGTAATATCTCTTATTAGTTTGTGCTTGTAACTAAAAGAACTACGAAGTTAAATAACGTTATCTGTAAATGTGGCACTCAAATTTCAATAAAGACAAATTATGGTGGACGAAGTTTTTCTCTATCAGGAGTCTATACTACCTCTATAAATAAATATCCACTGTTTTTGTACGACATCTACTGTTCTACTGTTCTCATTTTCTTCTAATTTTTAGATTTTTCACTTTTCACAACTATTCTTGTCGGCTTTTTAGATTTCGTGAATCGTGTTTTCCATTTACGACGTCGTACTTTTTGTTTTTGGAACGAAAGTGTAGAGCACATTATATAAAAAATGTTGTAAACTGTTCTTATTGGATAAAATTGGTAGCTTATGCATTCCACTGAATGAAGTTTTTTTAGGTGGTCCATAAATGTATCTACTAAAAATCTTTTACATGCATGCATTTAGCATTAACGTGATCTCAACTGCGACTCTCTAAACATATTGAACATTTGTCGGAGTTTTTGCAAAACTTTACAATGAGGTCAAATCATAGAACATCGTCCTTTAATTATTTTTTTTGGTATTTCGGCTATATATTGGTCAATCACAGGTTTAGAAAATGCGGGGAAGTAACATTTATGGTAATAGTATCCAAACACAATTTTTATTGTCAGATATCAATACCTTATAGAAAGATAAATAGAAAGATAACATCAAAAACATTAGGTGACAATGTTTGAAGAAAATCGATTAATAGTGTTTCGAACACCGTAAGTTCAGCATCTACTGTTTTTTCCCCAATCTACTGCTTTTTCTGTGCAATATCTTCCGACTTTTTCAGATTTGACCTAGCAACACAGTACACTGAATACTATGAGGTGTATAATGTAAACACGATTTCTAAAAATTTTACAAAAGTACTCTACTTTTTACAAGAAAACCGCTGTATTCAATAGGTACTTTACATTACCGATGATTCTTTTACATCAACTTCGACCTTAATAGAACACATATACTGTACGATATACATTTTTCAAATAGCATTAATTTTGTTTATAAAAAAAATTATTCTGAAATAAAGCCAATGTTCCTGCCGTCCTAACCAAGCAAAATAAACCGTATTATAAATTTGAATATGAGCTGAGGTAGTATAGACTCTTATAAGTGGTAAGTGGTTCTATTTATTTTCATAAATGAGACTTTAAGTACCTACTACTTGTTATTGCCAGACGACCAAATGACAGTCTTCAAATACAATTAGTACCTACAATATAACGAAACGTGTAATTAGATTCAATTATTTTTTTGGCTAACTTGGTATCAAGGCTTAGAATTAGTTAGATTACACACAAATTAATGAAATCAAATTGAAACAAAATAATACTAAACGGGCATGTCAAGTGCTAGGCTTATACCACAGAACATTATTACCCTAAAGGGAAGAACGATAACTTCATACATACTATAAAAATGCATACTTAGAAGCACATTAGCGCTGCCGTGTCTGCCATTAGTAACTTTTGATATTAGGCCTATACTCATAACAAGTATCCTAATCTATCATATAGACATTTTAATATAGCCAAAAAATTATGTAATTGGTTCCATCTCCACCGCAATAAATTTGCATTCGGCACAACAAACAAACAACATTGATATTAATATATTGCCAAATTAGCGATTTTTTTTCATTGTTAACATTTTTCTGTTATGTGTTTGTTTGTATTCGAATAAAATGATCGGTTTTTATAAAAACCAAGTGACCACAACAAATCAAATCGAATCGTAATTTTCAAATAAGAAAAGGCGATTTTTGTCGTATGAGGAAACCAAGGCTAAAGCGCTAAACAGAGATGATTTCAGATTACTCCACCGACAAGAGCCTAGCTCATAAAGAAAAGAAGAAGAATAAAATGTCTGGGGAATTACAAAGTTGAGTCGGGAATGGAGTTCTATATTGAGAAAAAGAACAATTTCATTCAAACAACTCCTTTAGGGTTTGAGTACATTCAGTATTTCTACATGTGGGGAATAGGAACTCTGCTGTTCTTGATTTTTAGGAATTTTAAATAAATAATACTGGCTATCTAGTAGCGGCTACTTGATGCACTTAAATTGGCGAATCGAACGTCTGTGTATGCCTGTAGAAACAAAATAGCGAACTTTTGAAGTTAGTGATACAGTTTTACAAAGATTAATTTTATTTTAAATTTTAAGTATATTATGAAGAAAATACGAACAAAGAAATAGTGATGAAGAAAGTTAGAACTATATTCCTTGTTTTAAACTATTTTTAAAAAAATACGAATTTCCAATAATTACGAATTCAAAATTAAAACGCGAAATTATATGAATCTCGAACTAAAATACCCGTATCGGCCCGTTCTAAGGAATCCCGAGTCCATCCAAGAACACCGCCTCAAATTGCCTATCCCCTTTGTGGCGGCCACATTTACAGAAACATAATTATTTTTGTTTTCGGCGGAAGGACTTTGTTTCCATGGCCAGTAATAAATTATTTAAAAAAAACCAAGAAACCGATGCTCGGCTGAAGGACTTTGTTTCCATGGCCAGCAATAAATTAAAAAAAAAAACCAAGGAACCGAATTAACCACAAATGTGATGAAATGTCCCTTTCTGTGAAGTTCAGTTAACAAAGTTCTCTGAGTTTTCCTTAATTCTGCGACAAAATTATAGCATTGCATATATTATGAATTTACGTGTGAAAGTAAAATTACTGCGACCGCGACTACTAAGCAACGTATTTCGTTTCGCATCAACAACTCCAGAAATTGTGGAGCGAAATGAACAAGTTTTAATTGACGATACTGATGCTGCTCAGGTCAGGGAAGCAGAAATTGAAAGGAAAAGGAACATATCTCGCTTGACGCAAGCCCATTTTAATATCATAAATGGCCGGATGCCGTATGATGAGCCGAAATGTTTGGCACATCTAACTGTAAAATATCATAGGAAAATGTATGGGAAATATGGCGCTCAAAGTGGTGTGGATCCTAGTAAGTAATAATCGTACATATAAGGTGTTTTGTATTCACAGAATCTATCAGTAGTGTAAAATTTCGGCCCTTGCAAATTTCATAAATTGTTTTTGATGCATGTTATAGTCGATAAGACCTCTTTATTCTTACAGTTTTCCTCTACGGGCGATAGTTATTGAGAATATTTACTGTGAGAATATATTATTATACGGCTGGCACGCACCAGATTATTATACACAGCCTCTTTTCTGGCGCGGGAGGGTTCGTTGGTTTAGCATGTTGTTTCCCTCCTCACCAACTTTTCAACAACAAGTTCAATTACAATTATGCGCCCACCATACGCAAGTTGTATAAAAGTTTAGTTGCGGACACCAGCCCTGGTACACCATACTATATAATTTTTTTATTTTATGCCCTATTATATAGTGCTCTTTGGTTCAATCAGTTCTATCCAACCCATAATTGTTGTTTATAGAAATGCAATAACAATGTTGACTCTTTAATAATACTACTACACCAATATTATATAACCATTATCATATTTCAGGTCTCTGCTGGCCCACCAAACAGGATATTGAAGACAGAAAGGAATATGAATCAGTAGCATTTCCCTACACAATCCAGCAGATGATGGAGACTGCGGCACAGAATAGGAAAGAAGCACAACAGAAGATAGAACAGAGAGAGAAAGAAGTAGAGGCAAAGTTTGTCAAGCTGGAACAGTGGAAAAAGGAACTAAATGATAAGATTGAGAAGAAAGCTAGAGACATACAAGCTGCTAAGGTAAAGTTTATTTTACAGATTGCAGCAAAAGGGTGTCATAAATGAAAAGATAGTGGCCCTGTCTTTCCAGTCTATAAAATATGGATTACAATTGATATAGAAAATTTAAATTTCAATTCAGATCAGTTAGATTAAATTATAGGAAGGTATACTAATTTATTTATTGTATGGACAATGTCACACCAGATTACACATTTTTGTTCAAAAATTGCCTCCAGTGCAATGGAACAAGATACGTCAATGTGTAGCTTGATGCGCTGGCTGGCTGGATGTGTACATAAAAAATAGAAACGTGTTACATGGCATGGATTACGACTAAACAGGTTTTGTACAACAGAGTCTTGAAGAAGAGGCGATACTACATCCAAATTAGGTTGCTTTCCATCAAGTGCGATGGAGGTCAAATTTGCACTTATCTAGTTACAAAAACAAAGAAAATGTGGTAACCTGTGTCTCAGGGTGTTAGAGTTTATTGACATACAATGTCAAGCAAAAGCGGTTCAGACAGTGTAAGAATAAGCTACATTGTAAATACTGTCTAGTTTCATTTTCGAATTTGCAATTTATATTTATTCACATTTATATATCTTTCCTTTGTACTAATATTTTTTTATGTCTTAAGACGACTACTTAACAGTGTAGATATTTTTTATACCTTTGTTCTCACTATGTCTATTGAGTAGTTTTATTATAGAACTATTTATATGATTTTTTTATTGATGATGACATTTTTAAATTTTTATTGAATTGATATTCAATTTTTTTTATGTGAAAGTACTCTGTGATTATTAATACAAAGATCAAACACTCAGAAAAACAAATCCTTCGATCCTGTTGGATTCAAACCGACGTCTTCTAGCATACCGTGCCAGATGCTATACCAACTAAGCCACGGAACGAGCCAGTGGACCTCACGAATTTTTCAATATACTTGCTCTACTTTTGTATTTGGTTTTTCATCGAAGGAGTTTTTCTAAGTATTAGTATTATCTTTGTATTAATATCTGGGGCAGTATTACATATAAGAACTGTTTTACTATTTCACTTTATGTGTATTTAAAATACCTCTGCCATTTGACAAATCGCCACCGACTAAAATACATGTTGTTTTTTCTTTATACTAAACATGTGAGAGCAGTTGATATTCATTGACAGATTTTGTGAAGTGTGCTTTATACTTAGTGTAACGGGTTCGTGTCCGTAACTCGACGTCAAGGCGCCTATTTTGCGTGTGGTGGGAGTAGGATCCTCCTTGTGCCACCCGAGCTCCTCCAGAAATCTGAGCAGCCTCCTCGGTTTGCTGAAGACTTCGGGAGCGACCTTGGCACTCCAATGTACTGCGCCCTGTAGTTGGCCACGCCGGAGCACTGTAGTAGGATGTGCGCAGCCTTTTCTTCCTTCTCCATGCACGCTCTGCATAGAGGGCTGTCTGTGATACCTAAATTGAAAAGGTGTCTATTGTATGGACCATGACCCGTTAGGGCGGCAGTTAGAGTGCGAAGCTCTTGCCTTTTGAGTTTAATTAATATTCGAGATAGACTGGCGTTGAGCGTTGGGAGTGCTTCCCCGCCTACAAACCGAAAGGGTGGTTGGTCCATGTGTTATTATGTGAAAATTTTGTACCTTTGTGTATAATTGTTCTGGACCATTGGTAGGGGAGGGACACTGGGCTCTGGGCCTACAGCGTCCGTCTCCGACCCTTTTCTGGTTAGTTCATCTGCTTTATTAAGGACCATTGCGAAATAGTGTTGTTTGCTGATGACACATCCTTGATTTTTAAAACAGACAGACATGACATTAACTATGACCATATTAATGATACCCACTCTAAGATACTTTATTGGTTTAATGCTAACAATTTATTGCTTAATGCCAAGAAGACAAAATGTGTTAAAATTAATTAATTACCTAACGTAAAATCGACTAGTCCAAGCACAGAAATAAACGGAGAAAAGTTAGACCTTGTTAATAAAGTAGTCTTCTTGGGAATGACCTTAGATAGTAAACTTCAATGGTTTCCACATATATCTTCCCTGGCCAGCAGATTAAGCTCCGCTGCATACGCAGTCCACAGAATACGTGAGCTTACCGATATTAGTACTGCTACACTAGTTTACTTTAGTTACTTCCGTAGTATAATGTATTACGGGATTCTCATGTGGGGTAAAGCGGCAGATATTCAAACCATATTTGTATTGCAAAAACGAGCGATTCGTTCTGTGTACCGTCTAGGCTCTCGGGTTTCTCTCAGAAAAAAGTTTAAGGAGACTGGTATCATGACTGTGGCATCACAGTACATTTACTCAAATATTTTATATGCCCGTAAAAATATACATAATTTCAATAAGAAAGAAGATATCCATAATATTAACCTTAGAGCTAAGTCCAAACTCATGGTACCACGATTTCGTTTAACCAAGGTAAACAACTCTTTAATGGGGAACTGTATTCGTTTTTACAATAAGATTCCGGAGCATATATTAAGTTTATCATTTCTTTAAGTTAAAAAGTTTCAAAACTACTTTAAAAATATTTTGATCGAAAAATCATATTACAAAATTGAAGACTACGTGTTAGATAAAGATGTATGGAAAGACGACACGGCTCCAGAATCCACACAAATTTGATTCAAAGTGTATTCCATAGCATTTAAGTTTATTTGAAAAGAGCAATCCCTAGAGTTTCTTGCTCGTTCTTCTCAGGGAGGTTAGCGTAGTGAACGAGCAGTAGCTTAAATGTGACGTTTTCAAGTGTAAATTTATTTTACATAAGGAATAAATAATCTTTGACTTTGCGTCATTACCACGTGAGCCGCTGTGTCCTTTAATCCACTGTACAGTTACGCGGTTCTGTATACGTAAGTATATAGCTCCATGAGAGCTTGATCGCGTTAAAAGAACCCTGAGTTTGTCGTAGCTGTTCAGTGCTTGAAATGCTGTCGGAGAGTTTTCGAATGGAGCGATTCTTTACTCTTCTCGCTATGATTGCTTAGGCTGCCAACTTGATTCCCATATATTCAGCCTGAAATACTGTGTTGTGGTCACCAAGCAGTGTTGATATCCTGATATTGAGGTTTTCTGAGAATACAGTACAGTACCTGTTCCTGAATTTGTTTATGATCCATCAGTGAAGACGCGGACCTCTCTGGGGTTCAGTCCTTCGTTGGGATCTTCAAACAATTGTATCGTGTATTTTTTTGTCAAAAATGTATTGTTGGGATCCTATCCACAGTCGCCTCCAGTAGCGGTTCCTTTGTAACAGTTTTGTAAAGGATTTCTGTATGTGAGATCCTCATGTGCTTCCAAAGGCCTGCTCCGTATAGACGCAATGCTAATGACACCGCTTCCTGTCTGATCGACCGTGGGTGGGGTCGAAGGTCCAGCATCGCTTCCAGGGCCGCAGTTGGAGTTGCCAGTTGAGTCATCGCCACGCAGGCTAGCCTTTGAAATTTGTCCAGCTTATCGGCTACGGTCGTCAGATTGGTTCTGTCGCCCCGTAACTGATCATGGGTCTTATCACCGCTGTGTAGAGCCATAGTTGTTATCTTGGATGAAAGTCTCCATTCTTTACCTACCATTCTATGGCACTGCAGAAGGTGATGGTAGCTTTTTTAATTTTGTTGTCCAGATGCTTGTTCCAGTTCAACTTGTTGTCCAGTATTACTCCCAGGTACTTGAATTCGGTTGATAACTGTAGTTCTGTACTGAAGAGTTTGGGTTGTAGGTAGTTACCCAGTTGTCTTTTGTTTGTAAACATTACTATAAGTTCTGTCTTTGTTGGACTTACCGATAGTTCATATACTCTGCACCGGTTTTCCACAATCCGGAGTGCTGCCTGTGTAATGTCGCAGAGGGTATTGGCATATTTCCTGTTATTAGTATAGTTATGTCATCAGCATAGCCTACTGTATAGAAATGTTCTTTGTTCAGTTTGGTGATGAGATCATTTACGACCATGTTCCATAGCAGGGGCGACAGTACTCCTCCTTGAAGACACCCTTTTGCTACTACGGCCCATGGAGTCTCATTTGCTGTTGTTCTTATTGTTCTTAATTTAAGCACGTTGCTAATTCAACTGTCTTCTAGTGCTGATTGTACACTGGAGAAATTGGTTTTATCGAAGCAGATTGCTTTGTTTTTGAGGGCTTCTTCTATCTTGTCAACAACGGCATGCAGGGCCGATTCAGTGGACTTGCCTTGGCTGTATGCATGTTGATTTCCGTGTAATGGTATGTTCTTTAGGTAGATGTGTTGCAGTTCATTTTTTCGCATCTGTCATCTTGGACGAACCTGCATCCTGGGAAATGTGCTTCCAGTAGGGTTTTCTCCGTTTCCGCAGGGGAAGTTGTGAATGTGTTGTCTATTTTGCGCATTGAACCTAGCTCAGTTGAATTTGTGTTGGCTAGGATTTTTCTTGTTCTATTTGTTTAAGCACAACACGTGATGTTCCCGCAGTAGCTTCGCTATGATGAGGTGCTCCTGAACCACATGCACTTTTTTAGTTTGGATTTGGCCGTCTTGTAGTTTTTCCAGCCCTCATCCGCGCATGTGTTCATTGCTTGTGCAGTGTATGTACAAAACATGAGGGATGGAATGGTGCAAAAATGGGTTAGAGCTAAAGATGACCCCCAGAAATCTCATGAAGAGGAATGGCCAGTCGAATTCAAGATCTCATTGCATCAGTTGGCTGTGCTACCTCCTGATGGGCGTACGAAGCTCCATACTGGGAAGGCACAGGCCACAACCAGAGGACATAAAATCTGTCAGAGCCAGGAAAGACCGTCAGTTCTTTAATGCTGTCGGCCTTGGCTCTGAACTGTAATTAGTGGCGATCACTTGATGATCAGTTGATGGTCACAGTGATGAGGGGCTAACCTAGAAGCACCCTAATAATATATATTTTTTATTTATGATCAGTTTACAAAGACCCATACATACCTTATATACTAACTTACATAATAAACATACCGCGATGTATGACGCATTGTGGTTGTCCGATAACCGTCCTCGGAAACGTCGTTACATGACACCCTTCGGTCAAAAGTCCGCCTTCATTAGGGTCGATAGATTTTGAGTTGGGACTCTCACCACAAATAAATTAAAATTCATATTGTGGCGTGACTCCTGCTCGACCCTCAGGGCATCATTGGCTTTCACCAGTTTCACCACAATATCCACAGATTTTGTGGAGTAAAGAAGTCGTGCCACGTATAGAAACGTTGCCACGTATAGAAACGTGTCGTCGGTACCGTTGGACGTAATATATGATTGGGGCCAGCCGACTACCGCCTCGAGGCGGTGCCACTAAGATTACGTCTGGTGTAATTCTTTTTCTTTTCCACCTTTTTGAAACCGTCCTCGTCGCACTGATCTACTTATCTCGGTGGTACTGACACAGCACAGCTCCAGAAGTAAGTCTCTGTTTCTTCTTCCCCACTTTGCTTGCCTGAGGTGTGGTTGAGGAACAATGAGTTGGGTAGCAGCGGTAATAGCAGCGTAAGCACGTCGAAGGGTTAACGTGCTTAAGCGTGGCGGAAAAACGCGGATAATAATAATAACTACCTATTGTATTATAAATCCATTACAATTTATATATTATGTTATGAATTTCTTTTAAAATGTATATAGAAATATCACAAATAACATAGCAATAAAATTTCATTTTCAGGAAAAGAAAGAGCGTCTAGTAGAAGAAGTACGTCGACACTTTGGCTTCAAACTGGATCCACGTGATGAAAGGTTTCAAGAAATGTTAGCAAAGCGAGAGAAAGAACAGAAAAAGGCTGAGAAACAAGCCCGAAGAGATGCCAAAGAGAAGATGATTATTGGCAAGTTACAGCAGAAAAGTGTCGAAATGAGTGACGGAAAGAGCTAGGTCTGTACCTTCGTCATATTTTGTTGTTGTAATAAAAAAACAGAAATTGTACCTTAGTTTAATTTTATGGTTGTTATGAAATAAACATGTAAAAATAAGTATTTATTTTTATTGGGAATATTGGTTGGGATGGTTGGGATGGATGAAATGGTACGGTACCCAAACATTGTGAGGTCAAAATAATTTCAGGTAGCAAATTAATACATTTTATGTTACACACTCCACTTTAATATTAATTGCAAATATTTGTCTTGGGACACATGATTTCTGAATAGATCAAACATTTTGATCTCTGGCATATCGACTAAAGTTATAGACTCTATATCTAATTTCCCCACATTTAGCTGATGCATTCAATAGGTGCGTTGACGAAGGTATTTTTTCCGATTTGATGAAATACAGCAGTAATTCCTTTATTCAAGTGCGGTAGGAAAGTTGATCCTAGCAACTACAGTCCTATTTCAATTCTACCAGCTTATTCTAAAACTACTAAAAGGTTAAATTGACTCAATTACTGTCCTATTTCGGAAGGAATCACATTTTTCATAGTGAACAATATGGTTTTACTAGTGGTAGATTGCGGTACTAAAACATATATTTGACGAGAACGCTATTAGGTTTTTATGTGACCTCTCAAAGGCATTTGATTGTGTGGACCATATTACTCTTGTTAGGAAACTGGAATATAACGGAGTAAATGGCAAGGCTTTGGAACTTGTCTCGAACGGTAGAATTCAGAAAGTAGTCAAATGAAGTGACTTCTTCGTGTTCTCCAGTAAAAATGGGTGTCCACAAGGCTCAAAACTTAGACCTATCATTAATATTAATGATCTATAATTCTTGTTTAAGAACATTTGCGAAATAATATTGTTTGCTGACACATTCTTGATTTTTAAAACAGATAGACACATAGATTTAGTATATCGGTACCTATATACTAAATCTATGGATAGACATGACTTTAACTATGACAATATTAACTAAACCCTCTCAAAGGTAGTGCTGACAATTTATTGCTCAATGCCAAGAAGACAAAGTGTGTTAAATCCATAGATATAGGAAAACAGGGGAGATATGTAACGACGCTATGTAAGATTTTTTTAGCTTGTGTGTAATTCAAACTTCACGCTCTATTATCTACTACCATATCTTAAAGATTTTGATTGGATAGGGCTTAAAACGTGAAAACGACGGAACACAATTTTAAAATTTAACAAAATTAAAGTTATAGTCCCTTGAATAAGAGTTATATTACAATATTTCAGTATTTTTCATCCTGGTTCAGCCCTTCACCATCAGATGGCGTTTTAGTAAAAATGCTACTAGTATATAATAGCTAACTATTACACGTTAGATGGCGCTGAAACTCATTTTTCGTTACACTAAGAACTCACGGA
Organism: Hyposmocoma kahamanoa; assembly: GCF_003589595.1. NCBI lineage: Eukaryota > Metazoa > Arthropoda > Insecta > Lepidoptera > Cosmopterigidae > Hyposmocoma > Hyposmocoma kahamanoa. The sequence goes on from NW_020654422.1 coordinate 12,309,425, forward strand.
GCGGTTGTCACCCGTGTCTGCCGCGGGATCGCGGCATCTGTAGAATGTAATAGTTAAGTAGGTATGTAAAATTAGTAGCGTTTCACGGCGCGTTTTACGCCTGTAGTGATGACGGTCGCTCGCGGTTGTCGCGGCGGGGTGCTAGTAGAACCGCGCAGGACGCGATCACCTGCGCGCTTGGCGGCCGTCGTCGCCCGCGCACTTTGGCGGTCGGTTCAGGCGCAATGTGGTACAGGCGCACGCGGGGCGAGTTCTCTATTAACCGTACTACTTGAAACCGCTCCGTGAATGGTTAACCTTATTAACCTTAAACTGACGCTACTCAATGAAGGGTGTGGTCCTACCTAATCGATAGTTAGAAACCAAGTGGTTGTTTTTAATATTAAAAAAATATTCCATTTTTCATACTATACCTACACTGGTAGTGGTGTATTATTAAATTAATATAAATTATTATTATTTTCCTAATAGCAGCCACTAGGCTTGGGCCAGTGTCAGTTTTGGTGGGGTACAACGAATTGAGCGTTAGGAGGGAATTTGCACTAGCCCGGTATATTTTATCAATATTGAATGCAAAAATATACAACCCGGAGTTACTAGCCACTATAAATTTTTGTGTCCCAGATAATTACGTTGGGAGACGTCGTAGGCCCCGTTTGCTGGCCGTGCCGACGGCTAGAACTGACCTTATTAAAAAATCGGCGATGTCCAGGACACTGCATACACTAAATGTAGTAGCGGAAATGATTGACCTTTTCTCATGTTCTTTGAGTGAATTCACTAGGTTAACTGTTTATATTATATGTTATAAAAAGAAGTAGATGTAATTTATTATTATTCTGTGTATATTAAATAAATAAAAAATGTGCTACTTTATCGTAAGGAATGTATCCTGTAATGATAAATGTATTGTGTCTAATAAATAAATAAATAAATAAATTTTATAAGAATAATATAAAAAATATGGCGATCGTCGCCAGTGTCAGTTTTTAGTAGGATGGTGAAGCTGTCACTGTCAATAGTAAACTCGAACTATCAAAGAATTTAATAAATTAAATTATGTTGTTTTTTTATGAAGGATTTACGTAATTTTCTATAATTGTTTCTAATTTGCATGCGTATGTAAAATAAAGCCGATTTTATTTTATTTATTTTTTTAATGCATTTGCTATGGATCTTTCAATTTTCCTGCAGCTTCAATCCAACCTTCTTTTATTTTGAACTCATTGGAAAAACTTAAAAATTCAAAATATGTAATGGAATTGAAATATCTAAGTTATCTAAAACAATAATACACATACATTTTTCTTCAAGCAACAGCAACAAACAAATTGACATGAAATTGAAACGGTTGTCCAAAATACGAGTTGTGTTAAAGTTACTCGAAATAAAATGTTTAGTAATAATAATAATAATAAAATTAAAAATAATCGATTTAACGTGAATGCTTTTCGATTCAATATTTTAGGGACTTTAATTACTAAAATCATAGTAAGAAATTCAAACATTTCAGGAAAAAATTATGATCGATAAACATCAGTCATCCTAAATGAACATACCTACTATATTTGACTAGAAATTTCTATGGAGACAAAAGAAAACATTGAATTAGGATAGAAATAGTAACTAAAAACGCAAACAGCCGGTGGATTGTTACCTCTCTGGTTTTAAAATTTTTGATTTCACTCCAATTTTTACAAGGTGTATCGCTACAACTTGGCATATTCACGTTTTACAAGAGATCTTGTATGTACGACGATCGCCATGTCACTGTTGTAGGCGTGTCACCTCGATATGATCATTTTTTTAATCATATCGAAGCGACACGAACCACGCCTCCATACCAAATCTCCCCCTTTTATTATATCTATAGTTAAATCTGAATCACCTAATGTAAAATCGACTAGTCCAATCATATAAATAAATGGAGAAAAGTTAGACCTTGTTAATAAAGCTGTCTTTTTGGGAATAACCTTAGATAATAAACTTCAATGGTTTCCACATATATATCCTTAGCTAGTAGATTAGGGTTTACTGCATACGCAGTCCGTAGAATACGTGAGCTTAACGATGTTGCTACTGGCGCTATGGCGCTACGACTAAAAAGTCGTTGAAAAACCAAATACAAAGACAGGACAAAAAGCACATAGAAAAATTCGTGAGGCCCGCTGCACGCTGGTTCGTTCCGTGTCTTAGTTGGTATAGCCTCTGGCACGGTATGCTAGAGGACGTCGGCGTCGCGTCGGTACGAATAAGGCTGGATCGAAGAATTTTTTCTGAGTGTTCGATCTTTGTATTAATAATTATAATAAATTCATTTCGGACCATTTATAGTATTTTTTTCTTATTCATTCTGGAAACTTAAAGTGCGCCTCACGTATAAGCTAGCTAAATGATTGCTAAATATAATTTACCTTTTGGGATTAAAGTTGCGTATAATTAATTAAATTGACCAATTAACACACATTATAGCGTCTTCCATAGCTTGTCGCACCAGGTGAAAACGAACAAATCATTTAAGATAGATTCCAGATATTGATACCAAACAAATAATAGAGAGTTTTTTTTAACAGCCAATAAAAACTTACTTATTATGTTTTCATCATAGCCGGAATCCAGCAGCTTGATTTTGATTGCCTCTCCTTCGTGCTGATTTTGATTCAAATCGGAATCGATCCGATCGGGTAGTCTCGAAATCAGATTGGTTTCTGAGCGAGAAGGTGAACCTGATTCCTACTATATCTTTTTAATTTGTGAGTTAAATCAACTATTGTTTAGACTAGATTTGTCAAAAGTTTTCGATCGGCCAGCTGTGTTTCGCAATTATGCGCCTCGACTCGGAAAAGACGTAGTTTCCGATCGGGAGAGGCAATCAAAATCAAGCTGCCGATCGAAAACTGCGTCTTTTCCGGAGAGGAATCGGGTTCATCTACTCGCTCAGAAACCCATCTGATTTCGAGACTACCCGATCTGATCGCTTCCGTTTTGAATCAAAATCAGGACTCTGGTAAGGGCTACCCATAAACTACGTACAAAACTGAAAGGGCTGCCTGGCGCATCACGATAATGACGAGCCGTCACCTGGTGCACGCGCAAGTTAGTTTCAAGAGACGAAAGAAGACGCCACTATCGGAGGAAATGGAAATGCTAACTAAACGGGTAAAAAGACCGGCGCATGACTCAAGATGGATTCCGGATATTGATGAAAAAATAAACAGGTAAGTTTTATAGATTGTTAAAACACTCTTATTTTTCTTATTTATTTATGATCAGATTAAAAATCAAATTTTATACACATTAAAAGAAAATCTTGACACACAACACTTTTGTTCATAAAAATAAAACTCGTCTAAAGTCAAGAGCTGTCTTCATCCGTCGAGGAGTAAAGCGCCTCACGTGGGTTGAACCTGGGGCTCGAAAAAGAAGCGAGAGGGTTTAATCCCACCGCTCCCATACCTGTCAGGGGCAGGCGCTCCACTGGGGTGCACACTAAAGTGTCCGATGAGTCGCTCACCATGCTACTGCATGGACTTATCTTCTCGTATGTATTTTTCTGTCGAAAATGTAAATGTTTACATGTACCTATTTAACACATCAATTATTATTATACCTACATATAGCTCTCCCGAACTTACCTTCTTGATCTTAGTTTTTGCTGCCAATAAATCTCCTACCATACATTGTTCGTCGCCGTGAGCGTTTTTCATATCGCCCATATGTTTTTCTATCATCTCTGGCTTCTAAAATAAAACATTTATTTATAAATATGGCTTGACACAGACGGATGTATACAGAGACGGAATGCGTATTACGAATTCAAGGTGACAGCGAGGCGTCCTGAACTCCTGAATTCCGAGAAAATGCAATTTCTCAATCATTTCAGTTGTCACACTTATAACATACTTATAAAATATAAGTGTAGTAAGCACACTCGCCTGGTAGATATCCCAATTGTTGTCCACAGGCCGGTGCACAAGACTGGACAGTGAGATGTGTGTCGAAAACAGCCGTAATTAAGATAATGAACTCAGTCTTTGAATTTAGATTATATTGTTATGAGCAATACAATTTTAATCAAAGACCGCGAACAAAACATCCGTCAATTACTTGGTCTCAAAAGGAAATTTTCCCGTCCCTGTGCCATTTATGAAACATTTATGTACGGAACAGAATTACCTAATTAGAGTTGTACTTGCTTCCAGCAAACTAGCTTTAGAATTTTAACTTACTTTGGTGCAGCCAACTCGAATCTACATAGATCCTTTTATTCATGTTCTTCTGGTCAAAGATACTCACCACTCCCATGCTGTCCCAAAGCACGTCTCCAAGCATGTGCGCGGATTTGGTAGTCTTGTTCATCTTCACATCTATTAGTTTCAAGTGCTGGCTGTGAGCCTTCTTCGGTATTATGTTGATACGCAATTCGGGTTCCTGGTCCTCTAGGTTATTCACTTCTTTCTCAGTTTCTGGTTGCTGGTTTGAGTCCTTAGTGTGTTCATAAAGGCTTTTTCTGGAAAATAACAAAAATAGTGATTAAATACCTAGCTAATTACATACAGGATTTATTGACACAATTCAATTTTTTCTATGACGAATTTTTTTATGAATTAATCTCGTAGAGACCTTGAAACGACACCTTTCCCGTATTTATCACTTTTTTATTGTAATATGCGTAAAGATCTTCAGTACTGTAATTTTAATTTTAATAGTTTATTTCAAGTTAATCTCACCCGTGATCACACTGATTGTTTTTTATAAACGCATAAATGTCTTTAAACGCCTGTTGGATGTACGAAAGCGTGTTCTGATCGATGGGTACAGAATTCAAGGATCCTGAACTACTTGATAGATCGATTGATCGCGAACTTTCTTGGAACGATTGCTCTGAACCTGAAATTAAAAAAAATATTTCATAGATTATATCGGTGTTTTCTTGCTTAGAAAACAATTATATTGCGAGCTCCGCTAAATAGCACAGCATAGCGCACCAGAGACAGAAAAGTCAACTAATTATATTAAATAGTCGTAGAATACCTGATGAAGTGGCCCAAAGACGTATCTGCTGCTGCTTCAGCTGTTTCATCTGGTCGACTAATTGCAGGTTCAGCTCTTCAAGCTGCTGCCTATGTGATATCTCCTCTTGAAGTTGTTCTTCCAGCGTTTCTGCATATTCCCTAGAAAATTCATACAATTTATTTTTGGATTTAACTTCCTCAAGGAGGGAAGTATAAATATATTGTGTCAATAAATCTTGTACAGGCTTTATTTTCGATTAGCTAGGTATTTAATCACTACCTTTGTTATTTTGGAGGGAGGCCTTTGCTCTGCAGTGGGACAGTATAGGCACATAATAATAATAATAATTTAACTTCCTCTGTGGCCGAACGGTTACCATACTGGTCTGCCACGCAGAGGACACTGGTTCGATTCTCGACCTACATTTATTTCTTACGTGAGAGTCTGGGTATAATTTGTGGTCGTCTATGTGTGTCCATGGCAACATGCATGGCACGGCGATACGGGGTTTCCCTAGTGCGGGGCTAAGAGTGTGCATTAAAAAAAAATTATATGCAATGGCCACATAACACGTAATATTTACGAAGGTACGTAGGAATGAATTCATAGGTAGTAGTAGGTATGTGAGATCAGATCAGATTATCGAATTTGAAATATTTCCATGAAGTACCGATTTAGTAGTTTAAAGACTCCAAACGAGTAAAAAATGACCTTATGCCATAATATTGTGTCTCAGAAGACCTCTTTAATCCTGAAATTATTACGATTGTCAGTACCAGCAAATACTTACTTCTCTTTTTTGGCTGTAGTCGATTTACTAGCAGTATATTTATTAATTAGTGCAGTTCGCGTATTAGACGACATCCTGTCTTTAGATAGTCCGTTCCTGGAACGCATATAGAAAAAACAGCATTATCAGTGTATATTTACGAGTACCTACATTGTAAATGATTGAAATAAGTACCTATTAGGTATTCATTTCAACTACGTAATTTTTGTGTGTATGTGTAGGTACTGTAGGCATGCATTAATTTAGTGCTCGTACTAGTTCTCTATTTTGTTACTACAAGTTATACCTTAACTATCAATTTATATCATAGATATTATGGATTGTAAAAATGGCAATTAATATGGCAATTGTGATGAATTTACTAACTTTGGCGCAGTAGATTTTATTGATCTGCCATCTGTAGGACTTGTACCAATGATTTGAAGCCATGAATACTGAAACAGATGTGGGATTAGGGAATTAGTTATTATCATCATCATGCCCTTATCCCATTGTTTGAGACCGCATCTTTTTTGTGGGAACTTGTTCAATAAACAAAATAAAAATTACGTAGCTTTTTTAAATGATTCAATAAATAAAAAAAATTATGACGTCTCAAACTTCTCCCAAAAATATAGAATTTGGATGAAAAAACTGAATTGGTAGGCAATTTACCAAATAAGTATCGGCCTGTTGACCAAACCAACTTATTGTTTTGTGTCAGTACTTTTCCGCACTTTGCTGCAAATCCTCTGCATTAATTAAACACATATGTTAAGACTGTACTTACTTGCACTCCCAAACCACCTCTTTCGTGTTCCCTCAAAGTCGCGCGTACTTTAGATAGCGACAGACTGGATATTTCTGGGTTTTGCCTCATATCCAAGATTGCAACCGACGTATTGATTCGGAGCATTTGTAACACTTTCGTTGCTGTTTGTTCTGTTATACCGCAGTTTTGTATGTCTAATGCTGCAGACATTAATAGATTGGTTTTAACAGTTCCAGCTTTAACCGTGGCTAATTCGTTTAACATTCCCATCTAACGGTGGTTAGAGGTGATAGACTGGGTACGACTGAATCATGCCTTGAATGAAACATCTCAAATTTTTTGAAAACTACGATACCTACACGTGAGACGCAAAACTCGGTTTCTCCGTCGCGTAGTTTGTGTTCGAATCTGTAGTCTGTCGTCGCACTAAAGGCAGTGAGACACAATTTCCGATTGTTTTTTTTATTTTCAAATTATGCGCTCAAAAGTAGTTAATTTCGATTGTAAACTTTTTTCCCTTGTGTTTTGACAGAACTTTTTACTTATTAAAGTAAAAAGTTCTAGACATTAACTCAAACATTAGTTCTAACTAATCTTAGGTCAAAGGTGTTTAGTATTTATGCCAATGCATATCAGTTAAGATATAAAGAGTTATTATCAAAAGTTATTATCAAAAAAGTAGTTACTACCAAAAAAGAAGTATTGTTAAGGCCCATTTAGATGGAGAGAGTTTACCGTCTCGAAGATACGATTATCGAAAGAATATAAAAAACTTTCCTCGTCTAAACATTTGCGATTATCGACTGTCGACGTGAGCGATTTTCGCCTCGCCTTTCAATATTGAACGTCTCCGTGTAAACAGAACTCGAAAGCAAAAATCGTACTTGAGTGCAGTGCGCGAGGGTGTTTTGATTATCACTGCTTTTCTAAGACAAGAATTAATGAAACGAGAACGAAAAAAAAAATTTGGATTAAGAAATGTTAAAAAAATTTGAAAAAAAAATGTATATTTCTCTACAATGCAATGAATGAACTTAATATTATCAGTAGTTCCAAATTTGAATGATTTTCGCGGCATTTCGATATGTCCATAGTCAATACCAAAGTAATCACTGAACTCGAATGGCGAATCTCGCACTCAAAACGATTCGAAGTGATTTGTAGGATAATCGTACGAACTTGAAAAAATGTCATACGAGATCGTGTTTAGAGAAGTCGAAAACTCGTAAGCAAGAAACTCCTTACTACATATTTCTCTGTGTAAACAGTCGAGGAGGCGTTTAAGTTGCTTGCGAATCTCGTATGACATAATCGTAGGCGAGATTTTAGTTCTTGCCTGAATGTAAACATTATGATACGATAATCTTATGGCGATTATTGCTTACGATAATCGACTACGAGTTTTCGTCACGAAGCGTGCGAGAAACTCTGTCCATCTAAATGGGCCTTTAAGAACAAAAATATTGTTAGAACACGTTTTTTGGGTAGGACCGTATAAAAAAGTAGAGAAAATGCGCCAGAAGGTAGGCACTTTTACCTGTGCTGTTACAGATGCCAGCGGGCACTGGTAAAATGAGTGCTATGCGTGGCATTTCGGATGTAAGAGTGGCCATAAAGGCGAACTGAACAGTATAATCACAAGCGCATTAGTGGGGATAAACTGCTCTTGCCTAGTCAAAGATAGCCACTAACAAAAGAAAATGGTTGTCTAGTAGGATGACGACGTTGGCCGTCATTAGCCAATACCTAGTCTCCTCTTCGGAGAAAGCGAGACGAGCACGTTCTTTGGGGTTGCTGATAGCAAGATCTTCTTGAACACTTTTGCCGAGCGGCTCGACCCAGCGCTTTTGCTGATGTGGAAATAACGGGATATCTGTACTTACGAACGTTCAGGCGTTTCTGTATACGTATCGGTATTATATCTTACGATAATTTGTGCAAAATCAATCAACTTGTTTAAAACCATTTACCTACTTCATTGGTAGGCATTTTAAGTGATTTTCTAGGTACTTCGCATAATAATATAAGTATAACGCAAATAAAAATCAGAAACAATGAAATAACTATTTTTGTACTATAATAATAAAGCATATTTTGTACTCAGTAGTACATAGTATAATCATTCTTCATAGAAACGTTCCAAGTCCGGAGGTATATATACTACGAGTAGAGTAGGTACTATAGTTAAGATTAAAACATTGTTATGATATTAAAATAAAGTACCCATTATCCATAAGTCATCAGCAAGCACATCTAACAGTTTTGAAACTCCGACATCCCCAAGCTGAGTGTTGCTACAAAGAGTGATACGTCGGAGACCGGCCATAGTGTCTAACTCAGGCAGTCGATACCGTAAAGTATGCACCCAGTTCTCGCTGTAGCGGTGAATTTTTTGATACTGTAATGCAGATTGTTTCACGTAAATTAGGGATTTGTTAACCAGTTAATAACCAGCCTTCTGTCTATATAATTAATACCAACAATGCCAGTGATTTTCTTCACACTTTCGTGGTAACTTTGGACTGTCACATACGTACTGATAAACCAATAATTTGGAAAATTGAACATCTAGTACGCATACATTGCGCAATATAATTTGAAATAATAAAACATTTGATATTCGCTATATCTATTGAATTTACCAGGACGTTCATTGTTCAGGTATGACAGATATACAAACCTGTTGACAACACATTTGTCGAAACCGTTTTTTAAGCAGAAAAGTTAGAATCGTTAAATGGCGAATCCTTAATCACACATACCTTGACTAAATCAGCAATGTATCCAGCCCCTAGTGGAGTAAGCTCGCATTCGGATAGATCTAGTGTAAGGATGTTCGGCAGACAGCGGACAGCCTTACAGACAGCCTGACAACCCACGTCACCAATCAAACAGCGCGGCAGGTATAAGTGTTGTAGTGAACTGTTTGCCAAGATAGCCTGGAGAAAAATAACTCTTTTATGTGTAGGTAACAGGGAATTGATGAGAGATAACACTCCGTACTTAGAGAGAAATCCCTCCGACTTTTTCATGCTGCATTGTTATTATTATAGTGTAAACATTACACAATAATAATATTTAAAGTACGATAGCTACGCTTAGTCGTAAGGAGACATAAAAACTGTTAATATTCCAACTAGCAAAAACTTGTCATATATAAGGTGTAAATTTGAGACGGGGCAGCAAGGCCAGTCACCTTAATCGTTTTAGTTACAGGAAAACGGTTCTAGAAGACTATCCATGAATTTTGAAGGTATTTTGATTGACATTCACAGATTTAGGAAAAATCGTACAGTGAGCAAGATAAAAGGCAATTTTTACAAAACTTTTTTTATGCCATTCGATCCGGTCTCTGTTAAGGATCAATAGTCTCTATGGGACGAACTGAGGTAAGAGTACTCGAAATGTCAGAAATCGCAAAAAACTTTTTACCATACATTTTGTAGGGACATATTATTTAGTAATCAGTTATTCTAGGTAGTTAAGGAAACTACTTACTGCCCCGTCTGAAATTTACACCCTGTATACTTAGATTTATAAAGCCTAAAAATATGTTCTTATAAAGGCCATATTATCGTTTATAAGGGTGGATTTGGGCACAAAGTGCTTAAACCTTATACATGTCATATTCTTGGTTTATTAAATGAAAATAATTCTTATACAAGTTTTATTGTCGCTGGCAACAAGTACCTATATGCGATTTATATTTGTCATATTAAAGGTGTTTACACGGGCAATAGCCTTATACTAGCAATATCTGAGCTATTTATAAGGACGCTAAACTTATGTCATATTGACATCATTTAAAAGGGTAATTTCCTTGTATAAGCATTAACTGAGTACGTTATTATGGGCAATCATTCTTTTAGCCGGTGTGAAACGATTTACAAAAAGAGATATTATTTACTTCGTGTGCGATGCGTATTAAACAATATCCTGTCAACTATTTTTGTGAAACGCTGCTGTGGTATAGCTGTTTATGAGCTTATTTCAAGTGAAAACTACGTGGGACTTTAAAAGTATGAGAAAGTAAGGTATAGTTTGTGGTGTATTATCAACGTGCCATTGATATGGAACTGTTTTGTCCCGAAAAAGTGTGTAATTATTTTGTTGTTTTTAATACTGCTGCTACAAGAATAAAAATAAATTACACAACGTCTATAAGGGGACTATAAAGGTGATACCTTTATAAAAGCAATACTTATTGCTATGTTATCGCCATATTAATTATTATTTTGATTTTGGGGTTCCTTATTATAATCAAGTAAAACCAAATTTATATTGTTTTCTGTAATTGAAAAATTAATCTATTGTGCCAGTAATGTCCAGTCCCCATTTCAATAATGCTTATTTTTCTTTGTTGGCTTTGAACAACGTACGCGTATCGAAGGTAAGGTAAGGTAAGGTGGTAAGGTGTGTGGGATTGCGTTGTTTATTACTTTTGATAATTTGTTTATTGCTAAATGTGGAATATTGAACTTTACAGCCCGATTCCTGATATTGTCACGAAAGTCATACATTCTCACCTCGTCATTAATATACTCATCTATAATATCACTATCGCCATCAATTTGCTCTTCCTCACACACCGCGCTTAAATAATTTTGTACGAAACCACCAACTCCTTCGTTAGTGCTGGTTGGTAATGGTTGGTGGATAACGTCACAGAAGAAGTGGCGCGTGTAGAGTTTGCAGCCAAGTTCTAGTAGTAGTTCTAGTAGCTTTTTTGGTAACCCTTTTCCTAAAACCGCCCCTTCTCTTAAATGTCTTCCATTCTTGCAAATCCATTTTTTACAGGAAAAGGCGAAGACATCCCGACCATGCGTTGCACTTCAACGTGCTGACTTAGTTATGAAAATTGTAGTAATATAATAATCTAAAGAATAATACTCTTGTAATTACTGTATTAGTGATAATGAATTGCTTAAATTCTTATAAAAACTATATAGCTAACAAATATTCATTTGCTATATAAACCTTTATTAAAATATTTATAGCCTTATTTTTACCTTGTCCACTTCCTTTATAAGAATCTTTACGAAGACCTTTATGTAGCTTTAAATATTATATTTCAGTTAAGCAATAACATTCACCTTTATAAGAAGAGCACATTCTAAGGCTGTATTATTTGAGTTTAATAACGTTTATACAGCCAAATTAAAACTTAAAACCTCTTATAAAGTACTATTATAAGGTACATTGCAATAATGAATGCTCTTATAAAACAATTACAAGATTGCTAGCCATGAAGCTCTAACGTTATAAGGTTAATTTGCTAGTTGGGATTAGGTCCTTACCTATGAAATTGCCGTTTTAAATAGAGAGAATGGAAAAATAATTTTTAATGAAAAATATATATTTAATTAATCCATGTCATTATAGTCGATGCACTTTTGCCATTTTAATGGAAGTTCATTGATGCCTCTGCTATAGAAATCCTGGGGACGGGAATCGATGAACGTTTAAAAGCATGTTCCCCGCCTCATCGGATTTGAAATTTTTCCCCGTAAAAAATATCCAAATTAAAAAATATATATATAAATCAGTAAAACAAGGTCTGGTAAGTAAGGTAGGTGACGGAGAGTTTTTAGTCATAACTCCTATAGTTTTGAGAAGTCTGTCGTGCGATTAGAGTAATTGACAAGTCTCGGTTGTTTGACAGCCAGGTCATCCATCATCACTTGCAATTCTTTACAGTACACCTCTGCGATAATAGTTGCGACAGGTCTCAAGAAGCTGTACTGAACAATGCCGCTATAGGTCCACCATACACTCACAATCAACTTCTTTTGACTCAATTTGCCGTTGGGACATGGTTCGGCTGCCTCCCCTGCAGCCAACCAGTACGACGGATGTTTTCGATTGTCATACGAGATCCATTTTTCATCATAAGTGATAATCCGATCTAGAATCATTTGAGTGCCTATTCAACGACTCAAGGCAAGCTTCGATGCGATTTTGTTGTTGTTTAGTGCGATCATACGGTCCTTCTTAGCTTTTTGTCATTCGAATTTGACGCAAATTAGTCAGTTTATCACTTACGCCAAAGGTTGCTGCTAATTACGACTTAGAGTCTGAAAGAATTCGAGAAATACGACATGAATCTGCTAATTTAAAGCTATAGTAGCTTTCAATTCATCGTTATCGACTTTGGTTTCCGGTCAAGCCGAGCTCATTGTTGAGACCAAAATTTCCAGAAAGGAAGCAATCAACACCAAAACCAATCAAACACCAAAAACGCTCTGTGCGCTTACATGTACCTGGAAAAAAAAGAAAAAAGTTCTTTTTTTCCAGGGGATAATCCGTCATGGATATCACCGCCTCACGGGGGAGGCGCGGTGGTTATATGAAGACTTTACTCACTACAAACCCCCGGGTATTCTTCCTACAACCCGCACGGGAAGGGGTTGTGGCCACGTGGTTTACGATCCACGGCCCTTTTTGCAGTTCCACCTGTGAGGGATCACTATTCCCCCTTCATCGTTAGTGGCATGCCGGGAATACTTGGCACGCCAATCAACAAGTGAACCTTTATCCAATGGGTGACTAAAGCCCGCGTTTTTACCAACCAGGGTTCACTCTCAGGGCGGCATTTGGCCCACAAAACCCATATAAGCCAGCCGCCTGCGCCCCAAGCGTTTACGGTGCATAGAATGAGAGGAAGGACCTTCCTCGTACCCGTTCCGCCGCCTCATTCCGCGACATCACGTCAGTGCAGAAAGAGGCCACCGCACTCCACGCCCTACCGACCATAGCTTGAACCACGGTTCACCGCGGTCAGGGAAGATCGCTGGTCCAAAATATTCTATAGTAAAACCATTATTTAAGAAAGGTAATAGAAGGAATATGACCAACTATAGACCAGTTACACTTGTCCCAATACTATCAAAAGTCATGAAAAAGGTTATGCTTGAAAGGCTCAATAGTTTTCTCACTAAATATAATGTAATAACAGAGACGCAAAATGGATTCTTAAAAAATAAATCTACAACTCTAGCCAATTTTAAATTACAAACATCTGTGATGAAAAGTATCGACAAAAAGATCCCTGTAGCAGCCCTATTCTTTGATATGAGTAAGGCTTTTGACTGTGTTCATCATAAACGACTACTAAATAAATTACATAGTCAAGGCTTAAGGGGAAAGGTCAATGACTGGTTCCGGAGCTATTTAGAAAACAGATTTCAATGTACGGAAATTACTGAACTCCAGAATAATCGAAAGATTAAATGCTGGTCAGAGTTTAAGAGAATTAACTCTGGAGTTCCTCAAGGGAGTATACTTGGCCCCATTCTATTTTTATTGTATATAAATGATTTACCAATTATAACACAGCATGAAATGATACTTTTTGCTGATGACATAACAATTTTAGTTAAAAATTATAAAATGTTAAATTTTGAAGACGAAATAAATAGAGAAATAGAAAGGACGGCAATATGGATGAGTGATAACAATCTAAAAATCAACTTAGAAAAAACCAAAGTTATGCAATTTATGTCGCAAAGAAGAAATCCAGTGCAATTAAAAATAGAACACAGAGGTACAAGAATAGAAGAAGTAGAGTGTATGAAATTCTTAGGCCTTACACTGGATAGATACTATCACTGGAAAGCTCACGTGGAGTCTATATGCGCAAGATTAAATGGATTTGTATATGCACTACGGCGACTAACAGAGGTGGCAACAGTTGAAGTGGCGTTGAGTGCTTACCATGGATATGTAGCTTCAATCCTACAATATAGTTTGCTGTTGTGGGGAAACTGTAGCAATATAGACAATGTATTTAAAATTCAAAAAATATATATAAGGTCAATATGCAAAGCTAATTATAGAGAGTCATGCAGACCTCTATTCAAAAAGTTGAATATCCTCCCACTCCCATGCATTTCCATAAAACAGATAGCCACATTTGTAAAACAGTACCCTGACTTTTTTAAAACATGGAAACAGTTAAACATAAGGAAACATCAACTTCGACATCAAATTGATAATATGTTGCGGGCACCATATTGCCGAATATCAAGCATTGAAAATAGCCCATACTTTATGGCCATAAAAAATTTTAACTCGCTACCTAGTGATTTAAGAGTATTGCCACTAAATACATTTAGACGTGAAATAAATATAATGCTAGTTAAAGCTTGCTACTTCTCCGTAAATGAATTTCTGGAATGCAAAAATAACTCGCAAATCAAATAAACCGATTGACATCTGTACAACTGACATATAAGTATATCATCTAATGTGTACTATGCAATGTTTAATGTAATATAATCATAATAGTAAAATCTAATGATAATTCAATATTGACATCTTATATGATTATAACTTCAATATGATAAAATAATAATAGATTTAAATGTAATACTTTGAACTAATGACTTCAACAATTTGTAATAGTTTACTTAAGAATATTTGTCCGCCATTATTGGTAGATTTTTTGTGATACTTATCACTGTTATTTACTAAACATCAAATTGTTACACCAAAAAATCATTTCAATTCATTTCCTCTCCTCCCTCGCCGGAGATCCTCGGCGCAACCGATGGATGGCATACGGCCGTCAGTTCTCGTCCCACCCTGCACAGGTATTTGCCAAAGCAGCCGTGTCCCGACAGGACCTGCACAAGGTGAAAAGACACTCCTCCCTAGGATCGATCCGCCCATTCTCCCAGAACGGGTCGAATCGCTCCGATGGTCCAGTGGCCAGACTTAGGCTCCTCTTGCCTCGCTTGCCACTTCCGGACCGCGAACCGGTGCACGTTTGTCCGCCATCGATTAATGTGAAGTGTGAATTAAAGTGAAGCTCCAGAAGTGGCTCCTCTCGACTGTTTCCTGACTGACAACGCCTCCGCGTCCAGGTCCCGTGGTGGAACCGTATCTGCCATGGCACAAGCCGCCTCGTAAGAGGTGCCGAAGGCGCCGTAGTAGGCGAAATGTCGAGGAGCTGTCGCGACTCTTTTTTCCAATGGTCATAGAAACAGCTAAATTTAAAAAAAACGATCGGCAGAAACAAAGGAATAACTGATTTTTGAAAATAAATTTCATAGCTATATTATAACAATAATTTGAATTGAAAACTAATTAAAATAAAGATCGATAACTTCTTCGAACTTCAAACTAAAAAAACTTCTTACTTCCCAGTATTCACAATCGGCAATTTCATAGGTAAGGACCATTGACCTACCAACAAATGGACATCGGGTCTAATGCAAAAACCATGAAAAAAATGTCCGAGGTTAACCTATACATACGTAGTGACATGTAACGAAATATAAAAAACTAAAACATTAAATTTAAATTGTAACGCCATTGCAGTACTGCCTAAATTTGCTTACAACAATTTAAGGGCCCAAAAACACCATATTTAGCTTCTACTGGAAACTTAACAAAATGCACCATATTTAGCTTCAACTGAAAATTACTTGCAACACAAGAGTAATGGAATAGCCTTTCTCGTAAATATTAATTAATTTTTTTATATATTATTATGTCGAATTTTGTACAAATTCACTTAAAGGTATAATAAAGAGTTTGGCAGATACATACAAATATTACTACAAATGTGAAAATAAGCGCGTACTATAAGAAATGTACCGATATTCTAACTAAACGTGAACTCAAATATCCATAATTCCGATTTATAGCAAAACCGTTACGCTTTCGAGTAATTTTGATGCTTTTTACATAGACAAAAGTAGCTTTTGTTTGTAATCTTCGTAAAAACACGTTATCAAAATTCGAGCTAATGTTATTTCAGGCAAATGTATTTACTGACTTCTGATAGGTAATCCCATGCCGCAAAACGACTACAGCAATATTTTGTTAGCAATAGCTAACGCTTAATAAAAAAATCATTTTAAAAATAGGATTAAAATCAGAGCAACTCTACAGTTTCTTTGTTCTAAATATTTCAATCGCTTGTGGTTCGAACAATTGAAAATGACTAAGAAGTTTATATAAGCTTCTTGAAACTGACGTAATGGGTCTCTTTCCATCTTTTGCGGATGCAATGAGTAGAAAAAGGACAGTAAGCTATTTCATTATTTCGTGTGCTTTTGTAATTTATATTTATGATTCAGTTATAAATGTATAAATAAAATACTACAAAACTGTACAAAATAACACTTTTAAATGACAACTATGATAACATAATATATTTATTTAGTGAAAATATGATACAAAACTCTGTTTTCACACTTTACTGCAGTAATTTTTACAAGTTATTATTATTGTTACTGCATGAGTGACAAACGCGCTGTCACTCGAACAAACGAAGGCTATTGCGCGATTGACGCTCTGTATGCGATTTTAACGCCCTACAGGTGCGGACACTTTTTAGCGCGAACCCGACGTCCATTTATTGGTAGGTCAATGGTAAGGACCTAATATTTTCCAAACTAAAATTAACTTTTTTTAATGGATATAAGCTCAATATACGTACGGCACTACAGTCAGCTAAAGAAACCATATTTATAAGTGCATACAATATTAGATAAGTTTAAATGCAAGAACTTCAAGACCGCTAGAAATGGAAAAGTGTAAAACGTGCTTATTGTTTATAAGCAACTCCTTACCTCGCAAAGAGGATTCAAATAAGGTATCTTCAAAGGGAGTCCTTCCAGCGTCAACGACGACAGTAACGTGGTGTTGGACAGTAACTGAGAAATAGCCTCGATTAAATTGCTCAGCATGAAGTTGGTCAGGATCACAGCCCGTTTGTTTACCGTTTTTGCGAGCCTTTCGCAGTCTATGTGTTCCAGTACTGTAGAGAAATCAGATTGCGAACTAATGAACTTCTGGCATAGACAAATACTTAAGTCCGTAAGTACAAACATGTCTCAAGAATCTCCAAGAGTGATACTGCTTAATAATAAGTCGCTATTTTAATTAATAAGCAGGCTAAAATCTAAGTAGTGTAGTCTAGGCTCTACTCTATGAGTAGAATCACTGGCTGAATGAATAGTTTTGTAATTAGAATGTGTTTTGAAAAATGAAATAAGAAAAGAAGAGAACATCTCGAGATTACGAAATATAACCCAACGCTGAAAATATGTAAAAAAGTACAATAAAGCAAGTTTTGAAGATTATTCCAGTTTTAATTCATAAAAGTACCTCTCGCCACGCATCCTAAGCTTACATACGAAGCTTAATGATTGTATCGATAATTTTTAACCGACTTCAAAAAAAGGAGGAGGTGCTCAATTCAGCTGTATGTTTTTTATACGTATGTTAAGCGATAAGTCTTTTTCAATATGTGAACCGATTTTGATGATTCTTTTTTAAGCAATAAATATAACCACGAAATTGATTCCGTTAAGAAATGTGATTGGTTTCTTGGAAGTCACTCAATAAAATAGAATTTTTATAATAAATAATAAATAAAAAAAGTAGAGCTGAGCAGAGCACAGCAGAGTTAAATTATTTGTTATTATTATTAATTATTTTATAAATTATTAATAATTACTTATTACTAATGTAGTTTTGTAATTATATTTACATATAATTAAAAAAATACAATAAATTACAGACTTAGTAAAATAGAGATTGATAATAATAACAGGCTCATTCGTGTCTTATGTTAATCACATTGGCAACTAGGGAATTTCGTGCACTATGAGTATCAGAGTAGCGAAATAAAGCCCGACGACACTACCGAAAACACTCAAATCAGAAACAATTTAGGAAGTTTGTTCATTATTTAGATCGATTCTACCAGGAACCGAACCGGGGACTTCCTTATCAAGTGCTCAGAGTGTTAACCGCTAGACTAGGTCGACACATGGGTACATGTTCACATATAAAAAATCGTTAAGTAGTTTTTTGTGTGCACACAGAAATCCAATCTATACTATTACAGTCCTAGTAAAATAGCAGTGGTAAATGTTATTTTATATAACGCAACAACTTACGAGCTTGAACGATCTCTTAGGTAAATTACGGTGACAAATTAGTATTACCTTGTTAGACTTGTAAGACTAATAATCAGAAATTTTACAACTGCTATTTAGAAAGTTTATGAATGGTAAACCTAAATTTACCAGTTTTGACTTGTTGTCGGCATCTTATGGAAATAGAATGGAGACTCAGGTCGCAACTTAGAGCGTTCAGGATAGGCGGCCATTCTTGGTATTTAATCCTATCCACACAGAAATCCAGGACCTTTCCATTGCCGCCAGGGATAACAGAGTTCAGAGGAGTCAAATTCTGAAGTTTACAACATTTCAAGTAGCATTGATGGAATATCCTGCTATTCTTTGATTCTGTACCTTTTCCAACCATCCCTTTCCGTGGAAAGATAGTAATATCGAATCAAAAACACATTCGATCACACCGTATTAAATGACTGGGCGCTTCGCTTGCAATAGCAAAAAATGTACGATATAAAAGATGAATTTGTTAAATGACTCAAAAATATGGTGACAGGATGGTTTGAAATTGGAACAAACTGTTTTCGATGACGTCAGGTATACTCTGATCTATGCACATCACTTACTGGTGGTGTGAAAAAAAAATGGTAATTTTTGACAGATCGGTAGAAAATGAAACTATTTTTCCGGATTTAAATCGCGTATATTTGTTTTTTCAAACAAACCGACGTTTTGGGCCCTTTACAGGTCCCATGGTCACGGTTGACTGAGGTGGTACAGTCTTCAACCAGTTACGTCTAATATTGATGCAAACCTCCCTATTTTTTCACTATACTTACAATAGTTATTAATTAAATACCTTATTTTTAATTTTACAAAGAAAAAAGTTATTAAAAAAATAAGGTATTTAATTAATAACTATTGTAACTATAGTGAAAAAATAGGGTGGTTTGCATCAATATTAGACATAACTGGTTGAAGACTGTACCACCTCAGTCAACTGTGACCATCGGACCTGTAAAGGGCCCGAAACGTCGGTTTGTTTGAAAAAGCAAATATACGCGATTTAAATCCGGAAAAATATTTTCATTTCCTATGTGTAACAATCGCGAAAACCTAAGAACTCGATAGATCGGTAGAAGTTTCTCCCCCCATCCACGCATCCATAGGCACGGTACGCCAACACCGTTGGATTGAGTGACGACATTTTACCCCAGGATGCACAGGCTCATGTCTTCCCTTCCTATACAACCCTGGGATTGCATAAGAATGGAAGCCACTCAGTCACGTGGAGGTACGTCATCCTAGTACCCCATTGTACTCCCGTAATGGAGATACAAATCCGCGACGTGTGTACGGTACCTGTAGGGCTGGCACGATAAGGCGCGGCTAGCGCGAGAGCGACATAATGTGCGAGATTTTATGTTTTATGACACTCTCTCGCAAGTCCGCCTTATCGTGCTAGCCCTACTGTACGTCTGGCGCATCCTGGGCAACAATCAGCGTAAGTTCAGGGTTAAGAGCACGTCAAGCTTGACATTTAAGATTTAAATCCAACTCTATGCCGCTTACGATAAGAACGATCCAAAGTACAAAGTGTCAAGCTTGACGTAGTCTGTTCTTTCCTTACGACTATGGAAACCATTTTTTTCCATCCTCTAAGGTTGTGTCAATACAACACATTTTCAAATTGTATTTACAATCTGTAGGTGCCTATACACGTGTAGGTATTGAAGCGCCGAATAGGCGGGAGTCAACTGCCTCCGTGATCGAACGGTTACCATGCTGGACGCGCCACGCTGAGGTCCCGGGTTTGATTGCCGGGCCGGGAGAAGTAACGGCATGGCGTACATTTATTTCTCTCGTGAGTTTGGGTGTAATTTGTGGTTGACTATGTATGTGTCCATGGCACTCGCAATACAGGGTTTTCCTAGTGCGGGACTATGAGTGTGTGCGTTATTAATTACTTATTATTATTATTATATATTATGTTATTACAGTTGTACTGTGATTTGTCTTATTATACTACGGTTGTACATTGCAGCAAAAAGGTTTATACGTCGTCGCGATTGTTAATTAAGTCCTAAGGAGGGAAGCAAAGTAAAACACATTTATTTAAAATATTTGACATTGTTTATATTAAAATACTAGATAATCTAGATATATATACATATATATATAGACACCATACAATTATAACAATACTTATTTACACCATTTCCGCAATCACTTAGAGTAAATATGGAATAACTTAAGAATGGTACCATTTTCCAGAATCTTGTTCACCGATATACATCTGCTACCGTTTAATAAGCTCCGCCATTTTAAAAGCTCGCATGGACATATATTTTAAAGTTTTTGGGAAAGCTGCATAAAACTGCTGGGAAGAACACATATCGGTAAACAGCCTCCAATTGGTATATGTATCAGTGTGGAAATCCCGTTGGGCCACTTTGGTGTAATGCTGCAGTTATATGTAAATGATCTGAATATTATATTACATACATTTATCTACAGACCGCAAATTACGACCAGGGTAGAGATAAACTGTTTTGTTAGAACAAATTTCTTATCTCACACGTTACTTGATATCGAACGATATGATAGTTAGGGCCGACTCTAGTCTGTCTATGAATAAAAAAAAAACTACGGTTGCGTGAGAAAGTTTTTATTTACCGCTATTTCGCCAATAGTAACATGCGCTTCCTGAACACATCACAAAGGTTTATAGTATGTATATAGATAGAGCAGTGTATATAACTGTACATAGTAAGGCATTAAAACACTCGTGTGATGTTTTTATGAAACTCACCTGTCGGCTCGTTTCTTAAACCCACACTCGCCTTTCATTATGGTACAGTCACATAAACTACTATTTTCAACTGGGGGTGAATGGTAAGTTTGAAACTAGGAGTTATCAGGCCTACTTTTATGAATTCTAAAACTGCATCATTAGATTTTTGATGAATACATTTCTCTAGCCTTAAGTCGAACCGACTGATTTTGCAAAATATACCCGCCTTTATTATTATTGCACTCGTCGTATGTGTTGTTAAATAAAAATTAAAACATAAACTGCAGTTCAAGGTATGAAGTACTAAACCGAAAATAGCCCTGACAAATTTGCCCAATAGATAGATAATTAATAATATAGGCAACAATATGAACACCTTCACCACATTCATTCCACTAAGGTTAATTTTTATCTAATGCACTGTACGACTTAGAATTTAGCAATAAAATTGATCCTTTGTATGTATATCGTTTTGATTAGTTTAATCATATTCAGATCATTTAGATGCTGAATGTACGTACTTAATTCTAATATTAAAACTACGAGAGCATTAAAGGAAAAACAATTTTAATTACTTCTGGATATCTAAAAGTTCTTAGTTCTATGTACAAATGGCTTTATTGCGACATTTTGAAATATAGATAGATATTTATAATTTTCATAAACTTTTTTTTATAAAAGGTAGTAATATAGTAAGTACCCTATCCTAATACATATATTATCTCTACGCTAATGTTACAAAGAGGAATCATTGCGTTTTTGAGAATCTCATATTCAACCGAAACTACAAAAAAATCCATATATAATTGTTATGTCGATTCTTATACAGGCTACGTTTTTCCCATTACGACTGTCCTTTATTTTTAAACAATTTACTTCAAACGCAAATAACAACGCATTAGATTGATTTAAAATAAATGTAAAACGTATAAACTGACTCACAGTAAAACATATACTGGGAATTACAAACACTATCTAGTAATTTCGATATAATATGTGACAAGGTATAGCACATTGTGTTACAAGGGCGGTAAGTAGGCAATTACGAACCGATCCGAAAGCCAAGGCTTCAATGGCCCGAACGTTGCCGTTGGTAATTGCTGTTGCGTCGGGGCAGCATGCAATTTTTCATCACACTTGTAAGGAAGTTGAAAAAATAGTTTAAATTATGTATACCATCGGAGATAGTGCAAAGTCGTGTTAGTAGCATTGGTAAAAGGTGCGTATCTACACAAAACCAAATTTTACAGGGGAGGGTTTTAACGTTATTACTTTGTTATATCAATGGCTGCGACTTTCATTTTTGCACAGGAAGTATTAATTTATGTCATGTACGAACTGATAACAACAGATTCCCGTAAATCATGCTAATTTGTTTGCCACGAGGCTTGCGCGGATTTAATATATAACGTAAGTTACGCGGTATTGAAATCAAAGGCATACAATAATTGCAAATTTGAGTAATTTAGACAGTGTAATAACTGAATAGTTAAGTAGAAAAAATTGTATACTGTTTCAATAGATACATAAAAAATACAGAAATTTTGCCTATAGGTACTCATAAAGCTACACGTACCTGCAGATGGATATTTTGGTAGAAATTGATTGGAACTACTCCGTAAGCAAGCCATAAACATGTTTTTTCCTACATTTCGAGATAAAACATAAAGTTTATATTTCTCCATACGAACAAAACAAACTGTTGATGTTATGATGACATTCCGGATAGCTTTTGTTCTTGTGTTTCAGAATTAAAAAATAATTAAGTTTTTTTGTATGGAGAAATACATATATAATTTTTATCCAGCAATATAGGAAAAGTAATGTGTGGCTTGCTTACTGTATAGTTCTAATAATCTTTCCTAAGAAAAAAATATTCATCTAAAACCATCATTTTTTTCAGTCACGCACGTGCTTGAAAAAAAATAAAGGTTTTCATACACTAAAAAAAAGAACAGTGTACATTTGTTGTTTTTTTTTATAATAAAGCGTAGTTCATGTGAAAATAGCTGTTTTTTTATCTCTCATATTATATGTACATATTTTGTAGTTTATACTGCATATTTATATGAGCCCTAATTATTACCATAACTCGAAAGTGAAATACAAACTACTATACATTGTGTTAATAAGAAATACAAAAAAAAATTTACAGCGTATAATGGTTTTCACCTACGATTTTGGGCAGAAATGGGTTAAAACCGGGCGCTTTGGATAAAAACGTGGTTAAAACCCAGGCGGGCAGATTGGATTTTAATCGACTGCCTATTTCTGGACCTGGTGACAGATACGAGGAATTGTTATTCACCGATTTCTGGCTTTCTGTTAGTCAATCGCAACAGGAGTTAAGAAAGCGGGTCCCAATCATATAACTATAATTTTTTTACGTGCACTAGCATTCAAAACATAAATTGGCCACTTGTGTCAGATACGCGGAATTATCCAATGCTAAGTTACACGGAATTAAACTATCCCCGACGATATATGAAATAAAGCCGTCTGTTTTACATTAGTTTTTACAAATGAAGTGAAAAAGTCGACAGTTCCACAAATTTGGATTTTTTGACGCGAATTTACGTACTTACGGCAAAATAGTTGTGGCCGAACAGGCAGTTTGTCCGCGCTCTTCAAAAAATAAAAATAGAACTATTATCGTATGACAGTATAGTAATACTGCTAAACTATTTATGAGCATGTGTGATGATATTGATGCTATAATATCAGGCCATAAATATTACAAATCGAGCTTTAGAAAAAGATTATCGGTATAAATACCACACAGGTACGGCTGACACGAGGCTACGCTCTACAGCCGAAATTATGTATGTATCTATTTGCATTTATTTATTGCGCATTGGCTATAGAGCCATCAGCCTAAAAAGATAACAAATAATTAAGAAACTTAAAAAAGAAATACTTTTTACTAAAAATGAATTCTTGTAAAAACTGGAACTACATTTTTTATTCACAAAGCCGATCGTCTTTTTGTAATGCTCGAAGTGCATAAGTGTATACGGCCTGGTACACTGTCCGACAAAAAATACTAAACAATTTTGTAAATTAAAATAACCTAAAAATTTCCAACGACTAGATATTTAGCAAATAAAAAGACCAGTTGTTAAACTTCACATTACTGTTTACAAAGTGTCAGTATTGTTTTGGCAGTCTGTAGAATCTGAAAGCTTTAACTTAAGACTATTAATATTGTCTAAATAAAAAAAAGACGTACAGCTTGCTAAAAAATAAATTAAACAAACAATTAAACATAATTGTTATTTTAGACTATCATTGAATCTTATTATCTTATCTTCGAGAGTTAAACTCCAGACATCTGACAGCTATGATATTCATTCATTATCACATTAATTGGCTTTGATAACAAAAAGGTAACTAATATCGCGTTCTCAATAATAAAGTTACGAAATTGAAATAGTATTTTATACAATCGTGAAAAAAAAGAAACAAAAAACAAAATAAAAACAGAACAGGTCGAAAATTTAATTAGACGTAGTGTTCATTGCGGGTATCGAAATATTGGTTCTGTTTCATAATTTTATTTACTAGTACTAAAAGTATTGTATGCAACATTACATAATTAGATCTTAAAATCTCGTACCTTGCCAAGTGGCCTAAACACGGTACTGGACTTTAGGACTCATTATGCAACGATTGCATAAAAAATATTATTTTATTAAATATTATTATTTTAATTTTTAAACTGGTATAGTAAACGTCAATGAAATTAGTATATAATAAATAATATCCGCTTAGTTAAACGTTTTTGTTGGAGCAAGGTTTATAATTTACTCCCTACCAATTTTTTTCCATGCCTCTCCATCAGAATTACTTTAGAATCTAGCTTCAGCTTCCTAGATGAGTAGTTTTATCGTACGATGCTGTAAAAGTATTTCCGGAAATCCGGAATTCGAAAAGTAATTAATTAATAATTTGTGGTTTTAACCACTCCATGCCACTCTGTGTATCTATATCTAGTCATTTGGAACACCCTCTACCAGGGGTCGGCAACCTTTCGAGATCGGAAGAGTCCAAAATTACATTTTACAAAATTTCGATTTTTATAGGTTTTCTTAATAAAATATTTAATGTTTTGCGTATGGAACTAAAGATCTGCAATTTCATATCGAAAGAGCATACGCATACGGCTCGCGAGCCACAGGTTGCTGACTCCAGCGCTGTACTAACCACTGATTATAATATTTTTTAATTTTGTATTCTCGCCCTTTAAGAATAAAAGTGCAAGGTGGCGTGAATTATGTAGCAGGGAGTGTATGTTGAACAGCTGACATTATCTCCTCGCGAATTGAAACTAAAATTGCATCCATTTACGCGTCTAATAAGGTCCATTGTTAACAAGTTCAATAAAGGGCACATTGTAAGGCATGGCTGTGAAATATCCAATGTAGGTTAAGGAATAACGTCTATATATTTAGATTTTTTGACAACTGATGTTTACAAGTTTTTTATTTTATCATACCAAGTGATGGGACGAACAAGTCGTGCGCCTGGTGGTAAGCGACACGCCTATGCATAACAGTTGCATTGCCGCTTAGAGCTTTAAATCGCAAAGATCTGAGAAGCACTACCACAGCGCCCGTCACCCTAAGACATAAGTTAAAAAGTTCCATGTGCCTGTAATTGCATCAGTTTTTGGGATTATGGCCTCTTTGGCTCTGAACTTTATTCTGATATCCTTTTGAATGCAGATCGACCAACTTATCCGCAATAAGGCATTAAGACGCAATAAGGCAATAAGAGGAACTAAAGTCTTCTAACAGTCTTTTGCCATGGTTACTGGAAGCACTGTGCGGACACGGTTGTTACTACCAGGGTTGTTGCGAATATCAGCAGTCACATCCGCTGATAATCTGAATAAATTAAAATATCCGCATCCGCATTCATCGATGCTTTTACTCATTGCGGATGTTCGAGTCGTGATATGACCTGAAAGGCACGCTGCTGGAATAATTTACAAGCCTTCCAGAACTAAAAGCCGAAAAAGCAGCTCAGCTGAGGCTTTTGAGCTATAATTTTAATAAAATTCCACAATTCAGCCAGGCAGATTGATTGCTTTCATGTAGATTGTTTCTTTTGTTAATAAATATCACAAAATTATTGAAATAATATTTTATTACAATACCAAAGAAAATAGAAAGTTTTTTCATTCAGTAAGGATGTATAATTTGCGCGTTTTTTTAATACATAAAATAAGCATCTGCATCAGCATCCGTCGATGTTAAGGTAAAAAATCAGCATCCGCATCTACATCTGCTGATGTGTAAATAACCTCCTTCAGCAACCACCCTGGTTACTACACACGTGTAAGTATCTACAATTATACATTTGTAAAGTACAGTCAGATGCTACCCACTCATAAGTAACGTATATGTTATTCTTAATACAAGTTAGAATTGGTTGTTACGCATAAGTCACGTAGCTGTTGTGTCCAACCCGTTCGGACTCTGGCACATCATCACTTTCGTCACCAGAGCCTGAAATGGACTGTCGCCGCCACTCGCTCTCAGGATCTGAGAAGATGTTTGTGTCTGTTAATTCATCGTCGTCTATTTCATCGATGTCCAGTTCATCTGAAAACAAGTATTGGTTTAATTGACAATTTTATAGAGAGTATCCTATATTTATTAATATTAAATACTGTGCACTGATTATACAACCACGTAGATAATAAATAAATATAAATATTAGACAACATCACATACGTTGCTCTGATCCCAAAGTAAGTAACGGCATCAGTGGCCAAACGGTTACCAGACTGTCATGCAGAGGTCCCAGGTTTGATTCGCGGGCAAAAATATTTGTATGGCCTACATTTATTTCTCTCGTAAGTTTGGGTGTAATTTGTGGTTGTTTGGTGTATGTATCCATGGCACCCGCGACTCAGAGTTTCCCTAGTGCGGGGTTATGTTGAGTGTGTGCGTTATTATTATTATTTAAGTAACTAAAGCACTTGTGTTATGGAAATCGGAAACAACGACAACGGTACCACAAACACTAGACCAGAGATAACATAGAAAAGTTAGTTTCTACATTGACGGGATCGAACCCGGCACCTCAGAGATGGCGACCCCATGAAAACCGGTGTGCAAGCCGCTCGACAGTGGAGGTCGTCATAAGATATTTATATTATACATTATAATATAAAAAAAAACGATAAACATATTCTGTTTTTTAAGGGTCTATGTCTGACAGTGGACTGCAGCAAGTAAATTAAAGCAGACACATAAAGAAAAAAAATAAAATAATCCTATTTCCCTTTTTATACATCGTTCTGTCCAAGCGGGCGATGCTGTCACCTAACCGCGTAATTTGAAAGCCACTCTGAAGATCAGAGTCAAATTGTAAAATAGTAGCAGAGAATACTTTATAATATACTACAAATGCATAATTTAAAACACAGAAAGTTACATAGGTTTGGAAATTTATAGTGTATTCTCACTCTAATCTTTAGTCGGGCTTTCAAGTTCGGCTCCTGCTGATAGCTGACATAAAGGCTGATCAAATTCAAATGATCTTTTATTCATAGGTAAGCAAATTACATTTGAAATCGTCATATTAATTAAACTATACTGCTCTTTCTTAAGGTAGAGTCCCCTGAAAAGAATGAGCATGAAACTCTATATTTATTTCCAACATCTTAGATGGAGACGACCTGGCAAAGCTAAACGGGTCACTACCACGGATTCGTGTCATCCAAGTACGCATAAGCTGTGTAATAAACCTATAGAATAAAGTTTTTGTTTCACTATAGTTGAAAACCTCGTAAATGGCAAATTTTGAATATCAACCGGAATCTTATTAGTTATTATAGAAGTTTATACATTGCTCTTTCAATGAATCTGTGACGTAACTTTGTGAAGACTACTGTCAAGAATAACTATCCTTTATTATATGACTCACCATTATCAGCCAAGAGCTCCGTCGACCAGTCGTTGTCGAATTCGAGTTCTTTGTTGACAGAGCGCTCGTATTGCGACTGTACTACATCCGTGTCTGCGTCTGTGACATCGTATATCTCTGTCATTTTCACCTGCAAAAAAAGAAAGATCTAGATTACGTTGAATACTGGTTGAAATCGTGTCGCGTTGCATTTAAACCTCAACGCCATTAAGGACTATACAGAGATAAAAAGTGTTATAAAGTTCACTCATAGACATGGCGAGGTTAACATTTTATAGCGTTTTTTCGTTCTTCGCGTCTTCTCTACGTACTTTACTAGACTTTATATATATTAGACTTTTTGGTTATTGCAATAGCAAATATAGTAATGTATATACAAATATCAAAAACATGTCATACATATAATATTTTCTATTTTTAACCGACTTCAAAAAAAGGAGAAGGTTCTCAATTCGACTGTACGTTTTTTTTTGTATGTATGTTACGCGATAACTCCGGTATTTGTGAACCGATTTTCATGATTCTTTTTTGTTGGAAAGAGGTCTTTTTTGTTAGGTACGTCCATAGTGGTCCCATTTATTTTGAAGAAAATTATTCACCTCTAAGGGTGGCTGTTCACGCATGATTATAAATAGCGCCTAAAGTTTATTATAAGGAGCAATTATTTTAATGGTTGGTTTTGCTATTCTCCAATTCAAGGCGTTTTTCTCTCTCAATATACTTTGAGTAGTGAGAACCGATTTGTATTATTTCATGTCCCGTATAGTGGTGAACTAGGGGATGAATCCGGGTTTGCGCACTTTCCGGTAACCGATTTCAATAAAACTTGGTAATTATATGTAATTCCACGTACTTTTGACCTCGGTTTTTTTAGTACTCTGTGCTGAGATTATTAATTATGAGATCATACGGCGAACGGACTGCGGTGTACCTGGTCCCCGGGCATATTAATGACCTACCCTCTAAATTTTTTTTTTTAACATTTGCAGTACCACTCAGAGCTTTAAATCACAAAGATCTGAGCGCACTACCACTGCACCCGACCGACACCCTGAAACATAAGTTGACAAGTCCCACGTGTCTGTAATTTCACCAGTACCCTTACCCTTCGAAACCGGAACGTAGTAATATTCACTGTTTGGCGGCAGTACTTCCCTGGATGAACTCTTTCACGCTCTACTACTACTAAAAATGTTTCAGAAGCTTAGATTCGTAATCACCACAGCTGATTAGTTGATTTTTCTTTTCTATTTTGCGTAAGAATACTTCATTACAGTATGTATGATATAGTATACTTTATTAATAGTTTACTATCTTATTTTATTATAGTACGATTAAATCATTGCATGCATTGCCGATGCAGACGACATACAGCATTGATTCAAACCTTAGTGGTTTCTGTTTCTAAATTTTGTAATATTTGTCTGTAATGTGCCTATGTAATTGATTGGTAATATATATAAAAAAAGTGACTGTATCCGTAGTGAATTCATAGTTATTTTTAAATAGTTTAACAGCGTACCTACATAACCTTTGTACCTGACACATTCAAACACCTCATATAAACATTATTTATAGTTTCATATACATACGTATTGTAATACACTTGTTTTTTACATTTTTTGATATTGCAATAGCAAATTATTGTAATATCAATACAAATATCAGAAGCATGTCATACCATGTTTATAAAATTATAAATAATTCATATCAGGTATCTGAAGGTGTCAGGTACAAAGATTATGTAGTCTGTGAACGTACTTAAAAATAATGATGATTTCACTACGAATGCAGTCACTTAATAACTTATCATTAAAAATAGAAAATATATGTACATTAAACAAAAATCGCTGTCTGACCTTGCCAATTATTAGCATTTGTACAATCAGTCATCACCTGTATTTTATGCCAATTAATCTTATCTTAAATTATACTTAATGATACAATAAATATATACCTATCGTTTGGCTTTGAGTAGGTATCACTTAATAGTATTCCAAACGTAAGTAAGTCATTTTAAGAATCAAAAACCCATTGGGTAAATGTAGAATTAGATATCAATGAAAAAAACAATGTAGTTTATAATAAAATTAATAAAAATGATGCAACCGAGAACGTATTAATTTTTATGAGTAGCTTTTTTCTCTTATAACCTACACACACTCCCACACATATTCAATCATTTCCATTCTACTCACAAGGAGGTCACTACTCACATCTAAAATTATAAGTAACTTTAAATTTAAACTCAAAGTCCCTAGACTTATTTTAGAAGACAATGTTATTTTTTAAACCAGTCATAGTTCTTGTATTCATGTAAGAATTAATTTTAATTTAATTTATAATTTTAATAAATAATTAATTAATTTATATAACAAATTAATTTTAATTAATTCAATTAAGAATTAATTATCTAGTTCAGACACAGATGTCTTGCCCTAAATGCAACATTGCAAACTTAACACGAGTAAGTTAAGTTATGAAATAAATAAATTTATTATTATTATAGTTTAATAAAATTGTAAAGAGACAACGACCAAAACTGTTTTTATACTATACCTACGATAGCTTACAAACAAAGCCACTATCTTGTTCTTGTTTAACAAGAGGTTATTCACTATTACTCATCGGGCGAAGTTCGGTGATAATTATTTTATTATTTGTGGTCTTGTGTACGTGAAAGGACAACTGAGAGAAATTGATAATTATCATTTTCATAAAACTATCAGTGACCATTTAATGAGCACAGTTCTGTAGTCCTTTCTTCGGCTACAAGCGAAAAGGGATTTCTTCTTATACCAAATAGTTGATCATTTAGTTTTATTTTGCAGTCCTTAATTACATGTTTATATAGGTCTAGTTTTTAGCAACACATTTGCGTTATCAGTGGTGTCAAAAAAGTCGTTTAGAGGGCATAATGTCATATGTGCCAGCTGCAATTATGCGCACGAGCACCAGTTGTGATCGGTGTTACAAATCGACCGATAATAAACCGATTTTTTTATGATATAAGTGACGGGACGCATAACAATTACAAGGCGCCCACCACACTGAGACGTAAAGTTGACAAGACGCATATGCCTGCACCAGCATCCAAGGGAGTCACCACACTTATAAATACGGATACGCATTAACCCGGTCAGAAAAATCTTAGTGATCATGTATAAGAACAAAAATGACGTTGCGCGTTTCGCATCGGCGATCAGAGCGGAAGCGAGTTGCACAACATCTTTTTCGCTCTTATTGCAACGACATAATTATTTTTCTAATCGGCGTAAGGCGATTCCGTGTGAATTGATTGATGATGATGATTCCCTTACTTTTCAAAACTGGAACGCAATAATGCTGTCCACTGAAATTCAGCGTTACAGCCTTTTCTCGGCGGTGAGATTAGCTGAGTGGATCCTTTTACATACGCCACAGCGGCACACAGAAAAAAAGGATTTGTACTAATAAGAAAGAGCAATTTCTCAAAATATTTGCTAATTCTAACTAAACTATTTATTAAAAGTAATAAAATATTGTCATTACAAAAATACTGCTTATCTTTTTCTAATACAATTTTACTCTTAACTTTATTCTAACTTTTAGACACATACGTTCACTTCAAGATTTTATTTCATTTCTACTAATTGGACATTACTTACATCAAGAAATTTTTACCTCTTACATCAAATTTAAATAATCTTAAATGAATTCAAAATTTCTTGGGTGCATTTTAAGAAAATATATTCTTAAACAAAAAAAGAAGTAGTTTGCTATTCAGATTCATATTCTAAATTCTAGAGTATATTCTTAAAGCAACATTTCGTTGCGTGCGTTTTCATAGTCAATATTGACGAGACATGTCGCCGAAGGCGCACGCGGTAACGATTACTTTTACTGTGCTTGTAATCATAAAAATCATATACAGTTATTTATCCAAAGAACTGTTATTTATAGTCATAATTTAAGAAATTTGGTTTCAGCATGAAATCAAACTACACTTGTAACAAGCACAACTTTAACATGCAATTAGATCCATCACGCCACTGCTAGATGGCATTAGTTGTACTCTGAAACGCGCTATCGTTTTGTTAACTTCAATAGTATAAAGTCATCTCATATATTTGGAATTGTTAGTACTGTCTGCCACTGTAACGTTTATACGGCACTGTATGGTCCTATATTTGAAAAGATTCCGTCTTATTTATTTATTTATTTATATCTGCTACTTTAAGGTTTGGCACTGTACCGTGTGCTTTCACGCCAGTGAGACATACTGTTGGGTCCATAGCCCTGTAAATTTACCCTTTTTGATATTAGAAAACATAAAGCTTCAGTCAAATAATTAAGTATCTCTCAATTTTTCATTCTTTTTTTTCCAAATCAAAATCGGACATTTCTAATAACAAATAAATATTTTGTTGAACTTAGAGTGGCTTTGTGACTTGAAGTAAATTAATTTGCTCTTGGATTAAATATTTCTGTCTTATAACTAAAATACACTTTTGAGACGTTTTTTTACTATTATCAAGTAATTATTCTCTAGCGTCTATAGGGAGAGGATCGTTTTGTTGGATTTAATAAATTTGTCTTCATAAAAAGAATTTTGTCTTTTTCTAAGTAATCTGTTTTTACCGTGCATACATGACATCTACTTAGGACACAATAGTGTTGACTATTTAATGTTTTTGCTTTGCAAGATTTTATCTTTATTTTATTTTTTGTTATTCTATATTTTTTTTGTTTTAATTTAACTTTATCTTTTTTTAAATTTCTTACTATATATTTTGGTGCTGTGTAATAAATGATTTTTGTATTCTATTCTATCTTATTCATTTGGCGGTAGAAATATGTAAGACGGCAGAACTTCCCTGAACAAACTCTTTCAAAAGGAGCTCTACTGCTACTAAAAAGCAACGTTTGTTTTGGTAGAAAACTCATTTAAAATCTTCGTTTCTGTTTAGCTATTATTTTTATCCTGACAACCTCTAAATTTGCACTTAGTTTTCTCTTAACATCCAATCACTACCACTTACTACATAGTTTGTTATTCCGTGTTTAAACCCATTTTTTTGGAGTCAGTCTTTTGGTGTAAAGGTCAAACCTTCCACAACACAATATATCATCAATGGTTGCACTTTAGGGAGTAGCAAGTTGCTACCTATAGTTGCTACTAGAAACCATAACAAAGAGGCATATTTGATGCTAAAACATATTTTGCCTCGCACACCATATAAGAGGTAAAATTCTCATACATGCACGAGAATCACCGTACTTCTAGCAACCCATCCTTTGTTTACATCGAGTATATAACCATACTCGATGTTTGTTTATTAATTACCAATACAAATTTCAAATTTTTTAAGTAAAATCAAATTTAAATAAGCGAAACTTCATATAAACATAAATATACTAAAAATATTTTATAACGTAAATAAAAAATATTATATTACGTAATTATTGGGAAGATAGTTGTTATGTTGATACCCTCACCAATTTCTCGTGAGGTAAGTAACATAATTAAGTTGTTATAAATAAACAATTACTGCTTAGAAATAATAATCAAATGTCAGACGTTGAACTTCGGGTCGTAATTTTAATGAGTATATTTAATTATAACGCTGAATTCTTTACAAAATGTATGACGAAACGTAACTACTTAAATAAGGTAATTGTGAATAATGACGTAATAATTGCCTCCCTATGCAAACTATGCGTTTGTATAGTTATCGTAAATTGCAAGCACATTATTTTTCACGTGTTTCCTATAACATTATACTTTATCAAACATTACTTTCTAACACATTATTATTAGACATTGCAAATTGATACTGATAAACAATATCAAGGCTAATATTAGACATAACTGGTTGACCATGGGACCTGTAAAGGCCCCGAAACGTTGGTTTGTTGGAAAAAACAAATATACGCGATTTATATCCGGATAAATAGTTTCATTTCCTATGTGTAACAATTGCGAAAACGTAAGAACTCAATATCAAGGTCTTGAAAAACTCTCATAGAGCAAAATATACATTTAGCCAGATTTCAAGAAAGAGGCCAACGGCTATACGAAGTGTTAGGTTTAGCAACAGTAGAGCTCTTTGTGAAAGAGTTCATCGAAGTACTGCCACCTTACCCATTTCTGCCGCCAAGCAGTAATGTCAGCATTACTGAGTTCCGGTTTTGAAGAATAAGGGTGCTGGTGAAATTACAGGCACATGGGACTTGTCAACGTGTGTCTCAGCGCGACGGGCGCAGTGGCAGTGCTCCTTAGATCTTTGCAATTTAAAGCTCTGAGTGGCGCTGCAACTGTTATGGACAGGCGTGTAGCTTACCATCAGGCGCACAACTTGTTCGTCCCGTCACTGGATATTTAAAAAAAAAGGGAAAATTATCTAACTCGCCCGAAGTGGATAAATACTCCGTGCAAATAAAATAACCTTAAATATCTTCTGGTTAATTTTATTCGTAGATTAGCACCTGTCGCAGTTGTATTTTGTAATCACAAGTTGCAACAACATTCGGTGGACAGTGGACATGATGATGATACTAAGTAGATAAGACAGTAGCAGCTAAACTCCTTGTGAAAGAATTCGTCCAGGGACATACTGTCACCATATATACTATTACATATATACAATAACGTGACTATTACTGCGTTCCGATTTTGGAGGGTAAGGATGTTGGTGAAAGTACAGGCACATGGGGCTTGTCAACTTTACGTC
Organism: Hyposmocoma kahamanoa; assembly: GCF_003589595.1. NCBI lineage: Eukaryota > Metazoa > Arthropoda > Insecta > Lepidoptera > Cosmopterigidae > Hyposmocoma > Hyposmocoma kahamanoa. The sequence goes on from NW_020654422.1 coordinate 12,344,298, forward strand.
CCAGGGTGACGGGTGCAGTGTGGTAGTGGCCTTCAGACCTTTGCGATTTAAAACTCTGAGTGGCACTGCAACTGTTAACGGTAGACGTGTCGTTTACCACTAGGTACATGACTTGTTCGTACCGACAGGAAAAATATAGATCACAGATCTATTGACTAATTAAACAATTTAACCCATTACGAAACTGACTTCAACTTGAACCATATTGATATACTTAGTTGGTAATTCGGCATGAAAAGGAAAAAATACGAAGCTTATTACGCAATTTTTCATAACTTATAAATTTTTTGTTTACGCTCTTTTTTTAAACACTGATGGTGTCTATTTTAACTGATTTTAACACAATCCTTACATGAAATTCGGTCAAAGAAGAAGTTTGGTCTCTTAGTAAGCAGTTTATTAAAATTTAATAGAAACCAAAGTGGTAATGTTTGATTTCACATTCAACTTAAAGTTGGTTAACATATAGGCCAATGTTTGTTCAGGCTTACTTGGGGTATAATGTGGCCCCTAAATTTGGATTGAAAATATGAAGTGGTATAGGGAGACGTACCAAATATTGGATACGTGCACAATACTGGATACCCCGCTATAATGAAAACTAAACAACACCATCTTTATTTAAAAACTAGAACTACTTCGTCAATATAAGTTACCAATATTTTGGTAGTTGTCTGCGCCATTTTTGCCTTCAGTTAGCTGTAAACATTCAAAGTGTATTTTTCTGTTCGACGATTTTTTCAGATCTTGACTTCAAAACGCTGCTAAAGTACTGTAAGTGATATTATATTTTGTAACAGTGTTATATACTAGCTGGGCGCATAGTTAGAATACAGAAGTTAACGCATTTTTAGCGAAAATTGCGCAGGGTGAAATTTTTGTAACCGATTATTGTACAATTAGGTAGTTACCTCAATATTGGATACCTACAATACTAAACATCCGATATTGGGGTACCTACATGACTCGTATAATGTCTTTCATATTCAAATGTTTAATTATTTGTTTAGATGGGGATCATTACAAAAGATGACCGTTTAGATTTTTTGCCTACTGCTTTTGCAAATTTAAAAGGTACGTTTAAATGCATGCCCCGGTTAATAGAGTGTACCCTATAACTGGATATCCAATATTAAATAGTACCTATACCCTGTATTGGATATCCATTCTTAGGGTGCGTGTGAAAACGATTTTTTCTTTAATTAATGAGAAATTTAATTAAAACAAAATAATTATGTAAAAAATAAATGAACATTGATATAAGTTTAATTCATTTTCTAATGTAGTCTTTAGATAGAAAATGACTGTGAATGCAATAAATATATTTTTTTAAATATTATGTTAGTGTTTTTTTCGAATGTCAAAAAGTATCCAATATTTGGTACCTACCTCTCCCTTATTATTAGCAACACACGATCATAAATTCCCTCGTAACGCGCAAGGGATTGCATATTGGGAGAGCATACCTAAGTTGATAAAAAAAGCCAATGATATGTGGTCTAACAACAGTATTCAGCTTAGAATATTTTAATATTGATAAGGTAGCTCTCAAACGAGACCAAGGAGTACTATAACAATACGCGTTTTTATAATTCGGGCAATGACTTTACATACTGCCGTTCGAATATCAAAATCTATAATAGATAATAACCATGATAAATTGATAAACTAAATTAAATAAATAGGTACCAAAATATCTTACATATCACGTTAATGCTACAGAATAAGACATAATGAAAAAGGCACGCAAAATAGTAACCTATAAATAACTTTGCTGGCTAGACTATTGAATTCTTTATTTTGGTTTTGGTTACGATAATTTACCTTAAATTTAGTTTTCTTTTCTACTTTAATATCCATATACTCATAGGTTTAATTGACCTCTAGATGTTAGTCATTGAATGTTGTGTACATCTGTTATTGGCTTGTGTATCGGAGTTTGTTATCTTTAGTTTTTTTAAGTTGTTTGAATGTATTAATACACATGCTGTTGACGTGGCTTATGAAAATAAATAAATAAACTTGCATTTCTATATCGACTGATGCCTAGAGTAATACGTAAACTGATACGATTGGCTATAATAGATAACGGCAGTTCAAAAGGCGTTACAGTGTAATTTGTTGCCTTAGGATGAACTTGTGCTGCGTTACAAATAACAAACTGCACAAACATTTTATGTTACAGAGTAGTATCAGTAGTAGTCTAATTGACACTGTGGTAGTATTCAATCTTTGAATTTTTAATTAGCGATTATTATTAGAAAAGTCTAACTTTAACCTAAGTCAAAGTAACTTATGAAGAAATATCACTCATATAATCTATTTGTTACATACACCATCAGTTAATGTAAGAAACAGATTGTGCTGAATCAACTGTATATTTTGAAACGTTTGGTATTCTATTGCAGTTATTTCTTGCGATATTTTGCGGAATCTGAGAGTTAGAAGTTTAAGTTTCTAAACTTTTACGGTTTTATAGTATTCTTTCCGCATAACCAAGAGGTTGATAGGGAGGGTCACTATGAACAAAATTTATGTAAAAATATGTGGGACTGAGAAGTTAAACACAATATATTGTATATACCGTGTTTTTTTAACTGGGATAGAATGGGGAAATCCGAAACCGTACAAGTTACAGGGAAACTGACTTAGGAATGATTTAGTCTTTTAGTAAGAAAACAATTTTGGTTAGCGTCAGTTGTCCTTAAAAAACTCACGCTTGACCAAAAATTGACAATGCTAGAATTGTTTTCACAAAAAAAAGACTTAATGGTTCCTTAGACAGTTTTCCTGTATCTCCTATAGTTTCCGATTTCCGCATTCCTACTGTACATTAGTACTGTATATTACATTGTACATTCGCATAATACAAATAATAATCTCAGTACAGAGTACAAAAAAACCGACCTCAAAATTACGTGGAATTACGTCTATTTGCTAAGTTTTATTGAAGTATCCCTAGTTCGACACAGTACAGGACTTGACACTGGAGATAATAAAAATCGGTTCTCACTACTCAAAGTATATTGAGAGAAAAACGCCTTGAATTGGAGAAATAGCAAAATCAACCATTTAAGTAATTGCTCCTAAATTAATGTTAGGCGCTATTTATGAAAATGAATCATCATGCGTGAACAGCCACCCTTTGCGGTGGATGATTTTCTCCAAAATGAAATGGGACCACTAAGGAAGTACCCCCTTTCCGACAAAAAAGGAATCATGAAAATCGGTTCACAAATACCGGAGTTATCGCGTAATATACAGGGTGGGCCAAAAATTTTTGCACATTTGAAACATTAATAGAAATAAAACTACAAATATGATTTTGTTGATCATTTTTTTTAACGTCATAAACATTTATTAAAATTTATTTTTTTTAAATAACATCATCGAGATGTGCTCCGTCTCGTCGTTGGCACTCCTGTAAACGACTACGCAAACTTTGAAAAACTCGCTGACACATGCTGCGAGGTATCGCGGCTATCTCCTTCTGAATATTTGATTTTAATTGGGAAATTGTTGTCGGTTTATTAAGATACACTCGACTTTTCAAGTATCCCCACAAGAAAAAATCGCATGGTGTAAGGTCCGGGCTTCTCGGAGGCCATGGGATATCACCTCTGCGAGAAATCAGTTTGTTAGGGAATATTTCTTTGACCACCGGTAAAGTCACATTTGACGTATGGCATGTTGCTCCATCTTGTTGCATCCAAGTCCTGCTGTTGTATCCTTCAAATTCACGTAACTGTGGTGCCAAGAAATCTTGCAACATCTTTATGTATTCCACTGAGTTCACAGTCATGTTATTTCCTTGGTTATTTTCGAAGAAATACGGACCGATTATGCCTTTTGCTGATATGACAGCCCATACTGTCGTTTTTGGTGAATGAAGCGGCTTTTGGTGTTTACGGCGAGGGTTTTCCTTGCTCCAATATCGACAATTGTGTTTATTTACATGACCATTGATGTGAAAATGGGCCTCGTCCGTAAACAACACATTCTCAAGACTAGAGAATCGCTCCAACATAGTGTCAGCCAATAACTTACGTTGAATGTAATCATTTGGTTTCATTTCATGCACAATCTGAAGCTTATATGGGTGTAATTTGAGGTCCAGATGCAGAATTCGCCGCAGACTAGTTCTTGGTATTGCCAGAGCCGCCGAACGCTTACACGTAGATGATTCTGGATCGTTTCTTACAGAAATTTCAACTTCGCGAATGTTTTCACCACTTCTTCTTGAACGTGGCCGCCCTGTTTGTTTGATATTCATCGTTGATCCGGTTTCCTCGAACTTGTTGACCCAAGCCTTGATTAAATTAACACTTGGACACTCATTTATACGGCGTAATCCGTATTCAATCCTAAATAGGCGTCGTACAGTAACGTAAGAATCGTTGTTTTTGTAAAATTGTTTTACACAGAAAGCACGCTGTTGTCCCATGAAGCGCTCCATTGTGACTAAAATTGCATGAAGTTACGCACAACTCCCTGCCACCCGCGCACCCCTCCCTCTTACGGTTTTTGAGATATGCAGTGTTGCTATTTGCAAAAATTTTTGGCCCACCCTGTACATACAAAAAAAAAGAAAAAAGAAAAAAAAAGAACATACAGTCGAATTGAGAACCTCCTCATTTTTGAAGTCGGTTAAAAAGGAGGATGCTCTCATAAATCGATTTTTTTATGTATGTTCCGCGATAACTCGCGGTTTGTGAACCGATTTTGATGATTCTTTTTCGTTAGAAAGACAGTACCTCAGTATTGGACCCATTTAAATTTAAACGAAACATTCGACTTCTAAAGTGGCAAACTAGAGAATGAATCCGATTTCGCGCAATTTCCGTTAACCGATTTCAATAAAACTTGGCAAGTAGATGTAATTCCACTAGGTCGGTTTTTTTTTTTACAAAAATGTTACCATTGTTTGGTAGAGTGGTTAATAGTTAATTTTGCAGAGCCAGGCGTTCATAAGTAGTGAAGACCAATATTATCGACTATATGTATATCTATTTCTACGGCAGCAGCTACGAAACATCACACGCAGAATGTCATGCGATAGAGATTAATGAACTTAAAGAAAAAATTACCTTATTATCACTGTCAAGGTAATAGTAAGCCAGTAGTGCGTCATTGTGTGCAGTCACACTGAGGATGTGCTCGAACGTATCGGTTTCGCTGATGGCGTCATTGTAGGACACTCGGAACTCGCTCGCCCGCCTGAGGAAGATGATAAAAGAATTAAATGAATTTATGTTTGGTAGAATTGTCAGCGATCATAGTTTAGTGGAAGTACAGTCGTTTTTCAATTATATTAAACAATTTTTAAGTTACGTACTATTTTTTTTTTTATTTATGATTGGGCAGTTCTAATGAAATTCCGAAACTCGTGCTTTATATATTTATGAAAATTATTAGGAAGAATTTGTATTTATTTTTTGTAAATTTCATAGTACTTATGTAAATGGTTTTTGATGATATAGTGGTTCCCAAAATAAATTACTAAAAAAAGATGAGGTTAGTCAGAACATTTGAGGATGATGGAATGACGGCGAGGGAATGACGAAATCAAATAAACCAAGAAAAAATAGAGATGTAAACTTACTTTTAGACTTAATATATTGTGTGTAAACTTACTGCTACCAATAACTCATCTGAGTGTGTGATTATAATTAATTAATAAAATCAATTGCTTAACTTCTTTTCATATGATGTGAGGGAATGACTGCCAAAAATTAAACTTAGAATTTTAAATTAAATCTTTTCGTAGTAGACACTTTTTGCACACACAAGTTGAATTTTGTCATTATGAAATGTTTACAGTGCTGCTAACTTTCAAAAACTTATATATGCTTTTAGCAAAGATTAAAAATGCGTTCACAAATCGAGTGAAGGTAAAAGTGTGAGTGAATTATTTTTTTAGGTTGGGACATCAATAATATACCATACCACACCATACCATACATTTTTTAAATTTATTTATCATGTTTTTATCACAGGATACCTTTAATATTTTATTTGATGGAATGTTTAAAATTTTAAGGTTATTTTTGTTAAATGTGTTGATTTAAAGCACAAAACGTATTTGATCATGGAAATTGGGACACAGTGGGGGAATTATTTTGGGGATATTTTTATATTATTATTATTTAAATAGAATAATCAATATTTTATGTAGTCATTAGTAGTAATTTAATTATAATTTGCTATTTAATTTTACGTTAAGAATCAAATACTTTTTTTTATAAACCTAAAGGACAAGAATTGAGATATTTTGTAACAATTACCCAATTGTTTATTAGCTATACCCCTCGCTAACAGAGGAAAACATCGTATGAAATTAGCACGTCAAACTACTTGGAGACACGTATAAGTCGTACAAGGGTTGACGACGATAACGATGATGATGGTGAAAATAAAATCTGAATACATATTTAAGAGGTATCTCTAAGAATAGAATCTGCTCATGCATTTTTACGAAAATCTAAGAGCGTAGTTATTGTTTAGCTAATGAAATGGACGACAAATGGTTATATTTATTAGACTGATTAATGCGCGGAATACTTAGCAGCTGAGTATTAAAAAAATCTAATTTAAAAAATACTAAGTAATACATAGTTACCATGACGCAAAATCTCAATTATGTTCAATATCTTAAAATAAATGCTGATTTAATTTAAATAAATTGCCTGTATATCTTTTATTACGAATTTGTAGGTAAGATAAGAAGATAAATACTTTTTTTTACCAACGACATACATGATTCCTCATGTACCTACATACGTTTTATTTCGTCCTTATTTGTAAACTAGGAACATTAAGTTTATTTTGCTCCTTTATAAGTACCAACAAGAGCACAATAAGCTTGACACTTTGGACTTATGGAATTTTAGTGTTAAATTTAAATATTAAGTGACAAGCTTGGGTTACTTTTAACCACTGATTGGTTGACTTGTACAGACAAGGCTCAATAAATTTTTTTAAGCACACTTTCACATTCTACGCAGACGATATCGCGGGCACCAGCTAGTTTATAATAAAGGAATAAGTAAATACATCATCAGCATAAATATCAGGCATTCTTCGTTAATTTTTAAGTAGTTTAAACGGATATTATGAAAGTGAAAAACAGAAAGTATAACATTAATAAATTCGGCCAGATTCTGCGGATATCCACCTTACAAAACATTGCGTGGCGACGAGGTCACTAACCAACCTAGGCTATCGCGGGTACAGCGCAACCGACACCGCATGACGTCTGAAAACGTTTGCGCACGTTTGTATTACATATCTACCACTAACTACATTGTATACTAGTAAAGAAAACATCATGAGGAATAGTGGATATTGGAGACAGTTCAAAGAAACAAAACAATTGAGGATTTGTGATAAGCAGTTACAATGATTAATGCAATATCTACAATGCCAATTAGAAATGAGTAGAAACAATCAGTTTTTAATACTTTCACTCCCTCTCGTCGACCTAGGTGGCCCAACGGTTTATGCGACGGGCGCTGGTTGATAAGGAGGACCAGGGTTCGGTTCCCGATAGGACAAAATTGGGAAATGAACTTTTCTAAATTGGTCTAAGTATTTTGGGAAGCGCCCCAGAGTGAATTCCGTTGATATGGACAGACCTCCCAATTGCTGAGGTTGTCTGGCACATTACATTATTTATTATAAGGAAATGAAACTATTTTTTTGGGATCTATGTCGCGTATATTTGTTTTTTCAAAGAAACAGGTAAGTCAGTCAGCCCGTGACCATGGGATCTGTAAACGGTCCAAAACGTTGGTTTGTTTGAATAAAAAAAAAAACTAAAGTACGCGATTTTGATCCGAAAAAAAAAAATTGTTTCATTCCCTATGTGCAACAATCGCGAAAACCTAAGAACTTGACTATTATTATTATTACTCTGTACATCACAACATAAGAAAAGCTGAAGTCAGTTCTACTGTTTTCCCTGACAGACAGATGACTCCACTCCACCTGATGTTAAATAGAAAATAGAGGGTTTTAAGCAGCAGTAGAGATCCTTGTGAAAGGGTTCGTTCAGGGAAGTACTGCTACCTTACCTATTTTTGCCGCCACGCAGCAATGTTATCATTACTACGTTCCAGTTTAGAAGGGTAAGGGTGCTGGTGAAATTACCTACATGCATATGGGACTTGTCAACTTATGTCACGGTGACGGGCGCAGTGGCAGTGTCCCTCATGTCTTTGCGATATAAAGCTCTGAATGGTACTGCCACTGCTATGGACAGGCATGTAGCTTACCACCAGGCACACGACTTGTTCGTACCGTCACTTGATATTATAAAAAAAAGTCCGAACGTGAAGGGACTTAGTGCAGTGTTGATGCAATCACCGCCGCCTCCACCCTGCATGGCTATAAGAATGCCTCTTCACGGCTCGTTTGAAGAACCCCGTATCATAAGAGGGAAGAAGTTAATGCGTTAGATGGGAGTTCTATTTAACGACTTTGCGACAGAAAAAGATACCATCAAACCTTTTAGTTCGCGATGGAAATAGATACAGCAAGTTGTAAAACAGTGACTACGGAGGTCAGCACGCGTTAAAAGTTTTGTATAAATATTACTATGGATTTCTCTATAGTAGCTTTAAAATGAATAACAATTTGAATTGGGCCATTATTTGTCCGGGTGATGAGCGGCTGGATAATGTCGTCGTGCAGAGGGGATGGGACGACATTTTGTGTGGAAAGGTCAGTTCATTATTATTGGACGAGGCATTGGATGCTAACGTGGCGCGTCTAAGGGCCGCAACTAAGCCCGAATCAGGAGCGTGGCTGCAAGCGTTGCCTTCTCCCCATTTAGGCACTGATTCGTTGAGATGATGCTAGATAATAATTCGTTGAAAATTGCCGTTGCTTTACGGTTGGGATGTAAGGTTTGTGAACCGCATCACTGCATTTGAGCGGTCATGGTTGAGAAAAACGGCCACCACGGCCTTAGTTGTCAGAAGTGCGCGGGGAGGTTTTCAAGATATCATGCAATAAATGATTTAGTTCGCCGGTCTTTAGTATTGGCTAATGTGCCCTGTGTCTTGGAGCCTCCGGGGCTGCGCCGTACAGATGGCAAGAGACCTGACGGCCTTACACTGGTTCCGTGGCAGAAGGGTCGGTGCCTTTTGTGGGACGCTACGTGCGTCAGTACGTTTGCACCGTCCCATCTGAGTCACACCACCAGATCTGCCGGGTCAGCTGCAGAGTAGGCGGCAAAATTGAAACATGCCAAGTGCAGTGCCTTGAAGCCGATGTACAATTTTGTGCCAGTTGCAGTGGAGACTGCGGGAACTTAGGGTGCGGAGGCCAAAGAACTCATCAGGGAGTTGGGTCGTCGGCTTAGACAAAGAGGCTATGATCCACGCACTGGATCTTACTTGGTGCAACAAATTTCGTTGGCTATTCAGCGCGGTAATGCTGCCAGTGTTATGGGGACGTTTGAGCCAGCTAAGATTCAGAGTGGTTCTGTTTCATTCTTATAGTTAAATAGAAATGACTAAGTCTAGCGAATTAAATAATTAATTTCTTTGTGATGAAGCCTACGTTGCGGATTGACATAATTATGTAATTAATTTAGTTTTGAAATGAATTGAATTTTAACATTTAAGTAAATGAAAAAAAAAATTTTTTTATAACATTTTTAACAATTATTAATAAGTCTTTATTATTAGTGTCCTTGTTTATGTTAGTTATCTGTGTTTTAATTGTATTTTATTTTTGATTTGAATGATATTTTCACTTCCATTTACTTTGAAAGAGGACTAAATATATTTAATATTAAAAGTTACATACCTATGTAACAATTTTATTATTCTCTGTGATATGCGCGAATAGATGCACAAGGCAAATGCACGTGATATCACGTGTCATTAGCAAATGACTGTGCTCTTATGTTGTTATCATTGTATACTTCAGAAATCCTTGTTGTTTAAAAAAAAAAAATCATATACTAAGGGCGCATTCCCGTTATGTCGTGACAACAGATAGTCGTGGAGTTTAAAGTGTCGTCTCTTGTGTGTTTAAATGAAGTTGTTCACAACAGGATTTCACGACTTTTTTGACGTTACGCGCGACAGACTGTCGTCACAGTGGGAAGGGCAAGAACGACTTTCGTTCGATGATAAATATAACATCACGATAAAAATGTGACGACAGATAATCGAAAGAAAGAAGAAAAAGATTCAAACGATTCTGTCATGCAAACAACAATGCGGCTGCCGTGAACCGATAGTCGTCACGATCTAGTAGGAACAGTTAGACACGACTGTCGTTCAACGATAAAATAAACGTTCACAACACAGTCGTCCAGCGATAAATAAAACGTTACGACATGATGGGAACGCGCCCTTAATGAAAGTAACCCACTGATTTGTTATAAGTTTTCAGTTTTAAGCTAAGGGAAGTTGCGAGAGTTCCCCAAATCCAGCATACATTTGATCAACGGGAGAACTTGACCTACCATAGTTGTACCAAATTGAGATTTTTTTTAGTTACACATAGTACAACAAAACTATTATATACATATACGTTTGACTCAACGATCAAATTGCGAAAAGAGAACGAGAATTCGCTGTTACAAAAGTCACAACTTGGCATTTACAACGGGTACTGGACAAGAACTTTTTATAAGACAATACTTCTATCAAAAATAGTAAAGTTGTATGTAACAGATTTTTTTTTATATCAAGTATTAAGGACTTTTTAGGTTTTGCTATTGTTACACATTGGAAATGAAAATATTTTTTCGGATCTAAATCGTTAATTTGTTTTTGCAAATCAACCAACGTTTCGAGCCTTTACAGGTCCATGGACACGGCTGATCTAAATTATGCATTAAAAAAAAACAACCCAAATGGTACGCAATTTACATCAATTGAAAAAATAGTGTTATTTCCTATTGTTAACAATCGCGAAAACGTCCTAACAAATCGATGTTGTAGAATATTATCAAAAGTAAATATTAGCGCAACCACTTTAGACTAGAGCAAATGCATACGTCGATAAAATACACGCACTAAAACGATTAAACCATAAATTAAAAAAGTAGATATTCTAACTTAACTTAGACTTAATGATGATTAATTCCTCGTATTAGTATTTATTTATACAACTTGAAGATTAACATGCACAATAAATTTAAAAGATTACTTGAAAGAATTGTCAAGATAACAATAAACACGCTGCCATCAAAAGATTATGACTGTTGTCTCTGCCTACCCCGATGGGAAAAAGGCGTGGAGTATATGTATGTATGTATGTATGTATGTATGTATCAAAAGATTATAGTATTAACATTTCTCAATCAAATGCTTAAGTATATTTACTCTATCCGTCATGTGTAATAAAACGACGATGTATATACATATAGGCTAGACGTCGAATAAAAATTTTAGCCCGTTGTTTAAAAAAAATATTTTTTTGCAACATTTTGTACAAAATATTTTTGTTTCACAACTTTAGAAAGACACTATGTATAGATATATACCATGTTGAGTAAGTTAGATAAAGGCATACTGTTTATTATTTCACATTACAGTATTTCGATCTGCTCGGTCATCTAAACATTGATATCACTTAATTACAATAATGCAATTTTACCATAAAAATTACTCACGTAACTTTTAAAGGCTTGTGAAAAGTTAGCCTATATATTATAGTCCTAATGCTGTGCACGGCACTCAGACGTTTTCCTTTACTGAAAAGCTCACCGTTAATTTCAAAATAAATTTCGAAAAACTCTGAGGTGCAAGTCCGGATTCGAACCCATGACCGTCTGCTTGAGAGGCGGTGGGTGAAACCGTTAGGCTACCACGCCTACTACAATATCCGAACCCCGTACTATAAAACTCCAGATAAGAAGAACTTCTTTATATTATTTAACACAGTTTTACTTAATTATTGAATCAATAATAATAGAATACCATTGATCTACCAATAAATGGACGTTGGGGTCTAATACAAAAACCATGAAAAAATATCCGGAGTTAACCTATACAAACGTAGTAACAAGTAAGGAAATATAAAAAAAAACTAAAACATGTAATTTAAATCGTAACGTCATTGCAGTACCTACTGCAGAAATGTACATACAAATATTATAAATGTGAAAAAAAAAAACTGTGTCTCTCTGTTTGTCAGTTATGGCGTGTTATAAGAAATGTATCAATGTTTCGAGTTTCCAGATTAATATAAACGTAAACTCAAATTTTCATAATCTCGAAAACCGATTTATCTAAAGCTAGGGAAGTGCGGAGATTGACCATTCTCGTTACTTTTTTATTCTCTGTGTTTGTAAAAGGTCAGTTATCTAGTGCATTTTTTACATGGCACCATTAGAATACTTTAAAATCCAACTTCGACTTCCTAGGTCAGTAGTTTGTCCTACGATGCAGGAAAACCATATCCAGAAATTCGGAATTTGAAACACTGATGAATGAATATTTGGTTGTTTTAACAACCCTATGTCGCTCCTTGTAGCTATATATAAACATGTATGTATGTAGAACACCTTTCTCCGACCATTGGTTATTACTAACAATTATAAAAATAATTTAAAAAATAAGATTAACATCACAGCGACTCTGTAGTTCATATGTTATAAATGTTTCAATCGCTTGTCGATTGATGCTCTATGTGCGTTTAACGCCAAATTGGTCCGAAGACTTTTTAGCGCGGACCCGACGTCCATTTATTTCATAATTAGACATTATGTCGGAAATACCACACGGAAAAGGGATATCCGCGCTTACGTATATAGCGCTATAAACGCCTCTACAAAGCCTAAATCGAAATATTAAACCGACCAAAACTAAATACAATGTTAATTACATTTAGGTCATATCATCGATAGCTACTACTCAAATTGAACGTCAAATGTAACAGATGAAATTGACGTGTTTCTGATATGTTATTGACATAATTGTGTTACAGCCAATGTGCGGTATCCGGTACCGGTACGGGGTTAATTTTAAGTAGCCGTGTACTATAATTTGTTCGTGTTAATAATAATAGGAATAGTGGGTAAAGAGGCTTTTCGGCCAAATAAATAACTCTGTACGTCGCACAATTTTTATTAGCGGTTTAATGTTTTCTTAAAATCTCTATAGTTGAACTTAAAATTGCTTCTACGCAAAAGCTAGTAAATCTTGGAAGTACAGATTACTTCACAACATTTTCTTTTATCGCTAAACCGTGTCTATGTCTCTATGTAATTACACAAGAAAATAAGTCATAAATAAATACGATGTATCTAATGGCCATAAACAAGGAAATCATTGACGTCACGTGTTTTTAAAGTAAGCCAATAATGCTAGCTAGGTTTAAAACCAGTTCACGAGCAAGCGCGTAGTCAACTGTGATGCAGTTACTAAAATATATACAAAAAATTTGTACGTAAATTACTTGGTACTTGGCGCCTATTTGCGTAAATTAACTCACATATCACACAACAATGCGATGATTGCGTAAATGATAAAAAATAACGCCACCCAAGGCTTCCGATAATTATCAAGACGAAATAATGACATACATTAAGTTAACGAAATAAGGTCCAAGTATCAACTGTCAATTTTGCTAGTTATCATCAAATGTTGTACAAAACAACTTCAACAAATCGTGCTCTATCAATATGACAACTAGTGCGTCGTGCTAAGTTTTTTGTAACTTTTGTGTACGTCATATTTATTTATGGATTGAAACACAAATTATAATCGGAACATTTTGTAGTACTTCTATAACCTTTGCGCAATTTAAACATGGAATTTGTATGGGTTTCAGTTATTACCTATCTAAGAAGCTTTGTTCTGTACATGTACCTAAATAGGAATCCCCTGAAATTGCGATAAAAATCATATGCTCCATAGTAAATGATCATTCTGGTTTGACCTAAATATTAGAAACAGCTGTTTTTTTTTAAATAGAAATTTACATTCAATTTTATCTACATCGCTAGGCTTTACACAAAACATAATAATAACAAACTGGGTATATTTTTGAGGTACAAGTTGCTTCACTGCATTTTTTTACCGTCAAACCGTGTAGGTATGTACCAATACCCTTGTGTCAGTGTACAAGACATTAACTTAAAAACAAATTAGGCTCAATTTATATTACAGCGGAACGGAATGGAAGCCAATATTTGTAACGATAGCATATGCGGCTGAATCGCACATAGCTCGCGCATTCGCGAGAATTCCGCGGAAGGTTTTGGCTCGTATCTAGTTTGTACGTTACACAATTGACCATAAAGTTCATTAAGCTATGTACAACAGCGTTACAAAAATACGCTTCCATTCCGTTCCGCCGTAATATAAATTGAGCCTAGGCCGAATCTTTTGTAAACAGGGAATCTAAAATAGATAACTGCCTCTGTGGCCGAACGGTGACCATGCCGGACTGCCACGCAGAGGTCCCAGGTTCGATTCCCGGGCCGGGAGAAATATTTGTATGGCCTACATTTATTTCTCTCGTGAGTTTGGGTGTAATTTGTGGTTGTCTGTGTGTGTGTGTCCATGGCACCCGCAACACAGGGTTTCCCTAGTGCGGGGCTATGTTGAGTGTGTGCGTTATTATTATTATATATAACCAAGACAACAAGTGTAAGTCATTAAAGTAGTTATTATACACGACTTAAATTGCGGACTAAAAAAAAATTAAAAAACTTATTAAATACTTAACAATATCGGCGTTGTGTAATGTGAATTCAATAATGCAATCATTATCAAATACAGGTTTCACCACGAAATTCCCAGCATTCGGTTGGAAATCGTGCCGCGCGCAGATAACGAATTGATATGGCCTTTGTGCGTATCGTAACACATGTTTTGTTTTACTACTGGTCACATATTAAACACCAGTGATAACATGCACAGTTTCCCATGCATATCGGAATGCATTTTGACCTTTTGCCTGAAACCATCCTTGGTTTCAATTTAACAATATAATACAATAATGAACAGATATCATCGCGGATAGTGCAAAGGCGCGTATATTGCATTGGTAAAAGGCGCGTATCTACATGAGACCAAATTTTATGAGAGAATTTAAACGTTATTACTTTGACATTTCAATGGCTACGACTTTAATTTATGCACAGTAAGCATTAATTTAAGTTATTTACAGACTGATAACAATAGATTCCAGTAAATCGTCTAATTTGGTTGCACGAGTGACGTTTAGGTACGCGGATTTGGTTTGGCATTAACTTACAGAAATGGCAACTTCATAACGTATGCCAGTTACGCGTATCGTCGATATATTGTGATTCCTCGACGATATTGTGATTTTTTTTTAATATGGTGTAATGTAAATAAGGTTACGGTAATTAATTGTAAATAATGCGATTTATGATTAATAATAGCCAAACACTATAAAGTACCTACTAATCTTAGACTGAATTTTAGTAGCAGTAGCGCTCCTTGTGAAAGTTCGTCCAGGGTAGTACTGCCACCTTACCTACTTCTGCCGCCAAGCAGTAATGACAGCATTACTGCGTTCGTGTTTTGAAGGGTAAGGGTGCTTTTGTGGGTGAAATTTTCAACTTTCAAATTGTCAACTTATTTCTCAGGGTGACGGGCGCAGTGGCAGTGCCCCTCAAATCTTTGCAATTTAAAGCTCTGAGTGGCACTACAACTGTTATGGACAGGTGTGTAGCTTACCATCATGCGCACGACATGTTCGTCCCGTCACTTGATATTATAAAAAAAAAGAATTATAGCCGCTATGTTATACTGTATTCTTCTTAAACCTACACTTATCGCATCCTTTCAAGCGAAGTTATCCCAAAGTTTTAGAAAATTGTTAATTTGACTTCCTCCTTCCTCCTTCCTGGGGCATCTGCTCCCGCTTTCCGTCCGAAACAATTACTATCAAATAACTAATACTCGACCAAATGAAAAGACGTGGGATGCGAATGAAGCTACATTAAATTCAACGAAATTAATAAATAAATTTATAGTGATTTGTGCAAATAGTTAAAAATAATAGCAATAATAATATAACAGAACACAAAATGATCAAAAGCTAAAACTCAAGCGGTACACGTAAGTAATTGCGACTTGTATGAATTAATAATCGAATTAAAAATATCGAGATGATCATTACCTTGCTCAAGTTCATCATAAGCTCGACACATTTTCACTATGGGGTTATAGAAAGAGGTATAATTTTTATACACATTTAGACGAAAAATTCTCGGCACCCGGAGACGTACTTTGGCATTAAAATTAATTTGGCTTAAAAGATCGGGACAATCCACCATAGAATTTATGATTTTATGTAAGTAAATGAGTTCATTAAAATCTCGTTTTTTTTCAATAAAGGCACCTTAAAGTACTCAACCCTATTGGCATACGATTGCAGACTTCGCAGTAAACCGAACCTACCACAAACTGATGAAAAAATTATTTTTGAACTCGTTCAATACTTTGCCAGTGAACATTATAGAATGGTGACCAAATTACAGAAGCGTATTCCAAAATTGGCCTAACTAAAGCATAGTAAAGTCGGAATAAGGTTAAAGGCTTTTTAAGACCCTTCGAAGCACGAATGATAAAACCCAGCATCAGAAACCAGTTACTGAGGGGTAGCTCTAATTCGTAGCGAGAGGTACTTCTAAGAATATAAACTGGGATTAACTTCAATAATTTGGTTTATTTCACATTTTTTTACATGGTTTATACTTTCAGTCTAGGATGTAATATGTCAAGATCTTCTGTTTTCTTATTTCAATTCTTCAAAAGCATTCTAATTACAAAAACTATATTCACTAGCTATATTCAGCCAGCAATTCTACTCATAGAGTAGAGCCTAGACTACAGTAGCATAATTAAAATGGGTATGGAAATTCAATTTTGAGTCAAAATAGACACCTTAATCTTTCGCTTTAACTCCGGTATTTGTGAAACGATTTTCAAGCATGAAGATTCATTTTTATAAATACCGCCCAAATTTAACTTAAGGCAATTATTTTAATGGTTGGTTTTGCTAATCTCCAATTCAAGGCGTTTTTCTCTCCCTTACTTCACTACTTAAATATACTTTGAGTGAGAACCGATTTTCATTATCTCCTGTGTCAAGTCCTGTGTAGTGGCGAAATAGAGGATATTTCAATAAAACTTGGCAAATAGACGTAATGCCACGTACTTTTAAGGTCGGTTTTTTTAGTACTCTGTACTAAGATTATTTTGTGTTGTTTTTAGTGTTGGAAGTTAAATAACCTCTAGAATAAAGTTCGAAATTTATGAAGTAACAAATAAATTTGACTTATGTGCTTTAGTCCGCCGAACCTAGATATTTTGTATGAACTTGTCCACACAAGTCCGTGTCCGGTACGGGCCCTCTAGTTCACACAAACTAGCATGACCAGTCCAAATCACGGGCACGGCCCTGGGGGTCGAATGATGCGAATGAAGCTTCATACTTGATACTTGTCTTTTAATTTTGTCGAATATTACTTATTTGACAGTAATTGTTTCGGACGGATGTCGGACGGAGATCGAGAGTAGACAACCTGATGTGTGTGGATAGTCCTTTAAACGGTTGAACATTTTTAAATTAATAAGTCGAAATGTCGGTAAAACTAGGCATTCATTGCGAATTGATTAGCACGACCAATATGTTCGCAAGTGAATATGACTTTAACAAAATGTACCTATCTCTATTCATATTTTATTGATGTTTTTACTACCATCTTATTCGTTTTTTTTAAATACTCCACTAATTTGTCGTTAAAACCAAAAACAAAGATCTGCAACAAGCATATAGAACAATTCGTGAGGTCTGCTAACTCCTTCCGTAGATCAGTTGGAAGAGCGACAGCCCCGGTTTGGCGAGAAAGTCTAGTCCAGCCGGATCAAATATTTTTTTCTTCGTTCGATCTTTGTATCAATAATAACAATGAATTTATTAATGTTGTATTCTATTCAATAACATGATAGTCAATAAAAGAAAACTAATCACAGTGATTCCACTGTGGGTCGCAGCTCGCATTTAGTGACGTTAGATCAATATAAGTTGACGTAATTGACCTAAGTGATGCACTTGATCTAGATTGTTGTGAAGAGATATCCGTGACCGCTAGATATTGTTTCCTTAAGTAGGGTAATATTTGTTATTTCAAACAAAACCAAATAAAACTTTCTGTGCTGGTCTTTCTAAAAAACTTAAATCATACGACGGGAGACTTGGGCATTTTAAAATTACGCCCCTTTCGGAGCGCAGAGAACTATTAGATATGGTTTCCTTTATAAAATTATTAATACACAATAAGGTTGACTGTCCTCAACTGCTTGGTAATTTAAACTTTGAGATTTCCGCCAGACTTCCGGGATTTCACATAAGACTTCTTCACCCACCTCGTCGTAGAACAGTATTAAGTTCCAATTCCCCCATAGTTCGCATATCTAATTTATATAATGACTGCTCCAAACATGCGGATATTTTCGATGACTCACTGATAGGCTTCAGAAACAAAATTCTTAATTTTCTTGGTTCGGGCACATAGCATTCTTTATTATTTAGTATTTGAATCGTGTCGTATATTTTACTTATTAAAAAAATCCTAAATTATTTCTTTTTTATTACTTTTAAAATTATTTTTTACTTTTCCAACTCTGTTTAAACATTTTTTTGCATGAGGAGCTCGCCTATAATTAGTCACTCAGACTAAGTTTTTGAAATGTATTAAAACCTACATGAAATATTGTAGTAACTGTTGGTGTTATAAATAAATAAATAAAAACCAACCAAGCCATGATCACAGCTAACTCTTATGAGAGCTGTAAAGGGCCCGAAACGTTGTTTTTTTAGTCGAAAAACCAAATATACGCGATTTAGATCTGGAAAAAAATAGTTTCATTTCCAATTGCGAAACCCTAAGACCTCGATAAAGTAATGTTATTTAAATCACGATATTTTAGGGGTCATTCTAACCGACAGTACGAAAAACCTTCACTATGCGAAGCCCCATATCAAATCGCAAGTCTAGAGTATTGCGAAGTATGTATGATATAATACAAAAAAGCGTTGATGTTTTGTTTCCGGTTACTTTTAGGTATGAAGAAATATTGAATAAACTAGGTTACGTATTGTTATGCAAGTTACAAAGTAAGCGGTAAATTATACAATAATATTTTAACGTATTGAGGTGACATTATTTAATATGCACCCCCGCCGGTGCATCTACACATCAATAACACCACGCCCGTAAAATATCGTGAAATGAAAAAAATAGCAACCTGTTTGTAAAGGCTGAGTTATATCGGACTCTGTCTCAGCCATATTGGAGGTTCAAGGAACATTTTTTTGTACTGACAATATTGATGAATATTGAATATTTAAATAGTTACTTTATTATATAATTCAATTTTCACGCCAAACGTATAAAAAAATTAACGTGAGAACCTTTGCCTCGCAGCTTAAATTGTTTTTACAGTTAATGTTTTCATTACAGGACACTAGATAAAATCCAAATAACAAAGTCCAAAAATGAACTTGTGCAAACATTTTGTGTAAATGTGAGCATTCCAAATCTTTCAAATGTCTTCAATTTCAAACTTAGTTGTATGTTAATTTTAATCATAATTATGTAATGGGGTTTAGGCCTAATAAATAATTACATAAATATAAATTTCAATGTAATAACAGCACTATTGAGGACCTATTGGTCTATGAAACTCCTAATGAAGGGGTGACCTACCGATGTCACTTAAACGTAGTAGGTTCGTAGATATGTGCATACTTCCAGTGTTCTCCTACGGCGCTCAGACTTGGTATTCGATAGAAGCCCATAAGTTGAAACTCAGGTTTTAGTTTATGGAGCGCAGCATACTGGGTGTAAAGCGGGACTGGGCTCGTCACGTCAGCCGCATGTCGTCGAAGTTGTGGGTCAGGACAACCACAGAGTGGCAACTCAAAAAGGAGATGTGGGAGACCAAGTCAGCGATGGCGGGATGAGCTTAGACTCATTTTTAAAGGTCTGGTTGATCTGGTTGACAGATGTTGCCCAAGATCGAGAAAAAATGGGAAAAAAGGGGGAGGCCGTTGCCTAGCAGTGGGACAAAACGGGCTAAAAAAAAATAGCGCTATGTAATTCTTCCAATCAAAGATTACTAAATAGCAATGGTGGCAATATCTTAATGGTGGCAAACTTTATTCATAGTTATCATTTTGAGATAATCGTAAAATTGACATTTGCGTGTTTGTTGATCGCTGTCAATGTCAACTTGTTTGGGCGAATGACCGGATCGGACTTTGGTTCACTATTTGTAGACAAACCTTTGATCGTGAGACTGATGAAAAAAATGATCGTCTCTAAGAAAATGTAGACTCGTTGTTGTTGCTATCGGCCAGTCTCCATAATGGAAAATAATTGGTTTTTGTAATGTGAAATCACTATATACCCCTTCAGTGGTTTGGTTATCAGGTTCCACAGCTGTGTGACTTCTCATAATTCGAACAACGGATCGCTATCGCAGTCCAATGTGGAAATGTAAACAGTATTCTCGGAACTGCGCCCACAGGCCAAAAACCTCGTCGATCTCTGAAGTCTCCCCGTGCCCTGCACATACGCTCGGCCCTCTAATCGTCGAACTTGAAAGCTAGTCTGAAGTTCATTCATATTCATTATCAAAGTCCATTTTTGAACTCCATAAATTTACGCACGACGACCGGTCTTACTTCATAAATGTATAATGTATTCAATATTTCATAATATTCCACGTTGCGAATAACAAATTTTCGTTTCATATTATAAGTGGTCTTGTAGGGAAGAAATAACAATCTAATATACAGAAAGGAAAAGCCCCTTGATGAGCTAAGACTTGTAGGTACATAATGTACATAAATAGTACATATAATAAAATATATTTATTATCAAACATCCTGAAAGATATTCTCTGTATTATCTACAGACGTCAGTAGAACGTGTACATTATTGTACTTTAAACACAATATCAATTACGATTACGGATATAGCAAAAGTTCTGATAAAAGTGAAAATATTCAAGGAGTTTGATAGTGAAGGGCATAAAGATAAAAAAACGTAGGATTGGACTTAGTAGGACATTGTTGCAAGAGAACAGGACATTGCAAATTTTCTAAGATACGAGTCTTAGAATGTCATTTCTGTCGAACGAAATAGCGGTAGTTTTTTAAATATTGCAAGAAAATAACAAAGAAATACGTGTAAAATAGTAAATAAAAATGTTTGCGTGATGGCACGAAAAACTATTTAAAGATTTTAAAATACAGTTGAAAGTAATGTCTTTAGTCACAGCAATAACACTTGCGCACGGTCAGCCAGTACAATTGTTAACTTATTTATTTGGTTACCTATTCAGTAGTCCGAAATAACATTTTCCAGAAATAACGTTTGGTCGAAATTTCACAACCTCGAAAGTAATTTTGAGAGGAAAATGTTTTTTCTTTTAAACCTAACTTACCGAACCTAATCATGTCTTTGCGATAAACATTCAACATATCCTGAAAGAACAACTGTTTCATTATAATTCGGATTTCGGTGTAATGAAAATTCGAACAAACGTTATTTCGGACAAAAAAATTTTCGAGTTTGTGATAGGTTACCTATTTGTTTGTATGTTTTATTTTACTAACTGCACTGCTAACAACTTTTCTGAAAATGTCCTCCCTTCCTATAAATACATAAGGCAAAATATTTGGTAAAGATTTCCATTTTTTTCAACCAAGACCCGCGACTGAGTTGCCAATTTCCCGCAAATCAGTCTTCAAAAGTTATCAGCCTTAATTAAAAAAATAACAACCTAAACACAACAACCATAACATTCCTACCTTCTATCCAGCTGAAAGCCTTCTTCCTTCTTGGCACCCCTTGTCAGCTTGTTATAGATTTGTGAAGCCGCTTCTGACTTATCGTGAACGGAGTACAGGAAGCAATGCAGCTGCTGTAGTAGATTCAGGCTTAACCTCCATAAGGACTTGCTCATCTTCGGTGTTGATGTTACAAACCTGGGGGAAGGTTGTAGGATAATCATATATGTATGTATAGATAATATTCTAAATAAAAATAATATATTTTTTAAGTTTTTATTGAATGTCACGATGTTCTACCAAGATATTCAAGTAGTGTTCGATCTTTGTATTAATAATTATAACAAACTAGTGGATAATTTCACAAAAATAATTGAATATCATGGTGAAACATCGTGACATTAAATAAAAACTTAAAAATTATAATTATTAAAGCGCCATCTCTAGCTGCTGGTAGCTGTAAAGGTACATGGCTGAGTGAAGAAATAGATTTCTCACAGATACGATGCGCTACGACAAAGAAGTCGTTAAAAAATAAAAGATCAGCAAAAAAACATAAAAAAAATCCTAAGGTCCGTTGGTTCGTTCCGTGTCTTAGTTGGCATAGTGCCTCCAAATCTTTGTATTAATAATTATAAAAAATAGTATAATTGTATAAAAAAATCTTTAAAAAAAGGAAATATGCATCATTTTCGTTTTCAAATTTCTTTGAACTACAATACATAGTTCTGTTCTAATATCGAAGGAAATGTATTAGGCACGTTTGAGGGACTTGTATTACACGTACCTATTGGAAAAAAAGTTCAAGTATCAACAAGAAAAGCAAGCACACATAACTTGAAACAAATCACCACATTTCTACTTATTAGGGAATGTTTAATGTATTTTTTTTGTTATTGTAAATTATGTTATTGGACAAGATGAAAAAAAAATGAGGGCAGGAGATAACAAAGTCATAAATCCAATATTTTTTTGACGAAAAACCCGGTTACTATTGACGGTAGCAAATAATTCCGACTACTTCTCTACTCTAAGTTACGAGGCAAAAATAAGTGGTCCTTAAACAAATAGAATTAATCTGTATATAGTACATAGCATTAGTGTTTATAAAATACTCAATCAGAATGTTTGAAAAGCAAAACAACGTGACTCGTAAATATTTATTGTGTTCTTATAAATACAATAACTTGAATCAAAAACAAGTATGCCTACTGAACTATTCATTGTCCCTCAAATAAACAGGAAGTACACAAGAAGTGACAAAGAAACTTTATCGTTTTGCGATACCGATATCAATTAGTGGCCGAGGTCATACAAGGCACAAGTCATCCTTTATGTTAACATAATAAATGCATTCTGCATTACAAAGCGCACAGGAATTTAAAGTTGAAAAATAAAATTATGTACAGTCTGTCTTTTTTGAAGATGAAGTAAAATTATTGTTCATTGCGCAAAATGTTGCCCACTTGAAAGCAGCTAATGATTACAGTCGATACATATTCTATTGATTATCGACTGAATGTTAGTAACGCTTATGCAATAAATAGCCGAATTCGTTTTATTTCAATTATCATCGGCCCATTCGTGTAACCGCTGGGCCTAGGTTCATTTGAATTGTATTTTTTTGTAAGTTCATATATACATACCCTACATTTAAACTATGTCTTTTAAAAATGCAAAGCAACGAGCCATTAGATTTCATTTTCATTCAATATAAACAATGAATTCCGGCTGTCTTTATTAAATTGTATATGAACAAAAATTTATTTCGTAAAAATAAGAATACAGAAGGCAATAACGCAATTGGGAATCGTTAGAACGTCGTAACATTCACAATTTAGACACATTTGTCAATATTTTACCTTCTTCCTCAAATTATCGATAAAACTGTCGACAACAACTATATGACTATTTAAAATTTTACGAAAACTGGCAATCCTGTAAATAATATTATACTCCGTCTTCAAAAACGACAGACTTAAACAGAGTCACTTTTTCCTGTGGTAGAAAGAAAAAAAGTGAGCAACAAAAACGCAGAGATTACAAGAATGTTAATATTTCATAATAATGATTATTTTAAATCTTTCTGAATTGTTTTAGTATTAGATCGATCGCTGACGCACGGAAAATTGCATGAATGGACTGCAATACTTTTAACTTTATCGAAAGTTTTCAACAATTATCGAGCATTAGTGCTTCCAAGCACACACCAATTACACTATTACAATATAATTTCCTAACCGCAAATGAGACATCTACTTATCAAGCTTGCATAAATGGAATTAAATACTTTTAGGGTAATCGTCATCAAAATTTCGACAATTAACTAGTTTTAGTACTTCCGGGAACATACCAACTACACTATTACAATATAATTCCCTAACAGGCACATACCAACTTCACTACAACTTAATATGATTTTCTAACTGCAAATCTATAATCTATCAAGATTTCATAAATTAGATTTAATACTTTTAGTGTCATAGTAAAATTTTAACAATTAACTAGCGTTAGTGCTTCCTGGCACATACCAACTACATTATTATAATATAATTCCCTAAGGGGCACATACCAACTACACTACAACTTACAATATAATTTTCTAACGGCAAATCTTATATATATCACGATTGCATAAATGAAATTCATTAATTTTAGCTTCATCGTAAACTTTCAACAATTACCTAGTGTTAACAACTACTCTATTACAATGATTTCCCAACGGGTAAATATTAATTACACTACAATTACAACACACTGCACTACACTATTATTAAATAAGTTACCTATAAAGATTGCATAAACGGAATTCAGTACTTTAAGCTTTTGAATAGCGTTAGTACTTCCGGGCTCATATCAATTACAATATAATTTTCAGACCGCAAATAAAATATCTATAAGTGTCTCACAAACCACAAATGTTTATTTAATCGTTTTGCGTTGGCTTTGCGTAATTAGGCTCACTTATAAACGTTGTACAATGACGTCAAACGGAATATCTGAAAAACTTATCAAGCGCGTTTTTTTTGTTTGTTTTAAAACTTTACTTTGTAAGTATGAAGACCTTGACCGAAATAACGTATAATAATATTTTGACAATATTCTAAGAAAATCATTGTCAGATAAATCATTTATTTATTTTGTTTCATCTTGGAAAAGTAGGTACCTATCTACGTACCTAACCTACATGGATATTAGGTGCCTATACCTATAGTAAAATTAGTTGAACTGCTTGGACAACAAACAAATCCATCACCACAATTAAACCACAAAGGATTATATTGTTCTGTACGTGTTTTATTTGAATAATAACAATTCTGAAAATCTACTAATAACAGACATAATTATGTCTGTGCTACTAGTAGTTATTTCGGACAAAAAATTTAACACATCCTTTGAGTCCACGTTTTTAGTAAGAAAATTGTATAAATTGGAAATTAAACTACTTATTTCGGGTCTAAATAGCGTATATTTGTTTTTTTTTTCAAAAGAACCATCGTTTTGGGCCCTTTACAAGTCCCATGTCCTATTAGCCGTGACAATGGGACCAGTATGGCTCAATTTATATTGCAGCGGAACGGAATGGATTGTTTATAACGATATTGAACATAAAGTAATAGACTTTATTGTCAATAGTGTAATGTACAAACTATGCAGGAACCAGAAATCACGTCACGCGTCTTCCCGGAATTCTCGCGCTTGCTCGAGAAAGCTCGTGCATTAGCGCGCATTCCGCAGGTGCCGTCGGCGACGCCTGGCGTATAAGCGGAAAGTGGCGCGAAAGCAAACGCAGTGTGACGTCAAAAGGCGACGAAACAATACAAGCAAAAGGCGCGCATTCTCGCGAAGCGAGACGAAATTGACGCTTCCATTCCATTTCCGCCAATGTAAGTAATGTAAATTGAGCCTCAAGGGCCCGAAATGTTGGTTTGTTTGTAAAAACAAATACACGCGATTTAATCCGCGATCGGAAAAAGAAATAGTTTCATATTATATTTGTATAAAGAATAGTTATAAATACTCTCAACAGCCCAATAACCTGGTCCCTACCAACACGTAAGACACTAAGCTCATTCAGCAGGTTACAGTCTCCACAAAATTAAGATAACGAACACCAACCTAGTCATAACGTTGTTGTGTCGAACACATCTCTTCCTAAGCACGAACACATTGCCAGCGACCTTGTACTGCAGGGAATGCTTCTCTACTCTATCACCGAGATAACTAAAAACCGGTGCCAATCAGTTAGTCAAAGAAGCGTTTAATGATGTTACTTTCAGTTAAACATACGAGTTACAGTGTTGTGACTCAATGCCGAGTGGTTTTGGGTAAAAGTAGTTAATTGCGTATAGGGTTTATTTCGTTGCCTAGAGGTACAACATTGACGGAGAATAATTTGTATTTATATTTAGAATTAATGTAGATAAGTAATTAATGCACTTAGTTGCTTATAGCGTCTACAAAAAATATATAAAACAAATTTTAAATATGATATGGTGATTTGACCGGAATTATTTATTTATCATTTTATGCTCGTTAATAAAATGAGAACGTAAAGTGTTAATTTTTAAAATTTTGTGATCTAATGAAAAGTATGTGTGACCATAATATTATAATAATACTGAAAATCAAACCGCACAACACCGTGACGCAATGTTAAACCAGATAGGTAAAAAGGTTTTGACAAATGGGTTAATTAACCCATACATGGACAGTAGCGACGTTTACCGTGTAATTAAACACCAAAATATGATAGCCAGTACTATCATATACCCCGTTTCGCTGTATGGATCTCAAAAAATAGTACTTGTTTGGCTTTGCAGTTCGACGACCGAATACTTTTGGTGTAATTGTCGTCTGCTGCTTCTCCATAGAGAAGTATCAACAACGTACTGGCAAAATTGAATCTTCTTCTTAGCGTGCCGAGTCTGTCGTTTAAATACTCGTAATAATAATAATAATAAATCAGTGGCGTTGTACCGGTCCTCGCATGTGCAGGTGTAGGGACACGCAAGCCACGACAAAAGATGTGCCATTGTCTGCGGAGACATGCGCATTCCGTTATAATACCACCTATGCATGCTCTCCTTGCTTCGGTCGACTTGACGGCCAAATTCAACCATCCTACTACTGTCATTGGCTACTTTCTTTTATACAAGAATATCGACAGGATCTGCCATCAGTTATAAACCGTAATTATTATATTGAATCAATATAAGCACTACGGCACAAAGTAGTGGCATCTTTGTGTGAGGTACTATTTAACGCTCTCAGTGCCAAAAAACAAACGATTTTTCAAAATTTACCAATAGTCCGCGCGTAATGCCGTGATTCTACCAAAAACAGACGTATTTTTAAATGAAAACGTGCGCGTTGCCACAACGATCCCACTGGTTGATCATACAAAACTCTACTAATCCCGAATAAGGAACCCAGTGTACGTCAGTTACGTATTGTATCTCTGGTACCTCTTTCCTCAGACTGTGATCTGACGTCACCACTAGGGACGAACACTTGATAACAGTCTGGATCAGTTGTCAGCAGAAGATTCAAACAATTGGCTGTGTTTGCCGACATCCAACACCCGGTTAGAGCAACTTTATATCGTCGACCCGCTGATGCAACCTTTGACTGGTCAGGACTAGAAAAATCGAAAACTTTGAATTCCCAATTGTGACACTCTGAAGGTCCACATGGCTTGTTGGGTTAGATTCGAATATACGAGGGTGCGTTTTTAAGTTCGCGGAATGAGAGGGTTGTGGGGGGGTGATTAGGCTCATTAGGGTCGTAACGTGTTCAGTGACTCATAATTAGTATAAATACGAGGTTTCATTGCTATTAGACCATTAGTCTTTGAGTTATCGTCAATCAAGCAACATAATCGGGAGTGAAAAGTGAAATATGGAAAAAATCGAATATCGTGCCGTTATAAAGTTCCTTACAAAGCAAGGAAAATCAGTTGCGACCATAATGAATGAGATGTCATTGGTTTACGGCGACTCTTGTCCAGGAAAAACCATGGTGTACAAGTGGCACAATTTATTTAAACAAGGAAGGGAATCCCTTGAAGACGATCCGAGGCCGGGCAGGAGCATCGAGGTGACCACGCCAGAACTTATCCAAAAAGTTGAAAAAATTGTACTGGAAGATTCTCGACTAAAGAAGAAACAACTCGCAGAAATGGTTGGAGCATCAGATACAACCATTTTTAAAATTCTTCATGATCATCTTGGCATGACTAAGGTCAGTGCAAGATGGGTGCCGAGAATGCTCACGCCGCCGCAAAAACAACAGCGCGTCGAGTGTTCACGTGCATTTTTGGACCTCTGTAATGAAGACAAGGACGATGTATTGAGTCGAATTGTTACTGGAGACGAAACTTGGGTTCATCATTATGAACCTGAGTCGAAACAAGACTCCATGCAGTGGCATAAAAAGGGCGCAGCACCCCCTAAGAAGTTTAAGGTGTCCCAGTCAGCTGGGAAAATCATGGCAACGGTCTTTTGGGACTCGGAAGGAATATTATTAATCGACTATAAAGATAAAGGTGTTTCTATAACCGGGGAATACTACGCTTCAATATTAGAGCGACTTAAAGAAGCCATTAAGGAGAAAAGACGGGGAAAATTGACGAAAGGTGTGTTGCTTTTGCACGACAACGCGCCCGTTCACAAGAGCCGCGTTGCGTTGGCTGCCCTGCATAAGGTGGGCTTCGATATTTTAGATCACCCACCCTACAGCCCAGACCTGGCCCCGAGTGATAATTACCTGTTTCCAAAAATGAAAAAAGAGCTGCGGGGTAAAAAATTTACCACCGATGATGAAGTCAAGGAGGCAGTTTCGGCGTATTTTATAGACAAAGACCAATAATTTTTTTATGAGGGTATACATAAATTAATTGAAAGATCTGAAAAATGTATTCGTCTTGCAGGTGAATATATTGAAAAGGAAAAATAATTTGGTTTTTTTATTTCCACTCCTTATCCCCCATTCCGCGAATATAAAAACGCTCCCTCGTACATAGTGGCTTGCTGCACTAGGTATCTTTGTGAGCGGCCAGCGGCATACGTGGGTTGCTGGTTAACAGTCGAAGAAACATAGTAGCCGACTGCAGTTGAATTTTTGTGAGCGGCCGGCGCGGCTCACGTGGCGTTGAGAATATTAAGTACTGTCCATGGACGGGTTAATTGGCTAGTGTTTTGATAGTACATTTTTGATTAATTTAACCGTCCAAGTAATTTTGACGTTGACTGTATACCTTTTTTTTTTTTTTATTGTGACTCGGCAAAATGACTGCACCGCGCCTGATGGAAAGTGCGAATACAGTCCAGAGATGAGAGTAACGGATGGAAAACACAAATATCTTCACTCCGTCACTATCATTTTGCCGGTCTGGCCAAATGCTTCTTCACACTACGTTTGAAGGACCCGATGTTATAGAGGGGAGGGAATACATGCGCCGGGAGTTGGTTCCACAATTTGATGGTTCGGCATAAAAACGAATTGCCAAACTTTTTAGTGCGGGACGGTATTGAACTGACCGTCCATCTGTGGCAACGCAGTCCGGCACGGGTGGTCCGCTGATGGAAAGGAGAGGAAGGGATAAGGTTGAATAACTCTTCAGAGCACTCACCGTGGTACAGGCGATAGAATACGCTAAGAGACGCTATATCTCTGCGAAGCTGTAACGACTCCGCATGCTCAGTTACATGAGGATCGTTGACAACACGGAAGGCGTAGCGCTGCAGTCCATCTAGGGCATCGAGCAAGTACTTGGCAGAGCCGTCCCAAAGGTGCGAACAGTACTCCATGCTGCTTCGGACCTGAGCTTTATACAACAGGTATCGCAGCTCTGGAGTAAAAAATCGGTGCACCTTGTTCAGGATGCCAAGCTTGCGCGACGCGGTACAGATGACGCTCTCGATATAATCTTTGTTGCTCATGTCCTTCCGGATGCTCATACCCAGCAGGCTGAGCTTGTCCTGCAGCGTCAGCGTTGTACCCTGAAGATGGGGAAGTGGAAGGAATGGGGATTTTTTGGAGCTGAACGCGCATACCTGGGTTTTCTTGGCGTTGAACTCAACCAAGTTTCGGGAGCCCCACGACGATATATGTTCCAAAACATGATTGAGCTCATCGACAAGTTTTTCCCGGTTTCTCTCAGGGTCCTCCCGGGTGCTTGACGATTGCTTATAATAGCAACCGTGCACTGTGCTATCATCTGCATAGCAATGAATGTTGCCAAAAGGCAACAAGTCATTGATATGCAGAAGGAACAGCGTGGGCGACAGCACGGAGCCCTGTGGCACCCCAGCATTAACTGTCACGAGCCGCGAAGTGCCTCCGTCAACAAGGACACGCAATCTTCGCTCGCGCAGAAAGCCGGAGATCCACTCACAAAGGCGGCCGGGAAGACCATATGCCGGAAGCTTGGAGAGGAGACCACGGTGCCAGACCCGATCAAAGGCCTTAGCAATATCCAGACTTATCGCTAAGGTTTCGCCCTGTTTGTCGATAGCTTCACCCCAGAGATGCATTAGATACGCTAGAACGTCACCCGTTGATCGGTTCGGCCGAAACCCGTACTGTCGATCATTAAGAATGGAGTGACGTTCCAGGTGCCGGATTATCTGGATATTTAGAATCCGCTCCATCACTTTGCAGAGCACTGAAGTGACAGCTATTGGGCGATAGTTTGTCGGATCAGACCGATCTCCTTTCTTGGGGATAGGTTGCACGTTGGCCTCCCTCCAAGCTAGGGGCACGTTACCAGATTGGTATGAGAGGCGGTATAAGCGCGTCAGTACGGGAGACAACTCCGCCGCACACCTTTTAAGGACGATAGGAGGTATCCCATCCGGACCATAGGCTTTCCGCACGTCAAGAGTCTGCAATTCCTTGCGGACATCACATTGCCTGACAACTATATCAGGCATTGTGACTCCGCAGTGGGGAATTGACAGCGGTTGCGCATCTTGGTCGTGAGTGCGCGAGTTAGCCCCAAAAAGGTCGGCCAATAAATTGGCTTTCTCTTCGGGGCCATAGGCCAAAAATCCATTGGGATACCTCAAAGGCGGCAGCGACGAACGACAAAAATTGGACTGCACAGCTTTGGCCAGGCTCCAGTAGGCACGGCTACCGGTGGGATGGGCTACCAGCTTCTGGCCAATCCGTGAAACGCGCTGGGCATCCGCTCTTATGTAAGCCCTCCTGCAAGACTTGGTTGCTTTGTTATAGGCTGCTTTAAGAGACGCAAGGTTGGGATCCTTTGTTACACGACCCCTGATCCAACTACGATATGCAGCCTGTTTCTCACTAACAGCGTCCATGCATTCGCGATTGAACCAAGGGCGTCCTCTGCGATTGGCGATGACACTGGAAGACGGTATGTAGTAATCCATAGCCGTTCCAATCTCATCGACAACAGCATCGGCAGCTGCTGAGGCATCCTTTCCCGCAAAGCAGTGCTGCAACCAAGGGATGGACGCAAAGTAGTCGCGCATACCATCCCAATCCGCCGACGAGTAGTGCCAAATGCGACGAGTGACCTCCTTCAGCTTAGTTGGAGGCATTTGGGAAACCTTACACCCAACCAAACAGTGATCAGAACTTCCCAGGGGGGCGCTGACTGATACTGTATAGTAGGTAGGGTGACTCGCGAGCAGAAGGTCAAGCAAAGAGGGTGCATGATCCGATATGTCTGGAACCCGGGTGGGCTGGGTTACCAGTTGGGTCAAGTCATGCGTGAGAGCGAAAGCGTGGGCAGTTCTACCTGCATAGTCAGTCTTGTGGGAACTTAACCATGATTCATGTTGAGCATTAAAGTCCCCCAACACGACCATCTCCGCAGATAGGAACTGCGCCTGCGCGTCAAGAGTCGCCTGGCTCAGTTGGTCAAAGAGCCTAGTTGTCTCCGCATCCCCGCTGTGGGATCTATATAAGCACGCGAAGACTCTAGCTGAACAACTAGATTCTACGAGCACCCACATAGTGGAAAAGGAGGGGTCCTCCAGGCAGCGCAGACGGCGACAGCACACATCCGAACGAATATATACACTTACCCCGGCTTTGGCCTGAAAGTTTTCCTCAAGCGAGTAGCCGGGGTAGTTCAAGTAACTCATATCATTCGGACGGCGGATCTGCGTCTCCGTCAGGAAAAGCAGGGCAGGCCGGGCTATCTCGAGGTGATGGTGGACAGCTTTGAGGTTGGAGTGGAGTCCGCGGATGTTAGCGAACTCAATAATAAACGCGGTGGGGGGATTAGGCACCGCTGGACGATCTGCATTCTTATGTTGCGCTGTCATGGTGGGTAAGAAGGACGGTAGTGTGAAGAGATGAAGCCTTCGGCACCGTACCGAAGAAGAAAAACGAGGGGAACTGCAATACATGCCATTGATCTTTTGAAGGATAGCCGGCTGACCCGCCGAATGGAAGGGCCCCCGTACCCCCCCGGGATATGCCGCCGGGACCCCATATTCCGGTCACTAACCGGCACGACGACCTACCCCAAGATTATACGCGGCATGGTGGGGCAGCCTCTAGGGGTAGTTAGTCCCTATTGGGCCCCTGTACTGTACCGCGGGCGGCCAGCGGACAACCGTTTTTACGGGTCTCCCTGGGCGGCAGGTCAACTAGATATCTCTCAACAAGTGACATGGCGAATATCCGCCTCAGTCCTCCCAGATACCGCGCCGAAAACTCCACGTGCACTGGATGTACACCAACTGATCCCTGAACGCGATTCGCAAAAGCGTTTCACTGTGGAGGGTTTTCCGCCGTGTGTACTGTGGTCGCTATCCAGTCGGCACAAAGCCTACCACAACGCTAAGCAGATGGACACTTGTGACGCCCTCGGTCGCCTCTTACGACCCCCACGGGCATGTATGGGGTGGCGACAATGTATTCTTAAGCCGTCGCCCCACGGCCCAAAACCTATACGTAACAATTAATGTATTTATGTTTGATGTTACATTGCAATGATGATGGAAAGTAACAAGCAATTAATGAATAAAAATGACCTTGAGCATGCAAAAAAGGCACTATAATCTAAACTTAAAAGCACTTACTTGGTAAACGTAGCGTACATAATATCGATAGGCACTCGGTATGGAAGTGTCAGCAGCGAAACGAATCTCATACCGCGTTGTCGCATCACCCAGTTCACTAGTCCGTTGTTGGCGGAGTCTATAGCGTTTTGGAATATCGTCATCACAGTATCTGGGAGGTCGTCTACTAAAGCATCCTGTGACAATAACAATTGAAAGGTAACAACATGAGGCATACGCAGGCGCAATCGTATGTTATAGATAATTTGGGAAGTCATATTATAACAAGTTTGACACTTTTATATAGAATGCATAAACATACAAGATTTAAAAATTGTGGTCCTGTGTGTAAAATCTCAGCGGTATAAGAAATTAAATTAAGTCTAAAAAAATTTACGTTGCCTACGTTACTGTATAAACAAACAATTAGCATTAATTTATCACTATTTATCATCGTTGTTCACGTTATTTTAAGACTGATTATGTTAGTAAATACACTTTTAAACCGCAAAAACTTAAGTTCAAATATACATTTGCTCACCTGTCTATGTGTCTTGCATTCCTCGCAGTCAGGGTCGTATTCGTACGTTGTGTCATCGAGCACGTCCTGTAGTTGAAAAGTAGTTTGCACAGCGAGACACCGCGTACAAGAGATCAGGTTGTTTCTATGAGGATCAGAAAATAAGAAGAAAATTAGAGAATTTTAACACCTGAAATAAAAAGTTTAAAACTTTTTTGTTAATTACCAAATTGGAACAAGGGCAATTTACGACTTAGGTAAATGTTGATAAAAATAAGATAACGAATACATAATTAATTATGTAAGTAATTAACGTTTTGTTTAAAAATACGACATAGGGAACACAATGGGATCAATCTCATAATAATTAAAATTAGGTACCTACCTGCCTGACTGTTCATTATTTATCGAAAATTATAAGGTAAATAAACTTATTAAGTTCTGAAAGCCAGTTCACATGACACGCGTACAGGTGACAAGCGTCAGCATGGGAATACTTGAATAAAATTCGTATAAACAGTTGGTGTACGAGTAAACGTAGCAAAACGAATGCTCAGCACGAGTCTAATGGCTCATTTACACCGGGTCGTTTGCAGACCTTCGGCAGACTACTTTGTCTGCCGAAGGCGACGCAGCAGTCGACTTCCCATTTACACGAGTTTGTACCTACACCGGGTGGCACCAGTCGCCTGATGACTTGGTGTAAATGCACCCTGACGCTTGTCATCTGCACCGCGCCTATCTCCTCTCCTCCTACGTAATCTATCGTAAGCCACAAAATAGCTGCAATTGATCATAAATAATTTTATTTTTATGCAGATCTATGATATTCGGCAGGAAAATTATAAAGCATGAAAAATAATGGCTATGTATCAGATTTAATTGCAATACCTCGAGAATCGCAGATATTAACCTCATTTTAGTCCTAGTTGAGACTTTGGGCTTACGATTTTTTTACGTAGGGATCAATCTATATAATGCTAAAAAGCAATACTGTGATACCTGTGAAGGAATCTGAGGGCGTCATCAAATCCTTGTTTGCACATACTGCTAAGTACTTCGGGTGTGGGAGGGAAGAGGATTCGTGCAAAACGATCCATGTTCTGTTTTGACAATTCTATACTCGTGTTTGCTACATTTACCTGTCGATGAAAATATTTTTTTATTAATGTATTTCAGATTGTAGGATATCCGCAAGGGAGAATTTTGAACGTGTATCATTTGTAAACGTATCATATACGTTAAAGTCGCCTGTAACCAGAAATGGTTAGTGCTTTCTCCATTTCTTCGATCTTGGCTGATACGCTGTCGCACTTTAAGTTAAGTTGGTACAGGGGGCACATTCATACACCTGCATTATCTCCATACTTTCAAACATAATAGTAGTTGTGATAATACCAAAACGTGCCTTTGTACGTGTGAGTAATATACATGCAATGATGCAGCTCACCAATCAGCCGTTGTCGTTCGACAGGTCACAAAGTGTTTTCACAGCCGTTGACTAAAAAAAATAAGCGACACAAATACGAGTACCACTGCATTTTTGTTCATTTTACAGGGTTTTATGTCTTAATACAGGGAAAACTAGTGTTTTCAATAACTAGAATTGCATGTGATTTTAAGAGAACAATAAATCTTGTTTTCTAAATGAGCTGGTGGGGTACTATTATACTCTAGTAAGTGGGGCAGTGGTACGTATCAAAATGCTCCTATTATTTATTATGTACGGAAAATATAAAGTTTCAAGAAGGTATTCTAAAGAGGTGAACTAGTGACATTTTGCGCTATAGTCAGCTCTCCTTCTGTATTTCTACTTCCGAGACTACATTACAAAGAACACTTTTCAAATAAGACGTTTTGATCTAGCAAGTGCTAAGGCACACATTATAGCGTCATACTTTATGAAGAGTTGATCACCTAGTGCTGATAATATGTAGCAACCAGGAATGCCACACTACGTTGATTCACACATCTAAGTGCCCGAAGGGAGTATCAAAGTATATGTGGGGCAAAATTGGACAAATCCCATTTTTTGTTAAAATCAAAAATTTTCAATTATTCATTGCTATTTACGAAAGAAAAGCTTAAATTAATAATGTTTATTAGTTATACTATCAATTAGGTAGAAAAAAATATTCATTATAATTTCATTTAGTTGCCAAAAATTAAAGTTAAAAAAAGTGTACGAATCTGCCCCGCTTCCCCTACCTAATTGGCTGTATTAAATATGGTATTAATCGGTAAAATTATTGATAATTTATTCCTAAGGTAGTATAATACTTGTATTGATCAATGTTCGAGGTTCGCGAGTACTGAATATTGGTAAGCAGCTTAGTAAGTGAGTTTTGTACTTTTAAAGATTGTTGCGGATCATGGCACTTCCGTTTCATCAACAGGCTTTGCAAATTAACACATTTTTTTTGTACTCCATTACACATTGACGGAATCGCTACTGCGGTTCAGTTTATATAGGAGATTGAAAAGGTGTAGAAGAAGTTATTCTGTACTAATATGTTAAGTAGTAAAACTTACATGAAACAGCTGTGAGCTCAAATCTCTCGGGCAAATATCACTCTCGCCACAGAATGGGCTGACGGTGATGGTATTTTCATCTAGTACAGGTAGGTTGTCGCTGAACCCTCCATCCATGTAGCGGATGCCGTGAAACTGAGGGGGCAGCATGCCCGAGAATACTGGTACGAAGCAGGAGGCTAATAACGCCTGGGGAATTTATTTTTTGGTTAGTTTAACTGCATGCTATTATTATTGAATGAGAATTGTAATATTATGCATCTGACGGACACATTTATTTTTTTGAATATCATGACTTTTTACTAAATGATATTCATATATTTTAGTGAAAATACTTCACTACTTTGTTATTATTATTGATACAAAGATCGAACTAACACAAAGAAAAACTCCTAAGATCCGACTGGACTCGAACCAGCGTATGTTGCCTCAACGTGGCTAATTAATTAAGATAATGGATTCTGGAAAGTTAACAGTGTATTTTTTAATTTAATATTTTGTATTCAAAAATAAATTTTATATTTCTACAATCAATTTATCGTAAGGGTAAACTAGAGTGGCACTTCAGCTACGATTGACACTTTTGTTTATAGTCAAATAATGAGAATTGATTACGAAAATAAAATGAATGTTGCATGCAGTGTATTTTTTAATAGAAATGCTTAAAAAAATGACCGTAAAACCATAAACAAACATTCGAAAAAAAAAAATTACTTTCTCGCGATCGATGTAAAGTGCGTGAGAATTAATATAAGAGACGAAGCTTCTATAAGCAATTTAAAATAGCAACGTATAAATGTTTTATGTTGATATTAATAGTATTTGTTTTTTATGTGTTCTCTGCAATAATCACTATTAACTATAGAAATCCAACAAGCCAATCAATGGTAAAAATCATTTATCACAGTACAAATACTGGCAGTGGCGAGTGCTACTTGTCATTCAAACAATTGTTTACACTCTACATTAAATTTGTATATTACAAAATAATTTATTTCACAATAAGACTGTGAAGGTACATTCCAAATTAAATTATGACATAGAACAACTCAATTGTAGCGTACATCGCGTACAGAATTGTCTACGATGACCACTAGGCAAAGCCTCTCTCGAAGATCATCGATAAATTGTTACTGATAAAAAAATAACGCTAGGAAAGAATAATATCAAAGAATTTTTTACAATACTTAGAAAATTTTATGCCTCTACAAATCAAAATTCATGTCAATTCACTGTCATTGTGCAAAAATATTGTTTCAAGTACGTCGTGTTCGTAGTCTTACTTATGGTAAATTCTACATTTATGTATACATCAATTTATAACTGTTATTTTTAAGTGGTATACAAAGTCAAGAGCACGTCAAGCCAGGGCTCCGTCATTGTGTCGCGCAAGCTCTCATACAAATCTTTTATAAGCCTTGGGCTTCGTACGGCGGGGAACGTTATTTTCACCTCTCTGAGCGCGTGCTTAAGTTCCTTTTTCCTCGTAATGAGCGCTCGTGTCATTAGTCAGACTTAGCAGGCTACTATAGGTAGGTATTTTCCATTTTGTATGAGAGTGATGTATCTGTTACGTAGTAACTATTAAGTAATTTGTGGTCAAGCTTGGTGTGCTGTACCATATCGCATATGCTAATCATTACACTTTCGTCAATTTTTGGAAATATTTCATAGTCATTGGCAAATATTATTATAAATTAGAATAATTAAATATGTAATGTTAAATACAGTGTTTTTAGGTTTTTCCGGTAGTTACACGTTGGAAATGAATCTATTTTTCCCAGACTGACATTATCAGTCAGTCCTGTTAATGGGAGCTGTAAAGGGCCCGAAACGCTGGTTTGTTGGAAAAAACAAATATAGGTACGAGATTCCGAATCCGAGAATCCGAAAAAATAGTTCAATTTCCTACCTATTTAGTTACCTCTGTGCAGTATTGGGTTGACAAAAATGTGCGTGCGGTATCATAGTATAAATGAAAAACATTTCATCATCAACCCATTTCTGCCGTCCACTAACTAAGAGGCGGCTAAGTGACAAATGGTGAAATATTCGTAAATATTCGTAAGCAAAAGACTGTGTACAATTCTATTTTAAAAACAGTTTAAATTAATTAACATGTTCGACTTATCGGAACTTACCCTAACGATGCATAGCTGAAATATCATTAAACAATTTCAGTATTCTAAAACTGGGTTATGGTTTTTTTATGACACCTCAAAAAAATATTTTGTTGCTCAAGCGGAGTTCCACCGCTGGGCAAAGGGTTTAGACCATAGTCCGTCATGCTGGCCCTACCTACTTAAGTATATGGTAAGTACCTATGTATTTTAATAATGGAACAATGGATTTCACAACTCAATTTCAAATCGCAATATTGTGCACAATATATGAAAAATATTGTAGTTTCTAATACCGTTTCGATCAAACGATCACAAACAATAAAATAACAATTGTCAATAAAAAAAAATTAGGGGTTTGTTTATACTTTAGCGCAGGAAGCGTAGCCAGCAAGGTCGCGTTCTATGATAGGCATTGTGGTTAGGATATCTAGTTTACTGATATCAAGGATACCCACAGGATGGACATGACCTAATTATGTATAAAACATACTTAA
Organism: Hyposmocoma kahamanoa; assembly: GCF_003589595.1. Lineage (NCBI taxonomy): Eukaryota > Metazoa > Arthropoda > Insecta > Lepidoptera > Cosmopterigidae > Hyposmocoma > Hyposmocoma kahamanoa. The sequence continues at coordinate 12,382,819 of NW_020654422.1, forward strand.
TTTGTCATGACAGAAAAACATGTTACTCTATTTTAAATGGTTTTAGATTCATTTTTTAAAAAGCCGTGGTAGCTTAATAGTTTAACCTGTGCTCGTGCCTCTCAAGCAGAAGTCGGTGTTCGAATCGAGCTCGCACCTCATGAGTTTTCAGAATTGATATGCGAAATTGAATTTGAAATTTGCCCTGAGCTTTTCAAAGGTTGACAACCTTCGGAACACGTGAGAAATCCCCAACCCGCATTGGGCGGACTATTGCCTAAACCATAGTTTCCTAAAATGGTCCCTACAGCCCCCCAGCGGGCGCTAAAGAGTCCTATAGGGACAGTAGGGGCCTCGGCAGTAATTGGGGGCGTAGATGGGGCCCAGGGGGTGCTACCACATTTGAAAAAGAAACCTGAATTATCTATTTAGTTTATTATTATTTATTTATTTAAACACTTTATTGTACCACAAGTAACTTACAATTTTTCAGAAACAATTTAAATATTTGTGTACAAAAGCGAGCTTATCCCATAAAGAGATTTCTTCCAAATAACCTTTGAAAATCTGAGAGGAAAGTTGGTTTTTGGGGTGGCACTAAAAATAGATAAGTAAAGAAATGGAATATACTATACTCAATAAATACACAGATAAATTTAATAAATCAAATGTACATACAAATACATATATATTAAGTAATGTTGATACATTAACACATGCAAAGTCTATAATAAAATGAATGTACTAATAAAACTCAATATATCAAATGTAAATAAATATTTCAAAAGCTCTAACATGTGGAGTTTGAACAATCCCAAAACTTCAAAAGAGCACTCTTGAAAACCCGAAACGAAGGCGACTGTTTAAATACATTAATTACACATATAATTTTTTCCTTGTGATTTTTTGTGTTAATATAAAAAATACGTATTTTTTGTGATGGTGGACGTTGAAATTTCTTTATGTCGCCTAAGTAGGTGGTGAGCCAAAAAGTTTGAGTGCCTATGGCCCAAACCCTCGCCTGAGCGGAGACCCGTACCCAGCAGTGAGACGTGTAAATGGCTTGAGGATGATAAGATACATTTTAATTATTATATTGGTAACAAAAGAGGCTTAGGTATGCCCTATATATTTTATATCCTTCCATATTGAAAAAATAATATAAAATATTTTTAATCGATTTCGTACATTTTCGTGGTGGTGGTGGTTGAGTTGGGTCTAAATCGTGTATATTTTTTTTTAATTTGTTTTAGTTTGTTTGAAAAACAAATATACGCGACTCAGATTCGAAAATAATATAGTTTCATTGCTAATATTCTTTTAGTTCCCTTGGATCTTAATGCAGTAAAATGTAAACACATGTTAAGATCACGTCATACATAGTTTCTCTGTTATCGCAATAGATATGTATGTAGAACGCAATCTATGTAAAATAGGTACATTATTAACTAAGTAATATGACAAACATGAGTAATCGATTTACTGCATAAATATATGTTTTTTATTTGTGTAAATATAATGATTATTTAAATATTTAATACACAAACCTGTAAAAGATCTTCCCTTGTCGGAAATTCTGAAACTATAACATTCTTTCCATCATATACCCTCGTAAGGGATATGTGTAGCTTGCCACTGACTATCTTATGGACATCATGAGGTAAGTACTTCTCCAAACCCTCGAGGAGCACATTTTGTATATTAAATGATGGGCTGAACGGGCCAAGAGACCCTGCCCTCGCTTCTCGTACCACACGAAGAACATCGCTTGTGATTTCACCTGTTAAAAAAAATTATGTTGTGTAAAACTACAGGATGAGCTTTGGGCTTGCCCTTTTGTTTGGTGGTGCAGTCAAAGTAATGAGTGGCCAATTACAGATTGCCAGTCAGAAAAAAAGCAAATGACTGATAAAATAATACAAAGAAAAAATGTTTTATTATCGGCATGTGACGATGCACAGCATCATCATTTCATCATCAGTGTCTATTTCCGGTCTAGCAACGTCCTGTCTACGACTTACTCCAATGTGCTTCCCTCGCTGTAAATAGTAGCTCAACGGACTTACTTCCGATCGGCGCGATTTTCCAGTCACCTTAGCAGATACTGGCGCGAAGTGAAAGGAAAGGACTTCACTGCAAATTCAGTGAAAATAATGGAACCAATGGTAATGGGCTTATTACCCAGCGCGAGCTTCTTAACGAGACCTTGCAACAATTTATTAACTGGACTGCCTCTTCAAAATCAGTATCATCCGTGGACAGTATTTTTGACAAAATAGCCGAATTAAACAAAACAAAACCAGTGAGGAGATTATGCAAATGGTTTGTGATAAACGGGCCGAATATATCGAAACTCGCCGGGAGCGTATCCTGGGCGAGCTGCCTAACAAAAATCTTCGCGAGGGTCTGCGTAAGATACCTCCGAGTTCCAGGTACCTCTTCGATGATGGCCGAATGGAGAAATGGGATCGCCCTTGGTTTTATGCAGGAAAGGAGACCAGTAAGCCAGGGATCCCTAGGAAACTGAACCAACCGGGCTTTTCACGGGACTCTGCTAACCTTTCGTCAAAGAGTTAATGATGGTAGACAAAATAAAAAATTTGCAGGGTCCACAAAGCAGCCAGATCCGAAGAGTGGGAAAAAGTCTATAAGAAGAGCAGCCACCCCAACAAGAAACAGTTCAATAAATGACTATCTACCATGCCAACCCAAGTTCCATGGAGGCTGTCTACGAGCGTATTGGAGGCAGTGGCAGATGCTTCGGGCTCCGCAGGACCTTCTCAACATGATTACGAGTATGCGTCTGCCATTTACCTCCAGAAAAAACCTTATTTAACAACTAGAAGCAAAATATTTATACACATTGTAATACAAGCAGTGCATAAGTTCCATGCATAAGTAATAGGGACTTAGACACTTCTTGTACCAAGTCACAGTATATAATATTTGGCTTAGCAAACAGTAATGCCGACTCATTGCCAGCTATTGCAATGAGATTGATAAAGCAGAATATTTTTACTTCTTCATATATGAGTGAGGACAATGTAGTTATCACCAAAATGTAGACATGTTTGTGCTTAAAGATTTTTAAACACTATTACACTATACTTAGAATTGTTCCTTTCAAACTAAAGAATGTAGCAATTATATAATTTGAAATATATAAATGCAAATTAAAGTATCAACCGTTCATAGCATTTCTTTTTCCTAAATATTCCCATTTATGTGAAGATTCTAGGTATTACAATAGGAACCAATATTGTCAATTACATTTGAAGTGGACAGTTTCAATTAATCAAATTCACACACTTGATACCAATATCTACCAATAACATTACATGTCCTCAAGAGAAAGTGTAAGCAAGGTATAATCTTACTATGTATACTTTCACAACAAATACACATTATAAATAAGAATTATATGCTATAGTGTCTGTACTTACCAATAGGTAGTTCACATAGTAAACAACACGCAGATAAAGCACCGAAGGAAGCACCTGATATTTTTCCTAACAACAAATGCGGTGCATATTTCTTAAAGCACACAGCCACACCAACATGATAAATGCCGAGAAAACCACAGCCCGCGAAAGATAAATTCATTATAAAATCACATAAATTCCAAGACCAAAAATTTTAATACGAATTTCTATTTTCCAAAAGCACTGTTTTAAGGAAACTACTATACCGTACAAGGATTTATAGTCGACACACTGTCTCACTCGAAAACAATGTTAGTATTATACACTACGATTAGATTAGTCAGTAATTAATCTCAAGATAACACTGTATAGTTTCCCGTAAACCACAATGAAAAATTACGGTCACTACGTCCGTCATCAACAACTATTCGATTAACAAATGCGCACTATGGAGATATCAAACAAATAAAATCATTTATGCGATGTTTACTGCAACATTCACCTATACAGCTGCACATAAGAGATACTACAGCTGACTGTCAACGTCAATTAAACAAACAGGAAATGACGAACAGAAATTAATATGTCAGAATTTTTTTCTCATTTTTCTTGCTTTTCGCGGTTAGCATTTCAGTCACTTACTTAAAAGTTACAAGGACTTTTGACTTGTTTCGAAAGCTTTTTTTTGAACTTAAAACATAATGTAATATATTGGCCGAAACTGAAAAAAAATTATTGTAGATGTTTATTTTCTCAATACTGTGTTAACGATAAGTCAATAATTGATAAGTTTCCTCGTTTTAAAAATACACTTTGTAAGTGGCTGAAACGCTAACCGCGAAAAGCCAAGAGAAATAAGAAAAAGAAAGGTACTCTTTGGAAATGTTTGTGTTGGATTGTGGTGTTAGAAATTAACGACAGAATTCACTTTGTGTACATTTTTACTTGAATTTCTAATTTAATTTGTAATAATCTTTGTCAAAAATGACTCGACATGCAAGAAATTGCACTGCCGGAGCCGTTTACACCTACCATGAGAAGAAAAAAGACGCTGCGGCCTCTGGGTATGGTACACAAAGCGAACGATTTGGGAAAGACTCCGTCAAGAATTTTGATTGTTGTAGCTTAACCCTCCAGCCTTGTAGAAACCCAGTGGTTACTAAAGAAGGATATCTGTTCGACAAAGAAGCTATTCTTGAGTATATAGTTACTAAAAAGAACCAATACACCCGTAAATTGAAAGCATACGAGAAGCAGTTAAAGAAGGAAGAAGCAGAAAAAAATGAACTCGCAGCTGCCCAAAAAGAGGCTAACTTGATAAAATTTATGAATAGGGAGAAAAATATATCTAGTACCACTATTAAGGGGTCGGAGAACATGCCTTCGACTTCGTCTTCAATTTCGAACCTCGCGAATGGCAAAGACAAACAATTGCCAAGTTTTTGGGTTCCTTCTCAACTACCAGACGCCAAAGTGTCCAAGCTTGAGAAACCAGACTCAACAGTATATTGCCCTATCAGTGGGAAACCGCTGAAAATGAAAGATCTGATTGAAGTAAAGTGGACGCTGGTCAATGATCCTGATGACAAGAAATCTTTGATAGCTAAGGAAAATAGATACATGTGTCCTATTACTCATGATATTTTGAGTAATGCTGTGCCTTGTGCTGTGATCAGGTGGAGTTTTGTTTATTAGTTTTTATCTATGCATTTTCTTGTTTCCCAAAATATCTGGTGACAGGGTTCTCTGTTCAGAACCTGCTTGATGAACAACCCCCTACCAATTTCTATTGCAACTGGTATAGGGTTGTGGATTGAAGTGGAGTCTCGTAATTGTCTATCCAATATAAACATTTAGTAGCAGTAGAGCTTCTTGTGAAAGAGGTCATCCAGGTTAGTACTGCCATGTTACCTATTTCTACCGCTATGTGGTTATGTGAGCATTACTGTGTTCCAGTTTTGAAGGATAAGGGTGGTGGTGAAATTACAGGCACATGGGACTTGTCAAGTTATGTCCCAAGGTGACGGGCGCAGTGGCAGTTCCCCTCAGATCTTTGCGATTTAAAGCTCCTGTTGTCAAGCAACATGCCTGCTGTCCATAGCAGTTGCAGTGCCACTTAGAGTTTTAAATCGCAATGATCTGAGGGAAACTGCCACTGCACCTGTCACCCTGAGACATTTTGACTAGTCCCTGCCTGTGTGTATGTATGTGCCTGTAATTTCACCAGCACCCTTACCCTTCAAAACCAAAACACAATAATACTCACATTACTACTTGGCGGCAGAAATAGGTAAAGTGGCAGCACTACCCTGGGTGAACTCTTTCACAAGGAGCTCTACTGCTGGGTAATATGTTATATGTTTAGGATTATTAATAGGCAGGCAACATACCCCACCTTGATCTAGAGAACATTAAAATTTCCTTTTGTGTTTCAGGACAACTGGCCATGTAGTAACAATGGAGTGTGTAGAAAAAATTATCAAGAAAGACTGGACACATCCTCTGACTGGGGACAAACTGAAGGAAAAAGACATCATTCCATTGCAGAGAGGAGGCACGGGATATGCGTTCACAAATCAAAGCTTAGAGGGAAAGCATGAAAGACCTGTGTTACAGGCTTAAATAGTTTGACTTTTTAGAGTTTTAGTGTAATTGAAAATAAATACAAGTTATGTTAACACTTCCATAAATACTAATTGTAAGACGAAGTGTTAACATGCTACAAGTAGATGAGGTTAAATTGTATGGTCTTTCTACCATACTTGGAAATTATGCACTAAAATATCGTAATTAAATTGTAAAAATAATATTTATTACTCTTATTATATTCTAATTTGTTCAAAATAAACAGTTTCTTCAATTTATTAATTAATTATCCTTAACCTAGCACGAACCATTAAATGAAAAAAGATCTAGTTGGAAATCAACTGAATTGTTTCGAATTTCAGTCTCAGGATAAGCTAGGCCTAGATGTTCATTGCCTAAAGATTCTAAAAAGTTCAATACTGACTGCCCTTCACTTAACAATCTTGGATCACCTGTATTCAAATCATTTTCATCATGTATATTAACTTCAGATCTGAGATCATCCTTCACATCCATCAATGATGAATCAATCAATACATTGGATTTATCATGAATCATTGGTTCAATCAAGTCATCCTTCCTATGAGAGATTGAATTATAAACATTGTTCTCCTTGACATGTATTAGTGAAGGTCCAATCAATGTATCTTTGTCTTTTATATGCATCAATCCTGAATCATACAGACTGCTAGATCTTTCTTTTACATGTGATAAAGTTGAATCAAATGTACTACTTGACTTTTTTTCAATCAAAGTTTCAGATTTTGTATGTAAAATCTCATGTTCAAATAAATTATTTAATCTGTCTCTCACATTGGATAAAGCTGCCTCAAAACTTTTGTCATTAACATGTATCATTGATGGATTAATCAGACTATCTGAACTTGTTTTTCCGTGAATAGCTGATGATTCAAAATATACATTGGTATTCTCTTTCATATCCAATAAGTTTGGTTCAGAAGTTTCAAACAAACAGTTTGAGTTTTCTTTTACATGTATTAGTGATGGTTCAATCGACTCATTGGTCTTATCGTCGTGGATCATGGTTGATACAAGAATATTCGGTTTTGATGATGGTTCAAATAAACATGTTTTCTCTTTTATGTTCATTGATGTTGAACCCAGTACATCCTTTTCGTGTGCTAGACTTGATTCAAACAACAGTTTATGATGTGCTTCATCATTAGGTTCACTTATACCCCAATCTTCTGGAATGTGGTAGGTTAATTCATCGTTCATTACTGTGTCTCCTTGTAAGTTGTTATCTCCAAGTGTTACTTCAAAAGTTTGTAGTGGCTCTTGGTGTGTACAATTTTCACTTCCATCACTATTTGTACCCAAAGCTAAAGGCCTAAGTATTTGTACTTCAAAGCTTCTCATTTTGGTCACTTTCTGAGGATCTAGTTGGAATTTGCGCACCAAAGCCGACGGGAGTTTTATAGGCGATGAACGTATATCAAAATGAGTACTACGAAATTGCGGTTTGGGTTTTATACTTTGGTTATTTGAGGTAGGGATTTCAACAATTTCTTGTTTATCTTCTTTGTGTTTGTCTACATTTTCCGCCACAAGTATATTTACATCATTCCTTGTGACTGTGTTGTTGAGGGTTATTGCACTTTCATCTGGGTTATTTTGTATAACCACGTCTTCTACACCTAATTCTATGAATTGATCGCTTTCTGAAATAAGTCTCATTTTTTTAGCATTAACTTTTTGTGACTTTTGCTGTTTCAATTTCCATAATCTCTTACTAACTCTGGGCCATTTGTCAACAGAATTTATTCTAGCACAGTCTTCGCTCTCACTTTCGCTAACAGCGACGTCTTCCTTATGATTAAGTTGCGAAGATTTATTAACATCTCCATTGAATTGAGTTTTTGGTGCCGGATTGTGAACGCAGTAACCGTCTTTATCTTTCATGCAGTTTAACGCATTCATGTTGAGATTATATTTTCCTGGGTTCATGTCAAATAACCTGTGGACAACATTAATTTTTAGTATAAAAAACCAGCACTTATAAATGCGGGAATTATTGTCTATATAAAATTCTATGAGCTACACAAGCCAGGTGCACTACCTGATACGACACAGTACGTCAAACCGATTCCGAGATACAGGGCCGCTTCGCCTAATGTGTGACGGCCTTAGGCTCAATTTACATTGCGGCGGAACGGAATGGAAGCGAGTTTTTGTTACGAAATTGTTCAAAGCAAAATGGACATTATGTCAATTATGTAACTTACAAACTAGATACGAGCAAAAAATTCGCGCATCTTCCAGTGAATTTTTGCGCATGTTCGGGAGTCCTCGGCATTTCCGCAGCTGCCTAGGCGACTCCTGGCGAATACGCGAGACGTGGTGCAAAAGCAGGCGCAGTATGACGTCAAACGTCGACGAAATGTTACAGCCTCAAGGCGCAGTCACGGGAAATATCGCGAAAGCACGCGAGCATTCGCGGGAATGCTCGAGCATCCCAGGGACCGGGCGCGCCTTCTCGCGCAGCGAGGCAATATCGACATTTCCGTTCCGCGGCAATATAAATTGAGCCTTAAGGCACATATCATCACCACCGACCGATAAACTATCTGGCGTATAAATCTCCCAACGCGTGTTGAACAATCGCGTAAAAGATTTTCAGAAAGTTGTATGGTATGAGGTTGCAATCCGCGCTAGGAAGGTTTATTCGTCTTAGAATCTGCAATACGGGATGTTAGACGCTGTAGAAAAATGGAGCGGAGATAATGTGTGCTTAACAGTGTAATTCGGAACCTATATATCTTACCTGCCAATATCGTCATTAACACTACACTGTTTCCCATTACAGCCGTCGATGTTCTTCAATAAGCAAGGCAGTAAAGACTTTAACTTTTCAATCAAATGTTCCAATTGCTGTATGAATATGTTTGCCTGATCTTCTTTAGAGCTTCCATTGATGATTGCCACAAGGCAGTGAAAGAGGTTCGTGTGGATCCGTGCTGGAATGTGGGTTGGGTGGCTTTCGTAATGTCGTTGAAGACGGTAGAAACTGCAGAATTCCTGGAATTTATATTATCAAATTTTTAATTTCCATTCAGTTTTGTTCAATTACTTTGGTGCTGGAAAAAAGTTTGTAAATTAAGATTTGTAAGTAATAATTTCTAATAATGAATTAACTATTTCTTACTAGTACCAAAATAGACAGTTAAATGTGCATAATTCAGGGATTATATAAGTCATTCTTTATAATAACGGGCTTCTTTAGAAAATGTACATGGTAGGCAATATTTTTTAAATTATTATAGATATAGGGGTTATTTAGGGTTTAGGTTAGTATATGAAAAAGCAACCGGAACCAAATTTGTTTGCGTTTCCGGGCTGTGTCGAAAATTATTGCGGATGTCGTTTTTTTAAACAAAAGCTAAAAGTTTAATAGTTCCAATAAAGATGAGTACCTATTTAAATTATTATAGCAAGTCAAAGAATTAATGGATTTACTTTCAGATATCAGATAATCACTTAATATAAATTTTACTTAATGCATTAATCGGTATGTTAAGTTTGATTTGTGTAGCGGGCATATTTAGTGAATCAGTTTTCATTGCTACTATAATATTTTGTTCGCATAGCGTTAATGTCATAGACATAGAAAAAACGGGGGAGATGTGGAATGACGCTATGTAAGATCGCGTACCGATGTCGCCACTATTTAGCAAGTGTGCTTCAAACTTAAATCAAACTTTATGCTCTATCATCTACTACCATAAATAAAACGTGAAATCGACGTATTATTATTAGGGTGGCTTCGTTCGGGGCATATGTAGTCCCTCATCATATGATCTATTGTGATCGCCACTAATTACAGTTCGGAACCAAGGCTGATTTCAAAGAAAAACTGAAGGTATTTCCTTGCTCCGATAGATTTTATGTCCTTTGGTTGTGGCATGTGCCTTCCACCTTCCATACTGATGGAACTTCGTATGCCCATTAGTGGGTAGCATTTGGAGAGAACATGAACAGTAGTTTCATCAGCCTTGTGGCAGAATCTACACTCTATATTCTCTCTCTGCCCAATATTTGACAAGTGCTTGTTCAAGCCACAATGTCCTGTTAAGACTCTATGAGCATTCTGATGACATTCCTGTCCAATGACAGAGCTTCTCTACAGTGTTTGGCACTGTATGCAGCTATCAGGGCTTTTGAATGCTCAAGATCCTGTAGCCACACTTCTCGGGAGACGTGTGTGCTCTAGTTCAGCAGAGTGAGCTTTGCCAGGCTGTACGCTATCCCTATAAAGGGATCGGGTCCAATAAAGGTAACGTTACATAATTTACTATTTTAACCAATTTAAACTTACAGTCACTTGCGTAACAGTAGCTTGCGTTGCGTTAACGCGCTTGCGCACTGCGTCCGAGTCGTAATCGTTCCGAATGAGAGAATTGACGATCCGAAGTAGTCGTAGTACATACAGTCTTCCGAAGTCGAGAATACATTCAATTCGGATCATTATTTTCACGCACCGAATTATACAAATTATTTGTATTGACGCTTGCGCACTGCGTTCAATCCGAGTTCGAACTCGGTGATTACGGCTGCGCGGAGGGATGAAGGCAAACAGCAAATATCGGTACAATAATAATATACATATATACAAAATTAAATTAAAAATCGACCGACCCATTGGTACTTGATGTAACGGGCTGGTGTCCGCAACTCGACGTCAAGGCGCCTATTTTGCGTGTGCTGGGTCGTCCGACATCGACACATTCAGTAATAACAATAAATAAATTTAAACGGCTATCCGAAATATGAGTTGCGTAAAAGTTACTTGAAATAAACGGTTTAATAATATTAATAAATGTCATTATTACAAAAATAGTCAAAATTATTTACTTTTACGGACATCTCACGCTTCACCTAAAAGTTGACTATGCCGAAATTATTCTCACAAAAAAAGATTTAATGGTTCCGAAGACAATTTCTTTGTTTCTTCTATGGTTTCAGATTTCCCCATACTATCCCATTTAAAAAAAAAACTTTCTGTTTCAACTCAAATATACAGGGTGATAAAAAAATCACTGTCCATTTTTTCCTGTGCATAAGATTCAGTAGGTAATACAAGACATTAGTGAAATAAAGTAACAAAAAATACCCATTTTTTCGCTGCTTTAAAATGTTAACCTTTCCCAATATTTCTAACGTGTGTATTCCTCAAAATGGCAAATAAAACTCGAGCGACTGGCACCGCCATGTCAGACGCCACCTGACAGTACGTGTGACGGCGCCGGCGCACGACTATGGCTAGTAGTCGTCGGTCGTTGTTCACAGTGAAGGGACGTATTTCATTGCATAACAATGTATTCACACTGAGAATATTACAAGTGATTCGTCTTTTATCGAAAATGGTTGGAGTCTTAACGAAGCTCGAAGACTGTATGAGATGGAGAGCATCCCCCACCTGCGAGCTTAGGGCTTGGTGAATCGAAGGGTTCCTCAACGAAGTACAATTTTAGCGGTAAACCCACGCCTTCTCGACTAGGGCCAGATTGCGTTGTCAATTCGCGCGCGCGGAGGTGGTCGGCAGCGAATGCCTCTAGAAGTAGAAGATCAAATGCTGTGTGCGACAAATTTTAATGAGTGTGTACGAAGGCCGATAGATAAGCCGTAGCGGACCAGTACCTTGGCCTGTCAGGTCACCCAATGTAATTTAATTTTGTGAGGTGAACGCCACGTGTATGTCTACAAAGCTCAAAGCAGTGACAGACAAAAATCAAACATTATCAGTGCATTAAACGCTTTAAAGTGTCTTCGAAAATTACAGAAATACGTTATTAGAAATAAATAAAGGGTCAGCAACAACCTCAGCAATTACCTTGTTCTACAGGGAATCGTATCCGGGACCTCCTCACCAATGCTCACAGATCTAGCCTTCGGCCACCGAGGTCAATTGAGTCTTTTTACTTCTCAATCTTTAATTTCATTATTTTTCGTTTAACGAAGGTAAACGATTCTTTTATGGGGAACTGTATATATACGTTTTTACAATAAGATTTCAGAGCATATATTAAGAATTTTTCCTTTCCTAAGTTTAAAACTTACATTAAAAGTATTTTAGTTGAAAAGTCATATTACATAATTGTAGACTACGTGTTAGATAAAGATGTATGGAAAGACAACGTGAGTCTAGATTCCGCACAAATATGATTCAACATGTATTTCTATATCATCTAAGTTTATTTGAAAAGAGCAATCCCTAGAATTTCTTGCTCATTCTTCTCAGGGACGTCAGAGTAGTGAACGAGCAGTAGCTTAAAAAATGACGTTTTCAAGTGTAAAAATTTTATGTAAGGAATAAATGATTATTTGACTTTGATAGATCTTAGGGGCACTACCACTGCGCCCGTCACTCTGAGATGTAAGTTGATAAGTCCCATGTGCCTGTAATTTCACCATCATCCTTGCCTTCAAAACAGAAACACAGTAACGCCGACGTTACTGTTTGGCGGCTGACATAAATTTGTAGTGGTAAATTGGCAGTACTTCCCTGGAGGAACTCTCACACAAGGAGCTCTTCTGCTGCTAAAATGCATTTGGTTTCATGTGCAATATAGAAAACCAATTGCCTACTTACTGCTGAGCATTGAAAGCAGTTCACAACAGAAGAGCTGGCTCTTTTCTTAGGTTTTTGCGGCGACTCTCTTGGCATCATTGGTTTTTTTAGCTTCACAGTTCTGCCACTCCTTGTTACTTTAGGCTAAAAAAACGAATTTGCTATTTACTAAAGTATTATTATAAAACAATATAGGACAAAAGGCACAAATGTCTATTAACAGACAATATATTTTTTTAATGAATATTAAAAAATATACCTCGGCAGGTACTTCGGGTTCTGATTCTTCTACATGTTCTGCAATATCTTCCATTTTCTTTAATAGTGGTAACTTTTTTACTTCTTGTTGTTTTTGGTTCACATCCAGTGGTTTTTTTACTTCTGGCTTCTTCTTCACTTCTGGTTTCTTCTTTATATCTGGTTGGATTTTTATTTCAGGTTGTTTTTTTATTTCTGGCTGTTTCTTTACTTCTGATAGCTTGTTAATTTCTTGTTTTTTCTTAAGTATGACTCCATTTTTCCCCACTACAGTGAGGTCTCTTGGGGACACAATCCTAAAAAAAAACTAATCTTAAAGAGATGTGAGTTAGTAATAATTATATTTTGATTAATATAAACATTATAAATATTAAACCATATTTTTTCTGGCTATATTCATACAATTCAGAATTAACATGGCGAGGCTTAGATTGTAACAGGTTCAACTGTGACTCTTGCAACGGGATAAATGTGTACATACTTGTAAATAAACTTGGTGTTGGTAACAGGGTCATAAGCAGGTTCCAATGGTGCTTGCTCTGGATTGCTAAAGATCTTCAGTGCCTTGCTTACAATCTTCATCTGGTCCTCATTGAGTTGGTTGAGACTGAAGTTTCAAAAACATTACATTCTAAACATTTTTTCAATAAATAATAATAAGCATAACATTTTTCATGCTGTTGTAAAAGCTATAAGATAAATAGACAGGGGTATGCTGATTAAACAATGGTGTTAATGTAAAATAAATATCTAACCTATACATGGACTGGCAATTTTTTTTTTAATAATATATCTTTGCTAATATGCACTGCACTGTGGGGTAAGTCAACCAAGTTGAATAGGGTATTTATAACACTTTAGCGCAATGAACTGTCATTTCACTCCATCTTCAAAACAGACAAGACTATAGAGAAAATAAATAACTTTAGAAACCAACCTGTGATATGTCTCTCCCAACTTCAATAACTGCACAGAAGTGAGCTTGGACGGATTGGGGTCTACCCTAAAAGAAAACATTTAACATTTCTAAATATCACCAATTAAATCAAGAGAATAGGCTACTGGAGACCTGTGCCTTTTGTCCATACAGATCACGACATATTTAATTTAAAGTTATAGTACCGACTTCAGTAATCAAATTATTAGAAAGAAAGAAAAATTGTTTATTAGCGTCATAATTATGCCACATTACAATTTACAAATTTTACATTCTTAAGCCTAGATATAAGTATAATGCTAAACCGACTTTTACCAACCGATTATTAGATATTTGTAACACAATACGAGTTTTTTGCATTGAGTTTATAATTATAATTATGAGATTTAAATATTGAAGTAATTATGATGTATAAACTTACTTTTCTTTTGGTTTCATCTTTGGCAATGTCCTAAATTGATTGCGGTTTGTGTATGGTATAGTCCCCACCCGCACAATCTTCCGGTCAATTTCAACCCTCGGTCCAGTTCCATTATCACCTATTGCAGTAACAACCGGTTTCACAATAACATTATTTACTGGTATCGACAAAGCTGGTATAGGTACAGGCTTTTGCAAGGTCTGTGCATTGTGAATATTACTAATTGTACTAATGTTTTGTATAGAATTTTGTACATTCTCAGTCTTAGGTAGTAAAAAACTTGCTAATTTCAAGTTATTGCCAACGACATTATTTTGTTTCTTCAAAATCCGCGGCTTGGTATTCGGGCTACTGAGTAAACAGGTTTCTAAATTGCCGCTATTTTCGTAAAACCTTTTCAGGTTATCCGTCACTGGTTTCTGTTCATCCTGGTTGCTTGGTGCTACATAATACGGCCCAGCCTGCAAAGTAAACATTATTTATGGATTAAGGACAGATACGACTGTCAAAATTGTAGAGGAATCGGGTAAAATTATACCTGTGTGACGCCAGAACTTTGAATCAAGTAAATAGGCGTATATTCGCATGAGTTGACAACAATGTTCTCTGAAGTTCCATTCATAATTTACATACGTGACTGTAGATGATTATTTTAATTCAATTTGGACATAACAAATGACATAATTAATACAAAATTGAGAAAATAAACAAACTCCCTCCGCCTTTTGCAATAATGACAACTATTATTTCGTCCAGAATTTTTGTCCAAAATTATTGCAAATTGCGTTACTGAACGATTATGCGTCTATTTTTCTTATCTACGCCACTTAAAACAGCCCATTCACTACCTGCATGGCAGACCGCTCACACACTATCCTGCATATGGCCCACGTATGAAGTCTCGAAGGACGCATTGCAGGATGGTTTGCACGCTGTGACTACATGGATAACCCTGTATTACGCAGCGGACTGACAGTCCACCGCAAACTAGCAGCGCAGAACCGAAATAGCTCGCACACTATCCACGTATTGAGTCTCGCAGGACGCATTGCAAGGTGGCTTGCATGCTGCGACTAGACAACATTCATAATCCTGCATTCAGCTTGATTCACAAAGAACTAATACTGT
>NW_020654422.1:12398148-12447178 GCF_003589595.1 Hyposmocoma kahamanoa
TTCACAGCCCTGCATCGCGCGGCGGACGCCGGGCAGGCTGCATTGCAGGATATTGAATGGGCCCTTTACCTGTTCAGTATTTTGTAGAGCGCCCCGACTCTTTTTTGCTAACTCGAGTCCTAAAATTTTACCCAATTTGTCTATGGATTTGGTACCGCTACTTCATTAAAAACTACTGCACCGCTTTAAATTATAATTATTTCTCTTTGACATAATTTGATAAAAAATTACGTTAAAACGACTGCAGTTGTTTCAGAACCAAGATGATTTTGATAAAATTTTCTTTGAACCAACATTATTTAATTTGACTTACTTGAAAAGCTCATTTAATTACCCTATAATCAGCCAGATATTACAAAAATGGCTATCTTATCTTCAATGGTCAACCACAGACAAACATAACCTCTTTTTCAATCCGTCTAGCTTTGGAAGACTAGGTGATTATAGTGTAAATTTATCAAAAAACTGTAAGATCACTCTAAAATAGTCCGTAAAATATAGTTGTAATTACTGGATATTATAAATTGTGTGTGTTATTCTATGCTTGGGGGTTTTCCAGTTGAAATATTATGATGATAAATGAGGTAACGGTGGTCCACGTGCGACTGTCACAATTTTAACTCGTGCTTGTTTTGTAGGCAAAATGACGAACTCCAAGGGTTACCGTCGGGGTACGAGAGACCTCTTCGCGAGGAGGTTCCGCACACATGGAACTATTCCGCTATCGACGTACATGAAAGTGTACAAAGTGGGAGACATCGTTGACATTAGGGTACGTAGATCACTTGAACTATGCTGGTTCCATAGAAAGTGTACGTAAATAAAAAAATATATCTCTGTAAATACAGACCAGTATTGAGAACAAACAAGGACAACTTAACGCTAACAAAAATCTTAAAGACATCAAAATCTATAACTATTCAACTTAAAATTACAGGGCAATGGAGCTGTCCAAAAAGGTATGCCTCACAAAGTCTACCACGGAAAAACTGGACGTGTGTACAATGTGACTGCTCACGCTCTTGGCGTCATTGTGAACAAGAGAGTGCGTGGAAGAATCATCCCAAAGCGCATCAATATCCGTATTGAACACGTCAAGCACTCAAAGTGCCGCGAGGACTTCCTGAAGCGTGTAAAAGAGAATGAGAGGCTCATGAAAGAAGCCAAGGCTGCAGGAAAGACCAGTAATGTCAAAAGACAGCCTGAACCACCAAAAGCAGCACACATTGTCAGTGGAACTGAGAAACCAGTTCTTCTTGCACCTATCCCATATGAATTTGTAGCTTAAAAAGGTGAAATAAAGTATTTTAAGGCAATTGTGTTGCGTTCTTTATTATTCTATGAATGTTAAAGTAGATGATCTAAGGTAGACTTGGTTAATTGGTGCAAGATACTGGGAAATCATAACTTTCAAACTTGAAATTTATTTCAAAACCAATAATATTATCTATGGCACCTACAAAGCAAGAAGGAACTCTTTGCCGTCTGCTTACTAAAATGCAGCAAAGTGACAAAATATTTTTTTGAGAGAAACCATAACCCAGTTTTAGAATATTGAAATTATTTAATGATGGAACATAGGTACTTAAGCTATGCATCGTTAGTTATGTTCTGATATGTCGAACATGTTAATTAATTTTAACTGTTTTCAAAAGAGAATTTTGTTCTCTATTTTTTTGACCGACTAAATCTAGTTAGATTTAGTCTGTCTGCCTTTCAAAAGTTATAAGGGTATTTTACGGCCCATACTGGAATAAGCTTATTCCAGTTGCACCATTTCTCAATCTCGAGAACCACACACCTAGCTTAGTTCTGATTATAGTAAAAATGTAGTGTAGTGAAGTCCTTGCCATTAGAGTCGTATTTCCAGTGCTTGAAATCATACTCAAGTCTGCTCAAATTCTGACTTGAGCATTGAGTACAGTTCTGGAAAGTGTATGTATGTCATGTTGGGCTCCTGGCTTACACGAGATGAACGCGGCGCGTGGAGTACAGTCGGGTATAGCTTTTTTTTTTTTTTTTTTTTTTTTAATATATAATAGACACACGCTTGGCCACAATCTCACCTGATGTTAAGCGACGATGTGACCGACGATGGGACGCGTTTGCCTAAAAAATGCCTATTCACTCTAGCCTTGAATAGCCCCAAATTGTACTTTTCGGGAAATACAGACGCCGGTAGAGCATTCCATTCCTTTGCCGTACGCATCAGAAAGGAGGAGGCAAAGCGCTTAGTGCGAATAGGTGGAATATCAACGACATAAGAATGGAGTGCTCCGGACCTTCTAGTCGACCGAAGGAGGAACGGTGAGGGCGGAACCAAATTGAAAAGTTCCTGCGCACACTCCCCGAAATGTATCCGATAGAAAACCGACAAGCAGGCTACTTTTCTGCGATGATCGAGATTTTGGAGCTTCGACTCCACAAGAGGATTATTGTTGATAAGTCTCTTTGCTTTACGCTCCACCGAGTCCAAGGCAGCTAACTGGTATTGGGCAGAGCCGTCCCAAAGGTGGCAGCAGTACTCCATACAGGATCGAACTTGTGCTTTATACAGATTTAAAAGCTGTTCAGGTGTGAAGTACCGCCTGACCTTGAAAAGTATGCCTAGTTTTCTGGCAGCAGTTTTTGCCAAGCACTCGATGTATCGCCCAAAGTTGAGGTTGGATGATAAGTCCAGACCAAGTAGCTCAAGGTGGTCCCTTATCGGCACGGATACACCTCGGAAAGTCGGAGTAAGGTGTAGGGGACTCCGTTTTGATGAGAAAAGACACGCCTGTGTTTTAGCCGCATTAAACCTGACCCTGTTAGCATCTCCCCAGTCGGAAGCAGCTTTCAGACTCAGGTTCAACCGGGTGACCATCGCCTCTCGCTTACACCGGATCTCTTCGCTGTTGTCTCGGGCGTCTGGCACATAACTCACCGCCACTGTGCTGTCGTCTGCGTACCCAAAGATACCGGGCATCAGCAGCAGGTCGTTGATATGCAGCAAGAATAGAGTGGCGGAGAGGACAGATCCCTGAGGTACACCGGCATTTATACCATGAGGAGCAGACGAGTAACCATCTACAACTACACGGATTGACCTATCCTTCAGAAAATCGCCTATCCATGTGCAAAAGCCAACAGGAATTCCGTAAGCTGGAAGCTTGTTTAACAGGCTATCATGCCAAACCCTATCAAAGGCCTTTGATATGTCGAGAGACACGGCAAGCGATTCACCGCGTTTCTCGACAGCCTCGCTCCATAAATGTGTGGCGTACGCAAGAAGATCCCCAGTAGATCGTCCACGGCGAAAACCATATTGTCGATCACTGAGGAGATCGTTATCTTCGAGGTATCCAAGGAGACGGCTGTTCAATACACGCTCCATAGTCTTACAGAGTATGGAGGTGATTGCGATAGGTCGATAATTAGATGGGTCGGCATGGCTACCTTTCTTAGGTACAGGCTGTACATTTGCAAGCTTCCAGGATTTCGGGACTTGTCCAGAACTCATAGAGAGGCGATACAGGCGAGTCAACACCGGAGACAACTCGGGTGCACAGTTCCGCAGGACAATCGCTGGGACTCCGTCAGGGCCACTGGCTTTGTTGACGTCTAATTTGCGTAAAGCTTTCAACACCTCTTTTTGACGGATAGTGATTTCGGGCATTTCCGAGTCACATCGAGGTAGTGTAGGTGGTGTTTGCAAAGTAGCGTCAAGACGGGAGTTGGAAGCAAAAAGAGAAACAAAAAGATTTGCTTTCTCTTCAGCGGTATGAGCCAGCGATCCGTCATCTCTCATTAAAGGCGGAAGGGATGACCTGCAGAAATTCGCTTCGACCGATTTAGCGAGTGACCAGAATGCTTTACTCCCTGATGGGTATGAAGCTAACCTGACCCCAATACGACTAATATGGCCGAAGCGAGCTTTCCGTATCGCTTTTTTGCAGGATCTAGCGGCTTTATTAAAGGCTTTCTTCAGACGGAGGGTTTCCGGTGCTTTGCGATCTCGAGCATCAGCCCAAGCCTGGTACGCAGATTGCTTTAGCGTTTCCGCAGAAGCACACTCAGCGTTAAGCCAAGGGCGAGCTTTGCCGCTGGAGGAGACTTCGAAATACGGAATAAAGTATTCCATAGCCCGAATAATCACCTCAGAGACGGCAGACGCGCAGCACGTCGGATCGTCAGAAGAGAAGCACAGCTGCCGCCAGGGATAAGATGCAAAGAAATGCCGCATCGCATCCCAATCTGCTGACTTGTATCGCCACATCCTCCTAGTACTTCCCGTACTGAGATCGGGCGGGGAGTATGCAGATACAGATTTCACCAGACAGTGATCGGATGTCCCTAGTGGGGATGAGACCGATACTTGGTAGCGGTCTGGATCGGTTGTCAGCAGAAGATCCAGGCAATTGGCAGTGTGGTCGTCAACGTCCGGTACCCTGGTAGCGCAACTCACCAGCTGGGTGAGGTCTAGCGATAGAGCACATGCCCGCGCCTCTCTTCCAGCGTGGTCGGTTTTTTGGTATGGGAACAACCATTCCTGGTGATGGGCATTGAAGTCCCCCAAAAAGACAAGTTGTGCTTTAGGATACCGTTGTTGGACTGTTTCCGCCGAGCTGCAGAGATGGTTGAACAGCCTAGTCGTCTCCGGGTCTCCAGAATGCGACCGATACACACTGGCGTAGACAATTTGTTCCAGTCCAGTGTCTACCAGAACCCACATTACAGAGAGATCGGGGTCTTCAAGGTCACGGAGACGTTTAGAGCAGATGTCATCACGAGCGTAAACGCAGGTACCAGCGCGCTGCTTAAATTTGTGCTCCAGAATGTAACCTGGGTAATGCAGATACGCCGTGTCCGAAGGACATCTAATTTGGGTCTCCGTGAGGAAGAGCATGTGAGGCCTTTCAGTCTCAAGATGGTGGTGGACAGATGAGAGATTGGAGTGCAGACCTCGGATGTTCGAGAGGTGCACTTTAAGTGAAAGGACGTGCATCCGCTGTTTAGCCTTCCTCAATTTTCTTGACCTTTTCATATTAGGGTTAGAGTGAATGGGGAGAGCGAAGGCAGTTGTACGAGACACTACCACTGAAAGTCATGCGGCACATACCCTATATGGTACGCCGATGGGAAACTAGACTGGAGCGCGCGGGGACGCCCGAACCCCCCCGGGAGTGGCCATCGGGTCCTTTCATCCGGTCGCCAACCGGCACGATGGAGCACCCCGGGATTTTTCGCGAGTTGGCGGGGCAGCCTTTCACTGGAGGCTAGTCAGCTAATTGGGCCCCCTACTACCTGCGGTCGGCCAGCGGAGCACCGTGCTTCGGATCCCGCTACCCTCCGCATCTAGGTTCCCAGCGCAACAACAAGGGAGCCCCGAGATCAACCAAATCAGTGCAGTGCAACTGTACAGACCCTTCACTCTAGAGCGGCTACTCTGGGCGTCAAGCCGGAACACAGCTATAACTGTTTGGCGGCTAGGCTTCGCCCAGAGGGTGGTCACCAGCCACGACCAAGGTCTACCACCGGAGTTTGTAGCTTATTTGGCACCACCCAGGGGTCACGTGTAGGGTCTCGAGGGTACACAGCCTACGGACGCGAGCTACTTAACCCCCCAAAGCTATTGATCAGAATAATTAAATAATGAATGAATGACTTAAATCATTGACTTACAAATAAATGGACGACGGGTCTAATACAAAAACCACGAAAAAAATGTCCCAAGTCAACCTATTTAAACGTAGTGACATGTAAACGAATATGAAAAAGCTAAAACGTTGAATTTAAATTGTAATGTCATTGCAGTACTGCCTAATTTTGCTTACAACAATTGAAAGGCGCAAAAAACACCATATTCAGCTTCTACTGGAAACCTACCAAAATGCACCATATGTATGTCTAGTGAAAACTACTGAACACAGATATAATGGAGTAGCCTTTATTATTTATAAATAAATTTTATACGTAAATGTTGAAATTTATACAGTGCCATTTATTACGAGCTAGGGTGTCTGACTTTTTTTTGAGTTTCGAGAATTCTCGTACCCGATTTCTCGAGTTATTCGAGAATTTTTTTAAAACCGTAAAAAATCAGCTCCATCAACTATAAAACTAAATGTGAACTTTTCGAAAGTTGTTTTGGCCTGGGTGTTCTGAGTTATGCCCCGGGATAAATTCCATCGTTCGTGGTCCCAGGTTCGATTCCCAGTAGAACCAGTTTGGGAAATGAACTTTTGTAAATTGGTTCTGCTCTGGGATTCTGTTGCTCTGATACTCATGGGGAGTATGTACAGAGAGTTCTCTAGTTTTAGACCAGGTGATTGTCTTACAATAGAATACCAAGACCAGAACCATTTAGAAAAGTTAATTTGTTAAATTGATCCTACCGGTATCGAACCCGGGAACTTCTCATCCAGTGCCCACAGTGCAAACCGTTAGGCTATCAAGGTTGTACTATTTGTATGATTATACATTCTTTGCATGTGAAAGCTACAAATTGCTTAAACTTTAAAAAAAATCCTATTTAATTTGTACTGTCAGTCTGCTTCAATTACATTCTTTGTTTCTTAAGTTGGTATTTTTGTCATTCATCTAACTTTTGATTCTTAATGCATTTTGGCGGTGTACGATGTTCTCTGTTAATACTTGTCACTTTCTTCTTAAGTTCAAGCTATGTTTCCTGGATAAAATTCCTGTATTCTCTCCTTTCTATGCACAGTTCACTCATTGATGTAATCACATACCAAAGTTTTAATATTATGGTCTTTTATCAAGCTTGCATCAGCTCTGGTTTCCTTTCTTTTCTTACTGTTTTCTTAACCCGTTCGTGCATAGTACTGAAATTATACTGCGCTCAAAAACTTCACCACTTTTCTATATGCCGTAGCGATTACATTGATTCAATATAATTATTACTATTTATCGCTGACGACGGTTCATTCCGTCAACAGGCATAGTCGTACTGCTCATAGTTCTTGCAAATGTTTCTTGTGCTTGAAAAAGTACGGCTATGGCGGTAGTAGGGTATTTGCCGTAGTGAGATAATTACAAAATTAAAATGCACGATATTGATTGCGCAAGAGAAACGCTTTCCAAAATAAACACGTAGGTACTAATTAATAATAATAATTATAATAACGCACACACTCAACATTGCCCCGCATTAGGGAAACCCTGTGTCACAGGTGCCATGGACACACATATAGACAACCACAAATTACACCCAAAGTCACAAGAGAAATAAATGTAGTCCATACACATATTTCTCCCGAATAACCTAAGAAATACTTTTGGGATTATGGAAGTTCATGCAAACGTTATTTCGGGCAAATGTATTTTCGGTTTTCTGATTCGTAACCCCGAGCCGTAGAAAGAGTACAACAATATTTGAAAGTATTACTAACATGTATTAAAAATATTTTAATAATAACATTAGCATCAAAGCGACTCTATGAAATTTTTGTTCTAAATATTTCAAACGCTTGTGTTTCAAACAATTGAAGTTGACGTGATGGGTCGAGACCCGTTCAGTCTTTTACGCAAGCAATG
Source organism: Hyposmocoma kahamanoa (assembly GCF_003589595.1). Classification (NCBI taxonomy): domain Eukaryota; kingdom Metazoa; phylum Arthropoda; class Insecta; order Lepidoptera; family Cosmopterigidae; genus Hyposmocoma; species Hyposmocoma kahamanoa. Next base: position 12,405,685 of record NW_020654422.1, read on the forward strand.
AGTCGGAAAGAAACAGTTAGCTTGATTATTTTGATTGCTTTTGTAATGTAATTTACGATTAATTTAAATATAAATTAAATACTATATAATACTAGTGCATAAAATAACACTTTTAAATGATAACTATGATAACACAATGTAGAACTTACTGAAAATATGATATACCATCCTGTTTTTACACTTTAGTTGAGTAATTTTTACAAGGTTTTACCACACAATACGGCATCATTGACAAGCGCGCTGTCAGTCCAACAAACGAAGACTAAAGCGTGATTGACGCTCTGTATACGATTTTAACGCCCTGTAAGTTCGGACACTTTTTAGCGCGGACCTGACGTCCATTTATTTGTAAGTCAATGACTTAAATGAACAAATGATGACTATTATAATATATAGCGCAAATAATTTTCAACTACAAATGGGTGTTACGGTTAAATTGGACCCTAAAAATTCAGTAAATATTTAAAATATATGTCAATTAAAAATTATTTTAATCACAGCAAATACGACATCTTGAGTGATCTCACAACGAACTAGGCTTGTATAGTTCATGAACTACGGAACTATTAGAAATATATTCCCGACACTGACCGACATGAACAAGTTCGTCTTGGACGGTTTTAATATTTCATCGTTCTTTTTAGTTCAGTACGAACTAGGAACTGCCTGCGTTGATAGTTCACATGTCTTTTATTCAGTAGAAACGGTGCGAGCGGAACAAATAGCTATCTTTCACTACTTTTAGTACAAGATCGAATGGGATGCACGATTGAACGTTGCCAGCTCGTTCTAAGTCTGTAATACGTATCTGCATTATGTATATATACAAACTTGCAAAAAAGTAATATTTTTGGTAGGTGTGGTAGGTATCTGTATGTATAATGTCAACCTACGTGTACGAATATATGAAATAGTTGTACCTAAATATTGATTTAAACACACCATTTTAAATAAAATTCTTATTTTGTAAAAAAGGATATTTAGTTAGAATGGCAGTCCTTAAACCTGTAAAATATGAAGGAAAATCAAATAGTACCGATTCTATACAAATTGTATTTTTAAATATACAATACAGTGTAGTATTGACCTCATAATATATATAAGTAGTAGTAGTAGTAGTTCATGTGAATAAAATTACTAGTTTGGAGCGTCTGTTCAATGTCCGAGCAAGGACAAGACGAACTAACTAATTATGGAACTAGAAGGCCCGACCTAGTTCAGTTGACCGATTGAACTAACTAGGATCGCTCCCTCTAAGGACCGATCAGGCACAAGTCTACAACGAACATTGGGAGCTGTGGCCTTCCTTAGATTTTGAATTGAACAGTTAAAACTTGGCACAGATACCTATTATGCACTATTAATTCTGTATCCGTTTTTAAGTGTTTTCCTTTTTTCTTTGTATCTGATTCCGTTATTGTGCCGTAAATAAAAAAATAATTAACTTTTCAAGAAACAGGAACGTGTCATTCAATATCAATAACATAAATGATACGACGTCTTTTCAGTAAATCGAGAGTGATACATTATGGACAGAACCCCATCACTAAACTCTCGTATGTAGTGGAGCATAGGACAATGGTCTCAGCCGCACCATCTTTTATTATGTCACATTATTTGTACGATTTTTCTAGGTAAATGTACATATATCTATCTATGAAAATAATTTAATATATCCAACTAATTTTAAAATTTCGCGACTAGAACCGACTAATTCACGACTTTTTCTGTATGCGATCAGATCTAAGCTAGGAGCTATAGTTCTCAAGATTCGAAAATGGTGCCGCGTGGACATCAAAACACCTTTAAAACATTTTTTTTGCTGAATGGCGTCTTTTTATTTAGCTAGTCAAATTTCTAAAACTCGATCATGGTCACGTAGGAATAAAGCACGCTACTTTGAGACCACTGCACTGGCATCATTAATGATTCATATAATCACAATACCTATAAAAATGCTAAATATATGTCTAAACATTATTTTATGACCATATTCATAGAATAATGTTTTTGAATAAAAGAATGACGTTGTAGCCACTGTTGTAACTTTTATAACTTTTTTGAAAAATATTTACGAAATTTGAAAACAATTAAAAATATTAAAAAACAATAGGGTCTTCAAGATTTTAAGATAAATATGGTTTGTAATAACATGCTGGTTTCCTATAACTAGACGTCAGTCGTAAAGACTATTTTGCGTGTGCGAGAATAATTATGTATGTATTATTAAAATAGATATCCACATATATGTATACCTTCCACCTTAGAATAATAACGCATAGAAACCTAGTCCGCACACGCTAAGTGCGGCAAATTCTAGCGCTCCCAATGGGCCTACACGAGCGGTTGTGCCGTCAGTGCTCAAGGTCAACTTGCACTGCGAAACAATTGACAACACCCGTCAATTGTTTCGAACTCGGGCTAACCAATCGGAGCGCAGTTGTCACAGTAATGATATGGAAGAATAGTTTTCAAACAAATTAAATGACATTTCGTCTCTATTTCTGGTTATATACTCGATGCCTAAATATCACCTTTAGGCAGAGGCACACGAAGTGCCAAGTCAACAAAAAAGGGTTAATGTGACCTAATTTATTTTAAGTACTATGATTTAGTGGTGGTGTGATTTGTATTGGTAGAAAACTAAACTGACACTGGCGATGATCGCCCTAATTTTTATATTATTCTTTTTTTTTTGGTACTGTTTTTTCAATTGGAAACATATTGGAAAAGGCAAATTTAAAACTGACATTGGCACATGGCTTGTGGCCGCCAGGAAGTAATAATAACGTAAAATTTTAATTTGTAATTTTTTTTTTCGTCATTTTTTTTGTACTATATACTAAACTACCGTACATAGTTATTTTTACTTGACATTGGCAAAATTATTGATTATTTCGATGGGGCCATAACATTTAAAAGAAGAAGAATAACGTAAAAGTCTTTAAAAAAACATTGTAAATATTCCACTAAGATGAAAACATGAATAGCTTCGTAATTACAATTTCAAATAACCGATTGCCATGAATTTCGTAAAGTTGAAGTTTATCAGGAGTATTATACTTGTTCCATGATTCCAGTAAGCGTAACTAAAATCCACGTCAAATCCAAAGGTTACGATCAAAGAGAGTATTAAAATAAATAATTAGTCGCTAATAAACTAAAAAGATGTGGAAGAAAACAAGGAGGTACCTCAACGATACCTATATACTAGCGTAGCTACCTTTATAATACTTAGGTACTATTCCATCACTACTCATATTGCCGCCTGCTGCAACTAAAGGAATATTATGATGGATTCCAACTCATCTAGCAAAACTGGTAAGTAGTTTGAAAGGTACGTGATTTGTTTATTACTAATAAATGCGAGTGTATTGAAAATAAGTATATTTAAGAAAGTGGAATTTTGTGCATACCAATCATCAGTGCAATAAGCAATCCACTCAACTAGTTGTCTCGATAAAGCTTCTAGAGGTTTTTCTAGTTGCAGTCAAGAGCCAATGCGATGTGAATTCCGACTACTTGCGATAAGAACGGTCGAATCTCCAAAGTTTAGCTTAACGCGCTTTTGACTGCATTGACTACGTTGAGTAAAAGCTCGCTGAATATAAAATAGGAAAAAGTTTAAATTAGGGAAGTATATGTAATTAAGGAGTATAGTTAATGGGTACACCCTCAGGGTATATCCTACCATAGAGATCGACTTTCCATCATTTTATCACCTACCACTACTGGCACAAGGCACCTACACAATGTTTTAAATCACCTTTTCTGTGATTTGGTTTGTTATTTATTTTGCTGTATTTCTCCATAATAAAATACAGATTTAATCACACTTCTTTATTTTTATTTTACTCACAGGACAAGGGGCAGAATGATACCACACCAAAAAACAAAATTACCTTTTATTATTTCTACTAATGTTGCTATCTAATTGTACAATTGCTACTCTCAAAACTCTCCCTCAATTTTACAATTTAGGGGCCGTATTCTAGAACTCTACTCAAAGCTCAAGTCAGGATTTGAGTATGGTTTAAAACACTCGAAATCATACTCAAGTCCCTGCCATTAGGGTCGTATTTCCAGTGCTTGTGTTTCCAGTGCAATCCTGACTTGAGCATTGAGTAGAGTTCTAGAATACGACCCTTAGAGTCGTATTGCAGAACTCTACTCAATGCTCAGGTCAGGATTTGAGCAGACTTGAGTATGATTTCAAGCACTGGAAATGCGATGCGACAGCATGGCGTGCACGCTCTCAAATCGTCAAGCGGCCGCGGCGTTGTCGCTGCGTGCACGTCGCGCTGTCGCATCGCTTTCAAAACGCTCACAAATCGCCAATGGGATAAGACGCTTATAGATGTGCTTACAGTGTATGAATGTATGTTAAAATTTCTCGCCACTAGTCAAAAAGGATAGGAATTGGAAAAATCTTGTATCTACTTTCATAAAGATTCTGTAGCTCTATATTTCCTCATTGTCACTAACAAAGGTTACTTTGAAATGTGTAAAAAACATTATTAGTTAAGAATTGAAATAAAAATTTAGAAGCTGTAGAGCTCCTTGTGAAAGAATTTGTCCAGGGAAGTACTGCCACCTTACTTATTTCTGCTGCCAAGCAGTAATGTCACCATTACTGTGTTCCGGTCTTGAAGGGTAAGGGTGCTGGTGAAATTACAGGCACATGGGACTTGTCAACTTATGTCTCAGGCTGACGGGCGCAGTGGCAGTGGCCCTCAGATCTTCGCACAACGCAAAAAGCACACGACTTGTTCGTCCCGTCATCGTCACTTGCAGTAGGTAACCGTACAGTAGGTAAACACGTCAACCGTGATACCTACTTTCAAGATTTAAATTCAACTCTATGCCGCATAAGATAAGAACGTTCCTAAGTCCAAAGTGTCAAGCTTGATGTGCTTTACTGTACCCAAATTCTTAGGCCCGGTGCCAATCGGCGAGACGGAATGGCAAGGGTTCTGCGGTATCATTATGCATGCCGAAGAATACCGTCGCAATATCGTGCTCGCGATTATGCTCTCTTCAGGTCAATCGTGAAATTGCAAGCTGGTTTGTTACCAGCTTTGTATTTAAAATTAGTAGTCTTGCTGAAGAAGAAACAGAGAACCATATTTCAAGAAGTAGAAGATTTTGGGTGAATAACCATCGGAAGCCAGCCGAAGCGACCCGAAGGTTGCCGGCTCGGTATCCCAAAGCTAACCGCATTTTTGTTTTTGTAATTACAACCATTAAAATTAAATTTTATAATAATGTCATGAGTTCATGATATTAAAGTATAATTATATACATACTCTTCGTCATCTGAAAATTCCCCGCCGTGCCATCCTACCAGGTGTTACTCACCGCCAGATATATTTTTAAAGTCTGTTCTCCCCCCACTGCAGGGCAAAGGCCTCCTTCCTCTTTTCCCATTTTTCTCGGTCTTGGGCAACATCTGGCCAGTCCTTAGTCAGTATTGTTTTTTTAAGATATTGATGGAAAATGTGACAGACAACCAATGGGTAACTCAAAACAGGGAATTTCCTGTAGTACTAGGAGTACCAGAATAATGGAATTCAGTCGGGGGCACTACTCAGAACACCCGGACCAGAACCAATCTAGAAAAATTCATTTCGAAATTGGTTCTATCGGGAATCGAACCCAGGGCATGTCAGGACCTCCTACCGTGCAAACCGATGGGCCACTGAACAGTTGTAAATAAACTGGGTTACAGAGTATACTTCTGATGAATCGATATATGAGAGAGGGGTCAGTATACCTATGAAAAAACGGAAGCCAAAAAATGTATCCGATGAAGAAAGAAAAATGTTAATAAGCCTTTATGAACGTGTTAAAAAAACATGGCCCGCAAATAAACACCGTTCAACAACAGCTATGTTGCAAAGAACGTCTGAAATATCGGGTATTAGCGAGTACGTATTATACCCTATATTGAAAGAAATTTTAGAACCAAAGACAGCGAAAAAAAGTACATTAAAGAAGAACGAAGCTGAAGTAACTACGTTGAATAGTTCCGAAAAGTCTGCTATTACAAAGTTAGTTCATGACTTTTATCTCCAGGGTGAATTGCCAACCATTTACAAAGTATACTATGCGCTTAGAGATGATGCTAGTCTACCCAATGTGAGTATGAAGACACTTAAGGGCGTGTTACGCCGCCTTAGATTCAAATATCTCATAGATAATAACACAGTCTTATTACAATCCAACGGATCGGCATTGCGCCGAATAAACTATGTTCAGAACATTTTAAAATTGAGAAACGAAAATAAAAAATTTTATTTCGTGGATAACATTTCTTTTAAGGCAGGTAAGTGCCAAAGTTAGTCAACGATTGTGGTATTAATTTTTTTTTTGGTATTAATAATTTAATTAAGCAATGAAGTGGGCAGGACATTTCTCAGTTTCTTTCTCTTTTTTCTAGGTAAGGTCAGTGATAACGAAAATAAGTATTTGATTATAGTTATTGCGGGGAATGAGGAATGGTTTTTGGAGGGTACTGGGTGGGTGTTCGAGTCCAACGAAAACCATTTAAGCCCATTGCAATTTGAAATGTGGTTCAGTAAAGTCCTTGATACATTTGAAAATGGTGTGGTTGTAATGAAAAAGACTAATTTCAATACCAGGTGAGTATATTTTCCGTATTATTAAAAAAATCTGCAACTTGATAAACAACTAAGCCTATTTATTCATAAAATTTCGTGTATGTATGTATGTACGAATAAGTAAGAAAAGGAGTAGGTACTCGTGAAGGAAGGAAAATTTGCTATTAACAGATTTTGGTAAAGTTTTTAAAAGAAAATGCACAATAATGCGCGAAACCACAGCTTTAATATTTTGTGCTTACTCCAGAGGTTGTCAATTGAAATACCGAAATTATTTCATGGTGCGCCACATCCATTTTTGTTATAAAACTTTTAAAAAAGCACTATATCAAGACGAAAAAATTATTAAATAATTAACTTTAAGAAATAGCTATTTTATCAATAAAAATTGACGAATTAGTATTATTTATTATTAGTACAATGCAATGAAAATTGACTAAAAATGCCGGATTGATTTATGAGCTGCTTTTAAGGATGTACCTATATCTGGGGTCCATAACATTGACACGGGCACACTGGCGAAGCGCGGGGTACAAGAACCTCGAGAGTCATAAAAACGATTCAAGATTTATTATACTACCTATTTCATAATGATTATATTAATTTTATAAAATATAATTACGTTGTGTCCCTGTTATTTTGGCAACAATTTTTAATAGCACTGTTAAATCTAGGTTTCTAGAAGTGTCTAGGACTTCGGAAAGGATTGCGAATTAGTATTATTGCAAACGGTTTTCTTCTTCCAGTTCTAAGCTTGTTAAAACCAACTTTCGTGGCGTGACCGTCAGGATGGCTGGTCGTATGTCGCATCTGGCACTGAGTGTATATTCAAGAATTGCTACCTTTTCTAAATAATTGCTACCTTTGATATATTCTGAGAAATGAAAAAAAATATTTGACTGCTTATACCTTTAATTTAAAAAAATATATATTTTTATAAAAATAACTTTAGTTAAAAAAATATAAACGCTTCAAAATTTTACCAATAATACCAATAATACCAATGCCTGCACTTTGTATTATGGCAATGAAGCACTAAAAACTTTTGCTTTTTTAATTTAATCAGGCACTTGTTCGTAAAATTTTCAATCGGTTATATTTTTTTAACTAATGTAGATAATAAGCGTATACCTTTAATTCGTGAAGGTAGCAAATAGGTAGCAATTATTGGTAATATATACTTCTGGAAAATCTGCTCCCTTCATGCTGAACAAAGTGGCGACCAGTCATCCTGACGTCAGAATGGCTGGTCAATTTTTTTTTTATTTCTCAGAATATATCGAAAGTAGCAAGTAGGCAGCAATTCTTGAATATGGACTCAGTGCCAGACGTGACAGGCGACCAGCCATCCTGACGGCCACTTCGTGGCCAGTGCAATGGTCCATAATCCATAATGGATTGCGGACCAACGCACTGGCATATGAATTTTCTCAAACTATTTGGCTCACCGCCTACTGGTGGTGGGCGTTGAAATTTTTTAATCTTCAAAAAATTTCAACGCCCACCACCAGAAATGAAATTCTGCTCATCATTATACCAAGAAATTATTATTATTATTACAGACTAGCAGAAAGTATTCCTACTAAAGTATGGGCGAAAGAAGACATTAAAAACTGGCTATTATCCAAAAATGTTACTGTACCTTCAGAATTAAATAATAAGGCATGTTTTCTTTCATTAGTGGAACAGGTTAAAAATGATCATAAAAGTTATGTTATAGAACAAATGGCAAAGAGCAAGGGTATTACTGTGTTGAGATCGCCCAAGTATCACAATGAGTTAAATCCATTTGAGCCTGCGTGGCCCATAATAAAAAATCACGTTGTTAAACATTTGACTTTACCTACTTCCTTAAATTCTGCCAAATTGATTGTAAACAATGCATTAATCGAAGTGTCTCCACATAAATGGAAGAAATACATCGACCAAGTGAAGAGTGCAGAGCTGGAGATGCATAAATTGGACCAAAACATTGATGACACAACAGATTCGTATCTAAAATTTCTACGTAAACCTCGCTTCCCTGGAGACGAAATCTCATCTGGATCTAGTGAGAGTGAACCCGATGTTGTATTGTAATTGATAACTACAATAAACATGAATATTTTTTAAAGCTGTTTGTAATTTATCACTACACTACCTTTTTAATTTCATTTATATAATTATATTTTTATTCCAAAATTTTATTAGTCTTATAACTTGAACAGAGAACCCGCAGGCACATGTAAACAAATGCTAGACATAACTAAGGAAGAAAGGTTTATGGTACTGACAAGCAAGACACGATAATGTAGCTTGATAGTGGCGTAGGCTGGATATTTTTCAAAGATAATCCGGCTTGATGTTTAATTGGAGATTTTAACAAAAACAAAGTTGTGCAACAGCGTTTATGAAAAACGCCTCAATGTTGTATAGACCACCACAACCAATAAAGACTAAACCACAAAATTAACCAACGAGACGCTGAAAAGCACAGCCACGTACAGAATTTTTTTTATATGACAAATAGGTATTTTTAGAAATAACGAATGGAATAACAATCACCTGTGCTGTGTGTTTTTATCTTAAATCTGACATGTTAAGTATGATCAAAGTCATCACGATACATTTGTAAATAAAAAATAAATAAAATGTGACACAGAGAGATATTTTAAACACCGAGCGAAAACTTCAATTCTATGGTGAATTTCACTTTCCGAATTTCAATGGCACTTTTTGGTGATTTTTGTAAAACCCTTTTTTCTTTTGGTTTTAAGGTCTTAAACGTACAAATAAGTTCAAGCAATGTCATTAATTATAAAATCACAGAAATATTTATATTATATTATACATATTTAAGTTAAACACAACAAAAAACGATATTTTAGGTCACACGAATGAGATTGCATTAACACAAATGATTTTCTCATAAAAAAGACGGCATAGTAATGAGAAATTATTATTACAACACACATTTTATCGTTCACAAAAGAACATTTAACATGTAACAAATATTTTAATATAACTTTTTGTATCAAAATCCTTCTCATTCGTGTAAGACCATCTATCTATCTATATGTAATTAATAAATAAATCTAAATAAGTATTTTGTTCATATCATATAAACTTTGTTGTACATCAATATATCATCATCATTATTTACTACCTATTTTCTACTATTTAGTACCTTTATTGACGTATTTTCTACATTTGCGCTAACGGAAATATTATAGAAATAAAGTGGCCAACCGTTCTGACGTCAGGTTGGCTGGACCACTTTACGATTTTCATAGTTCTAGCAGTATATAATTTACTTTTTTTTTATAACTATTTACTACCTAAACATACTTTTATTTCACTATTTTAGGAAGCTTCTATAAAAAGTTATTTAAAGAATAATAATAAAACGCCTTTGTAAAAATTATCATCTAATGAAAGACAGTTTATCTTCTCCGTGTAATAATAATAATAATAACGCACACACTCAACATAGCCCCGCACTAGGGAAACCCTGTGTCGCGGGTGCCATGGACACACACATAGACAACCACAAATTACACCCAAACTCACGAGAGACATAAATATAGGCCATACAAATATTTCTCCCGGCCCGGGAATCGAACCCGGGGACCTCTGCGTGGCAGTCCGGCCACGGAGGCAGTAATTGATAATAGTTATTCAACAATGGTTTTAGGATTATCTTTGCAAGCTACATTTTATTTCATAATATAATTCAACTAGTAATAGTTGAATTCACTATTACAAATGTAAATTCCATATGTAGGTATTAAGGAATGCGAACGAATTATTCGTGTAATTATCAAATGATAATAAATATTCGAAACTACCCAAAATATTCACAATGGTGAAAATAATTGTGCAAAGTCCGCTTTCATAACGTCATTAATAATTAAAAATAGTAATAAACACATTAACGATGAAAAAAGGTAGACCATCAGCATTACCGTCAGAAAGTATTTTTTGATATAAATGACCTTCCTTCACCTTGTGATCCACTGTTCACAAATTCTGCACATCAAGCTACACAGTGACGTATCTTGTTCCGTTGCACTGGAGACGATTTTCGAACAAAAATCTGTAGTCTGATGTGCTGTTGTCCGTACTTGAAATTGCAAGATATTAGGTATTGTATGGAGTTGCCTCTTTTACGTCTGAAAAATATTTTTTACATCGAAATTTGTATTAAGTATGGAATTAAACCAAATTCCGTATTCGTCGTTTCCGCCCACGATTTTGAGGAAAAATGGGTTAAAACAGGACACTTCGGGTAAAAACCCATTGTTGATCGAGTTTTACTCTACTGCCCATCTCTTGACACTAACCGAAAGGACGTGTACCTACCTTATGCACGATCATATCCTCTTCAATGCTAACACCCGCCGCCCTCCGGTTTGCACTGACCCATAAGGCGCGTTCAAATTATGATTTAACACATTTATTTCTCAAAACAAAATAAAAACATTCGCTTAAATGAGAAATACTGGATAAATAAAGCTTCCAAACGCGAACGAGTATCGGAACCGTTACATAAATATATCAGAGCATATTCACATTTACACAATGTTGTTGCTTTGTCTTAAAATTTATATTTTGAAATAATTGTGCTAGATCACCAACACCATTTTTTTCTTAATTCTGTAGGTAATCAGAAATTAGATGCTTGTAGAAGCGCTGCAGCCGCGCCGCTACTAATTTTCACACTATATTGAGAAGTGCAGTTCCAGCGCCACTGTCGCGACACACACGTGCCACTTTTGTAGTCCCAATGAGTGAACTAAAAATTACTTAAGCGCTACAGATGTGCGGCTGCCGCGCCACTGCACGGCTTATATAAGCGTCTAATTTGAAAGCGCCCTTAATCTGCTAAAGCTCTAGTCGGAATCGATTGAAACGCAAAATCTCAGAGAAAGATCACTTTTTATTTTGAAATGAAATATTTACAAATGAATGAAATTTAAAAAGATGAATAATAATTAATGATTGGAGTCAAAACAATTCATTAATAATTTATGCCTTTTAACTTTAACGGAGGCGTTTAACATGATCTATCATAATGACTATCTTAATAATAATAAATATTATCGTTTTTATGGGAGAAACTTAACAACTAGCGTCTCTAGATTGATAGAACAGAATATATCCTGTTTCAGATGATTTTTGAATGTCCGAAGTTAGGCCGTAGAAATCTTCTATAGCTGACGCGTCGATTTTCTGAAAATAAAAATATGGTGTTATTAATGTTGTTGAAATGGTCAATAAAAGCCCCTTAAATTTCACTTAAAGCTTTGCCACGCCCTTTGTGGCTCAAGACTGAAGTTACGTATAATCGAAACTTGGTTCTTGGGCTAAGGACGTTTTGGAATAAATATAATCACCGTTAGCATTTTATTATTTACTTGTCTTATGACGATGATTTCCAAAGTGGTTTATATCGACCCCCAGCGGTGCCAAAAACTCCGACCAACACGGGGTCCATGACAGCGACAAAAACCCATAAAGGCAGTTCATGACCAGAATTTTGACTTTCCATAAGTGGAATAATCTACGTTACATGCTTTCCTATAACAGATATATAAATTATCTATGAAATAAACTTTTCACAACAAACGTGGTATTGGGTTAGATTAATGTGTAAATAAAACAACATATCGCTTTTTCTATAAAGTTTCTCACTATTTAATTAAACTTATCAAAGTGAATAACACTGTGTTATCTGTTAAAACACATTTGGGGATATCAGCTCAAAAGTGGTGTAATCCACATTATTTTTCTACTTAAATTCTTTAAGAGCGTATTTATTCGACACGAATTTCATCGCGCTCACCCCGAGTGGTCGCGACCGCGTGCGTCTAACTGTCAGAGCAAAATATGCTTTATTTATTTAGCTTTTATGTCTTAAATGAGCGATACTGGTTTGAATTTGGTCTACGCGAAGGCTGGCGCGGTTGTATTATTCAGAGGAATTTAAATGTTGTTGCCTAGTAAATAGAAATCCGATTCGCCATTAATGTACATGAAGGCGTGGTAACTGGGCGGTCGCCGGATCTTTCTCCTCGTGTAACTGGGCGCTTAATATTACTAAAGTTCATAATTGTTCATATTGTTTGGTGTATTTTGAAGTTATTTTCATGTATATAATAAATTTTATAATTAAATTTCGTTTTTATATGGAAATAACATTCAAATATAAAATAATTATGTACCCACTTTAGTATCATTTAAAGCATGGACCAATAAGCTCAAGAGGACTGCTAATCTCCGTACTGCATATTTTACTGCCTCGTGTCCGAACGGTTATCATTGCCTGCCTTGCCTGCCATGACTGCCACGCAGAGGTCCCAGCTTCAATTCCCGTGTCGGGAGAAATATTTGTATGGCCGAAATTGATTTCTCGCGTGTCTGGGTGTAATTTGTGGTTGTCTATGTGTATCGATGGCACCCGCGATACAGGGTTTCGCGCGGGGATATGAGTGTGTGCGCATTACTACTGAAAACTGAAAATGGTCAAAATTCCGTCTTATATCTAGATGACGCCGATCAATAGGTTGGAAATAGTTTATATTATGTAAATGGCCGTGGATTTTAATTAATTCCTCTCTAATATCAATTTAAGAAGTCAGTGTTTTTCCCCTTGTATATTATTCAAATATTGATCATGAGCTGTTTGACAAATATGTGTGTGAAATATGTATGTTACTAATTTATACATTAACGCGCTTCAAAATGGGTGGATGGCGCTAATCCTAAACCAAATAAAAGAATAGCTGGCTCCATACATAAAAATCTGTGCAAAAAGCGCCATCTTGTTGATTTGTTTGTTATCACTAGAAATTAGTGTCGTTTTGATAAATTGCAGCTTGTTAATATAAAACAAATTTAGTTACAAAAATAGCTCTTTGGTACTCGTGGCGACATCTGGTGATCCAGCAGGTACTAAATATCCGGTTACGCTGTCTTGTATCGCGATTAGCAGTCCTCTCGAGTTAAATGGTCCATGATTTAAAGTAACATTGTAAAAAAAATTGTATGTGAAGTCGATGAATTATATGAAAGGCAGGGTGTCTACGCAAAACAGAAAAAATGGCACATTGTCTACAAAAGTTTGGAAGCCTCTATCCTATAAAATTATCTAATCCACGAAAGACGTATCTTTGATTTAACGCACGCACACACTTACATCAACCATATCATCGTCGAAGAGTAGCCAGAATCCGTGACTCTTGACAATGCTGATGTAGTGGCCGCGGTTCGGCCCTGACCCGCAGTGTACCACCACAGCCACCAGGTCGTACAACCGGTCTGGGTTCACCGCGTCGTCCGACTGTAGCAGCAACAAAAATGCTTTTTACATGTCAACTTATACTCGGTCGCCACTTAGCACGATCCTGACATATCTCTTCTGCTTCACTTACATTCGTCAATCGTTTCATACAGGCCCTCTTATTCTAGTCAGTACGTACGCCAGCATTTTTAAAAACACTTTAAATTTCATCTGAGAATGCTCTTCGTGGTCGTCCTCTTCAAATGATGCTTTCCACGTTAGTTTGATATATTTCTTTTGTTAATCTATATTCGTTCATTGAATCCATGTGCTCAGATCTCCTCAACACACATATCTTTTACTATTTTTATCACTACAACCTCTTCCAAACCACAACGTTTACGAAAATAAATATTAATATTAAAATAACAATACATTAAAATTTTAAGAGCATACACAATATATTTTGCGTAAGGAATTTTGTATCATTCCTGGATCGCTCTGAGGCGTGTGATTGTTGCATTGGAATGTTTTAAAGCATACACATGTGGTTCTGCCCCGGAGTATCAAGCAAATATTTTGAGATTGAATCACTAGCCATCAACAAATTTGTAAACGTATGTAAAATAAAATAGATTTGAACAGTTGTTACAGCGAGTATTAGTAAAAACATTTGTACGTAAGCATTGATTTTGTAAGTCAATGTACGTAAGCAACATTTTGAGTGAGCCAAACATATGGATATTTTCGTTAACTCACTGTTAGGTATCAAAAAAAAAAATATTGATTTTCTTGTTTAGGGCACATGAAATTGTTTATTATTTAATATCTGAATCGTGTTGCGCGTTCTACTTAAGAAAAACTTCTTCCTTAGTTATTTCCTCTTTTTTGGTCTTACAATTGTTTTTGTTATTTTTTTTTTAATTACTGTTTACACTTTTTTTATTGCATGTGGTGATCACCTACAACTAGTGAGGCAATTAGACTAAGTTTTTGAAATGTAATAAAACCTGAAATATTGTAGTAACTGAATAAATAAATAAGCAACAAATAGTCGCAACGACAAAAAGCAGCGTACGATCGTAATGCGGCACAAATACCGCGGCGAAAAGTTACGACTCAAGTATATTTTATACAATCCAACTTACCGTATTAAAAAGCCTAAGCTCTAAAGGAAATACAACCCTATGCGACACTTTGATATGTCTATTGTACTGTTCCATATATTTGAATCTCTTTAAGTGAAGAGCTAAGATGAGTGGTAATTTCTTGACACGCATTCGCTTTTGGGCTTCTTGGTAGCTGCTACAGTTATCACATTTGAATTTGTTATCGTTGCATAGTGTTTCAGTATCGCTGAAGCATTTTAGACAATGTGTTATGCTTGTGTTCTGACCGACGTCCACCTGAAAATTAAAAATCTTTGTTCAGAATCATCTATTAAATTTTAGATAGCATTGTGAAAGTTGTCTCTTTTAGTGATTTTGCAGTTATAATATGAATACTTTGTTATGACAAATTGACAATGTACTTTGACACTAAATGGAGAAAAAATACATGGCTCACGTAGATAAAACACATTTAATTTGTTAGCGTAGAAAGAGACTGTGCTCTTCCCGCTCAGTAATTTCAGAGACTATTGCAGGTTATACAATGAGCATTGTGGTAGTACAATGTGACAAAGTACAAACTTTCATATTCGATTTTGATATTGCAGAGCCTGTTATCTTGAAAATGACATATGTATATAGCAATTTATACGGCCAAGCATTAATATGCTCTGTAAAACGCCAAACTATAAGCATTAAATAAAAGGCTTCAACTACAGATCAATCGTCCATATATACATAATTTGCTAAAAACGTCAAACTAAACGTCAGCTATGGTCGTTATTAAAAACCTTACGTGGTTTATTACATAGAACTCAAAATACAGACAAACAACTTTAACAAGACAACTTTTTTGTGGGTTCACTGCCACTTAATTCCAACTAACCTGTAGATCAAAAAAGTGTTCATCTTTGCTGCTAACAGTCTCACAATTCAAACAGCGCGTCTCGCTGGTAAGTGTGCCCTGGAAAATCTCATGCACCCACGTTGGCTCTGTGTTCTGCTGGGGCTGTGGAACAGTTCCATTGCATTGCACATTTTCACCTGAGGTGTTCTTTTGCACTTTTAGTGTGCTTTGATTGCGTTCCGCTGAAAGAAAGTTATTCTATGATATAACGAGGGCCTATAACCTGCTATCGCCTCATATTCACTAGAATCAGTAAAGCAAATTGTGTCAAATAAAATTGTACAGAAATAGCCAACACAATGAACTCTTTGGAACCTGGATAAGTGTTTGGTTGTTTTTAATGACTATACTTCACCAGTTACAGTATTATGTAGTCTTAACAATAATATTACAATTACATATAAAAAAAATCTAAGTGAAAAATGGTGATATAATAGAAATACATAACTTCAAGTTCATAACTCACCTAATATAATCTCATTAATGTGGTTTATTAGGAAATTTAAAAACTCGTGAGCATCTTGCTGCATGTAATTATCAAACTCCTCTGAAAAATGGAAAATGTACTTAGTTCATAACTTATACATTCGAAATTCTACTGCGCACGTCACACTGCGAACGAAACTAAGCTAAACAAGCTAAAAAACAAAATTAACCCAACAATCCCGCTAGTTATGTAAAATACGTCGCCCTTCACCCCGCACGTATCCACTTTTTTTTCACATACACTATATATATATTTTTTACATGACATAGCCCCGCACTAGGGAAACCCTGTGTCGCGGATGCCATAGACATACGCATAGACAATCACAAATTACACCCAAACTCAAGAGAGATATAAATGTAGGCCATACAAATATATCTCCCGGCCCGGGAATCGAACCTGGGCTCTGCGTGGCAGTCCGGCATGGTAACCGTTCGTTTAATTTATTGTTAGCCAAATCAGTTTGTTAGGCAATATTTATGATAGATTAGCAATCCATGTCTAGAACATAAGTTTAACAGTGTTAACAATTAATCCCTACATAATTAAATGTTACACATGTCTATAAACTTTTTATTGATAGTCAGCTGTCCATAAATTATTAAATAAAATTTAAAAAATGTCATATCGACTGCTTCGTAATCTAATCATAATAGGCCACGAAAACAGCGTTTTTTTATAAATTAATTTTTTATAGAACTAAAATTATAGAGCATTAAAAATAATGAGTTGAGTATACGAATCATAGATATTATGCTTATTTTAATCCCTTCAATATATTAAAACGATCCACTGTAAAGTTGTGTATTTAGGATTGATATATTTTATAATTAATAAAAAAGTCATTGTCTATACCTTAAATTAAACTCCTAATAATCATTAATTTATTTCACTTACATCTTATACCTATTTATATTAAAAAATATATATTATAAATTCTATGTCATTGGTAACACCAAAGACAAAACTTTAAATAATATTTCATAATTGTGAATATTTTCTTTAACACTGATTGTAGGTCTTGCATGCATTATCAAATAAACTTTTGGTACCAAAATCTTTCATGCACTATCAAATAATATGTGGTACCAAAATAATGCATGAAAGAGCTACCAATATATATAAACATTTTTTTTACAATAAGGTAATAAAATGTTCTAGGAACCCTGTAGATAACTGATGTAGGGAAAATTTTCAAAGAATACTTTATAAAATAATAATAAATCTTAAGATATAAAAGGATATGACGAATAATGTACTATCAATTCAGATTAGGATTACCAAATACCAACTTTGGCAATCACAACATAGGGTTAGGTAAAAGTGTTGATTGACCCATTATAAAAGAAAGATTATCACTAGTTTACACAACATCTGTTGCTGGAAATATTTTCGCTATTGCTGACTACCAGTAATACGCTAATTTCAAATATACAAGTAGATTTTTTTATCAGCTCTAGTTTTTGAGTTATAGATACCTATGTTTAGATAAGCAAAAACAATTATTTACTTAGAAACATTTAGCTTGTCAATTTTATCCAAGAGCATGTTAAATTTCAGCAAATAGGTGTTCTTAACGAACTCATCAATATTTTTGTACACAACATTTAGGTTGTTTACGTACATAATCTTTGAACTACTCATACTAAAAAAAATAATTTAATTGTCTTAACAGCAATACAACTTAAAATATGCACATATAAACCAACAAATACACAAAACCAACGAGAAATAATAGTGAAACAATTAGAGCTGTACAAATTTTTTTTAAGGTAGATTGAAAGTCATATAACAAGTAACTTTATAAACTATGAAAGTCACAGAATCAGGCCAAAAGTAAAATTTTGTAAACTTATGTTACGAATCTTAATAAAACAAAACAAACAACAGATGAACTGACATGGCAATGTTAGAAATATAAGTTTGTAAAATTATGTCATCAATCTTCCCAGTGAATGCCCCATAAAACCAATACTTCATGGGGCAATTACAGGAAAAAAAATTAAAATGTCTGTAGTAATTTTATATGCAATGTATATTCAGTGTGAATTGATCAGATAGAAAAAAATATCCTATATACATACCTTTTTCCTTCCTCAATCGAGCAATAAACTTTTTAGGTGCAATGGATCCAACTTTTTTCTTCTGAGTCGCAATACTATAGAATAGGTCAGCTAGACATGTTAACAGGGTCTCCTTGGTTCTCTTGTTCTTTGCTTTATATTCTAAAACCTTTTCTCTGAATGGTTTACAAAAGTATAAAGCTTGAAGTACCGAATTACTGTAGCATGTGTTGCCGAACTGGAATTAGTCAATGGGAACAAGTAAATCTAGTGATATAAAGTGAGTGCATTCTTATTGGGTGACAATCATCTAGATTAGAATACTAAGGGCGCCTTCAAATTAAGCTTATAGAAGCATTGCAGTAGCACCATTGTGGTGAAGCAGCCACGCCACGCTACAAATTTCGTAAATTATTCAGAGGGGCAGTTACTTCATCACTATCGTGACATGCACTCACCGCTTTTGCAGTCACAATAAGTGAAATAAAAATTACTGAAGCGTAGCGCTTCATAAGTAAGTGCGGCTGCCGCACCAGTGCAGTTCTTTTACAAGTGTCTAATTTGAAGGCACCGCCCTAAGACATAAAATATAATTTTTTCATAATTCTGATTGACTTTCAAGAGAAAGACATTTATAAAAAAAATATAAGTTAAATTCTTGAAAATAATTAAATGTGCAACTATACAATAAAACACTTCCATAAGTGATAATAAAAGAGAAGCAGATGGTCAACTTAAAATCTTAGAATGTGAACTTTTTATCTTCTAAGCTATTATCTTATCATTCCACTTCAAAATTGATATAGGAAATCCATACAATTTGTTTTTATGTAAAGACTGTCTCATTAACTAGTCAATGTAATATCAAACAATTTAAATTATTAGTACAAGGTAATATAATTCAGTACAAAATTAGCTGGTCACGTTAATTTGCATACTTAAATAGGTGGAAGAAAGTTAGCTATGAATTTAGGGTAAATAAATATCAAATTAACTAACATTGACTAGCCCAAAGTAATGCTCGTTCGGTGGAAATTGCTCTGAGCCGATATCTCTTTCCAATTGCGATATATTTGCGCCCTGAAAAGAAATATGTGTTAAAACAATCCAATAGTCGTAAAAATTGCGAGAAACTTAACAGAATGCCGATAGCACTTTCAAACATTTGTAATACGAAATTAGCGCTTTCGACGACAGATACAGAGTAAAAATTTAACAGGACATCGATACACATATCGAGATATACTTTCAATTTGTAATTAGCACCGAAATTTTTCAATATTTTGCGTTTTTCTCACCATTCTCTGTTGGAAGTTAAGACCGAGATCCTGACATATTGACATTTGCAATGTTTTTCGCTACTTCTGCACGTGATTCACTGGCACTACAGCTAGCAACGGACGAAATTACAATAGCTTCGTTATTTTTTCTAGAAACATAGTTGGAATTTCTTTCGAGAAATATTAGGCAAAATAAGCAAAACCGTCATGACCATGACAGACAGCCAGACAGCTCGCCAGGTGGAAGCATAGAGAAACTAGAGGTGTTATCAGAATTTAAACTGGAAATATTCATATTAGTGGCGACATCTGCTGGTAGTCTTTGTATATTAATAAAGAATATATATTATTTTAGGTGAAATTTTGACGGCAGTCTACCAAATTTGTACTATTATAACCTACATATCTAGAGTTACTGTTACATATTACTCCATTTAATATTTTTTATAAATCAGTTTATTACAAATCAGAATAAATCCACATAATCACAGCAAAGAGTAACCACTTTACGCAATTTTCCCAACAAAGGAGGCCACAGCATTCTACTTGCTACGATCCTGACACACAACACAATATAAATATATATTCTGTCCCAAAATTGAACGATAACCCGAGAACAGGATGTTTTCATTCGTCGTCGAACATGTTTGTAACTAAACTACATTTTAAAGAAGGGTGTGGATAGTGTTGGGTCATGGAAAAATTTCCATTTTGAAAAAATAAATATTTCGTTTACTTTTCCCGTATTTTCCTTTGAGGATGGAGGTATTTTCCCACATTTGACAGTTGATATCTGTCAATAGTTGAAGATACTGAACGAAATCGATGGAGCCACTATAAAGATTTTTTTTACATAAGATTCTCTTGTATTGCTGTTGTCCAATAATTTTAATTTAAATCTCGTTTTTCTTTATCTTGCTTTTAGCAATACAATTTATTAAACTTCACAAGATATTTCTAAACGAAGAACATTATCATGAATTCGAATTATAATTTTTATTATGTTTGAAATTTTTCTGAAAATTACCCAACAGTACGTGTAAATTTCTAAAATCTACAAATTTATTTTTTCTCTTGTTACTATTACTATATCCATCATGTCTATGATTTGATGTTAAACTGTTGTGCGTTCAAATGATTATAATAAGTTTCGTATTACTACATTTCTGTGACTTACCTTTTTGTCATGGTTTTGATTTGTTTTCGATCGATTGCTAATAAATTTTTTATATTAGAACATAATTGTGGTGTCTTATTTTGGTCGACGTTATTTAACCTGGCTTTTTAGATAGAACTGCAATTCTTTCTTATCATGTAGTTTATTGTTGATTTGGTTTTAAAACAAACATAGTTATCTTCACTTTATAGCCAGCGCCAGCATCCGATCGTTCGCCTCCCGTCTGTACGTTTGCCGGTGATCGTATCCCATAGCGACTCGCGTCGGGATCAAGGAAGTTTACGTGTACAGTGTTGACGTGGCCCCTTACAGCAGGTACATTACTGAAACTTAGCCCCAAATTGATCACAGTAAGTATACTGAACCATATACTCGTAGTTAACTTTATAATTTTGTCCTAGATTCGTTTATGATCAGCGTATTCATGATTTTATAGGTTTACTGTTGTTATTTTAGCAATGCTGACTTCGTTGTTTATTGCTCTTGCCATTTCGGCGGTGTTTGCGGGGGTTCCGAGTCAAGATGAGAGTAAAAGACTTATGGACCATTTCTCTGATGCTGAGCACTTCAAGAATGAGCATCACAATAAGCAGTTCGATCATGACGCGTTCCTGGGTGAGGACCAGGCTAAGACCTTTGACCAACTGCCACCAGAGGAAAGTAGGAGAAGACTTGGGTAAGTACCACATTAACTTAAAATAATAGGGATTATTATTTACTTAAAACCTTTTTATGAACACATACACTCATACCCAAAACAAATTGAAGTTTTAGTTTTATCACTTATACTTATGTGATCTGAAAATAAAAACTGGTAACTCTATGTAATATATTTGTATCAACCCATTTATGATCCACTGCAAATCAATCAAAATTAATGTAATTGAAAAACTATTTCATTTACCACCAATTGTAGAAATGGTTGATGTTTGGTACTTCTGCTTTTGATTGATTTAGTTATTTTTGGAAGAGTTACAGCAAATTTTTAACAATAAATATATGTTAGTAACAGGGGAAAGTGCTAATTACAAATCTTTGAAATCTTCAAATTTAATAAATTAAATGACAGTTAATTAATAATAACGCACACACTCAACATAGCCCCGCACTAGGGAAACCCTGCATCGCAGGTGCCATGGACACACACATAAACAACCGCAAATTACACCCAAACTCACGAGAGAAATAAATGTAGGCCATACAAATATTTCTCCCAGGCCGGGAATCGAACCTGGGGCTTCTGCGTGGCATTCAAGCATGGTAACCGTTCGGCCACGGAGGCAGTTAATGACACATTTAATTTAAAATTCTTTTCTGTAAATCATAATACCAACAAACTTGTTAATTTGGTAGTGCTTGGTGAAAGAAAAATTTAAATCGATTTAAGAGAACACTAAACGAATTTGTTTCTTTAAATTGTTTTGATGTTTACCTTTTAATGCTTCTATGGTGCAAATATAGTTTTGAGTAGAGAACAAATAGAGGAAAAATATCTTTTTTTTAAATTTGTTCATTATTGGGGGCGGATTTAGCATCGCTCATTACAAATTAGAAATGATATATGATAAGGACCAACTGAGATTAAATTATTGGAAGTCGTATATGTAGAGTAATTGAAATTTATTAATAAATTAATATTCCTTTTTTAATGTTCTAGTTCTTTTTCTGTAATGACGTCCAATGAGATAATATTTGGATTTCCAGTTGTAAAATTATAAACTAATAGATTAGGGTCTTGCTGGAATGAAACTGGTTGTACAGTGGGCAATCACAATGCCGTCACAATGCAGCTGGAGAATAGTCGTGCTGATTGCATTCAAGCTTTCTTACAGTAGGAATGCTGCTCATCAATCTTGAGCATGTCTTTTTCGAATATTAAATTCTATGTTATTATTATAATTTTAGATTCTCGTCTCTCCCATGGCCTAAAAGATAAATGAATTTTTAAATGGGACAGGTGGAGTTCCCTGGCAGTGGTACTGGCCTTCCCATCGTGAGGTTGGATAAGTAATTTGTTTAGTTCTAAATCACAAGGTGCATTACCGTCTAATGTTTAGTATAGACTTAACTAAATATTACACTACTTATTTGCCTATGTTTACTAAAAATGGTAAAATAAAGAAACTTAAAAAAAATCTATCAAATCTAAAACCACGAACACTCAACAAAAGACCAAGACGAGTCGAGAGCGTGGTACGCCATTCTCCTCGGGCCAGTCTAGCTCCATCGTCCGGCCCGTGGGTTCCTGTTAGCTTCACCACGGGATGAAATAAACCACAGACCACCGGAGGCCGGAACCCATTGGGGGGTTGAGTGGCTGACCTAAGGTGATATGATACTTCGTTCATCACGACGTAACACTTCACCACAATAGTGGTAACTGCAACTGATGACCTTCGCGCTTCTTCTTTCTCGGGGTAGCCGTCAGTGGACTACCACTTCGGAGAGGTCGTGGTCGTTCTCTGAGGCCGATGAATTGGCAGTACCTCGATTTCCGTTCAGTCTTCCTTTGTAAACTTGTTCAGTTCGTAGTTCATGATCAGAGTCTTGACTGACTCAGCACAGAGTCGCGAAAGTCGGGTAGCGGGCCAATTCAGCAATACACTTAGGCTCTCCCTAACGTGCTGGGTTCTCCAGACTTCTGTGTTGTGGAACTGGTTTGGAACAATTTATTATCAAAATAAACTTCATTGAACATCTCTCATTCACAAGCTCGAGGAGATGGGAGTGAGAGGAATTCCTCTTGAGTTATTTAGGGATTACTTGACAGACCGGAAGCAGTGTGTTAGGATCGACCAATGGCTGAGTGATGAGCTCCCTGTGACATACGGCGTCCCCCAAGGTAGCATTCTTGGGCCTACCCTGTTCTTGGTCTTTATTAACACCTTATGCAACCTAAATCTCCGTAATAGCAAAATACTTACATTCGCTGATGATACGGCGCTTTTCTTCAGCGGCCGAAGCTGGGACGAGGTCTTTGTCTCTGCGCAGTGCGGTTTCAATGTTGTGTGCGCATGGTTGCGGAAGAATTTATTAACCCTCAATGTATCAAAAACCAAATACATGGCCTTTGCACTTCGATCCCATCTTCTACCGTCGTTGAATCTAACTCTTAGGGCGCATACATCCTGTAACCTGGGGCGCCTAGATTGCCGCTGTCCGTCTCTTATAAGAACTGAATCTATTCGATATCTGGGAATCATCATAGATCAGACGCTTACCTTCAAACCTCATATCGAATCTGTAGTACCTCGTTTACGCAAGCTCATCTATATTTTCAGGACCTTGCGGTATGTTGCAGACCGGAAAACGCTAACAACGGTCTATTATGCCCTTTGCCAATCTATTATTGGGTATTGTATAACGTCGTGGGGTGGGACATCCAAAACTCATCTCATTGAACTGGAGAGGGCTCAACGGGCTATATTAAAGGTGGGGGCTAGTCTTCCTTACCGTTACCCTACTAGTGACCTTTATAAGAAATGGGATGTCCTTACCATTAGACAACTATTTGTTCTTAACACAGTCCTCAAAAAGCACTCCCTTCTGATATATGATCCGGATCTGACCAAAGACAAACGTAGAAAGGGCATGGTTTGTCAGGCCCAACCAGTTAATACAGGATTCTCTCAGCATTTCTTTTATTTTCTTGCACCCTACTTGTATAACAGATTAAATACTAAACTTTCCTTTTACGCGCTAACAAAGACAATCTGTAAAAAAATTATCACTGACTGGCTTAAGACCCAAAATTATGACGGCACTGAACAATTACTGTCTGTCCTTGAATGACCCTACAATTCTTTTGACTGATCAACAGTACTCTCGCCTAAATATCCACATTCGCAATTCACGCTATTACATACCACACACCCCATACTCACCCTACTCACCACACTTAATATTCACCAAATCAAGCAACTACACATGCCCCACATTCATACTCTCTATTATAGTTGAGTCTTAGAGGTTATTTTTGCTTATTTTAGTTCTCGTTTTTTATTATAGCGTGGAACTTAGTTTTAGATTACATGTTAAGTTTCTTAGCGTTCTCATATATCATAATCAATATGTCATAAACATATTATACATCTGTGGAGTGGAAGCCTGGTGACCTGTAATACAGGTTTTTTATAAACCTATCTCGGGCACCAGTCTCTCACAAACCAGCATGCCCAACTTGTTTATATTTTTCTGTAAGCTAATTGTTATCATAAGCTAGTTTGTGATGAGAAATAAAGTATCATTTCATTTCATTTCAACATTCAATTGAGGCAATTAATAGTCCAGTGACTCTTGGTGACAGATTTGCTATCAATATATTTAGTTGCTGATGCTGATATATATACATATATATGTAGGTACGAGTATCTTGTTGATGTTGATTGAATGTATTTTTTTCCGAAAATATACACTGGCTTACAGGTGCTCAGTGATCTGAAATTGTAGCTTCATCCTAGGACTTCGGATCGTTCTTATCATAAGTGTCACAGACTTAAATTTAAATCTTAAGTGACAAGCAGAGCGTGCTGTTGATTGTATAAATATTCTGTCCATAATGTTATTTTTAATTTTGATTAAGTTGCTACAAATTTGAGGTGGCTATAGTTAAAATATTTTTAATGAACAATACATTACACATTATTATTTGCGGTTTTGTGATAATCATCATATTGCAATCTACTACTAGACGTAACTGGACATTAATTCCTCCGAAGTTGTGTTACAATATTAGGGCAAGGCTTTCTTCTACTGTCCATCGACCTTACTGGTGGTAAGGTTCTCTGTAGTCAATCCGACAGGTTAAATACCGTCGCTTTGCCTATTTTTGCCGCAAAACTCGTGTATTGTGTCAATTTCTATTGAAGAGTCGGGAGAGCCTGCGCAATCATAGGTACAAGACAAGCTCTAACATCCCATGGCTGGCAACGTGTTTGCTGTTTAGGGATCTCAAATGTTTATGGGTGGTGGTTACCAATTAACATCAGGAGGATCGCTTGACTGTTTGCCAGTTTGTAAACCATAAAATAAGCCTCTGTAGTTTGCAGTTTCGTTAGCAACTCTGATTTAGTTTAAGTCAAGTCATTAGCCTATCGTTCTAAATCTGTTGTCCTCTATTTATAAGATAAACAGTTTGCTTCGGTAAGATTAAACTTTTCCAGTGAATTATCTCGCCCGTGGTATGTGTGGGTTAAACGGTGCATTATTTGATTCATATCTTAGTCTTTACGTAATTTTACTATTAGAAACATGTGTGTTTCTAAGCAATGTTTAATACAGGATATCTGATATTACAAAAATAATATAAGCTCCTATATATTTTGGTTGAGTGTGTATGAATAATTAATATTATGGAACAGCTGATATTTCTTTTGTCGATTTCAGAGGGGTGTAGCATCAACTTCCTTCCGTCGTAAAGCAATTATTTAACACTCTGTGTAATTGTTATTCGGTTTCTATGGAAAAAGAAGAAGTCAATATCACGCTATATTTATTTCGTGTTACTAATAGGCATTATAAATACGAAACTCCGGATGTCTATTTAGATGTTTACTGAATTACGCCGAAATGGTTAAACGGATGTTACGAGAAAAACTAATTTTTAACTTAAAATTTTTGTCATCACGACGCTAAAAAAGATCGCTTAGTTTTTATCAGAGTGTAGTGACCTCCTTATCATATCTTACACACATATATAGTAACTGTCATAATTATTCATACAAGTATAATATTCTCTCAAGAATAATCTTTCATAATGTTTTTTTTTTCAAACAACGAAAAAAGATTATTTTAATCAATTAAAGTATTTCCTGCATTCAAGTGACGATGATTTTTCCTATTAGTAGCATATTTTAAACTTAAGAAAATGAATCAAAATGGTTCTCATGCAAACGAGTAATATAATAGTGTAATGCAAATGTTCAGTGTTTTTTATTTCAACATTCGTATTTCTTATCAGTTGTTTATTATACTTTAGCTCCACATCACACCAAAACCGCAAAATGCTGTGCAGTACATCGATCGTATGCATGCTTTTCAATGGGAGTGGGAATAATAGACGCACCGTACACGTCTTGCAAATTTCCGTGTAATACATATTGCATTTGTCCTTTATCTCATTTTAATAGAAAATTTTTAAACAAGTGGCCTAAAAGACAATCTAATGCCTAGCATCACACTCCATTTGTAGGCCGATTGCATTGGTTTTGATATAGAAAAGTTAATTTTTTTGATTTTAGTTCCTGGATTAATGTAATTCGATTAACGTTTTCGTAGTATGTTTTTTAAATACGAGCTCATAAAATCTGAAATGTTCTTTGATTCAAGCGATAATTCGTATAATATGGTCATCATAATATGTGTAAAGTTGTATCGCTGCATGAAAGATACTAAACTTGGTCACATTCTATTTATAGGATGAACGTAAGCGCATGTTACACCAACCACGCATTTGCTTTACATCACGTAGTATGCAGACAATTGTTGTAACTACTAGTCCCCAACACTGGTATAAAATTTGTTTTAGGTGTTTTTTTTGCACCATTTTATTCAATAAACTTTGTTCTTTCATTCAATAACTTTGTTTTGTTTTTCGCAGAAATTCATTATCGCTGTATGTTCGAATTTCAAACTTTAACTACCTCGGTGGCCGAACTGGTACCATGCTGGGCTGCCACGCAGAGGTCCCGGGTTCGACTCCTGGGCCGGGAGAAATATTTGTATATCGAGTATATGACCAGAAATAGAGACGAAATGTCATTTAATTTGTTTGAAAACTATTCTGCCGTATCATTACTGTGACAACTGCGCTCCGATTGGCTAGCCTGAGTTCGAAACAATTGACGGGTGTCGTCTGTGGGTGTCGTCAATGGGTGTCGTCAACTGTTTCACTTCAAATCGACTTGTTAACTTGAGCTTTGCTATAATGGACGAAAATTGCAAAATTACATATATAATATGTAATTACCGATGAAATGTGATTCCGTTTGTTTTGTAATTAGATGTTTTGCTTTTTTCCCACACCACCGAATAGAACAGCACGGCATTGTTAGAGATATTATCCTTATTACAATAAATACAGAATATTTTTTGGAATATACGGAGACGTACACAGGTCAGTAGTTGGCCTGTCTATATTTCAGTGCAAACGAGAGTTGATATTTATAAGAGCTGTATCGCTAATGTGTTACCAGGAATATATGGCCCTTATTTCGTCTCTATTTCTGGTTATATACTCGATGTATTTGTATAACGTATATTTATTTCTCTCGTGTGTTTAGAGGGTGTAATTTGTGGTTGCCTATGTGTGTGTGTGTGTGTGTGTGTGTGTCCATGGCACCCGGGATACAGGGTTTCCCTAGCGCGGGGCTATGAGTGTGTGCGTTATTATTATTATAAAGTCAGTCTCTCTATAGAAAATGTCAACACGCGATACATCTGATTACGGTTGATTTTACGTGTTTTACAGAATAATTGTGGATAAAATCGACATTGACAAAGATGGTTTCGTGACACTGGTAGAGTTGAAGGACTGGATCCGCTATACCCAGAAGCGATACATCGATGATGACACGGAGCGTCACTGGCAGCAGCACAATCCGAACAATGAAGAACATCTTCCTTGGGAGGTACGTATAATTTCATTTAAATAAATTTATTTATATCAAACATGGTACTTAATTGAAAATAAGCAAGAAACAAAAGTGATAGACTTGCGTCTTTGAATTAATTATTACCAACTTTTGTGTATCTAATTCTTAGGTTTTCGCGATTGTTACAAATTCGAAATGAAATGATTTTTTCGTATGTAAATCGCGTATATTTGTTTTTCAAATAAACCAACGTTTAGGGCCCTTTACAGGTCCCATGGTCATGGCTGACAGAGATGGTAAAAAACTTTAACTTTTACACTTCAGCCAGCCGTGATCAAAGCACAAGTAGCGAATTCTAAAACCGGAGATAAATGTGTAAATATTCGTTAGGTTTTTCTGAGTTATTGTTTTTAATATATAAAATATACATTTGATAATACGTAGTTTATTTGTCGTTTTTAAAATTATCTTAATTTTCTCTACCAGAAAAAATAAAAATATTACTGCATATTAAATTGCATAACAAATTTTTCATCACACTTGCTCGTAAACAGTCTCTTGACATGCGGGCAAAACCAACCGTAATGCCCTAAACTAATACCCACGGACTTTTTCATTACATTATCGCCCCATGGATTTTACACGTTTTAGATTAAGCAAAAAGTTTTAAAGCTCGAAAAATTTGAACGTATATTTCGCATAAACTTGAAGTGTAAAAAAGAACTAAACATTTGCAATTTAACTATAATTTACTAAATTTATTTTGTGAATAAGTACAAATTCTGCAGTATTTTTAGAATTTGGGAATTATTTATTTTATATCTAATACATTGTGGCTGCGTGAGTCTGTGCCTTTTATAACATTTTAGTTCGAGTTGTATTATCTGTGAAAGAATTGCTGGAAATCGGTTTAAAAAATACAAAATATTTGCCCGTCATTTGCAACAATCCGTAAATGTTGTGTTGTGAAGCGATATTTATTCATACAAGAAATAAATTATCGTTGAATCTATTTCCTCGCAAATGTGATAAAAAACATTGTAGCACGGGCGGTAAAACGTACAAACTCGAGTCATTAAAGCCTTTAAAGTCTTTGGCTTCGGACTTCTAACAGACTCTCGTTGATATGTAACTTAATTTTGATAAAAATGGTAGTGCGGCCGTTTTTCATTTCGAGGGCAGTAAAGGGCCGTAAACGTTGGTTTGTTTGAAAAAATACACGATTTAGATCTGACAAAATAGTTAACTTTTCAATATTATGTTGGAATATTTAATATCAAAGTTACATACATTTGTGAATATTTAGTAGCAACAGCGATGGCTAAAAAAGTGAAGATTTTACAACCCTTAGAAAACAGTCCCCAACCCACATTGGGCTAAATCATAAATTTTACAAGAGCATTTGGAGAGGCCTGTGAACTGCAGTGAGACAATATAGGTCAATGAAACTACGATTACATACTACCGTACTATCCCAAAGTGATGTGATGCAATGTAGTGATTATCTGTGGTGTTGTGTTACTACGGGTCCTGATTACAATGGAACCATCCAGATGCGTAGAGTCTACTTGTGTATGTATGATGTCTTCTTTTTCAAATCCAGTAACGACATTATGAACTCAGAGTTTTCTTTTAAAATTCAAATTTACAGACGTACAGGAAGAACGTTTACGGGTTCATGGAGGAAATGGATCCGAAGGAACTGACTACACCTAACAGCGAGGGCTTCACCTACTCAAACTTATTGAAGAGAGATAGGCGCCGGTGGCACCATGCTGGTTAGTTATTCTGCCCCTTTGTCGTAACTAATGCATTTCGGTAACTTGCGAGATAAAATAAGATCTTAAAAACCGATTAGAGAGGGTTATAGATCTCGTTTAGCTGATCCCAGATAATGTTACTAACTCAAATTTCGCTAAAAATTACATTACTTATGATAACTAAGGTATATATAATTCGTTTCAATCCATTTTGAACAAAAAGTAAACAAACAAGTCACTGACCCGACCATGGACGGTTTAGTGATGGCCCATTGTAACGCCAACTATAAATCGATTAATTAATTGAATGAATCGATTTCTTCAATTGATTCATACTAGCGGTTTTCCTTACATAACCTCTATATGAATATTTAAAATTTTAATTTAAATCCTCCTTCAAATCCTTACACTTAGATACTCGTTCGATTGCGATTGAAATGTTCGATTTATAATCGATTACTAAACTTTAATTGATTGAACCGAATGTTTTTTTTTCGAACAGCACTATGCACCCACAGGCAAGTCATAGAAGTATAGATGAAGAATAACCTCACTTTTGGACTATCATTTTTCAAATACGATTTTACGATGGTATTCAAATGAATATTGTTGGAAAAAGTGATGATATACATATCAAGTCGAAATCTTCGAAATATACGTGAAAGTGTTACTTTTAAGTGTTAAGTGTTATTCGATTTATTGAGTGTTTGCTTTAGAATTTTAACCAAACAGGTTTGTTTACCATTTGTTCAAAATGGATTGGAACAGACTATAGTATTGTATGTCTATTGAATTTGCTTAAGACATTGAGGTGGAAATCTATACATTCGAAATTTATTTGCAATGTTTCAATGTTCAATTTCTGAAGTTCATTATTTTTTCAACTTTCAAGTGAGCGCTTAAGTAGCGATACCATTGACCTACGTCATTAAGCGGTACACAAAAATAACTTTTTTTTTAATAAATTATAAGTGCGCAATTGACCTCCATCTCACCTGGTGGAAAGTGACGATGAGGTCGACGATGGAGCATTTAATGTCCTGCGCAAGCATCTACGTATTTTTAAACTGTACATTTATTTAGAATACTAAATTATCGCTTTATTGAATAATACATTTTAAGGAAAATTGCATGTATGTCAAGCTTCACAATAATGTTCAAAAGTTTGTGTCCGAACAATGCTTATCGTCGCTATAGGCTCAACTCACACTGGCGCAGAGTCGAAGCGTCGCGTCGCGTCCTGTTTTTCAACTACACTGCGTCGCGACGCTTCGACTCTGCGCCAGTGTGAGTAGAGCTTTAGAGTGAAAACCTCGTAAACGTGTTTTCATATAGTTCGTTTTTACTGATTATTGTTGAAGAAAAACTTATAAACTGCTTGCTCAAATATATTATTAAAGTAATATAGTATCTGAAAGAGGTATAATTTAAGTAATTAAAATGCTAACTACAAACATTATTGCGTTTACTACATTTTACACCACATTTTTATCTTCGTCCTGAAAATTACATAGAAATCACATACGAGGTTTTCACTCTAAGAGTCGTGTTCTAGAACTCTATTCAGTGCTCATGTCAGGATTGCACTGGCAACACAAGCACTGGAAATACGACCCTAATCACAGGGACTTGAGTATGATTTCGAGTGCTTTAAACCATATTCAAATCCTGACTTGAGTATTGAGTAGAGTTCTAGAATACGACCCTAAGACGACGTTATGTATATTATAAAAGAGCATTGATTATAATAATGATGTAAGACTTCAGTAATAGACATAACACATGTCTTCAGTAAGAGAGTTAGTGGGAAATATTTACTGTCCTGAAACAAATTTGTTTGTGCAGTACATTCATTAGGTAAAGAGTGCTGATTCGATAACACAATTCAGTTTTTTTTATGATAATATAAATGCGCATTTCACCTTCATCTCTCCTTAAGTTATGATGAGGTTGACGATGGAGCATGCACACCCAAATAATGCCTATTCACTCGCGCCTTGAAAAGCCTCAAATTATAGCGTTAAAGAATGAATATGCAGGCAAGGAATTCCACTCCATAGCCGATCGCCATATCATTATGGAAGCGTAATTTTTTTTTATAACATTAAGTGAAGGGACGAACAAGTCGTGGGCCTGAAAGTTGAAAATTTCACCAGCACCCTTACCCTTCAAAACCGGAACACAGTAACGCTGAGATTACTGCTTGGCGGCAGAAATAGGACACGTGACAGTACTTACCTGGACGATCTCTTTCACAAGGCGCTCTACTGCCACTAAGTAATGCTTCGTGCGAATCTTTAAAATGTCCACATCGTTGGGGTGGAACCCCAGCCCGCGACTAGTCCCCGATAATGAAAAGGGGAAGGCGGAATGAAATCGTCTCTCAACACACTGCTGTTCCTTTTATCTAGTGGAAAGATCTCCAGCATAGTATTAATATTTGCAACGTAATAATTTCAGATCAAGACGAGGACGACGCGTTGAACCGAACAGAATTTTCAGGATTCCTGCACCCAGAGGAATACGGCAACATGAGGGACATTGTCGTACTCGAAACAATGGAAGACATTGACAAGGATAATGTAGGCATTTATGAAAACTTGTTTTGATTTCTCGTGGGAATATAATTTCAGCACAGAGTAAAACCGACCTCAAAAGTTCGTGGAATTACATCTATTTGCTAAGTTTTTGAACTCGGTTACCGGAAAGTGCGCGAAACGGTATTCATCACCTACTTTGCCACCCTTACAGGTGGAATATTTTCTTCAAATTAATAATAAAATATAAAGGGGCCAATACTGAGGTACACTCTTTCCAACAAAAAAAAAACATAATCAAAATCGGTTTACATATCGATACCTCCTACGTAAGTCGATGTAAGTCAAAATACCATATTATATTCTTTTTTTATGTATATTATAGGTTCCGTGTTTGAAAGTAAACATAACACTAAGTTATTTTTTTACTTTTAAATATGGAACCAATAATGTAGGTACCTATACATAAAAAATAATATGATACGTAATTTAAAAAGCAAAATATGTATTTTGACTTACAACTTAGGTGGGAGGTATCGATATTATGTTAATGTTGGAGTTATCGCATTATATACATGTAAACAAATACAGTCCAATCGAGAACCTCTTCCTTTTTTTGAAGTCGGTTAAAAATACGCGAACTGCGTTATACGTCAGAGTGTTATAAGGAAAAGATTAAAGTAGCTATAAAAACGTTTCAAAATAAAAACTTTCAGAAAATAAATTTCGAAGTTAAAATAACGCACGTCAAAAACTAAATTGCAACAACAATATTCGAGAGTTTCGCAAACTTTGACATTACCGTAGGATGTACTACATTTGAATCCCTTTTAACCAGTTTAAGATTATTTTTATTTGTTTGCGACTAGACTGTATTCAGAGTAGTGTTTTCGATATAATCGTTAGTTTGGTACACTCAGCCTTACGTTAGGCTATTCAAACGGTCACTATTAAAAGTACAAATAACTCTATTAACTGATGATAACTACTATTTCGGACAAACAATTTAAATACTTTGTTTTTATAATTATATTTGATGGTCCTTTTTATAGGGAATAGTAGTAGAGGGAATTAATTAGCTAGACACGTTTTGTTGTCCAATCGTGGGTCACTGTATGTCAGTTACTATTCAGTTTATTTTGACCTGTGGATCATTATTGATTATAATTTGCAGGACGGCAAGGTGTCTGTAGATGAGTACATTGGAGACATGTATAAGCCGGAGGATGGGATAGACGAAGAGGAACCCGATTGGGTGAAGCAGGAGAGGGAACAATTTGCTAGCTATAGGTCAGTAATGTATACGTTGTTCATTTTCTGCAACTGATTGAATAGCTCGTGTAGGTTCTCTGTACAAGGTTCTAATTTATTAGCTGACATCCTTTAAAAAGCATGTCGAGTACCTTAAAGCACATTTTACTATGTGGACTCTTGTTCATACCTACTCGAATATGATCATTTACTATGGAACAGCCATTGTTGTTATTTCAGTCACGGATGTGACCTGGATTCGGCCCATGGAACTTCCGGTATATTCGACAAACTTCTATGAGGGCACTTTCTAGATTTTAGCATATTTTTAACAGCTTTACATTAAAGTGCTAATACTTTCTATGCCTACGTCTAAATTAGAATCGAGGCTATTTCCTAACTACCCACATTTTTTCTACAATATTACTTTAAATACTAAGTACATAATTACTTTATATTTGGATGCTATTTTCATGTATAAAAAATATTTTAATATTTTTTATTTTTGAACACGAAATCTAAATATAAAATAATTAAGTATTTCGGTATCTTTTAAAGTATAAAGTATAAATGTTGTAGAAAAAAATGTTGATTTGGTATACCACTTTTGCGCTGATAACCTCAATTATAAATGTATTTCGCTGTCCGGGTTTTCAGAAACTACTAATTACATAACCTATATTTAGTATTTTCTGAAAACCCGGAATATGTCATAAAAGCATGCTCTTTAAGAAATAGTAGCGTCATTCCGGTTTGATTATTTTTTATAATATCAAGTGATGGGACGAACAAGTCGTGCGCCTGATGGTAAGCTACGCGCCTGTCAATAACAGTTGCAGTGCCACTCAGAGATTTAAATCGCAAAGATGTTATGGGCACTGAGATAGAAGCTAACAAGTCCCACGTGTCTGTAATTTTACCAGCTTTTGCATCTTATGTTCTATTAAATTTACTATTAAACGTTTCTTAATTTCTAGGGACGCAAACAAAGACGGTTATCTAGACGCAGGGGAAGTCAAAGACTGGATCGCACCACCGGAATTTGATCACGCCGAGGCCGAAGCGAGGCACCTGGTGTTCGAGGCCGATGGTGACGCTGACGAGAAACTGACCAAGGAAGAAATTTTGGATAAATATGACTTGTTTGTTGGATCGCAAGCTACTGATTTTGGAGAGGCCCTGGCGAGGCATGACGAGTTTTAGATTAACACTTGTTTTTGTTTAAACCTGTCGGATATAGTACGCGAGTTATTTTTACCCGAAAATTAAAGGCGCAACAAAAGACTGTGAGAGGTCCGTAGTAACTGACACTTACTCATTGCTCATATGTTTAGAACATCTGGCCGATTAACGTGGACTATAGCCGATAGACGGTAAGCCCGTCATAACCCTTGAATATAATTTTTCTATAGATTTTCAGTTGAATTAATAACCTGTAGAGCAGACTATAAACTTTACATCAGCTGTAACATATTTGTAATAGTGTATACGCTCTTTAGTTACAATGTTTCTGGTGACACCTGAACGATTATTTCAACCTCAACATTGTATGGTGTGCAATCCTATTGTGCAATTTCAAATATTGACTTTATGTCTAAATCGTTAAGATATTTTTTTATTTAATAAGCGAATACAGATAAGTATAAGTGTTCAAGAAAAAAAAAACAGCGCATAATTTAATACAGAATGTCTCTGCGTAATCTACTAAGTCTACTGAATATTAACCTATATCTTTGCCTTAATTATAAAATTTAATTAACAGTAGCAGAAGATTTTAATGTCAAATTTCATTAGACCGAACGGTTTTAAAAAAAATTTTAATGTCATGTTTTAAAAATTTTTTGAGAAGCTGACAAAATAAATAAAAAATAATATACTAAATAAAAGTAATGTATCGTTTTTTATATCACACAGAATGTTTATCATACTTGGCATCTTCAAATAGCATATGGCTGGTACCACGTGAGTTATATTTTTTAGATCTATTTTGTCAATTTCCAAAAAAATACTGTTCGAATTTCATGTTTTATTGAGAGTGTGTTTTCCTATTACAAAATACTTAATGATAGTATTTTGTTTATTACGTACAAAGTTTATACGATTTGCAAGTCGCGGACATGCGAATCCATTACATACGTAACGATATTCTGTTTATTCAAGTCGTTAAAAAATCTCTTCTTATCTTTAGTATAAGAAATAGCATCTTTAGTATAAGAAATTGCAGCTTATTTTTGATACTTTTTAAAAACTCTGCAAGTTTTCTGTGGGCATTTTATTTTAACATTTATATTAATTGACTGTCCTCTCCATACAGTAAAATCTCATTTATAATTCGTCATTTTATTATATAGAATCTCTATTCGTGGCACTAATGAAAATACTTAGTTTTTCGATAGTAAATAATAATTTATAGTTTTGTAGTTTATGAGACCAAAGTAATCTTCAGTGAGTATTATATATAATTAGATACTGAAATACATTTTTCTGCATTATACTCGGAGCTTAGTCATTTCAGAAATTGCTGCCATTTTCATATATGCTCAACATCAAAAGTGATTACTTGCGAATGTCCATGATAAGCGTGTTAATAACAAACCTGCATTTCTTAAGAGTTTGAGTTTGCTACTCGATACAAGGGATCTGTTTTAGGAGCAAAATTAAAGCCGAATGTTTCTGAGATTTTTGATGTTGACTGTATATATTTTGTATTGTGATATATTATGAATCTTCCGTAACATTTTAATGCATTTATCTTTAATATTAGCTTTAAAGTAAAAACTATTAGTTCCATTAAATAAATACGTAGATTGGATGTTAACAATGACTGTAATAGATTATTGGTTTTACAAGTAAATAAAAATTTATTTTTAAATGATTGAATGTTTTTTTTGAATTAGATTATACTTTTATATCAATTCATGAGCCTCATTCATTTTTCTAACATATTCCGTCACGCGTTCTAGAGACACTCTACACACTCTACACTCTACTTCTACATTTTGTTGTCTGTAGACAGAACGAGAAAAAATAGACTTAAGGGTATTTTGATGTCCACGTAGGGATAACCTCCTTCCGACGGTATCATTTTTAATCCGGAAAGCTATGATACCGGTTTAGATTAGATTGCACACTGGAAACCGTAGTTTATTCAGTCCTATTTGCAAAATATTTCCCTCCTGTATTTAGAAGATACAAGAGATTTATCTTTCACAAGATATACTGTGGGATCCTACAGTATATCTTGTAAGTACGTGTTTTTCGAATTGCACGGTTGTTGTCGAACTTTTTAACACGTGATCCTTCAGAAGATCTTTTTCCATTCAAGCAGATTGTGAAAAAATGTACAACCACTTTTGTTTAATGAATGATGTTATGATTGATCGATTGAAATGCAAGACCAATACGAGACTAACTCAGTCTTGGTCTTGGTCTTGCGTCAGTATATCTGGTCATGGTATTGGTCTTGGGCTTGTGTCAGTACATCTGGTCTTGGTATGGGTCTTAGTATTGCTGCAAGTCTCGCAAGTAGAGATGAAACGGTTATCCGGTAACTATTTTTATTATCCGGCCGGATACCGGATATTTCAAACGGAGAAAAATTCATAACAGTACACCAAATAAATTGAATTATTGACTAAAGATAATAACACGAATAGTAATACGATAAACAGTAACTACATGACCGTTGATAATCTGTTTATTACTTGAAACTGAAAGCACTATGAAGTTAGATAACGTTCTGTAAATTCTAAAATCTGTAACTTTAGTAATTTAATTTCAATAAAGGTTAATTATGGTGGATGTATACCAGTTGTTCTGTTTTAAGTGCTAAAAGTTGGCTCTATTTGATGATTGAGCGGATGACAGTTTTTCACTATAAACTCTTGCAAACTTTGTTAAATTTTATGTACTACTTGTTATTGCCAGACAATCAAATGAAAGGATTGCGATCACGATCGATTTGATCTATCTTCAAATACAATGTATAGCTACCTACAATGATGAAACGTTTAAGTAGATTAAAAAATGTTTTTTGGCAAATCTGTATCAAGATTTAAAATTAGTTAGATCACAAACAAATTAATGAAATCAAATTGAAAGAAAATAACGGCACTATGAAGTGCTAGGCTTATACTTGTAACAACTAGAAATTTTAAAAAGCCAAAGAATGATGTAATTGCTTTTCTTCCTTCTCCACCTCGAGAAATTTGCATTCGGCACAACAAATAAACAGCACTGATATTAAAATATTGCCGAATTTGCGATATTTTACTGTGTAACATTTTTCTGTTATGTATTTGTTTGTATTACTGAATAAATTAATCGTTTAGGAAATGAAACTATTTTTCCGGATTTAAATACGAGTTGACTGTCATGTCAACCGTGACCATGGGACCTGCAAAGGCCCCAAAACGTCGGTTTGTTTGAAAAAAGAAATATACGCCATTTAAATCCGGAAAAATAGTTTCATTTCCTATGTGTAGCAATCGCAAAAACCTAAGAACTCGATAAATTAATCGTTTTTATAAAAACCAAGTGACCACAACAAATCAAATCGTCAATGTGAAAGTGCAATCATTCACTAATCAATCAATCATGGTGATGCGCGCTGTGAATCGGTCGCGACATGTTTACGGCAGTGGTGCAGATATCCGGCGGCTGTATATCCGTCTATTCGGCCTAGTGGCCCGATGGATACCCGGTATCAGGCCAATTGTAAGACTTACTCGCAAGTCTTGCAATTACCTATTGCTACTTAATAGATAAATAGATATGCGAAAATACTATTGCCGATTATCGTAAACCGCAGGTGATCATAAAGATTTCCCCCCCGTCAAAAAAAAAAAAAAAAAGGTGATCATAAAGTTTGATGAATCGTAATACTTTTTACGACTGGTATTGTAAAAAGTATCAAGATTAACAACGATTCTTTTAAACTTAAAATATATATGCATGAGAACAAGATCAGCAGAAGAGCATTAAAATGTGCACGGCAACACTAACGACAGCCATTTTGCATTGTCATTTCAATCCTCGAGTAGTCCTAGATTTCAATATCAGTTGAATAAATTTGGCATTTTTCGATAGGTTGACCTGCCGTTGACTGTACATAAATATAAAAAAAACAAAATCTAATAAAAAAACTGCTAGACGCAATACTCTTATTTTTGCCCAAATCTTGCAGGGTCGGTCTTGGTCTTGTCTTGCTACAATTCGGTGGTGCGATCTGTGACTGTAAATGCGCTTGTGTTATTTGTTTTATTAACTTTATGCGGAGGGTGGTAAAATTAGCTGCATACAAAAAATATTCAACACAAGCGTAGCTATTTTGGGTCCTCAGCTCCACTGGGTACGCGAAGTAGCAAATTCACCTGAATCTTTTTTAAATTTTATAATACCAAGTGACGGGACGAACCAGTCGTGCGCCTTGTGGTAAGTGACACGCCTATCCATAACAGTTGTAATGCCACCCAGAGCTTTAAATCGCAAAGATTTTAGAGGCACGTCACCTTGAGACATAAATTGACAAGTCCCGTGTGTAGAGATGGGTCATGGATAAATATCATTGGGATAAATACTCAGGGTAAATATCCATTTTTACTCGATATTTATCCAAAAACATGGATAAATATTTTTTAATCGAGAGATTATTATTTATATTTAGTAAAACAAAGTATATTTTTAAAACACTGTGTACCTACACAATTATAAGCATTTATTTTCTATATCATGTGTTTTAATTAATAAATTTTGTGTGTGAAATGTGAAAGAGAATCCTTAGGCTACTTCAAGTCCAAACATGACTTTGTTTAGTACGCAGTAGACCTCAAGACCATAAAGTTGAGTCGCACTTTATTGACGCAAGATAGGTCAGCTCAAGGGTTACAGTTAAAATGACAACTTTCTGTCAATCGAATTTTTTCATACCACTCGGCTCGAAAAACGTAAGTAGAACAGTATTGTTACATAAAAGAATGGCAAAAACGTAATTATTTAATAAAAAATGAATTCTAATGAATTTTATTATAAAAAACACAAAAAAATAATTATCCATATTTTAGGATAAATACTCAGTAAAAACGGATATTTATTAGATATTTATCCTAAGACGGATGTTTATCGGGTAAAAACCCATCTCTACCCATGTGCCTGTAATTTCATCAGCACCCTTGCCATTCAAAACGCAGTAATGCTGACATTACTTATTATTATTTTCGTTTTCCCACGCACGATTGTTGTGTTTGTGCCACTGCAAAAATAGGAAACACGGAAAAATATTTTTTTTGTTAGTCTCTGTATAAATAGTGTGAGTAATAAACATTGTAACATCTCGAGTGTTACGGTCGTTGAGCACAGACGCGCAGGTTCACATCACGTAAGCGTAACGTTTGCGGTTTGCACATAGAGCTATGTTACTTGTTCTGTGATGAAGTAGTAGGTACAACAAATTTACTTCATATTTTACTACCACGATAGTCATGTTTTTTTACGAAAATACCTTGTTTGTTATTATTATTGACACATAGAACACCGCAAAGAAAAAATCCAGCATATACGCTGCTCTACAGGCTGATTTTAATTCAAATCAGATTGGATCTGATCGGGTAGCCCATCCGAGTCTCGAAATTAGAGATGTACTCGGTGTACTCGGCCGTTTTTTTACAACTCGTACTCGGCCGAATAACTCGATTCATGAGAAGAGTATATAATCAAAAGAGATTTATTACTAGAAATTCTAGGCAATTGCAACAATTTGTAGCAATTTAGTAATTTAAAAAGATAGTTTACATTATTAAGGTAAATGTCCCAGTGGTTGACACTGTCCCAATGTATGACACTTTTGCATTATTTCTCAAAAAATAAAAACACAAATATTGATATTACTCCAAAACCGTGTTAAATGTACTAGTAACGACATCTATGCTTTCGTCGATTCATTCAATATTTTTTGAATATGGCGAAAGTCTTTGCGAGCAGGTGATCGGAGTGTAACCTGTGTCGCTCTTGTTATAGAAATAGTTAAGACTTTGAGTAGTTTAAGTGAATTTATCATGCGGAATATTATTAATTACCGGTAAGTGTTTATTGAACTATTAGATAACACAGAAAAAACACTCAGAAAAAATTCCTTCGATCCGGTCGGATTCGAACCGACGTCTTCTTGCATACCGTGCCAGACGCTATACCAACTAAGCACGTAACGAACCAACGGACCTCACGAATTTTTCTATGTGCTTACGTCGTGTCTTTGTACTTGGTCTTTCAACGACTTTTTAGTCGTAATTGTCGTACTTTAGTGGTGTATATATATCCGTATACTTCCCACACGATAAGAGTGGTATGAGGCGGGAGTGGTGACACAGGTTAGCAGATTGAGACGAAATGCGCCTTTTATTTTTATGTCCCTGGAAGGCTTGCTTTTCTTCAGGAGACTCGTCGAGCTGCGCTG
>NW_020654422.1:12447578-12467456 GCF_003589595.1 Hyposmocoma kahamanoa
TTTTCTATGTGCTTGCGTCGTGTCTTTGTACTTGGTCTTTCAACGACGATAATTGAATATCAATTCAATAAAAAAAAATTAATTATTAGATAACTGTAAAAACAATTAACTTTGGGTGTATTTATTGATGTATATCGTTTATATTTTATTTTAGAGGCAAGTCAAACACTAGTGCAAAATTTCAATGTTTACTAGTAGTTGACATCCTTGTCAAGCACTCGTATATATGAATATTTTTTAAAACTTAATTTCGACCATTTGGTATGGCGGAGAACACAAGTTTGTATTACTCTGTTAATGACAAGTTTCTATGGGTAGTTTGAGTAGTGTTTGACATAGGTGTAAAAGACTGTTTTTCTATGGGGACCCAATAATTGACAGTTGTATATTGAGGTGTCAAACACTAGGGCGTAACTAGTGTCAATTATTGGTTACGGGTATTGTTCAATGAAAAAATGCCACTAAGGCTGTTGCCTTATTCTGATGATGACGTATTGAAGGCGGTAGACGAAGTATTAAGATGAATTCTTATCGCAGCAGCTGCGAGAAAATATGGGATACTGTATAAAATTTTACTAACTTAAAATTTCATTAACTTTTTATCAACATTTTAGTAACTCAATTTTATTTGAAATTTTGCACAGAGACTCTAGATGAAGTACGCATTATTTTGAGTCCTTTACTGTAACTACACCTTTGTGGTACATTCGTATATTTTCTATTTCTACTTTTTATTTTGTATGTTTTTGCACGCACTTACTTACCTTGACTACAAAGGTAAGTAAATACTTATTAATTTTAATAAAAGCATTTCGATTGGTTATGGTTTTTCTTATTTTTTAAATTCATTGTTATCAAGTGATTTATACGTATAATAATTATGAAATTTTACCATAACGTCCTGTCAAATACTGGTACTCCGATCTCACTGTGCCATAGTCAACTATTAGGATTTTAGAAATTTTGCCTGTCATACACTGGTAAAATTTTAGAGATAGTGGAAAACTGGAATATATTAAATGCCTATGACAAACCGTTTAATATGTTAACATGCCTAGGTAGTCATATGACTGGTAATTAAGTACTTTTTTTGTCAAAATACGTGATTTTCCGTCTAAAAGCGTTAACCACTTACCTTACACACCATTTACCTTAATATTTAAAATTTAACAAAGGCAAGTTATGATGTGGGAATACAAGGCTGTCTGCGCGTTCAAGTAATAGTCTGTTCCTTTTTTCTTTATACACATTACCCGCTTCGGAAAATAACCGCTCGCTATACACAGTGCTTGCAGGTGCACATAAAAACACTCGTGCTAACTGTGGCAGTTTTGGATATCTTGTTTTATACCCAGCCCACCATTGGAAAGGACTCTGCTCTCGCGACAATAAACTGTCATTGACATATCGGTTTAATTCTAGAGCAATGGGACTTTTATGATCATCGCGTTCCGGTTGTAATGAACCGAGTAACCCGGCCGAGTACTCGGCTCAGCAAATGTTAAACCTAGTAATGTTCGGTACTCGGTTATTCGGTAAAACTTGTACTTGGCGCATCTATACTCGAAATCAGATGGGTTTTCGAGCGAGAAGATGAACCTGATTCCTACTATATCTTTTTCATTTGTGAGTTAAATCAACTATTGTTCCGATTTGAAATGTCAAAGTTTTCGATCGGCCAGTTGTGAATCGCAATTATGCGCCTCGACTCGGAAGAGACGTAGTTTCCGATCGGGAGAGGCAATCAAAATCAAGCTGCTGATTCCAAAGTAAGTATAGTATAATAAGTTAGTACTAAAGCACTTGTGTTATGGAATATTGTACCACAAACACCCAAACCTGACAGAATACTGAAAAGTTAGTTTTTCTACATTGTCTCGGCCAAAAATAGAACTTGCGACCTCAGAGATGGCGATACCACAAAGATCGGGTGAAACCCACTCGACCACGGAGGTTGTCAATAAACTAAATTTTTATTATAATTAATACAATAATATATAAATTAATTGTTATTATTGACTTTCATTCATTTTTGACTTGCATATATTTTATGGAGGCTTAGAAATGTAAATTATGTAAGTATGACATTAACATGATTTATCGCTTTATTTTTGACATTGTTAATTTTTACTAATTTTTATTGTATTTTTTCTTTGCATGTTTACTAGTTTTTGACAGTTTTTAATTATAATATTTTGTACATTATGCGACCACCACTAATTATATTTGTATGTTTCGACGAAACTGTTAATGTATTGAACTGATCCGATGAATTTATTGTACCTACTTCCACAAATAAATCGATCTTTATCTTTAAAATTCCTATACAAATATAAAATTAAAATACAGTGAATAGCGACATCTCTAAAGATATCTAACTGGGTGATAACACTTTCATAGATTTCTCATAGATGCCGCTACGACTAAAAAGTCGTTGAAAAAACCAAATACAAACATACGACGCAAGCACATAGAAAAATTCGTGAGGTCCGCTGGTTCGTTCCGTGGCTTAGTTGGGTAAGCGTCT
This sequence comes from Hyposmocoma kahamanoa, assembly GCF_003589595.1. Taxonomy (NCBI): domain Eukaryota; kingdom Metazoa; phylum Arthropoda; class Insecta; order Lepidoptera; family Cosmopterigidae; genus Hyposmocoma; species Hyposmocoma kahamanoa. The sequence goes on from NW_020654422.1 coordinate 12,450,106, forward strand.
GACACGGTAAGCTAGAAGACGTCGGATCGAATCCGGCCGGATCGAAGAAATTTTTTCTGAGTGTTCGATCTTTGTATTAATAATTATAACAAACTAGTGGAATAATTTCACAAAAAATAATTCAATATCAATTCAATAAAAATTTCAAGATAACTTTTTATTGTTAGATCTTTTTGTATCTATGATGTTTTGTACGTGCTCGTATTTTCCGTTGTTTTAGCAAAGAACACGAGTCTTCTTATTAAACACCAGTGCTAAAAATGTGAAGACATTCGAATTTACATCTTCACATCTCCCAATTTACGTATGTTGCCAATTTGCGTTGAAATGCCCGTCTACACAGTTGTATGTGTGTGTGTGTGTAAGGGAAAACAGTGCCCTCTGCATGTCATTTGCAAGTGATACTGTTTCCCGTTACACAAACATTTACAGGGTAACTCGGAAGTGGTGGTCAAAATGAAATATAGTGCTCTCGATCAGGTTACACTTTCGCAGCTGCGCTACCTTATCATTGCAATAATCCTAAATTAAGTGTATTTGTAAGTACTCATAGTAGACATTTATCTAAGTTACGACTATTCACTAGAATTACATTTCACAAGCGTCTGAACTGTGAAACACAAGGAATGATCAAAAATCGGACAGAGAAGTCGAGTAGTTCAAATGCGTGGCCCCGACAGGTGAGCATCTGCGGAACTAAAGACCGTTGTGGTTCGTAGCGGTAAGACATAAATGATTTTATGTGTATAAGTATACCCAGAGTATTTACAACCTAACCCTGAACCTAAAACCAGTATATTTTAAGTAAAAATATCCTTTTGGTATGCATATATCATTTTGTTAAAAATTATGTATTGCCGAAAAAATACTATCAATAACAATTGCGAAAAAAATCATATATTACATTAAAGGCGCTTCTCACGGCAAAATAAAAATTGTTTTGGGGTACACTAAAAATCTGCTGAATTTTTGAACTATCAATTTCCGAATCTCAATTACGACAGTCAAATCGATTGGAAATGAGGAGAGTATTCCTACCTTCTCATTTCGTTTTGACCATCACTTCCGGGCCACACATACAAAAACGAAATTGTTCGGTAATCGAGGATATCAATGTAACAAAATATGTTAAATGATACAATATCCTAGTATCGCATATATCTGAGAAAAATATAGATGGTTCATAGTTACATTAAAACTCGTACTTACCTCCTTTAATATGTATTTCTGAATAGGCACGAAAAAAAGAACGACTAGAAATAATTTTATATAACAATCTGTGATTAACGTTTATTTTATAACTAAAATAGTATAAAATAAACGTAACCTTTGGTCTGGAAATTATATTTTAAGCTTTAATTATTCGATATTGCGCTTAAAAAATTAAAAAAGGGATTTCGTCCAAAAACGGCCTTACGATGTTATCAAATTTAGCCGGCGATATTATTCAAACCCGTGCATAGACGCTGTAGGGTTTAGATTCGTATGAGTTTTGTGCTCAGTTTTCTGTTCGTTTTCATGAGTGGTCTACTTACAGCGTTCACGGCAATTATAGCTAATTAATCAATTTGCCAGTTCGTTGAAAATGTTAGCAATATGTAGGTACCGTGCAGCATAACTAAATAAGTATGCATTTTTCCTGTTTAAGACTCAATTCATATTGCGGTGAAACGGAATGGAAGGGAATTTTTGTAACGATATTGTACATAGCATAATGAACTTTATGGTCGATTGTGTAACGTACCAACTAGATACGAGCCAAACTCTTCCGCAGAATGTGCGAGCATTCTCGAGCATGCGCGAGAGTTCCGCGTTACACAATTGATCATAAAGTTCATTATGCAATGTACAATATCGTTACAAAAATTTGCTGCCATTCCGTCCCTCAATATATTTAGCCTAAGGCAACGACGACAATTCCATAATTCGCTGTGGCGATCGTATACACAGGGTGTCTCATCACGTAATGAAAAACTAAAAGCAATGGCATATGAACCAAGTTAAACAATTTTCATCACCCATAATTACCTAATTGATTTCCAGTCTACCCTATAATCAAGTTTTGGCATATCAAGTATCATAATTACCACCTAAGTACTCATATCTCAAAGGGGATGACGTACGCAGCTCTATTTAATGAGCTTCCGTTCCTTGAGCGTACGGCCGCCCGTATCGGTAGGTAGATACATTTTATAGAATGTACTCATTATTGTTTACGTATATGTACTTAGATACCATTCGTGTCAAAAGTCGGTGTATAAAATATTTTTGAACATAAATTCAATTTGCACTTTTCATAACTTTGGACGAATACAATTGGAATGAAAATTTGTTTGAAAGGGTTGACAGTTATTAAATATTCCGATTTCGATTATGACGCTGACTGTACTTTCATGTCGATGTGCTCTGTCGGGGGAGTTGGAGGATTATAAACTCTGTCATGCGAGCTTCGTTAATAGGTGTCACAGTTGATTTCACTCCTGCAAACGTGCAAAACGAGCGGAAAACCCGATATGCGGAATATTAAGATGTTTTGTGAATTATTTTCACACAAGATTTTGAATAAAGAAACATCTATAGACAATGACTTTAGGGAAGATTTTAATTTTTAAATTCCTACACTTTCTCACTGATAAAGACGTTTTATATTTTTATGACATTAATTTGTAAGAGTAATTAATTACTTTTCGTAGGTACCTCGTTCTATGAAATAACAAAGGTTCCGATAAACAAATGAAATTGCAGCGAACTAAGGCTAACTTTTTGTAATACGAAGTTACGTTAAAATGAGTTACTGAAAAATAAACACATTGTATTTTTTTCATGAAGTGTCAAGTGAAAGGACGAACAAGTCGTGCACCTGGTCTAAAGCGACATGCCTGTCCATAGCAGCTGTAGTGCCAATGAGAGCTTTAAATCGCATATATCTGAGGGACATTGCCACTGTGTCTGTCACCTTGAGACATAAGTTGAAGCTATCACCAGCACTATTACCCTTCAAAACCGGAAAGCAGTAATGCGACAGAAATAGATACAGTGGCAGTATTTTCCTGGAAGAACTCTTTCACAAGGAGCTCTACTGGTACTAAAAAAATATGCCGACAAATTTAATCATATTTAGCAAACTTGTTCAAATTACAATTCTACGAAAAAAACTGTACTTTCCAATAATACACTACCGAAATAAATACTAACTTACCGATATATCTCCCATATTGTCACTGCAATTTTCGTATCATGGATTTTATAAAAAGTGATTTACGATAAAAATGGCTGACAATAATTTTCGGTAAAATATAAATTAAGTAGCAAGATTTTTCGGAACTTTCATCATTTAATTTGGTTATTTCTGTATTTTTATTCGCACAAAAGTTTTGAGTAGCAATAACGCAATAATATACATAATTTGAATAAATTCATTCTTAATTTACTTTTCAGAGCCTTTATTAGTACCCGTATGAAATTACATAATATGTACGTGCTGTGTCCCATCTGCTATGTATAATCATTATAGTAAATCAGGGATCTAATAACTGGATAACAAGAAACATTTTAAAATCCTTTGGAAGGCTTGTAAATATTTACAGTTTGCTGGTAAAATTTAATTAAGTCAGCTAATTAAAGAGCTCCACTGCCGCGCAGTTGGGGTCTAAGCAAATTACACAAGCACATTAATCAAACCTCGGAGCTGGTAATAGCAAGTTTATGTTAATTTTTACTTATGCGCTGATTATGCTTGGAAAGAATAAATGTGGTTTATGAGTTGCCCTGTGAGATGGTTAGCAAAACAAATAAAGTTGTCTGTTGCCGTTATTGTAGTTAATAAACGCCAGAGGTACGCAATTCTTTAAGTTTATGGTCATCGAATTATACTGCCAGACAAAGCCCGATTATTATTCTTCGTCTGCTTCTTCTTCTCAATATATTATTGATTTCTCTGTTGGATGTATGCCTGTTGGTATGATTTCTACTGTCCTCGGTTTGCGGTGATTCTGTTCCAGGTCGATGAGAATTTCCAAAAGAACATAAATTGAATTACTTTACTAATTAGGTACTTTCATTATCCAAACATCCTCTAAATTGATCATACTCATTCATTATTTACGCGATTGTTTGTCGTTTATTCTCGGAAACTGAATATTTAACTTATTTTTCTGTGGTGGATATTCAATGCCAAGGTCTATATATTTTAAATAGAGGATGCACTTATGGAATTATCATTTAGTATTTAAGTACGTTCAACGCTACGCTATTAGCATTTTGTATGAATTTAGGGATTATAATTAATTGGTTGTTTTAATTAATCTTACCTTTTAATTGTTTTCTTAATCTCGTTTAATACTATATTGGGTATAATAAATTAGGGAGAACCCTCTGTTACGATAACCTACTAAAATTCATTTCGTCTTGATCCGCTTTTCAGGTTTACTCCGTGCTACGCCAAAGTAATGTATCGCTACGAAACTTAAAAATTTTCAATAATTTTTGAGAAATAGCATTGGTATGAAACTATTTTCCGGATTTAAATCACGTATATTTGTTTTTTCAAACAAACCAACGTTTCGGGCCCTTTATAGGTCTCAAGGTCCCATGGTCAACCGTGACCGTAGGACCTGTAAAGGGCCCGAAACGTCGGTTTGTTTGAAAAAACAAGTATACGCGATTTAAATCCGGAAAAATAGTTTCATTTCCTAAGTGTAACAATCTCGAAAACCTAAGAACTCGATAAATAGCAATGATGTTGATTTTTTGTTTTAGGTTCAGATTGTCTAATTTAAAAATACTCTTTTAATTTCCCATGTTCGTTGAGATAAATTCTGTTCCAAGAAGAGTTGGGCAAGTAATAAAACTCAAAAGTAATTTCTCAGGTGGTCGGTGGAAAGTGTGAAGTTCCAACTAAAGGCACAATGTGCAAGTTTCCGAGGTATTATTACTTGAATTTAGAGCTTGGACAGAGCATCATTAATTCATTTCGGAACAGCCGGGAAAGACTTTGAACACTGCCTTTACAGTAAAGTTCATTTGAACTAACTTTTTAGATTATAACATCAAAGTCATGCACTGTGTTTTATGATTTTATTACTTTCTTTTGTATCAAATAGGTTAGTTACAACAATTTAAAAAATTGGGATGTAGAAAAATCAACAATTAATATGACTGTTCGTGTGTCAGCAGTTTGTAATAATTTTTGTTATACAAGCAAATAGTGTTGGGCCCGATCTCTATTATCAGTTAGAGATCGAGCCCAATTCAAACACTTTGTTTGTATAACAAATGTTAAATGAAAGAAGTGTCAGGTTACATTGTACTAATTACTATTGCTACAATCGATTGCTAATTACCTGAAATACAGGATTCTCATAGTTCAGGCATGTATTATATGTATTTTACATTGATTCGCAAGTCTTTACTTTTCCTTTGCACAATAAGTTGTTCAATAAACAATTTTATTTATTTATATACTATGCTTGAGCACAAATGACATATCGGCAAACATATCAGGCCTATAAAACGTGTTTGAGGATTTTCTTCTCACGTAACATGAAGGACTGTTCTTCTATATAGATAGATCATCAAATGAAACAGTGATATATTGCACAATATTTTTTACATCGCTAGAGAGTACAGTTGAAATAACACTATGTCTGAGCACAAATTACACTTCGGCGAACACCTCAGGCCCAAAAGGCGCACTGAAGAGCCTCGATTTAACTTCGCGCTATTATTTTTTCGATTTAGATTGTCAAATAAAACAAGTCGGTTGACATATTGTACAGTATTTTTATATAGTCAGTCGCTAGAAGCTAAGGTACAAATAACATCACGTCTGAGTACAAATGACGTTCCGGCGAATACTTTAGGCTCAAATGGCACGTTTGAGAATCTCGATTTAACTATACACTATTATTTTATCGATTTAGATTGTCAAGTGGAACAAGTGGTACATTGCACTATGTATGTTACATTGTCTGTTACTAGAAGTTCAGGTACAAATAACACCACCATGTTTGGACACAAATAACACTTCGGCGAACACCTCAGGCCCAAAGGGCGCGTTCGACGGGCGTTGTTAAGCCGCTTATATTTACTGATATTGATATAGGCAAGCGCCAAGATGACAATTACGGGATATGCTCCAGTATCTGAGTCTTGGACGTAGATTTTCTAGAAGGTGCATAACATGTTTATTCATGACAGGTCTTATTATTTACAATATTGCTGGTAAATTCTGTGCTACTATTATAATTATTGCGTGGTTTCAAATTTGGAAATTTCCTGTACTATGACTACCAGAGCTACGAAATTCACTCTGGCGCATTTCCCAGAACACCCAGTCCAGAAACAATTTAGAAAAGTAAATTTCCCAAATCGGTTTTACCGGGAATCGAACCCAGGACCTCTATGTCCAGTGCCCACAGTACAAATCGTTGGGCCACCCAAGTAGCAAAAAATCGAACTATTACTTGCCACGCTTCCCTTTAGTACATCAGTTTCAAAGCAATAGTGTAGTATGTGCAAGTAAGTTTTTAATTACTGTTTTGTCTGAAGAGCGAAGAATTAGTTCGTTCTGTGATGGTTTAATTTGTTTTAAACTTTTTTTTATTAGATGAATCTTTGGCTGAGCCATACACGGTCTGCGAGATGTCAAACAAGATTATTAGTGCTCCCAATTTTTATAGGTCAGTTTATTCATCAATTATTCCATAATAAGCTGTGACAGTTAACGGTTTGACCTACCGTCTCTCAAGCAGAGTGTCGTGGGCTCCAATCCGGGTTTGCACTTCTGAGTTTTTTGGAATATAATTTGTAATTTACCATAAGCTTTCCGGTAGAGGAAAATATCGTGGGACCGCGTAGGAAACGTAGCCCAAGTTCTTTGGTTGTAACCATAATAATATAGTAATATCTGTGCCACATAAAATGAATTAAGAACACAGCTATAATATTTAATCGTTAAGCCGAGGTAAAAGTACCTCACGAGCGCATTTGTCATTTCCAGTAGAACAAGTGATCCCTGAGGCCAATAAGAGCGGTGCGACACAACCGCCGAATTTCCCTGAGGCACCATTCACAACAACCTCGAAGAAGAATAACCGACTCGAATGCAAAATGAAAATTATCATACAAATTCTCTTTCTTGTATGAACAGTATTGTCGTTGAATAAGTATGCAAAAATATGGAAGCTCCTTTGCCTTTTAGATGTTAACGCGAAAATACGCAGCCCAATGTGCCATGCATAACGTGCGTTACTTTATAACGAAATTTTGAGTTGGTTACGATTTGCATTTGCTATGTAAATAATCTTGATTCCTATACAGCGAAAATTTCGTAAAGCATTCCGAATATGATGTCAAGCTTGATCTTTGTACCGTTATGGTGCCTTCATCATCACCATCATCTACAGCCCGAATACATCTAGTACTTTTTTATGATATAAAGTAAAGAGACAAATAACTTGTGCGGTCGGTGGTAAGCGACGCGCTTATCTATGATATTTCGTCGGCTACTTTCTCAAATTCGTAAAGCACAAAGTTACTGAAATGCAATAAAAGGATTGTATATACAAATTTTGCAGGCTGATTTCACATCACATTTCCTTCATATTCACACACAGGCTTTTACCTATTCTTAAAGTAATGCATCAACATCCTTGATAAGAAATTTAAACGAAATAGAAAGTTTTGCCATCTCCTGAAAAATCACTCTTTATAAGATACGAGTATGAGAAAGTAAGGCATCGATTTGCAGTGCCACTGAGACATTTAAATAGCAAACATCTGAGGTACACCGTCACCTTAAGCCATAAGTTGACAAGTCCTATTTGCCTGCAATTTCACAAGTACTCTTACCCTTCAAAACCGGAGCACGGTTATGTGAGCATTACTGCTTGGCGGCAGAAATAAGTAAGGTGGCAGTGCTACCCTGGAGGAACTTCCTTCACAAGGAGCTCTACTGCTACTAAAACTATAATCCTTCGCTAGCTTCACTCATCTCTAGCCAGCAACGATGTTATCTACCCATCTCCAGGATGTCCAACGTTTTTGTAACAGCTTTTTAGCCATCATTCGGTTATCCCCTGACTGCACCTATCACGCCTCGCAATCCTGCCCAGTTTCATTTGAGCTCCGTTATCCTATCTTACACGTCTTAGATAATTCTTAAAAAGATAGAAATAGAGATGTGATAAGGTCTAAGAAATATTGTCTGTTCGTTTTAAATAGATATCTTGTTTATGTCTCCATGTGGCGGGCGCAGTGGCAGTTCCACTCAGATGTTTGCGATTTAAAGCTCTGAGCAGCACTGCAACTGTTATGGACAGGCGTGTTGCCCGTCACTTGCTATCACAAAACAGTGAATTGATTGTGTTATACCATTGAAGACTATTGAATAAAACGAAATGAGAATGATAAAGGTTGTATTTCCCCATTTCTACTTAACAATTTACATTTAAGTTCCGTCAACTCCACCACAACTACAAATTAATGAATGAAAAATTTAAGAAAAGGAAACGTTATAAATAATAGAACTAAGAGAAAGATACGTCCAGCAACATTTTTCTTGAAACAAAGTAAATTGTAAACTACTCTTAACTTATTTAAGTACTTCTTTCTGTAGGCAAAGCAATTTTTCATAATTAAAAATTATGTTTATACAGTTGAAAAGAAATGTTGATGAAACGGTGTTTTAGCTTTTATGCCATCGTGCCCACCTACGTACTTCAATGTCTATATTTATCCTTTGATATAACTTATTTATGAAAATGATGATTAGGAAATGAATTTGATTTTTTTTTCAAACCAACATTTCGGGCCCTTTATAGATCCTACGGCCACGGCTGACTGATTGAGTGACTGATCTCAGTATAGAGTTCTAAAAAAACCGACCTCAAAAGTCATTCATTCTCTAGTTTGCCACCCTTAGAGGTGGAATATTTTCTTCTAACTTAAATGGGACCACTCTTGAGGTACCCTCATTGCAACAAAAAAGAATCATCAGAATGAGTTCACAAATAGCCAGTCAAAATCAATTCACAAATAGATAAGCCGGTGTTATCGCGTAACATACATACAACAAATAAAAAAACGTACAGTTGAATTGAGAACCTCCTCCTCTTTTTGAAGTCGGTTAACAAATATGCGAATTTAGATCTGAAAAAATAGTCTCGTTTCCTATGTGTCACAATCGCGAAAACCTAAGAACTCGAATATAATGAATTTAAAAATAGGATTTAGTTTTGTTTAGCAATAGCAGAAATATTAATTATAGTGGCTTCTTCAATACCCTCCAGTCTATTGTGTCTTCAATTACTAACCTTCTCTGTTTAGGCGAATTTTAGAAGTTTAATTAAATTATTAATGTAGTCAAATGTTTAAGTAACATATTTCGTTTTTATTTACAACTTTTAAGCCGTCATTGTCATCTAAACTTTTCAAAACATGCAAATTGGTTCGTGAAACGACTACATCTCAAGTTCAGATGCGAAATCATTGCAATAAAAAACAACTTTAGCTAAGTTTTAATTCCGCTAAGCATACTTAAATACGCAGAGGAAAAAAAAATGGAAAATTTGGTGCGAGTCGTGAGCGAGGGACCGGTTATAATAAAAATACGATGACATGTCTCTTCAAATTGCTTTAACAATTTCTAGATTAACTGTAATATACACTGCTCGTTTCTAAGATATTGATAAAGATTGAGTTTTTGTTGAGCGAGAAGTGTACAGAAAATTAAGTAAGGTGATCGTAAACGGTGGCGAATAGAATCACAAAGTTGATATTGTGTGCGTGGACATCCACCAAGGGACGGGCGGCTGAAGTTTTTCACAATTTTTGGCTTAATCTTACAAAGAGGCAAATTTGGGAACTCATTAGACCGAAAAATGTTTGGGAAACACATCGTGCGCCAAATTAAAAATTTCATCCAAAAATTGGTGCGCGTCGTAAATGAATCAAAAGTCTTAATAGTGTTAATCAACGTTGGATTTCGTTGATTCGTCGGATCCCTTATTTAGGATTCAGGGCATTGTTTGTCTATTTGTCTCGATGGTCAGAGCGAGGCAATTAAGTGGTTCGCAGCGTTGGGCGTAGTTAAACATTTACAACTTCTTTCCGGGGCAAATAAGGATGACTGCTACGTATTTTATCGAATTTAGGAAATTGCAAGCATTTATCTTTCATTAAGTTCAGTTCTTTGGATTTCTAAGAAATTTATAAGAAGGAAGATAAATAAGAGGGTCCCACAATAAATAGTCTCTCAATTCTTGGGATTATTTATAATTTATTGTATTGGGAGCAACAATGCTTTAATAACTTGTATTGCGGGTTTAGTTTAATAAAATAGATGGATGTAAGGTAAGCAAAAATTTATAAGAAGAAAGATAAACAAGAGAGTCCCGTAATAAATAGTCTCTCAATTTTTGGGATTATTTATAATTAACTGTATTGGGAGTAGTAAGGCTTTAATAACTTGTATTGCGGGTTTTACTTAATAAAGTAGAAGGATGTAAGGTAAGTACAAGCCTGACTGCAGAAAATAAATCTGACGTTTCTCTAAGAATTTCGTGAAATTTGTCTATTTACAAACAAGCATTTTATATCAATGCTCTCTTCAATTCTCTGTACACTCTTGTTTCTATTCGAAAAATCTAGTCTCTGTCAACTCGCATTTACGGTATATTATAAAAAATATTTAATATTATTTTAGGTCATTAACACTAATTTAGTACATTAACGTACAATACAAAGTTGCAGCTGCCTACTTGTTGCCGAAGGATGTCCGTAAAGCTGAAATCCTATTCTTGAGATAATAAATCGTTATTATTAAAACACAGGAAAACAAAAAGCACTCATAAGCACTCAGACGTTCCATAATCTTTTGATCAAGTACTTAGACATGAAAATTTTGTATGGAATAACTATATTAAACTAATTAATTATTTACTTACAAATTGTTATGTCACCTGAGAAACATCTGTACCTATACAAAAAAAGATGGGGCAGACACTAATCTAACCTTGTAATAGATAAGAATGATATGCGTATCTATTATATAACATTTTCATTGCGTTTTATTTCTTTATGTTTTATTTTCTTTATGTTTTCTTTTGTAATTACAACGAAAAACAGAATAACAAGTCACTTGCGTGTCTGTCCCTGCCTGCGTTATTATATAATATGCAGATATACATTTTGAATTTGTTTTGTATTGTTTCAAACTTATGTACTTATGCGTAATACTCTTGGTATAGGTAATGAAAACAGATTTGGTTCGAAATATTGTGGGGAGTACGGCTCGTAGTTGGGCAGTGTTTTTTGTAGATAGTCCATTCTGAGAGCTAGCACGATAGGCTAAAGCTAGAGCTTTATGTCGCTCTCTAGCAAATCGTGCCCTATCGTACTAGCCCTACTGTTGAAAAATATAATCGAGAAAATTCTCTACAAAAGCAAAATATACACGTTCTCCACTAACACTCAAGAGTTTCTCTTGCGAACTGTAGACTACAATGTTACAAAGATATATTTGCAGATGGACAAATTCAGAAGTAGCATTTTATTACGAAAATGTAAATGGTAGTGCGAAGATAACGCTACTTTTGTCTGCATTTATAAGTCTGTCATGCTGTAAGTGACGAACTAACGAACACTGACAGGCGAGAGTTGGTATAAAGAGTTGTTAGTTGTTGATTCTACTTTTATTGTTAAGTTACAGTATAAAGATAGTTATGGAGAGATCTTGTCTATGGCAGTATCATGAACTGTCTTTTTAAAACTATAGACTATTAAAAAATTGAAACCTCCAATCTACAATAGTTTAAGCATAGTGTAACAAGACAAATAGTATAACTTCCTCCTTTTCAATAATTTGGAAAAAAATAAGGTTATCTCAGTGTAATATTGAATTAACCTTTTTCGAATGCTGTACATTTTTTATATTGATATTTTAATACCAGACTATTTTATATCAAACTAACAAACAATCTTGAGTCGGATAGCAATTCAAACGACGAAGCACATATCGCATTGTGAATATAATAGTGTATTAATTCAAAAAGGGTATTTTCAGAGTTGATGAAAAACGAATTATTCACTTCCCGTAAAAGATTCAGAAAAGAACATGTTAAAGTGTAGGTTAAAGTTTATTACAGACACCATTGACTTACAATTATAGACACGTAAACTTTCTACTTGCCAAATATGTTGAAAAATAAAAGGGAACTAATAATTTCCTATTTTTGAGAAGGACTGCCTTGTCCAGAACTAGCTCAAAGAAGTTTGTCGCATTTTGAGTTAAGTAGATATCTTTTAATAATTTCTTACAATATTCTAATAACGGTTTTCTTGGTGTGTATTTGATTCTCTACACACCAAGTGTTTATGTAATTGTATTTTGAGGTACAACACAATTGTGATAACAGCGCGATATGTCGGATGCTGTTGTGTCTTCTCTAGCTTTTTCTGATAATTCGGAAGTATTTGCCAGTTCATCATTATCGTTGCGATCGAGGAGACATCTGAGATCCATGTCGCGTTCACGTAGCCGTGTTCGTAGTCGCGGTAGAGCTTCAAAACCCGTCTGGCACCTTCACTCCGTTCACAAGTCCTCAGTTAGAATTAGCCAGAATACTAATGATAAACAAGATAATTGGTCGAAAGATTTTTCAGAATTTAGTGTTTGCATCCCGCTATATACCGATAGATACTACAGAATGGGAAAGGTATATATTCTACCAGTAGTAGATAAGATAAAGATAAAGAGATTTGTAAGTCAATGGATAAAGATAAATTTATTTCAACATAACTTAATCTAAATATAAGTAAAAAAAACAAAAACAATTGTAAGGGAAGCTAATATATAATTGGTAAAAAAAATAAAAAAATAAACCACCTTAATTATTATACTAATCATAAAGCTATACAATTAATTATTAGAAGCCTACCAGTATAGTTGCGATGCCTAAACTAAGTATATTATTACCTGTATCTTAAGCATCTAGTTTGTGCACAGATTCATTATATTAGGGCTTAAAAACAAAATAGCTATATTTAATTAAGAATAAAACAATTAGCTTTTACAATATAATTGTAAAATTGTTTTTTTACAAAAAAATTATGAAATAACTTCTAGTAAACCTTCTGTTTCATCATAGTTTTTATTTTTAAGCCAGCGTTTGACGGTCTTTTTACATCCCATCTTATTCAAGGCGTGAAAATGCAATGTTGAATTTAATTTGAAGTAAAGGAATGTACCAAGGAAGCAGACGAATCTATGAGAGTGTGATGTGCGAAGTTGTTCACGAGAAGAGAAGGTATTGAGTCGTCTTTGGTAGGATGAGGACTTAGACTCAAATGGAATAATTGAGTGTTTTTTCAAAATTATTTGCAAGATAAACAGCTGCCGCACAGAAAGGACATCGCACTCGGCTAGGAGTTTGTGGGTAGGGTAGCAAAAAGGACGGAAGTTGCTGACTTTGAGAATAGCTCTCTGCGCCTTTTCTAGGTTTAACAGAGTTGTTTTATGTGCGCCGCCCCATGAAGTAATGCAGTAAAGTAGCAATGATTGACAGAGGGCCAAGTATACTGATTTGAGTAATTCACCGCTAGCCTTCTTAAATTTTTAAAAACATATATTAATTTTCGAACTCTAGCAGTAAGCGCTACAACATGCTGTTTGAAATTGAGATGTTGATCGATTATGACACCTAAATATTTAATATTGACTGTGCTGTCCAAGTTTGGACAACCACTGCCGCAAACTTGAATCCTTGGACTGGGTCAATGATGAGCTACTATTGAGAAAGTATTCTCGACAGGTTGAGAGAGGATGTTGTATGAGAATGTCATATATTTGGTTTTGTCAGTATTAAGTGTAAGTGCATTTACTGTGAGCCACTCGGTTACCGAGTTAAAACCAAATTGGGCTTGTGTGAATACGTCTTTCCAACTTGAGGCACTGAGAAGTAGGACTGTATATATATAGATATATCGATGAAGATATTCTTGTTCTGTTAATCTCTTACGTTAGTTCCTATTTTAAATTTAATAAAGTTTGTACATTAGATTAATAGTATTAACGTCTAAATGATAGACGTAATATCGCGTTTTTTCAGAAGAAATATTTATATTTTGTTCGTTTTTTTGAGTTTGTGTTTAAAAAGTACATTCTGTGTTTTTTATTTTCAATAAATAATATTTTATTCAAGTATTTATTTCACTTAATTGTTAATTAGTCCATTTCGAACGATTGAAAATTTTAAAAGGACATCTTAATATAGTGCTTTTGTCCTACATATAGGACATAGGGAAAATCCGATTTTTCCGAACAAATATTTTTCCCATATTTTCTAAAATATTAACAACAATCCCTGAAAGTTTCATAAAAATATTCTATAAAAAAGTCTCTGAGTAGGCTGGAGGTTAATGTAAACAGAACAGCCATATTTTATTTACTATGCTCCCCGAATTTTGTGAAAAAAAAAGAAACAAAACTACGTCTATTACGCCATCATGCGCAAAAGACGTATTCGCTGCTCTGCAGACTGCGGGCCAGCGCCAACTCCATCCTTATGACTGTGATAGGGAGATATGATTCCCCTATTACACGCCAATTCCGTCACGTGCTTGTTGACAGAAGGTATTTGTAAGGAAAAGAATTTGCTGACAAACACAATCAAATACTAGTATTAGTATTATTTCTGTTCATGTTTCTTCTTTTTCTTTTTACTAACATAGCCACTAAGAAAACTGTTTCTAACCAATTTATGGACCCCGTTGCCAATAAAATAAAAAAAAAACAAAATAAAAACAGAGATGACCCAAAAATTTATTTGGTGTTGTGTTCATGATGCTATCGATTTGACAGATGATGAATTGGTAAAAACAGTAGTTGAAATGGCAAACTAAATACGTACCAATTGCCTTTCGCATTACACTGCCTGAAGTAGGGTATAATACGTCACTCGTCAAAGGTTTTATGCAAAATGGATAAGTGATAGTGTGTATTCTTTGTGCACCTATTCAAAATTTCATTTCTATTTCATTATCTCTACCCCGACATTGTTCACAAGATATTCCAGTCGATAGCTTTCCTCATCAAACCAGTGGTTACTATGGCATCGACCAAACGGTATCCTATATCGATAAACTTCGGGCAAATTTCTTTAAAGTCTTCTCGACTAGTCGGCCGGAATAAATTGATCCGATCCAATGCGAGGTACAGTCGTGTGCATTAATTTATTATGAATCGACATTCGTTCAGAAAACTTTTAATGACATTTTTTTAAAGTAAGTACGTAATATTACGTGGAAGGCAAGATCTTGTTCAACTCAATTATCACTACTTTTGTTCAAATGCTGGGTTGGAACTTTACGTTTTTGAAGAACCTCACAATATTTTTTTCTAAACGGAAGCAAGCACGCAATTGGTACCCAATTAAATTAGATGTCTTAGTAAACGCAGTTGCGTGACCTGCAATAATATTTATTTATACATGTATTTTACTTACTAAAGTATTGTACCATATGTACACACAAGTACCGTGGTACGTACTCAAATTGGCATTAATAAAAAATACTAACAGTTTTAAGTAAGACCATTAAAAATCGCGAGTATTATGATTAAAATTATGTCTTGTTATTTGATCCGTAAATGTGTTTACGTGTAATCTTCAAGTCCTTCTAGTTGTAACCTTCAGTCGCTTTTAAATACAGTTTTATATAGACTTTTCAGATTATTTTTGCATTGATCAAGTGTTTCCAAGAAGAAGTGTACACTGAGCTATGAGAGACGCAATTTCTGGAGGCTCACAAAAGAAGGGCACCGTCGGAATTTAGATTAAAAATGATCCACTCAAGTGCAGCCTGCCGTGAAATGTAGCGCGATATTAATTTATTCCTTCTGTTGTAAACAAGGCCTAAATCTCTTTAAACCTTTTGTTCTTTAAATGCTTAATAATATAGTAAAGCTCTGTTCGAGTATTTAAATTTACTCTGCTAATGTACCTAGTCTAATAAAAGTTATGCTTCAAAATCATACTTTCCCAGTGTCATCATAACTTTCAGTTTAGACTGAATCAGACAGATCACGATGCGGCTGACAACCATTAACTTCTCGCTTACTCCTTTCCATTTACATTTTCATTTCTAAACTGTATAATAATTCGGATTTTCTGAGCTTGTAACGTATTTATTTTGGGTACATGAAAGCAGAATGGAGTATACAATTTTCCATTGGAGAGAAAAGGACAAGTGCTTAGTGTGTAATATTTTGCTTAGGAAGGTAGGTAGGTAGGTAGGTAGGTAGGTAGGTGTGTGTTATATCACCGAAGAAAATTGGTAGACGTTTTTTAAAAGTGTTACATAATGTTGTGTCTTTATACAGGGTGTAGTCATTAAGTATGCCCAGGTGATTATTCCATAAATATAAGAGATATCAAAATAACTTTAAACTGATGTCGAAAGTACGTTTCCTAATGAGTAAATCGACATCAATCACTTTTTTTAAATAAAACTAGAAATATCCAAAATTTTTATTTTAAACGCTCCCATACATTTTATAATGACATTCGTAGAGAGGCTTTAGTTTTCTTACTGTAAGAGGTAACAAAACTGCTATAAATAAAGTAATAAAACTATTTTTTAATTGAGTAAAAGTATAATGTCATTGTAAATTATTTGGTCAAGTAATTTTTATGGACAACTCACAGTCCATAAAAATTAATAATATTGATCAAATTTTTTTTGTGCTGATCGACTCAGTTTTATGTAAGGATCATTTCATTGTGTGGGACGAAAAAAATCGGGACAGCAGAAGTTGGTCAAATTTGATCAAATGTAAAAAATAGTCATTTTAATGTAAACATGTGTAACATGTTTGTAATATTTTACACGGTCGCTAGCCAGTGTTAATGTTAAGTCATGGTACAACTCCTGGTGTTGCTTTACATTATGACCGTTAGCGCTGGTTTATTGAATTTTATACAACGCTGGCATTTCTTTTTATGATATGATGAAATGTATCAAGTCATCTCTACAATTATAAATATTTCTAATATTCAAATGATACTTAATTTATAAAAATCGGTCCAGGGAATTAGGCTCTACGTATATAAGTATATATATGCGTAAGTACGCGTTGTATGCATTTTCTTCTCTGCTTTACTGTAGTTTGGTAATAATCGAGGTTAATAATTGTAAGTCGTTAGTTCAATGTGCAAATATTAGTTCGATTATAATTAATAATATAATGTATACAATAATATAATATAGTATAATATAATATAATATAACATAACATAACATAACATAACATAACATAACATAACATAACATAACATAACATAACATAACATAAC
>NW_020654422.1:12472456-12506566 GCF_003589595.1 Hyposmocoma kahamanoa
AACATAACATAACATAACATAACATAACATAACATAACATAACATAATATAATTAATAATTAATATATGTATACGAAAATAATTTCTTAACCTTAATCTTTTATTAAATTTTCTGAACTGAATCGAACTAATATTTGCACCTTGAACTAAAGATAACATTTTAGTTTGACTTTGAAGTTACAAAGAAAAAACTTCATAAGCAATAAATTCAACCATAACAAAAATTCAACCTATAGTGAACGCAAATTTAAGCAGGTACAATCAGAGTTAGAAGTAATTTCGAATGTTTGTAAAAGAAGTTACCTAAAGTTTAAATTTGGTATTTTGTGTACAGGCATTCTTCGTAATAGACGGTGTGACGACTTGAGGGCCTTGAAAGACATACGTAGAGGAACGTGGTGAATACATGGTTTGTTAATAAAATCTATTGAATAACGCGTAAGTATGTGTTGCCTAGCTCAATCGCATTTTTTTATGATAGTAAGTGACGGGGTAAATAAGTCGTGCGCCTGATGATAAGCGACACGCCTGTGCATAAAAGTTGCAGTGCCACTCAGAGTTTGCGCGTGTCACCCTAAGATATAGGTTGACAAGTCCCATGTGCCGCAATTGCACCTTTACCTTTTAAAACCAGAACGCAGTAATGTTCAGATTAGTACTTAGCGACAGAAATAGTAAGGTTGCCACCTATTTCCCTGGACGAACTTTTTTATAAGGAGTTCTACTGCTACAACCGTTCTTTAAATACCTAAGTAAGTAGTATGTCCCAACATCTATCGTCAATCTACATGTCATGAAATAATTATTTTAGGCGTTGGGTCTAGCCGAAAAATTAAAAAGAATAGAAAGATTTGTTTCTGCCTTTGATTCATAAAGTACGAAAAAAAATTCTTTGACTATATAAGGTCACGGGTCGGCAATGTTTTTTTTCTAAAATTGGGTAAAGTCATAAATAAGACGTGTAAGAGTGACCATTACTGTCTTCGTTTTCTTCCGGCCAAACCACAAAACGATAACATAGAGTTAGGCAAAAAATAATAGGGAAACTAACGACGATGAAACTCGGGTTTGTTTGTTTTGTTTGAAATGAATTAAATGAATGAGTAAAATAAAATGATACGAAATTTTCAATAGATCTATATACCTTACCAAAAAGAGATTTTAGAAAAATGGTTTATGACATTAGGATGGACTAATTTCGTCAATACGTAAGTTTGTAAAGATTCTCGGTGTGGTAGGTGCATGCAGCTTAATTTTATGTCGCTTTAAGTACTATCCAGAAAAGAATTTTTTTTATTTTTGAGATAAGTAAAAAATTTGCAGAAATTACTTACGAGCATTTTCTAGTTTGTTACTGTATGAACAAGTTGCAGTATTTCACACGTTAAATTCATGTCCTAATTGTCTAAACCTAAACTAATCCTATTGTTTATAATTTACTTACTTATATTTTGTTAAATTTTAAGTTATAATTTTAGTCTTAACTCACATCAATACCATCAAGACATCTGATCCTATAAAAGTAGTTCCAATTGAAAACTTATATTAATTGAAAATTATGCTGAGTGGATCTGTTTCAGCATAGATTTAGTCATTAATTTCTTCTGTATAAGTCTTATGAAGCAGAATAAAATGTTTCTTTCTTTCCTATTTATTTAAGTAAAAAAACTACGAAACTTGTTAAAAAGCTAAGTCCATATTACAAGAGCTATTCCCCGTGAAGCGGAAGTTTTTACGACAAAATTGACTCAAATCTTTCACCGTTGCTAGAAAGCTTTATCCATTTTGTCTTCCTTTATCCAAGCAACGTATACATTTTTATAACAAAGGGTATGGAACAAAGTGTGTAACAAATTCAAGTGAGCGTTTGGCGCAATTGCGTCATTTAGCCACAGGTGCGGGGGGCTGAGATGGTCTGAAGGGGGGCAAGAATTATGGCACGGTGCCGTCCGGGACGGGACCAAGGTGAAAATATGACAGGACGGGGAATTTACTTTTAGACTTGGAGATTGGACAGGTAGAGAGGCCTTAGATAGATGGAAATGTAATAGTCCTAAAAATCCATATCAGTCTCCTAGCAATAAGCCATATTAGTCTCCTGTTGAAAAATTAAAAATGGTTGAGCTATAAACATGAAGGTCAGGTGATTTGGTAATTTCAGTAATGATTGCAAAATAGACTATCGTTACAAGTAAATACTTCTTTATTGCCTGTTTTCTTAATTCTAGTTTAGGTCGCTCCTTTTCAGAACAGTAATAATTAACCGAGTTCAAAAAAAGGAGGAGATTCTCAATTCGACATTATTTTTTTGTATGTATGTTACGCGATAGCTGTAAGACGTTAGTGCTATAACTCTAGCTTTGTGAACTGATTTTGATTGTTTCATTTTTATTGGAAAGAGGATACCTCAGTAGTGGTCCCATTTAAATTTGAAGAAAATATTCCACCTCTAAGGGTGGCAAACTAAGGGATGAATGGCTTTTGAGATGGGTTTTTTTAATAATCTGTACTGAGATTATTAAAATTAAAAAGTAAAATCCGTTAACACCTTCAAAAGTTTTTTTAAGTACTATTTATTCAGATGCCTAACAGCACTGGCAGCCTACGCGCCATTTTACTACTGGCATTAACGTCTCAATTACAAATATATGAGAACACATTACACATACAATACACGTCCAATCTATTTTGATTTTATTATACCTCACATACGCGACTCGTACACTTGCATTTTTTATTTACATTTAGTTTGCATTAGTTTAGTGTACGAGTAGCGTATGTAAATTATATATAATTTTAGTGTTTATATAGAATTCTTGACAGAGTGTGTACGGAACGGAACCGAAAGAAGGGATGTTTCTTATAGTTTGGATTGCAATTTGGCAGACTTGTGTGTATGTAACATTTTCTTATCTTCCCCGAGATCAAAGGAAGCAAGGAAGGAATTGTTGTATACATTAGTTGATGTGGGAATTAAGCGAAGACCGTAGATGATGTTTAAAGAGCCTGTCATTATAGCGGTGACATTTTCTAATCAAGAAAAACCCCTCCTTAAATAAATATTAAAAAAAAAATCTACTTTTTAGCATCGACGTAGCGACATCGTTTTTGTTTCCTGCATTATAAGTATTTTCCCGGTTTCACTAAAAACTAACGTAACGAGGCGTTTTCCAATGTCAAGCTAAAAAAGCTGAGTGGAGAATATTTTTTTATCTAAATAATACAAAGGTTCCTAAATAATATCGTTATTTATTTCGGAACTTTTGTACAATGTATATGCCAGTTCCATCGTATCCTAAACTATAGCTTACATGTCTGGGCGGTGCTGCTGAAGAGCCGGTTCAACAAATAGTAACAGTTTTTTTGTCTCTTTTGTGTGGGAATTGTTTAGTATACAATTTATAGCATCTACCAATGTTCGCTTGATCTGCAGGTTTCTCATGAACGCCGCCCTCTGTTGCTCGTACTTGACACATTCCAGCAACAAGTGATACGCATCTTCCACTACTCCATATAGCTCGCAATTAGGAGAATTGTTTTTTTTTAATTAAGAAAGCAAAACTGTTTAATGGAACGTGTCCGGTTCTCATCCTTAGTGCGATGACTACTATTTTCCTACCATAGTCGCACTGTGCAAACTAAGGCAAAGAGGTGGACACTGTATATGTGTCGTTCATTGTTAAAGTGAATTATGTCCTTGTAATTAAATTTTGAAATAATGAGCGTTTAGCAAATTAATGTGTAGTAATTTTAGTTCACTGAGTAAACTAGTATTGCCATCTATGGGACGTTAGTACAGTTATTGGAGCTACTTCACTGTTATAATGAAAGATAATATTAGATGTGATACTTTTAGACAACAAATATGTGTTTTAAAATATGGACTTACACCACTTTTATAATGATCGACACATAATTTGGTAACGTTTTAAATGTAATTGTTTTTGTTTGGTGTTTTAACCTAAGTTTATTATTTTAATTATCATTTTGTCATATGTAGAGTTCCCAAATAAATTATTTTTTATTCCTTTCTTTCTTTTTAATTTGCAATATATAATTGTAGCTCATCATCATTAACCCATTCAGGGTCTCATTCAAGGTCATATTGTTAGGATGGACGTAGGTGATACAGTGAAATACGTTGGCTTAAAGATATATGTTTATTGTTCGGTTTCCAGAATATACGTGACAAAGTTATACAAACTAAAATAAAACGTAAAATAATTAAGTTTACGTTTTATTTTAATAGCTAACCGATCACATGTTATGCAGTTAAGACTGTAATTATAGTCTACGTGTACTCCAAGGGTTAATCAACTTTTTACCCTAACTTTTTAATTACAATTTTAAAATTGGCTAAAATTTTGTTTTTATTAATAAAACAATTTATCTGAATATCGAGTCATAAATTTCAAACTTCAAATAGTTCTTGTATTACATAATTGTGAATACGTTTTATGAATAATACCCAAAAAAATATTTGATTATATAGCATTAATACGTGAGGCGCACTATTTTATTAAGTTTCCGGAATGAATAAGAAAAAAATACTATAAATAGTCAGAAATGAATTTATTGTTTCTCAAAATATTCTCCGTTAATGCACTTTTTCATACGAATGAACCAACTTTCGAAACATTTATGCCACTCCTCCGTGACAATCTTTGAAATATATTTTTCATACTCTTCAATAGCCTTTTCAGGTGATGAAAATCGTTGAGCGCGTGACTGGTTCTTAATTTTTGGAAATAAATAAAAGTCACAAGGTCAGGTCGGAATTGTACGCGGGATGGCTCATAATGTCAATGTTGTTCACTTTCAAAAATTCATTTGTCTGTCTGGCCGTGTGAGAACTGGCATTATCGTGGTGCAAGATGATACGGCGTTTACGGTTATTTTTACGAAATTTGTCAATAACTTCCAGCAAACAAATGGTCGTGTACCAATTACTATTCACGGTACAACGATTCGCCAAGGCAACAGTAGCCACGTCCAGTTTTATTAAAAAAAGAAGCAATCATCCGCTTAGAGGCACTTTGCACGCGCGACACTTTGGTTGGTTTCGGCTAATTTCGAAAGACCCATACGCTCGATTGCTGCTTTGTAACTATAAATCCATGTTTCGTCACCTGTTACTCTGTCCCACACCAAATTTGAATCTTCGTTGAAACTGGTAAGCATAGCATTGCCCCAAGTGACGCGATCCGTTTTTCAAGCCTCAGTCAAATTGTGTGGGATCCAACGAGAGTACAGCTTTTTATATGCCTAAAGATGCCCGAATCTCATGGTATGTCACATGCCTGCCCGTTTTGATCACACGGCGCACAGCATCGATGTTTTTGTTGTTCACAGCAGTGAACGGGCGACCATCACGTAATTCTTCACTGAGAACCACACGACTGCGTTTAAATTCTGCAAACCAGCTATAAATAGTCATCTTGCATGGTGCTTCGTCGCCAAAAGTAGTTTGAAGCCGAGCGAAGGTGCGCTGAGCTGTTAAACACTTAAAGTCCTACAAAGTCATACTACGAAAATTTTCACGAGTTAAATCCATGGTGATGTAGGCAACTAATTTCTATAATGACGCCACAATGTAAAAACAAGTGACAGTCAGATTGAAACAAACTGTATTCTACAGCCAAATAGTTCCATTATCAAATGTTGTAACTTTTTAAATATTGTTTATGTAAGTGGCCAGTTCCGGAAACTTAAAGTGCGCCCTATATTATAAAAAAGAATATCGTACGTAAATATTTGTATATATTTTAATTACCTTGCCGTAATTTTTGTTACCAGAGCTATGTAGATGCTGCCTTATTTATGGTCGACCGAAGAACAGGAAAAAGAGTAAGTTTCTTCATGTATACTTTTAACGACTTCGACAGCCCAATGGTTTATTCTATGGGCGCTGCTTGAAGAGGCTCCATGTTCTGGTTCAATTTCCGGTACATAGTAGCAGTAGAGCTCCTTATGGAAGAGTTCGTCTAGAGAAGTACTGCCACCTTACCTATTTCTGCCGCCAATCAGTAATGTGAGCATTACTGCGTTCCGGTTTCGAAGGGAAGGGTGCTGGTGAAATGGCACATGAGACTAGTTAACTTATTTCTCTGGGTGACACGTGCAATGGTAGTGCCCCTCAGATCTTTGCGATTTAAAGCTCTAAGTGGCACTGCAACTGCCGTGGATAGGCGTGTCGTTTACGATCAGGCGAATGACTTGTTCGTCCCGTCACTTTGTATCATAAAAAAAGTACTTCTCTGGACGAACTCTTTCACAATAAGCAGGAACGCTGGAAACTTATTTTTTAAAATTTGAATCGTTCTCGAAGTCCTTTTTCCTTCAGTATTCTTACATTTGTTATATTCGTCGTCACACCTATACGAGAAAACGTGACCTCTTTGCCTTATTGTAAAACTTCACGTCGATTACCATTAAGTTATAAGCCATTTTTGGGCCTTCCTTTTCTTTTTTTTACAATAAATTTTGTGGATCGGGCCTTCTGCATTCTCATTTCCCTGAGGCTATGCTGCAGGTTTATTGTAATCGATGTCGTGAATGGTAACATAAAACACCACGTAAAGGATGGCCAACATTGCGAGTGCAAATGAAGTTCGGTTGGTATACCGTCAAGGTCCCGCGCGTCGCCCCTTTCTTTCAATCACCGCAGTAATTGGTAAGTTTCATTTAGTAACCATGCTACATCGATATTTCTTTCGGGGAAACTATTTCACTGTGCAAATTTGACCTAACAGTTTGAAAAAATGAGTCTTAGAATAATAAGTTCTTAGGTTTTCATGATTGATAGAACATTGGAAATGGGAGACTGTATTTTTTTTGGGATCTTAAATGCGTATATTTGTTTTTTCAAAAAAGTCAATGTTTCGGGCGCATTACGGGTCCCATGGTCACGACTGACTAATATAAAGTTTTTATATTACATAAATAGTTTATTTCAGACCTTTTGCATGGACCTCCATGCAAAAGTGTTCATAACTTACGTTAGTACAATATGTCAAAGTAAATGGTAAATAAAAATATAAAAACAGAACATTCATACATCAACGGGCAGTTTGTTATTGGATATTGTGCAGTGTCGTCCACCGAGCTAACATTTAGTTCATAAACATGCTCACGATGCGGTTGCGGCTGGCGTATAGAGGCGGGTCTGCAGCGAGGCGAAAAAGGCTTACAAAAAAACATAAAAAAAAGGTTTGATGGTGATTAAAAAAGTAACATAATTATGTAGTTATTATTTATAAATTTAAAATTTACTAAAACTTACTAAAACCGACCCTGAAAAACTCATACAACAGACATAACTAGTCTAAAAACCGCCTAGGACATATGACTCACAGGTAACTGACACATTTTGTAAACATAGAGCGGTCTATTATGTATATATGCGTCGTACCACCTTCTAAAAATTTCATATTTTATAGCAATTTTCGAGTACCCAGGAATTATTATGATGAAAAACATAAGAGTAGTCTGATATGGGTAAGCGAAGTGACCTCCTTTCTATTACTTATTTTTAGGATTGTAGGTATATATGTACATTACCTTAAATTTAAAACCGTAATTAGCCGTTGCAAAGAATACATAATAATTTTGTATTAAACCCATAATGTCGTACTGGTCACAAATACTTTAGTATCACATAGTGTAATCATGAGACGGAAAAAAGAAGTGAATGAATGAAAGGGACCTGTTACGGGCATCATGACTCTATTTTGTCCTGTGAGTTGCAAATTGCATTTTGTTGTTTATGTGAATAAAACAAAATAAATCGTAATTAAACGTCAATCAGAGCATGTGTGCGAAAGGCGTATGTTCTTCGAAAAAGGCGAATTTGCAGCTTTCGTTTATTACGACCTTTCGAACGATATTCGTAACGAACAATCCGAAAATTGATCACATAGGTAGCAAACAAAATGTGGTGAGGAAACTTTATACAGAAGGTCGGTAGACGCTGCCGTTGTTTTCATTTAAAACTGGATGAGTGGGAAAGTTTTTGAAACTTTGTAGCTTTGCAAACAGTGTGCAAAATACTATTGTTTTAGTCCATATAACATGGTGGTAAGAAATTTGTCACGGTTCTTTGTTGAAAATTGTTGTCAATAAGATTAAAAAGGGTTTTAATCGTCACATATTTTTCAACTTATGGCTGAGTAGAATACTATTGAGTGTCGGTGTTCTCATTAAAGTATAAACGTAATGTGTCATATAACGCGAGTCAAGGTTCTCTATACTTCCAAAAATTACAGGTTTTTGTATTAGATTCAAACTTGTAGTATATATACTTCATAGGGAATAAGGACACTCCAAAATAGTTAAACATATATACTATCTTACTAAATTTATTGTCTATCAATACAATTCATCAGATTTTTTCCCTAAAAATATAGTTTAAAAATTATGTCGGGTGCATTTATTTTTTCAGGAGCATTTATTTTTGTCAAGTGCATTCATACCCATAGGATTACTGCACAGCAATACAATTAGTACAAGGAAACTTAGCAAAACAGTTACTACAAAATGTATTGTCTACCATTATAATTCACCTGGATTTTTACCGCGTAATATTTACCTGAGGGCAAAGTTTAAAAATATAGTTAAAAAGTTGTTAGTACTGCTATTTCTGCTTTCCTCGTTATTTTAAGTTAGTCTCAGCACTTAGATTTGCAAATGTAATCTTCAGCAACTAATCAACTTTGCTTCGCTGCAACTGTGAGAAGATAGCAAGTCATTCATTTATATATATGCAGCATACACGTACTGAATATTATAAATGTTTTATGACGAATTGAAAATCTGTCCACTTGGAAAAGAGAGATTTATGTTGATGATAGATTTGATGATACGTAAGTTATGTTAAATCTTCGGCCCGCCTTATTCTCTCTCATGAGTTAAAAATCACAAGCAGAAATACTCGTATAAAACAGGGCTAAAGTAACTTATAAGTACAGCGGTTATAGAACGTAGTTGGATTTCATTATCTATTTCATAAAAGAACTTTCTATTTTTAATCAAGACTCGACTTTTCAACTCGAAAGAGCTTCGACTCCTGGAAATTGGACAGAGGAGTTTAAACTTTCGTTGCTAGAAAAGCCTAGTTGGTTTTGTCAGACGTGTTTTTTCTCGGTACGGTTTATTCTCTATAAAATAGTGCAATTAGTACATTGCAGATGTGTTGGTGATAGTCTCACTTTTCATACATACTTTATGTCCGACAAAGGAAATATATGATATGATTAAGGTAGATAGTAGCAGTAGAGCTCCTTGTGAAGAAGTGCGTCCAGGGAAGTACCCACTGCCACCTTAACTATTTTTGCCGTCAATTAGTAATGTGAGCATTACTGCGTTCCAGTCTTGAAGGGAAAGGGTGCTAATGAAATTACAGGCACATGGAACTTGTCAACTTATATCTCAGGGTGACAGGCGCAGTGGCAGTGGCTCTCAGATCTTTGCTATTTAAAGCTTTGACTGGCACTGCAACGACTATGGACAGAGGTGTCGTTCGTCCCGTCAATTTATTAATAAAATAAAAAAAGACCAAAAAGAGGTTAATTTTGTACGTTATGTTTTTTGCTTTTTTATGTGTTGCTGAAGTCAAATGGAATAAAGTTCATTGTAGAGCCAAAGTAGGACGATATGAGCCATTAAAATTATAGAGCAAAATTACTTAACAGAGGCTATACGACTTGCTTGAGCAATTTAGTTAATGCATTAATGCATACTATTTATCCATCACATTAATCTACACCAAAAACATTTTTACTTAATTCTAAACTAACGAAACGCCTCATTCACCTAGCCGCGCAACGTGTAGATTTCCATACAAAACCTTAGAATAAAAACATCAAACGGTCATTTCGACGAGGCTAGTTGCCACTGCTGATTTCGATGGCCATAGCAAAATACTGCCTAGTGAATAGCTATGTCTGTCAGCCACGTGTACAAATCGTGTTTAATACATCAGCTAAACTCTATTAAGATCAAAGTATAGGAGAATTAGAGCAATTAGGAAAGCAGAGGTGCAATTGAAATTCATTTCCTAATATGAAAACTTATATTAAAAGTCAAATCAAATCAAAAGATTGAAAAGTCATATTACAAAATTTGAGGAGTATGTGTTAGATAAAGATATATGGAAAGACAACATGAGTCTAGTTCCACACAATTTCGAGTCAAAGTGTATTTCCATAGCATTTACGTTTATTTGAAAAGAGCAATTCCAAGAGTTTCTTGTTCGTTCTCCTCAGCGAGGTCAGCGTAGTGCAGTAGCTTAAAAAAAGACGTTTTCAAGTGTAAAAATTTTACCTATGGAGTAAATGAATCTTTGACCTTTTGACTTTGACTTTGCAAACAAGAAAGGTACATAATCTGTCTCAGTGGAAAAGGGTTTCAGTCGAATTTTTGTTTTAAGTTAATAAATTAATGTGGCAAGCGTAATGACCTAAAATTGATAGTAATCTACTAATTTGGTTTTTATTGAAATAATAATTGCAGGATAATTGCTTATGCGTGCTGCTATTTTGGCTTTAGGGAATAATTATTTTAGTTTGTCGGTAATTGTCAGTTTTGGTTGGTTACTTTTGTTCTTAAGTTATTAAAGGGTGAGTAAATATTATGGTGTTAATTTGTAGCATAAGCTAACTTAGTTTCTATTTTATTTCGATCCATCATCGATTTTTTTCAAGAATATTGTTGTTCACCACTGATGCTTAGGATAGCTTTTAATAAATCAAAGAGTAGGTTGAGATAATAAATCTCGCATACATACATTAAAAGACTTTATTAACACTTTTCTAAAATCCTTATGTACCATTCTATAAAGTTATTTCCTTTCCTATAACTCGACCTGACAAATGAAATTCAAATAAAAGTGAAAGTCCGTCGAACCGTGAACCAATCCTTGACGGTAAATAAAATAAGCTAGGTAATAGATATTGGTAGCGATCAAATATTAATTTCGCTGAATAGCGGAGGAAAATTAGAAATCAAGTCGCGCGTGTTATGGCCGAGATTTCTTGTTACAGAGTGTCCTGAAAAGATAGCCCGTATTCCTGTGAATTCTTGTTTTTTCTTGAGGTATCAGGTAAAAAATAATTTGAACCTCTATGCCAGAGTTATTGTGAAAGTAAAGCATTACAACACGAGCACTTAAGGATAAGAAAATATTAAAATGCAGCTCCATTTGTCGTGTGGTTTTAGGTTATGAACATGAACACCTTATATATTCTGTTCTATATCTAAATAAAAGTAAAACTTATACACAAAAGTGATTTTAGTAGCAGCAGGGCTCCTTGTAAAAGAGTACGTCCATGGGTTACCATTCTGGACCGCCACGCAGAGGTCCTGGGTTCGGGGAGAGAAATATGTGTATAGCCTACATTTATTTCTCTCGTGAGTTTGGGTGTAGTTTGTGGTTGTCTATGTGTGGACCATGGCACCCGCGACACAGGTTTTCCCTAGTGCGGGGTTATGAGTGTGTTGCGTTATAAAAAATAATCTTTATTTCCTAGGCAAGCAAATTACATTTGAAATAGTCAAATTGATTACACTCTACTGCTCATTCGTGAGGCTGATTCCCCCGAGAGACCGACCTCTAACGGTTGCCCTTTGTGAATAAAGACTTGTAACATATAATTTCCAATATTAATTTTAAACATCTTTATAGACCAAGACATCCTGCATGAGCTAAACGGGTCACTACTACGAATTTTTGTCATTCAAATACTCAGAAGCGGCATTTAGTATATAGTTTTTGTTATAATTATCAGTACAAAAATCGAACGATTAGAAAAAATCCTTCCATCCGGCTGGATTCGAACCAACGTCTTCGCCGTCAACGCCGCTATTAGAAGTGCTGCAGTCGCGCTGCTGAAGTGCGACCAAATTTTTCCAAGGCTTTTTTTATCCAGTCGATTGGAATAACTGGCGGAACTGATATCCCATATTGCAGGGTGTTGTTTTACATTCTCTATAAATTCTTCAATTCAATTTTCATCCATTGTGGTTAATTTGAAAAATTTATATCTACATCTCACTAACCGTGACTGTAACCGAGCGTTACTGCAGCGCGGCGCTGCGCGGTTGTAGCGCGGTTGCAGCGCTTCTAGAAATTGTATGAAAAGTGATAGTCGCGCGGCCGCCGAGTGGCTGCAGCGTTGCTGCAGATGTTTCGGACGGATGTCGGACAAAGAACAAGTGTACAGGGCTGCACGTCGAAGATGGTTCCCAACTTTTGTGAACGTGGGAAGTCTAAAAACCCGCAATGGGCCAGCGTGAGGGACTATGGCCTAACTTTCTCTGAACAGCTGACCCTCATTTCTCCAAAAGTGCATAGTTAAATTAACTTCTCTCACGGACTTACATATCGCACACAACAAAATTGTACGCTTTAAATTGTACAATGAACGATAAATAATAAAGGTCTCATAACACAGTAATTTACAGTGTTGTAGAAGCTGTTCTGTGGTTTTCCGGGGACAGAAGGTCGATGTTGCACTAATCTAAAGATGACAGTTACCATCGTAACTGTGTCCAAATAAATAATTAAAAAATGTTATTATTTATTCGGAACACCAACAGATTACGAAAAATGCATTTAAAAAACAAAACCAATATTTAGTTAAGCACATTTCTTCTCAGGAATAAATAAATTAAATAAAAGTATTCACATCGCTCCATACCCGTATGTAGAAGGTATAAATAATTAATCCCAATTTGTGACTAAGGCATTGAAAGTTAATTGTTAACAATTTAATTAATAATTAAAGGGGCTTATAATAAACCCTCAAATTGGATACAAGCTTTTATTAAATTTGGCATTCTTTAAAACGTAAAATGAGTATAATAAAAAGTTATGGGTTTTGGGTTCGATTCCCGGGCCGGGATAAATATTTGTATGATCTATATTCATTTCTCTAGTAAGTTTGGGTGTAATTTGTGGTTGTCTGACTGTGAGTCCATGGCACCTACGAGGCATTGCGGGGCTATGAGTGTATGCGTTATTATTATTATTATTATTATTTTGCTAATAGTAATATATTACGTAAAAATACGAATATAAGCATATTCGATGCAGTCATAACCATTTTTGCGTACATGCTTCTCAGTGATTTTCCCAGCTGTGATTTTTGCGTGGCGTGATCGAAAGTCGTAGTATAAGTTGCCAAAATAGATATGTAATATGGAGAACTTTCCTATCATTACCTCCCGCCCCCTCTAGAGTCGCGCTAATGCGCAGTGTGATCGGGTGTGCGGAAATCGTGCTGCTTTTTCCGCCAAAAAGGTAAGTACTAATACTTGGTGACAGAGGGGACAAAACAGAACAATATTTGTGATCATTTTACCGAGGAAACAAATAAGGTTTCAAATAATGTTGTGTGTATTTTGAATGTTGATTTTGGGTACCTTTGATATGCTATAGTTAATGTTGCCTTAACTTAAATAGTGTATTTTTTAAAATAACTTGTTGCTAATTTTCCAGTTCTGGTGACACAATTTTGGTGATTTATCTGTGTTCACCAAAATTAGAAAATAAATAGTTTTTTCTGTCATATTAACACTGTTGTTGGCTACAAATCAATAATGTCGGAAAACAAATTAAAGTTCATTTAGTAAAAAAATTTCTGTGTCGGTAAAAATATTTTATATATATAACGATACACAAAATTTATAATCATGCATAATAATGATTTTTTTTATACAAAATGTAAGTGCGCATTTGACCTTCGTCTCACCTGGTGGACAGTGAGGATGAGGTCGACGATGGAGCATGCATACCTAAATACTGCCTATTCACTCTCGCCTTGAAAAAACCCAAGTTATAGCATTGAGGAAATAAGTCTACAGGCAGGGAAATCCACTCCATAGCCGTTTGCTACACAAATCTGGAAGCGTAATACTTCATTCGAATCTTTGACATATCTACAACATAGGGGTGGAACCCAAGCCTACGTCTAGTCCCCCGGTGAAGGGGAAGGCGGAATTAAATCGTGTAATTCCATCGCATAGTCTCCGTGGGATACCCTGTAGAATATCGATAAGCAGGCAAGTTTACGGTGATGTTCAAGACTCTGTAGCTTCGCATCTACTAATTTCGTGTTACCTGTAAGTCTCTGGGCACATTTGTCGATTGCATCTAAGGTGACCAGTTGGTATGTAGCAGAGCCGTCCCCATAGGTGGCAGCAGTACTCCATACACGAACGGGCTTATGCTTGGTACAGTTGAAGCAACTGTTTCGGTGCGAAGTAACGCCTCACTCTGGATCGGATGCCAATCTTTTTTGGCCATGAATTCTATAGATCTGCAGAAGTTCAAATTGTAGAACAGGTCCATCCTAAGTAGCTAGAGACAGTCAGCTTTCGGTATATATAATAATATATCACAAAAGTCGGAGTCAGGTCAAAGGAAATCCGTTTTGTGGAGAATAGACACGCCTGCGCTTTGGTAGCATTTTGACAAGATTGGCATCGCCCCAACTTGAAACCGCCTTAAGTGTCAAATCCAAACGAGTAAACATGGAGTCTCGATAAGACTGGATGTCCTCTCCACTGAGCCTTGCATTGGTCAAGTACCACCTACAACTGTGATGTCGTCAGCATACGCAAAGGCACCTGGAATGAATACATCATTGATATGCAGCAGAAAGAGAGTTGCAGACAGTACGGAACCCTGAGGAACTCTGGCTTCAATCGCCCGATGTTCGGAAGAGTAGCCTTCTAAGACTACTCGAATCGAACGTTTCCTCTAGAAATCCGGGATCCAATTGCTAAGGTCAGTGGGAGGCCCATAAGAGGGAAACTTGCTTAAAAGACTTGCGCGCCAGACGCTGTCAAAGGTTTTAGTTTGTCCAAAGACACTGCAAGTGCTTCGCCTTGCTTTTCTATAGCCTCGCTACATATGTGACAAGCATACACAAGAAGATCCCCAAGACCCCCAAGACAAGGAGGTCGTTGTCTTCAAGGCACGACAGGCGACGGTTGTTGAGTACAAGTTCCATAGTCTTGCAAAGAATGAAAGTGACTGAGATAGGTCTATAGTTGACAGGGCCAGCTGTGTGTGTCAGTTTCAGTGTTTTGGCACAGGTTGCACGTTTGCAAGCTTCCACGACCTAAGAACTACAACAGTCTCTAGTGAGAGGCGATATAATCATATGAGAACAGGAGACAACTCAGGCGCACAATCACGTAGGACTATTACTGGAATTCCATCTGGCCTACGTCTAGACTCCGCAGAGATCTAAATACCTCTTTTTTGCGTATGCGAACTGGTGCCATAGTGCAGCTAGCCTAAGGTAAGGTAAGTGGTAGGTTCCCTGCGGCATCCAGATTCCAACTCTCTGCAGTGAGGCAAAAAGATTCGCCTTCTCTTCCGCAGTATGGGCGAGCAGAGGGCTTCAGCAGAGGTGGTAAAGATGAGCGACAAAAGCTAGTTTGAACCGCTTTGGCTAGGGATCAAAAGGACTTGCTACCTGCTGTATAAGAGGCAAGTTTGGCTCCTATGCAGCGTACACAGTCGAACTTGGCCCTACGTAACACGTTTTTGCACGTCTTGGCGGCCTTATCAAAAGCATTCTTCAGATTCCGAGTACTCGGAGCTTTGCGTAGTTGAGCGTCTGCCCAAGCTTGGTACGCGGACTGATTTTGTGCTTCAGCACGGCTACAGTCAGCGCTAAACCATGGCCGAGCTTGGGGACCATTGGGTACCTCAGAGTATGGTATGTAATATTCCATACCCAAACGCAAAACTTCGACTACAGCATCAGCGCAGCTCGACGAGTCTCCTGAAGAAAAGCAAGCCTTCCAGGGACATAAAAATAAAAGGCGCATTTCGTCTCAATCTGCTAACCTGTGTCACCACTCCCGCCTCATACCACTCTTATCGTGTGGGAAGTATACGGATATATATACACCACTAAAGTACGACAATTACGACTAAAAAGTCGTTGAAAGACCAAGTACAAAGACACGACGTAAGCACATAGAAAAATTCGTGAGGTCCGTTGGTTCGTTACGTGCTTAGTTGGTATAGCGTCTGGCACGGTATGCAAGAAGACGTCGGTTCGAATCCGACCGGATCGAAGGAATTTTTTCTGAGTATTCGATCTTTGTATTAATAATTATAACAAATTAGTGGAGTAATTTCACAAAAAATAATTGAATATCAATTCAATAAAAATTTAATTAATACAGTGAATAGCGATATCTCTCGCCAGGACTGGCAGCTGTAAAGGTACTAACTGGGTGATAAATCTGCAATAGGTTTCTCATAGATGGCGCTACGACTAAAAAGTCGTTGAAAGACCAAGTACAAAGACACGACGCAAGCACATAGAAAAATTCGTGAGGTCCGTTGGTTCGGTCCGTGCTTATTTGGTATAGCGTCTGGCACGGCATGCAAGAAGACGTGTCGGTTCGAATCCGACCGGATCGAAGGAATTTTTTCTGAGTGTTTTTTCTGAGTGTTCGATCTTTGTATTAATAATTATAACAAACTAGTGGAGTAATTTCACAAAAAATAATTGAATATCAATTCAATAAAAATTTAATTGATATTTGTATGTTTTTATTATTACAATACAAAAATAGGTGATAGTATCGTGTATAATTTTAGTGGGAACTGGAGCCCTATCATGTACAAGGAGTATCTAGATGAATAAAGCTAGCTAGCTGCGTTACAATTATATCTATTGAATAAATAGGTATTCGCGCACACAAATCGTTCCGTTGTCGTTCCGAATCGCAGTGCTCAATGCGCGTGCGGCGCGAATCGCTAATCGCCTCATTCGCGTGACTCCCCCAGCACCCCGCGCGCCCCTTGCAGACCAGGGGGTGGACTTATTTAGCCGGCGTTTGATCGATGGTGCAACCTATTGAGATATTGAGTGAAAAATAAGTTTAATCGATAATAATATGCGATTACGGTTAAAGGCTAGGCTAGCTTTTGTTATAGTACCATTATGATATTAAATGTGATCGTTCGAAGTGTATTTATACATCCCGTAAAGGATGAAATAGCTCCATGAAAGGGATGACATTTAAAAGGAAAATGACTTCGGATGCCTTCGGGCATGTCGTCATGGCTATAATGAAAATCAATAACTCGTTACCGTATTGTATTTAGCTTTTATAGACTTATTATAAAAAAGGTAAGGTAATTTAAGCCCAGCCGATGAATCTTGTATTCGTCTAACCAGTGGTTATAATTACCGTACGGCTTACTTAAATGTTCTTTACTATTCTTAATTCACGTTCTGCAGTCTGTATTCAGTCGGGTTCGAGAGAAGAGCCAGTTATTAAGAGTTGATACTAATTCAGCTCGTATTCAAAATTTTCCCGTATTAATGCGGTTCACTATGCTTGGGTCGAGCGGTAGGGACACTGGCTTTATTTCAGAATTTATTTAAAAAAAAACGAAATAAAAACCATTTGAAAAATGTATATCGTGTATACGTATTCTATTTAGTTCAGTTGATATAAAAAATTGTTATATGTAAAGTACCTTCTGAATACAGCGGTTTTCTTGTAAAAAATTCGAGATAAGTATGTGTTGTTTTTTAACGTGAAAAATTTTAAGCATCGCGTTTTCACACCGTATACTAATCAGTGCATACCCTCAATTTTACTATATTTTTGCTAAAGTGATTGACACAACACTTTCATTGTTATGCCGAATCAACCAAAACCATTTGAGGCTGTATCGACGCTAAAGGAGGCATTCATAAGACATTTTTGGGGTTAGGCCTCCAGTTAACTAGCGGAGGTCAAGACAATAAGAAAAGAAGAATTTTAACCAGTGACGGCAAACAGGACTGGTGTTAAATAAACTATTATTTTCGATCTAAATCACGGCTGCAATTTTATAAAACTTTAATGTAAAATAAATAATAATAATAGGGGTTAAAGTATGAAATTGCCGATTTGTACTGAAAATCTAAATTGTTTATTTTTTAAATTTTTAACAAATTTATTTAATCAAAATAGTTGCCATTATTATCTATACATTGCTGCCATCTAATGGGAAGGTTATTAATGCCTTTGCGATAGAACTCCGACGATCTAGACTGCACAAACTGTGTGAAAGCATTTTGTACTGCCTCCTGGGTAGAAAACTTCTTGTCACGTAGATAATTGTCCAAATCACGAAAAAAATGGTAGTCCGTTGGAGCAAGGTCTGGTGAATACGGAGGATAACGAATGGTTTCTAACTGCAGTTCCTGAAGGGTCAAAATGGTTTCTCGTGCTGTGTGAGGTCTCGCGTTGTCGTGGTGCAATAATCGTGAAGATCGATTCATGAGTCGGGGCTGTTTTACTGCTAGTTTTGTCAACATGGTTCGGAGTTCGGCATAATAGACATCTGCCGTTATTGCTTGACCAGATCGGAGAAAACTATAGTGAATAACACCATGCTGAGACCACCAAACAGTTACCATTACCTTTTTATTGGTAAGTTTTGCTTTAGGACACTGTTGTGGCATTTGACCTGGGGTCAGCCATTGCATTTTTCTTTTCCGGTTATCATAAAGAATCCACTTTTCATCACATGTTACAATTCGATCCAATATTCCTTCATTTCTGTACCGGTTCAAGAAGGCAACACAAGTTTCAACACGCGTTTCTTTCTGCAGATCAGTCAAATCATGACGCACCCATTTTTCGTATTTTTTTATTTTATTGATTTGACGCAAGTGAGTCAATATTGTGGGTAAAGTAACGTTAAACCATGCCGCTAATTCCTGGGTAGTTTGACTAGGATCGGCTTCCACTATCTCTCTTAATTCATCGTTATTCACCTGTGTGGGCGGTCTTCCTCGTGCCTCGTTCTTTAAGTCGAAATTTCCATCACGAAAGCGTTTAAACCAAAATCGCACGGTGCGTTCATTAGTAGACCCCTCTCCAAACGCAGCATTGATATTGCGGGCTGTTTCTGCCGCGTTAGTTCCGCGTCGGAACTCGTATTCAAAAATCACTCGAATTTTCGCAGTATCCATCTTTCTTGTCTAAATTGAATAACAAAAACAATTGAAAGTCGATATTCAAATGTTTCAAATTTAAAAAAAAAAATCACAGAAACCATTTGAAAAAAGTTTCATTCGAAAACCTCAAACCATGAAGATTCTATGAAAATTCAAAGAACCTATTGCAATAAAACGGCAATTTCATACTTTAACCCCTAATATTAGGTGGGGTACCAATTAACGAACATTTTGATGTCACAAAAATGATTATAACTTATATACATATTTTGTACTCTACTTCTTACTAAGTTAAAATAAGTATTTATTAAGTTACTGTCGCAGCCAGAATTTAAAAAAAACAATTTAAGAATTTGCTAGGTATTTGCTTTAGTATTGCCTTAGAAAATTTGGAATAAAATTTGACTAATTAAATTAATAGAACCATTAAGATTCTCAGTATTAGTAAAGTTGATTATCCACTAATTGCCATTTCAAATACCTAATAAGGCAGTTCTAGCAAGTGTCAAATACTTGCTATGTTTTGTATTAGAAATTATACTCGGAATTAATAGAAGCGAAGCTGCAGAGTTTTGAACACCGCAGTAAGGTTGTCTGCTTGTCAGTATTCTGCGAGATATACAGAGAGTGAGCGATGAAATTGCACAATTTAATTCCGCCTTCCCCTTTACGTCATATGGGGACTAGGCGTACGCTGGGATTCCACCCCTATGTTGCGGATATTTGGTCACCCCTATGGAGTGAAATTCCCTGCCGGCAGACTTGTAACTTGAACGTTATAACTTGGACCTTTTCAAGGCGAGAGTGAATAGGCATTACATCGTCGACCTCATCGTCACTTTCCATCTGGTGAGATGGAGGTGAAATGCGCACTTATTTTTTATATATAAAAAAGACTTAAAATATTTTTTTCTGGTCACAAATCAGACTAGGTGTGCCTTACTAGGTTTTTAAAGTTTCGAAATCTCTGATGAATTGTAAAATTTTGAAGCGGCCGTTATCGCCATTAGGTGAGTAGGTACCTATTTACTATGGGAGTAGTAATCCGTTAAAAAATATTTTTGAAAAAATAGTCCCTTACTAGGGAGTTTGCTCTGGAGCAGCCGGTCACCCTGAGACATACGTTGACAAGTCTTATATGTCTGTAATTTCACCAGTTGTAGTTTTCGCAAAGGAACCAACGTTTCGGGCTTTTTGCAGGTCCTATGGTCACATGTCGCTTAATAAAAGTCTGCAATCTGCGAAAATATCACGGAGAAACATACACATTCAATCGAGTTTAAGAAACCCCTGATACTTGCAAAAGAACTCCATTAATAGAAATAAATAAATAAATAAATAAATAAATAACGCACACACTCAACATAGCCCCGCACTAAGGAAACCCTGTGTCGCGGGTGCCATGGACACACACATAGACAACCACAAATTACACCCAAACTCACGAGAGAAATAATTGTAGACCATACAACTATTTCTCTCGGCCCGGGAATCGAACCTGGGACCTCTGCGTGGCAGTC
The DNA here is from genome assembly GCF_003589595.1 of Hyposmocoma kahamanoa. NCBI lineage: Eukaryota > Metazoa > Arthropoda > Insecta > Lepidoptera > Cosmopterigidae > Hyposmocoma > Hyposmocoma kahamanoa. Next base: position 12,492,963 of record NW_020654422.1, read on the forward strand.
CGGCATGGTAACCGTTCGGCCACAGAGGCAGTTTAAAATTATCAACCATCCTAATCTCTATAGGGAAGATGTTTCTCCACACCAGTTTTAGGATCCAGTATTTTTCATAGTGAAAAATTCAATTTAGCAAAAATAAAATCACATTGTTAAAATAAAATATTTTGCAAATCGTATATAGAGTAAATTGGAATATTCTTCGGTAAATTAAAATTAGGTATGTAAATGAAAAACTTTTCTAACTATAGTTCAGGAGTTCTTCGGGGTGTGCATCAACATTAAACATAATTGTTTGATGTCTTTACTATCTCAGTCGACCGTGACCAAAGAATAAAGAAAACTGTGACTGTAAAAAAAATCAAATATAGTGAATATATATACGTATAATATAAGTATGAATACATATTATAAGTATATAGTATGTATATTATAGTATAATAATAAATATTTAGATTCAGAAAAAATAGTTTCATTTCCATTATGTAGAAATCACGAAAACCTAACTGCCAAACCTTATGGTGTAGTTATATCATTTTTCAAGGCGATAATTTTAGTAACAAAATTAAAAATTTACTTTATTAAATTTGATGTGTGTACGTTAGATGTACCGTCAAACTACCGCGGAGTGTTAAAATTGTGTTAATAATTGTTATGATTATGATTTAATTATAATTATTGATAATGCCGGTGGATCAGCGGCAAGCAATCTTGGCGCTGGATGAAGCTTTCGGGTTAGATTCCCAGTAAACCCGTTATAGGAATGGAACTTTTAAATTGTTTCTGGTATAGATATTCTCGAGTAAATTCGTTAATCTGGTGCTCTTAGTACAGGCAGGGCTGGGCAAAATACATGCTACATCTTAATTGAAATACAAATTACAAAATACTTCCTTAAATGTATTTAAAATACAAAATACCAAATACTTTCTTGAGGTGTATTTGAAATACAAAATACAAAATACTTTCATGGGGTGTATTTAAAATACAAATTACAAAATACTTTATTAGTATACTTATCGCGACATGTGGAAACCAACAATTTCCTTCAAAGCATTTCCTTCCACAATACATATCTTGAAAAAGAAGTTTTAAATATTCAGTTTTACCAGAAAAAAACTGTTAAACCAATACAACCATACTTCAGAGCACGAAGTACGTATAATTATTATTAATATTCCTATACATGTCGAATACTGTATATACGTGTAAATGCCATTCATAACACGTTCACAACACAAATTAGCCGCTCACGCGATACGTTATCCCTATCTACTCGGCCTATAAAGGATGCAAATGTGCAATTTAAACCAACCGCAAAATGGCGGCTATAACCCTAGAACCCTGCTACTCTAAGTTATAACCGCGAAAAGATGACTTTGACGTCTTTGACAATACCATGCACTGTTGCCACCTGCAAATGTGCTTCTACTGCATTGAATACGAGTATTTAAGATGTCGTGAGTGTTGTGTGTCGGTGTAGTGAGAACCCTAGTGCACAAATAAGTAATGAAGATAAAGTGCGGGTAGTTAGAAAAACGCGCACAACTAGAAGATGCTGACACCCGCCTCTTCAGTCCCTGCGAGACCATGGACGTTGCAATATGTCCGAAACGTCGAGGTAAATAAAATATGTTTATACGTGATTAAGTCCCGAATTAAAAATCAAATAATTTCATACTTCATTTTTTGAACGTTCCGCTTTACACAAACGGACGCACGCACGCACGCACGCAGGCACGCACGCAAGCAGGCACGCACGCACGCACGCACGCACGCACGCACGCACGTACGCACGCACGCACGCACGCACACACACGCACTCACACACACACATATACACATACATACATATAATAGATACTCTTTGCAAAAAAGCAATTGATCACTTGCATTTACTTCGTCATTTACAACGACTTCAATCAAATTACATATATTTTTTGTATGTAGTTCTTCACACATAATACCACCACGAAGGTTGGGGGGGTCAGTTGGGGGGTCGGTTAGTGTGCCGGTTGGGGGGTCAGTTAGGGGCTCAGATAGGGGCTCGATTACGGGGTCCGGTTGGAGGTCGATTAAGGTGTCAGTTTGGGGGTCGGTTAGGTGTCGGTAGGGGGTCGGTTAGGGTCCGGTTGGGGGGTCGGTTGGGGACCGGTTAAGTGGTCGGTTGGGACTCCCTAACCGACCCCTTAACTAACCTGCTAACCGACCCCCAACTGACCCCTAACCCTCAACCGATCCCCTAACCGACCCCCTAACCCACCCCAAACCCATCCCCTAACCCATATTCGTAATGACACTTTTACTTGATAGTTTCGGTTTTAATTGTTAGTTTCAATTGTTTCTTAGAACAACTAATACAATTAATCAAATTGCAATTAAAATCAATTCAATCGAAATCAATTGCAATTGAATAGATTTTTTAATCTGATTGAAATTTAATTGATTAATGCCCAACACTGATATAAATCTATGCACGTCACACAATAGGCTGTACATTGAAAAGAAAAAAGTATTTTGTTGAAATGTATTTTACAACGAAAGTATTTGAAATACAAATTACAAAATACATTACGGTCAGGTATTTGAAATACCAATTACAAAATACATTTTTAGGGAGTAATTGAAATACAAATACAAAATACGTATTTGTATTTTAAATACGTATTTCAAATACAAGTAATTCAAATACTGCCCAGCCCTGAGTACAGGGAATGTCTTAGTTTGAAACCAGGTCATTGGTTATTTTTCATGAGATAATCGGTAGATTTGTTACTATTTTATTTCATTGAAATATACCTATGGTTGTTTGTTTTTGACACGAAAAAGTTACAAATGATACAACTATTACACTTCATGTTATGTCTTTTTGAAATGGCAAACTGTAAATGGCGATATGCCATATGCAGATCTTTGTTGCTTGTGAAACTTGTAAACCTACACAATAATAATTTCGGTGCAGAGTATTAAAAAACCGAAGTTTGTCACCCTTAGAAGTGGAATATTTTCTTCAAATTTAAGTGGGACCAATTCTGAGGTACCCTCTTTCCAACAAAAAAAGAATCATCAAAATCGGTTCACAAAAAAAAAGTGTTATAGCGTAACATACATAAAAAAAACAGTCAAATTGAGAACATCTTCCTTTTTTTGAATTAAGTCTCTCAGTCCCCCATACTCTCACTCGGAAACGTGACTACCTGATTCGTCCTCGAGTCGGTCTTTTGGGTTTCAGAAATACGAAGTCTACTGAATAATTAAGAAAATATTACAAATATATAGTAATTATACTTGTAATATATAGTACCTAATTGCTATAATATAAAGTTGAAAATAAATTGTTATGAACATATCAACCTTCAATTTTAAAAGGAAGTGCCCTTACATTTGTGTTCTTGTCAACTAAGTACATCGTGAATAACAGTAGCAAGTTTTAAATAAAAAAACCTCCTATCGTACCTTTCAATCGCGTGAGTTAATTGTAACAAACTCTATCGTACAAGTAAGTTAAGCAAGCAAACATGGAGAGCGTAACTTACAGTCACTGTGAGCTGATTAAACTTTATTGAGCGACGTCCCGCGGTGACAACCCTTTGTTCTAATTCTAGAGACCATCGCAAGATTTACTTTTCGCTTTCCCTCATCTCTATTGTCTATCATATAAGGTATAAAGTCTCATTTCTGAAAAGAAAATATCGAATAATTACGTTCTAATTCTGAGGTACTATAGCAAGGGCTTCTCAACTCTATTAACTTCTATGTTTAAAACCATAGGATCTGAAGTTGAATGTTTGAACGGCAAATAACAGGAGACAAATTATGAACGGTGCTCTAATTTTACTATCCAGGGTCGGAGCGCAATCTAAAAACGTTCGGCAAAAATGTAATTCGATTTGGTTCAAACGGCCCGTTTGCAAGAATTGACTTCCGTAGTCTATTGCTATGGGTTACGAGTGTAGTAAGTAGAGGGTTTGTTTGGACAAATATAATGGAACTATTATACCACGTTGTGACCTATTTTATTCGTAATGTACCTACTGGGATATATGCGTGACGATGTGTATACACTTACTTCATGTACAGGTGTCGTTTTACACACGTTTGCATTTTATTCGTGTAATCAGTAGGCGAAGACATTTTCAGGATGATATTCTTTACTCGAATAACAGTATTATTTTCGTTCAATAAAAACCGGGAAGTTGTTGTTATTGTATTGAATTTGGATTTGCTATAAATAGTTGTCGAACGTTTTGGAAAATAAAGCAATATTGATTAGGTTCAAATAGAACTAAAGCAAAGCCCTTAAAACTAATTGACTTTATCAACACGCTGGTTAGCATTTCAACAATCTCTAAATCTAAAACGACAAAAGTTTTCCCATACCTCTATCAGTTCTATTAGTTCTCTAGATAACATTTTCATCGTTGAACAAATTAATGTTTTAAGATGTTTCATAGAGAGGAGAGATTTTATTCGACTTTTTTTTGTACGAGTCACAACTTGTATACAGCCATTTTGCACAAAAAAATTATGAGACCATTCATTGCATTTTTTCAAAATTTATGCTAAACTTATCGACAGTTCCATAAAACCTGTACTTAACGGCGTTATTTACCACAAAACACGTAATACTAAGAGTCATCACACACGGCGACATTTAGCAGTCCCCGTGTGTAACCCTCTAATATTGAGATACTAACTACAGGTAACCACGTTCCACATCTATTTAAATTCTTCCTCCTTTTACATGTAAAGATACGAGCGTCTTATGTATGTATATAATTTAACAGATACCATGATGTATATAAAGTATTCTACTAAGCCTACAAACTTGAAACATTATTGCCTTACCCCCATTATAAAGTCTTCAGAAAGCAGAGATAAAATTTAATTTCAATATCTTATCTGTTTGACATTTAGAGCTATTCTTGGATTAAAGTACTTTGGATTGAGGATTAAAATTCTTTCAGTCTTAACGAGTGGTGACGTAATAGATGTTTTTGTTGATATTAGTAGATTTTCTGTTTTTGTCTGTGATTCAAAAAGAGGGGAGATATAAGTGTGAAGCCTTTGTCTGTGTTTCAGTCTGGGGCATCGGTAGCTCCGAAACGGATAGACTGGTCTCAAATCGGTTTTTTATTTGAATACTAATTTAATCGGGATGGTTTGAAGAATATCTTTTCACCTGTTTAAAAGGCATGTATTTATATGATCCTTTTAAATTTGCAGCCTTTTTCTTTTAAAGCAGAAGGCAAAACAATCTAAAGGGTCAAATTTTGATTTCTATAAACTAACTTTGTTAGTTTTATGTAGGGCCTCAAAACTAAGACAAATGAGCTTTAAAAATAAAATTTAAATACTTGTTTTTAAAACTAAGTAAATGTTGATTATATTTGTATACTAATATTATGTTAATTGTAATATAATTTGACCTGAAAACATGTTCGGAAACGCAAGCAAATTGGCTTCTGCTTTTTCAGAGTTATGTGGGACTGGGCTGAACCTGAAGGGGAGCAGCCCGACTACACTAAACCCCCGAAGTGTTCTTCCTCTCCGCTGTAGGAAGGGGTACGGGTACACTATAGCACTAGTCTGCTTCCCCACCAGCGGCTGGCCGCGCCTAGCGCAGCCCCTCCCCGAGAAGGGAGGCAAATCGGTTCCCCGACTCCAAATTTGAGGCTCGCCGAACACCAGACGAGCCTTCCATCCCGGGCCTCTCTAAGCTGGGCAACGAACTCCCCCGAGTCCGCTATCCGGGGATCATGGGGGGCCAGGACAGCATCCACTTAACTGTGAAGTTCAGCGGCTTCTCGCCCAGCCCCCGCAGCGGTTCTGATGGTAGGCTCCACCGCAACTCCTAACGCGCATCCGCGCGGACTCTCCGCAGAGAGTCCCTTGGAGCGATCACCACGGGTCAACTGCCCAAGTTTGGCCGCGGAGGATAGGACGAGCGGCAACGACACACCGACATGTCTCTTTCCCGTGGCCACGCCGCCACTGCATCATCGTAGGCGGTGCAGCCCCGCCAAGGACGCGGAGGACAGGATGAGCGTCAACCGACACCGACACGTCTTTCCCCCCGCCACGACTAGGCGGGAACCCCTTCGGGGGTTTCTTATTCTAACTTAACCTAACCTACTGAATGGAGGGCGTAACCAAGCAACTAAGGTTTATTAGGAGTTCAATATCAAAAGACATACTGGTTAAAAATGTCATCAATCGTTAAAAGAAAAGACCAATGATAAAAAAAGAGGATCAAATATTATTTTTGAATACCAAATATTAATTTAGTATGCTTAAACATAATAATAGATTTACTTTGAATGCAGTTCATATATCAAGTATTAAAGACGGAACAATTAATATTATATATCAAACATAAAAAATATCGTTAATTTAAAAAAGTGTACGTTTATAATACATCAATTATATCTTTGAGGATCAAATAATATTACCTCGTTTAAAAATCATCAACTCTTTTTAGAGATCGCAATTTCAAAATGAATATTTATTTCCATTACTTCCACTTGTCCGATCGACTTAAAATTTGGTATATAATAGAAATCAGATGACATTACAATAATATGGTAACCTTGCAAATGATGCTACAACCAGGACAGTCTGGAGACTACTCAACTCCTCAATTATTTACAGTATCGTGTTTGGGCTCCTTCAGTTGGAATTGTTAGCTAACAGATGATGACTTTGTTGACTCTTTGGGGTACACTGGTTTGCGTCGGGGGTTAAACTTTTAATTTACTTAAATTTATATTGAATTGATTTTCAATTACTTTTTGTGAAATTACTCTATCTTTAATCGTATAATTAATCGTATAATTAATAACAATAACGCACACACTCACCATAGCCAGGCGCTAGGGAAACCCCTGTATCGCGGGTGCCATGGATACACTTATAGACAACCACAAATTACATCCAAACTCACAAGAGAAATAAATGTAGGCCATACAAATAATTATCCCGCCCGGGAATCGAACCTGGGACCTCTGCGTAACAGCCCGCCATGGCAACCGTTCGGCCACGGAGGCAGTTCAACTATTCGTGAGGTCCTCAGGGTTCGTCTCGTCGCTTAGTTGGCATAGCGTTTGGCACAGCTTGCTAGGAGACGTCGTTTCGAATCCGGCCGGATCGAAGGATTTTTTTCTAAGTGTTCGATCGTCTAATTTAAGTTTTTTAAAGCGAAGCTTGTGCTCTTTGCTAAGTATGTATATTCGAGCTTTTGTGTCTGTTATACATTGTGGGCACCGAATGCTGAGGTCCCGGGTTCGATTCCCGGTAGGAATAATTTGGGAAATGGACGCTTCTAAATTGGTCCTGGTCCGGGTGTTATGGAAAGTGCCCTAGAGAGAATTTCTTAGTTGAAGCCAGGCAATTGGTGTCGTTTTCTGGCACATACTACATATTATTACATTAAAAAAGTAATATTAAAATTTATAAACAAAATGAAGAACTCGGAACCAATCACGGAACCAATAGTTGATGGTCAAGCAAAATAGTTCCAGAACGATCAACGCAGGGTTAGAAACAAATTAAGCACGATAAAATATAAGTTAGCCACGCATTAAAATTGTTATAAACAAAGCTAATAAGAATCAGTAGCTTAAAGTATATTCGGTTTGAATACTAAAACATTATCTCTCTAGTTTGTTGTACAGAATTTTTATTTTTCTCAAGTCGTTAATGTTAAGTCCATTATTCCCATAACTTCATTTATATTTCATCGTCTTCCTAAATAAACGAGAAAAACAATATTGTTTTTCACATAAAATTCTTAATTTTGCGCAAAAACAACGAAATTTAATCCTGTTAAGAAGTTTTGGGTAAAAACTTGGTAAAGAATAAACAAGTCCGTCCAAAACACCAGGGATTGAAATTATCAAGAATTTAATAAATCTGGCCTGTGACGTCTGGCACTGAGTGTATATTCAAGAACTGCTACATATTTGCTATCTTTCCTACATAATTGCTGCCTTTGATATATTCTGAGAAATTTAAAAAAATTGTTGACCTGTTATCAGGATGGCTGGTGGCCACTTTGTTCAGCATAAAGAAACCAGATTTTTTAGAAGTATGTGTTACCTGTAATTGCTATCTATTTGCTAGTTTCACGAATTAAAGGTGTAAGCTATGTACATCGGTTATAAAATTAAACTTTGAAATGATCATTTAAATACATGCCATCTTTCAATGAACAACAATTAATTTAACTGTCATCGTAGCCGTACAGTTACTATGTTGGTCTGCCACGCAGAGGTTTCGGGTTCGATTCCTGGGCCGGAAGAAATATTTGTTTGACTTACATTTGTTTCTCTCGTGTGTTTGTGTGCAATTTGTGGTTGTCTCTGTGTGTCATATTTAATTTGTAAGTTTGCAATATTTTCGTGTCAAGCCAAAACATTGCAAGAATCAATGCAATGTTTTATAATTTCAGAACAACAAGAATGTTTCTGTAGTTATCAAGGGAAAAAATACTCGTTTTTCAATGGAAATAGCTTTTGCCAATGTAATATTATAATGGTTTGATAGATTGCTTTAATGTCTAATGTACGGCGTAAGTTAAATGTATCTTTTTGTGTTATTACTTTAAACAAAGTCACGAATACTCAAACTTACACCCTTCATAGATGAGGACGGACAGCTGCGTGTCGGTGGGCGTATCCAAAATTCATTTATAAGCTATACTCAGAAACATCCAGCATTATTAGATGCCAAGCATGTGTTTACAAAATTGCTTTTCCAGCGTGAGCATTTAAAAGCATTGCACGGCCCTTCTCAATTAATATTAAATAATTTACGCAATCAATTCTGGCCCATAAGTGGTAGAATTTTTGCTAGGAGCACCGTGAATAAGTGTTAGACCTGCTGGATCATGAAAGCAAAAAATATAAATCCTGTTATGGGAAACTTACCTGTGTCTAGGGTAACGCCGAGCCTACCGTTTATGGTTTGTGGCGTTGATTTTGCAGAACCTTTTCTAATCACCCGCAAAGGACGCGGTTGTAGGATTACAAAGACTTACTTAGCTCTCTTCGTTTGTTTCTCGACAAGGGCTTTACACCTTGAACTAGGAGTGGTCTTTCAGCGGACGCCTTTATCCAATGTCTCCGGCGACTTATTTCTCATGTCGTGGGTATCCTTCCGAGATACACTGCGATAACGGCACAAATTTTGTAGGTGCGAGCAATGAACTTGCTACCTTTCTTAAATCTAGTAACGATCCTATAGCTTCTTTTGCAGCTAACGAGGGTATTAAATTCGTGTTTTCGCCGGCTTATTATCCACACTTTGGTGGCATTTGGGAAGCTGGGCTTACGTTTGCGAAGTTTCATTTAGCTAGGGTCCTAAGGAACACACATGACGTTTGAAGAGTTATCCACTCTGCTTACCTTTAATAGAAGCTATTTTAAATTCAAGACCTATCACGCATTGACACCAGGGCACTTTTTAATAGGTCGACCTATGATTTTCGTGCCATCTCCAAATGTACTCGATATCAATCGAAATCGACTAAGTCGATACCAGTAGAGCATAGAGCGATAGCATAGAGCAAATGCGGCAGCAATTCTGGGCACGTTGGCATAAAGTGTTCCTCACCGAGTTACAGCAAAGAAGTAAATGGTAAGTGGATAAAGAGGGTCTTAACATCAACGATATCGCCGTGATTAAGGAAACGAATGTTCCGCCAATGAAGCTCTATCCAGGAGTGGATAATGTTACAAGAGTGGCGGACGTCTTTACAGGACGAGCCACCAAACGGCGAGCCGTCCACAGGCTATGTGCCTTACCCAAATCTGAGCAGCCTTTCTTATTCTCGAGGCTCTACCTCCTCGAGGCAGTATGTTAGCACCTCTTTGGAAGCTGTGGCTGCTGGCTACGACAGCTTGACATTTATTATTTATTGATTTAATTTTGTTTTAAGAAAAATGTCATATTTTATTTTCTGATTATTGTAAAAATTCCTAAAGAAAAACCTTATGATTTACACAAACAATGGAGTCTTATTTATCGGCGTTAACATATTTATTAATTTAATCTTTTTTGCACGATTCAATAAGGTACCAATGGCGGACTTAATGCCATGAGGCATTCTGTACCAGTAAACCATAGGGCCAAGTGCAAAAAAAAACAATGGTATGTAACTAACTACATGTAAAACAAAAATAACCAAATGCCGTAAACAAAAATTCGATAATTAATTTTTATATACGGTTTAAAATAAATACAATATAGCATAAACATATTTAATATACAATATATAATAAACAATACATATATAATAAACATATTACCTATAATAATATACTGCGTTTTAAGCAAATAAATAAATTAAACGAATGAGTTTACCTCTTGAAGAATGTTTAGACGTGTTGGAATGACTATGTATTTAAAGTATCGTTCAATATTTAACTAACTTTCTATATTGTCTCGGGTTGGGGTGTTTTTGTGGTACCGTCGTTGTTTATGATATCCATTACACAAGTGCGTTTACTTACTTTAGGATCAGAGGAACGTACGTGATGTTCTTTAATATTTTTTATTTATTGTATAATTGGTATCTAGGCACTACAAACGAATGTCCTGTTTCAATCCCTTGTGGCGAGTTTGGCGTGTGGTGAGTTAGTCGATAAAAGGAAATAAGTTTAAACGAGAAAAGTTTGCGACAGCGCGCAGCGTCGCGTCGTCGGCGTCGTGGAGCGATGACGACCCTGTCACATTCGTTCCGGTACGGACACTTCACTCACCTGAAAATACGATCTGCTGTTTCATTGTAGTACACCAATCGTAAAGCGGGACATTTTATTTTAAAATGGGCTGGTTCTATGAACGAAGTATATCAATGGACCGTAAGTGGCATAATATTTATTTATTTATTTATTTAAACTTTATTGTACAAAACACTGAAGTACAAATGGCGGCCATAATGCCATAAGGCATTCTCTACCAGTCTACCATTGGGTCAAACAGAGGAAAAAAACACAATAGGTTGATGCTACACTTAAACAAGAAGGGCAATATACTAGAAAGGTAATCGATAATTTGTATAGTATAAATAAATAACATAATATAAACTACTTATTATAAATACAAAATAAACTTACAAATATATTAAATTAATATTTTTTTCCATCCTCTAAGATCCAAAGCAACATTAGACAGAGTCTTAATTTTGACAATTGTGAAACAGATGCTTGTGCAACATGCGTTTGAATAGATTGCATGAAGGTTAAAAGAATTAGACAAAAAATCAGTGCGGTGAGAAGGAATAGAGAGCTTACAGCTACGGGAAGACCGAAACTCGCATCCCCGCCGAGCGATTTGAAATTGAAATGAACATTTAAGATAATCAGATGCAGCCAGGTCGAACAAGATGGAGAAAAGAGTGGTTAAAATTCTCAAGGACCTGTGTTCACGGATGAGAAGTCAATTTAGTTGACGATGAAAAGCAGAGGTGTGGTCATACTTCCGCAGACCAAAAATATAAATTTGATTTTACAATTTAGAATGTGACAAAAAATATCAAACCGAATTTTATGAAAGGAAGGCTGGAAAACTAAGTTCAAAGCAGATAGCTGAACTACGTCACATTTAAAAAAGAACCTGCCCTGACAGCATCTCGGCAAGGTGATAAAGACTTGGGGAACTAACTTAGCGAGATAAGTAACTTGTAACATGAAGTATTAACGTGGGAACAAGTCTGTGTGAGTTGAGACGCTATAAATTATGACCGGCAAATGCGCTGTGGTGTTAATAATAAATAGTTGAGGATCCCAACTTTGAGGTACTTCTACGTTGTATGGCGCAGTAATTTTAGGGGCTAGAAGAAACAATAAGAAACTTAGCTATATATCGATGTAACGACAGCTTGAAGATGGTCATATCTCAAGTAGATTAAGAGCAACTTCAAATTACAGTAGTCGCGGCTGTGGCGCGACAACCGCGCTGTAGAGCTTGAGTAATTTTTCGTTTTCTTGGTAATTGTGACTGCAAAAGTGATGCAACTGCGCTTCTAAACAATATTGTATGAAAATTAGTAGTGGCGAGATTTATAAACTTCGACCAAGCAAAATGGGGAGCTAAACTATTTTTTCGTATTTACAAAACATACTATGCCTAAGTTGAAGCAAGAAATTAAATTAAACTTTACGTTTACGTCGTAATTTCTTAATTAGGCAAAGTTCGTTTTGTAAATACGAAAAACTTGCTTAGGTTCATGTTCACGTTCACGTGACATGAACAGACAACCTGACCAGACATAAATTACCACGTGACGATAATAGGCTACTAAGCAGTGCACTGACCGAATAGCAATGTGCAAGACCAGCCTGCTGAGTAGACGCTTCCTTTGACGTTTACATTTAAAATTTATATTGTAGATATACACGTATACATGTAAATAGAATTTGTATAAATAGTCTAGTTTTTAGAAATAAATAAATGCTGTCTCATTGACGACGACGGAACTCTCCTGACTACAGCATCATCTCACTGCGGCCAAGACCCCTTTAGCCGTCAGCTTTTCTGATCAGTCTTGTGAGTCTGTAAGAGTGGCAGTGAGAAAATCTACTCCTCGCACCCCTTATCATTCCCACCTTCCGTCTGTTACCTTAGGTCGCATGGTAACAGGCTTCCTCTTCCTATCTATATATGTATAGTAGTGTATGGTTAGGGCTAGGCTGGTAGGTAGGTTCGTAGGGTTGTTAGTGATAGGTTACTGCTTTCCCTTACCATTTCATGTATAGCCAGCTAGTTTTAATGACACATACAAGACGATACTCAACAGTAACACTCATATCACACCCAACAAATACTACACAAAGACAGAGATAAAGTTAGTTGGCTCTACAGTTCATTTTATAGATGTTTATTTTAACTGCCTCTGTGGCCGAACCATCTACGACTACGACGCAGAGGTCCCAGGTTCAATTCCCAGGCCGGGAGAAATATTTGTATTGCCTATATTTATTTCTCTTGTGAGTTTGGGTGTAATCTGTGTTTGTCTAAGTGTGTGTCCATGGCACCCACGACACAGAGTTTCCCTAGTGCGGGGCTATGTTGAGTGTGTGCGTTATTATTATAGGTGACTCGGAATTCATAGAAATGAAGGCGTCGAGCCTTGAACATCGTCGTAAAGTTGCCTGCTTATCGCTATTCTACACGGAGAGTGTGTGAGGGAATTGCACAATTTAATACCGCCTTCCTTTTTCCATCATCACGGGGCTAGAGGTAGGCTGGAGTTTTGCCCCTATGTTGATGATATTGCAAGTATTCGCAAGAAACGTTTCGCCTCCATATTTATATGGCGAACGACTATGAAGTGGAATTCCATGCCCGCAAACTTTTAACTTGGGTATTTTTAGGGTGAGAGTGAACAGGCATCATTTAGATGCGCATGCTCCATCGTCGACCTCATTGTCACGTCCATCAGGTAAGATGAGGTCACTTAAATTTTTAATAAAAAAATGATTTCTCAGCTTAACATCACGCTTAGTAACTTAGTATGGTCATTATATTTAAATTGCAAAGTACATATGTTAACATTGTTTGGTGAACTGTCACGCAGAAGTCCCAGTTTCGATTCCCGGACCGGGAGA
>NW_020654422.1:12506576-12569880 GCF_003589595.1 Hyposmocoma kahamanoa
TAACTCTACATTAAATTTTATCGAAATATATGGAATATTATTGCTTAAAATGAAAAAAAAAAACAACAACCTACAACCTTACTGTGTAGACTACCAAGTAAGTGCTTTATATATTTACTAATATGTAACACTTACTCGTGTAACATTCACATCTAAACTGGGATTTAATATGTTTCGGTCCGCTAGGACGTATTTGATGTCGGAAATTGCTGCCCTCGGGATGCCCGCTTCCTTCTTGTTCATACATCCGGACCCTGACGTTATATTGTGACATTGTCGTCTATTTAAAAGCATCTGATGGTGCTTACTAGTTTCACCTTTTAAGCACAAAGGACTAACCTTTTCATGGCAAAAACTTCAAGCACAGTTTGGAATCTCCAAACGGTCAGTCAGAGTTCAAAATTAAAAAGATATGAATTGATAACGAATTACGTCATTTTCGACTCTCTAACACTCAAAATGCATTTTGACGTTACACACTTGTAATTTTGTTTGTTTGATAAGGCTCCCTCAATTGTCTTCCATATGTTATAGAAAATTAAGGCACTTTCGGGCCTGTGATCAGAATTCTTCACTAGATTCAGTTAAAACTTAAAGTATTATGGTATTCATAGCTCTTGTTGCCAAAACTCACACATTCATATTTTGAAATCTTCATAATGATTGGTCGGTAAAATTAGAAACTATTCAAAAAGAAATAACAAATTCTGGACTGTTAATATAATTGCGTTGCAAGTTACGACGTTATGATTTTTTAATGAAGTTTCAATCAATGTGCCGCCATCTAATGATCAATTGCTGAACGACGACGAATTTGAGATGTTTACTCAGTTCTCCAGCGACCATATTACAGCGGTATAAAGTTTACTTTCCTTTCTTGTAACAAAAAATATGCGATAAATAGAAAATTTAAAATTTATAAAAATTAAATAAAATAAGACAACGATGGCATGAAACCACCATAGATAGATAATACTACAAGTGCGACTATAGTCTTTGCACACCAAAGTAGCAATATTTTTGTACGATTTTCGACGCTTTCCGTGAGATAATTGACACGATCAACCATAACGTACAAAGCGAAAACGGCGGACTGAGCTTCGCGTAGTGCAGGCATACGGTCACGTAAACTAAGCACTTCTACTGTATTTATTGTTCTGTAATGGTATTACTGCTTCTCCTTCTTGGGGTACCATCTCCACCGGAGGTCGGCTATCATTGTGGCAATTTGGGTCGTGTCGATAGTTTGAGATTACGATTGCAAAGGGGTGGCTCATTTAATAAAAGCATGGTGTTACTACATTATTATATTTAGTCCCACAGTACGCCATATAGAAACATAATTTTTAATGCCAAAAACATAAAACACTCAATCTAATGTGCCTGTGCTCTTAAACAAAATTTGTCAAGGACGTTGGTCACATTCTACTATCACTAATACATTTTCAATGTAATGTGCATTGTAATGTAGTGTGCGATACAAGGTATTGTAGTCTGGGAGTACCGTCATGGTTGCGCTTATAGTTGACAGTTGAGATCATGTTGTCTGTTGTTATGTTAGAATGCGGGCAAAACTTGATTATTTAGTAGTTGAACTACCGTATGCTTTCTAAAAAAATTTGTGATATGTCTCTCTGTATATTCATGTAAGTGAGGTACTTGTAATTCTTATTGAGAACAAATGTCTTAAACCATAATGTTGCTCAGTCAAAGTGACCGCCAAATCGAATTTTTCATACATCTGCACTACTAAACATAATGTAACTAGTTTCTTTGTACGAGCGGTTATGTGATCAACGCTGCTACCCGAGCCCACACCACCAACTCTAATTTAATACGGCCAACCAAAATTCACTTCGGAACACATTTTCCTAAATGTCTCAAGAATCTTGGCGTATTTTAAAATTTGTACAAAAACGAAACGTATCCTTTTCACATGTCACGTCAAACTCATTTTCTTAAGAATAGAACAAGAACATCTTACTAAGATATGCCAGACTCCTCAAGTTTGTACTCGAGAAAGGTTTTCGGCGGTAGTAAAAATACGACTAGACGCGACCAGTGCCACCATCCCAACTTAAAATATAGTTTGGAATTATTAGTAAAGTATCCGAGCCCTTTTTCATTCGAAGTTAAAACAAAACAAACACGACGTGCGGTGTCTAGTTAGTATTTTAAAAAGTGATAGGAATAAGTAGAATGACCACTTAAGAATCCCCTTTTACGTGTGAATCTCTAGAAACATTGGCATATAAATTTAAGTTTTACAATAAACTCAATACTCGCAGGCAAAGCAACTTTACATAAATATTGTATGTGAAAAAAGGATCGAAATCAGAACATCGGATAAGTTGGGTCCGTCAGCTTAATTGCTCTATGAAAATTTGACGTATTTAAGTTGTTGTAGCAAGGACCAATCACTTTTACAAACATTTTAAACTATCCCAGGTGTATGTTACGAGAGAAGAAACATTTTTTTACTGAATAAAATTTTGAAACATATTGACAGTTTTTTTAATTACTTGCCAGCACTGTAGTTTGACTTGCTCATTGCCAATGTTGTTATATGTATATTACTTAAGTTGGGTGTGAGTTAGATATCAATTGGGCGAATCCGACTAACTCGTATACGGGCTTGTTCGTTTTTCTGAACTTGGCCCCTTTTTCATATACAGGTTTTTGGTAGGCTATTAATTACGTCTGGCTTGAGAGGTAATGTACACATTATGAGAAAACTTTCATGCCAGGGTGAGGGTTTAAAATAGCTCTCATGATATGGATTCTTCAAACCGTGATGTGTATATATATACAATATGATATTATATTGCAGTTATATGGCGATAATCAGTGAACCTCCCTAATGTGATGCTTATGGCAAAACCTCTATATTGACATGCTCTCAATGTTGCTCTATTGGACTGCCTCCGTGGCCGAGTGGTTGCCATGCTGGACTGCCACGCAGAGGTTCCAGGTTCGATGTCTGGGCCTGGAAAAATGTTTGTATGGCTTACATTTCTTTCTCTAGTGACTTTGGGTGTAATTTGTGTTTGTCTATGTGTGTGTCTATGGCACCCGCGACACAGGGTTTCTCTAGTGCGGGGCTATGAGTGTATACGTATTTATTTATTATCACAGCGCTTGTATCATTGTAAACGCGCGATTGCAGCGGTGCAAACGCGCGATTGCACCGACGCAGTCGTTTATGTTGAATCATTAAAAACGTGCATCGCATTTGCATCGCGATTGTATCGCGTTTGCATAGCGATTGTATCTCTGTTTAAGTCGCGCGTGTATGTAAAGGTCGACAATTAGCAACTGTATCGTTACTGCGACGCGACTGAATCGCTGCAGACACGCTGCTAAAAATCGCATTGTGTAACCGCTCTAAGGTGCACATAGCTGGTTTCGATTTGAATATTATGCAATAATTTATACGTTATAGTGTATTATGTTATAATTTATAGGCAACAGATATATATCTTTTAGCAAGAAAGTAGTAATTAATACAGAAGTAAAAGTTGTTCTCTTAGGACGAGCTTAACGAATTAGGAGCCTGCGCTAACTTTCAGATAATTTCTTGAGTTCCTCTTACTCGCTCGTTGGGTTTTTGCAGTGTTTATGAATTTAGTTGAGTAATTACTTTAAATATGATATTGGAGTTAAAAATTAGAGCACTTGGGTCTACTCGGGTAAATTGAAATTGTAAGGCTAGTAGCTAACATAAACAAGAATAACTTTCAAAGAGCTTCCAAAGGTTGACAACCTATTTCGAAGAACACCTAGACAGAGCTAGTAAATTAGCAATATAGTAGTGGCATAAAGCAGAGGATACACACAGCATGTACCATTTTCGTAAGACTCAAACGACGTTGAAACAGGAACGATTGAAAATCAGCGTCTGTCTCGCCCGAGATGGACATATTGCTGAGTCTATATTCTTTTCTTCTTTAGCGCCACTATACACACTCACTAACTTAAAATAACACAGTCATTTGTTGTTTTAGTGTTAAGCATTAGATTTAAGTGTGTATAGTCAAATTAACGAATAAACGTTTTTTAACCGACTTCCAAAAAAGGAGGACGTTCTCAATTCGAATGTATGTTTTTTTGTATGTATGTTACGATAACTCTGCCATTTGCGAACCGATTTTGATGGTTCTTTTTTTGTTGGAAAGAGGGTACCTCAGAAGTATCATTTAAATTTGAAGAAAATATTCGACCTCTAAGGGTGGTAAACTTGGGGATGAATGACTTTTGAGGTCGGTTTTTTAGTACTCTGTACTGAGGTTAGGTTATTCGTTCTTTCATAATTCTTTCTATAGCTTTAAAACCAATAAAATTATAAAGACGGTTTCATAAGAACAACAACAAACTTAGCATGAATACAATGATAAAAATAAGCATTCTGCAAACTGTCAATTTACTGTCATCGATGACGCTGTAATTGCCATAGTCGATAGATAAGAGAAAAAACATTTTAAAATTATTTTAGATCTTGTGAGTTTCGTCTACGTGAACTAGCGTGTCACGTGATTGTTTCATCTCACTGCTGACAAAATCAACTTTCATAGCTTATCCTGCGGAGCAAATAAATTTCAACACCACCCTTATGCCCTTTGAGGAAACAGTGTAAAAAACAATTCGCACTTTAATCAGCGAAATTGCAAATCAAACATAGCACATACGAATTCGACACTGAACAATTCCTCTTGTCTCCTGTTGATTCGCCCCATGCCTCCCTTATTTACATAGCGAGAGTTTTCTTTGACGAGTCTTCCGAATGTGTGAGTGAGTATCGCTCAAAGGTTTCAAATAAATTAATTTTAAGTCGTATCTTCTTACTGAGGTTACGCAGGTTTAAGAAAATATACAAGATCCATATTAAAATATAAATATGATAAATGAAGAGTAAATAAAAATAAGTAATATGAAGCTTTCATACTGTGCACTGGCTTAGTGATAATGTCTTCAAAAAAAGTTTGGTATTTTGTCTTTTGTCATAGGAAATAAACAAATTATTGCATCATGTTAAGACACGCAATCATTCGAAAAGCTTATATACATAATTTTTTCAGTTATAGGCGCAATCGGCAACTAGAAGCGTATTCGCTTCCAGTTGCCGGTTCTATTTTCATACAACTGATATGAAATCGACACAATCGCCGGTTGCAGCAGTCGGACACTGTCGCCGGTTGCCGCAACCACAATTTGTATGAATATAGAATATTCGCTTCTAGTTACCGGTTGCTCTTATCCAACACAAGACACGTTTCCGCGGCGGCCCCCCGACACTCGTAGCGCTATTTATAAATTCATGCCTTCATACCGTTTAAAAGGGCTCCAAGTTTCCAGAGAAAGTTGGCTCAATGCGGCGGATGCTAGCTGCGTGCGAAGGAATCTGATGGGCCTTTGAGGATCAAAGCCTTTGAATGTTACATATTCCTAAGAGCAGCATTACTTGCGGTCACTACTACTTCGACGGCGGTATGCGATGGATAGTCTATAGTTTTCTTCTCTCAATAATCTTTTACACTGTGATGTAAATTTGACAACAGAATTCTTAAACACATGGTTTTAATTACCTCGATAAAGTCTAAAGGAGATAGTACCTATCTTTTTTTATGATATCAATCGACGAGACGAACAAGTCATGCGCCAGGTGGTAATTGACGCGCCTATCCATGACAATTGTGACAAGTGCCATTAGAGCTATAAATCACAAAAGGATCTGAGGGGCTCTGCCACTACGTTCGTCATCCTGAGTCATAAGTTGACAAGTTCCATATGCCTGTAATTTCAGCATGAACTACTTATTTATGAACAACTTTTTCGTTGCTGTTGGTTTATTACTCGATCAAAATGTATTCTTATCCTCATATTATACAGCTTGTTTTTACCCTGTTCGACCTTTTTGGTATCTTTGTATCTATTGGTTACAAAGGAAGAACCTAGATCATATTTCTTAGACTGAATTGAAATTCTTGTAACCCTCTTAGTCCTGGAAGCCGAGCCTAATATTGATACACGACGGGTAGAGGATTAGAAATAATTTGTCAGCGTCACTGTAAAGGGCTGTAACGAAGATTCAGGCCAATAAATTTCAATCAACTGGAGGCCGGCCAAATGAAGTTATGACCGGGTTTACATACGCCTTGCTTGAATATTGCGGGTAGGAATTTATTGAGCGAAGGTACAGTGTTATAAAGAATGCCTTATGAGTCGATACTACCTCAGCTCGAATTTATTTTTTTCCCGTACAATAAATACAATTCATATTGCTTAGGTCGAGCGGCAGGGTCACTGGCTTTATTTCAGAAATTATTTTTTTACAAACGAAATATTTTTTTTACAAACGAAATTAAGAGCCATTTCAAAAATGTGTATATCGTATACTATACGTGTTGTATTTAGTTAAGTTGATATTAAAAAATCATTGGTATATGTAAAGTACCTATTGAATACAGCGGTTTTCTAGTATAATTTCGAGGTAAGATTGTGTTTTTTCTGAAAATTTTTAGGAATCGTGTTTTCGCATAGTATAATACTTATTTATTTTGCATTTATAATCAGTGTATAGCCTCAATTTTATTATATATTTTTTCAAAAGTGATTGATTTAACGCTTTCAGTGTTATGCGGAATCAGCCAAAGCCATTTGAGGTTG
This sequence comes from Hyposmocoma kahamanoa, assembly GCF_003589595.1. NCBI lineage: Eukaryota > Metazoa > Arthropoda > Insecta > Lepidoptera > Cosmopterigidae > Hyposmocoma > Hyposmocoma kahamanoa. The sequence goes on from NW_020654422.1 coordinate 12,513,240, forward strand.
TATAGACTTAGTTGTCTTAAAAAAAAATGCACAGTGCTCTGTATCACAATGCCCGCTAAATGTGAATCTGTCAATCATAATAGTTTCAGTGCAGTGTTGTAAATAGAATGGTAGAAATAGAAATAGTGTTTCGATTTGAGAACTGAAAACGAGTTTAATCGATTGAATGATCTGATATATTCTAATTGATTATGTAAGTAGCTCCAGAAACAGGTTAAAATGATTATACAAATAAACTCAGAATTCGAATCCATGTGTGTTTATATCGGGAAATAATAAAGGTTAATTAGTTCATATTAACGCAATTGTTTATTCGTTAGAGAAGGCACATAAAATAACGTAAGAAACATAAAATATCATATGTAAGGTAACCCTTTTGAATTCACTCAGAGGCAATGAAATAAGTCAATGTGAATGGCGTTTGGGCCAGCAGCTGAGTCCGCGCGCGCGGTATCGCTATCAACGGCGGCCGCCGCCTTCGCGTCTGCCCCATGTACTTGTCCGGAACGTACAATTTTACTTGCCCCCAATACACCTGAATACGTAACTTCCCGGTTTTTCGGTCCCGCCTTACCTCCTGTTTACTGTACCCTACCATACTTAGGACGAACAACGTTGGATGTATTAAAGGGTAATAAGGGTAAACTGCATATAACCTTAGGGATAAGTATCTGGTAAATTTTTTTTGTATTTTCTCCAGCATAGCTTTATACTTGGCTTCCTACGGTGCCCAGATGTTCGCGTTGCCCTCCAATGTACTTCTTACTAGAGCATTATAGAGAGCGCATTAAACTTTCTGCTCTGCGCAGTACAAAAACCAACCTCCTGTAAGCTTGGCTTCAACCGTGACCATGGGACCTGTAAAGGGCTCGCAACGTTGGTTTGTTTGAGAAAGCAAATATACGCGATTTACATCCGTAAAAATAGTTTTATTTCCTAAGTTGCTAGTAGTATTGTGACTTTCTGAGCTACTGAGCCTCTACCAGTTGTACGCTCATCTGCCGAAGCATGCAGTTCTGCACGACGGATTCAAAAACCTTCGCCGCTGTGTATAAATTAAGTTGATAGAGTAGCATTACATCGGCAAGATTTTTAGGAACTTTCTGTATTTCACTCGGTTGTTTCCATATTTTTATTGCCACTAAATGTTTCGGTATTTTAATAAATAATTTGAATACACTCAGTTTTTCCTTACTTTTCGGAGCTTTTATTACTATCCGTTTGTAGCAATAAAGAAAATAAGAGAACGTTTTTGTAAAAGTAATATTTTTTTAATTTACAAAATCCTTCAAAATATCTCTCGAATCTAAGTTTCCGTTGAACGTTTTGAGCGGCTAGTCTCAGAGGGTTTTATATAACTCATACGTAAAGTGTTCTTATTATCTCAAAACTCTGCCGTGGAGCTATCTGCAAGTTTTGTTGAGTTCTTTGCCTCAGTTTTGACTCAGGGGACTATGGGAAAATGTTCGCAGAAAGAGCACAGTTGTCTTAATTATATTTAAGTAAATAATATATAAACAAGGGTCTTATGTGTGATATGTTTCGTCGTGTATACTCACATATATACATATATATATATATATTTTTTATAATAAATAAATATATATGTTCTATTTATATATATATATATATATATATATATATATATATATATATATATATATATAACTGAATTGAATTGTAATTGAAACGGGATATATCTATGTATCTTTACTGCTGACAAATACCGATCAAAACATTCTTTCATATTTTCAAGGACTTTATTAATTATAATAGGTTATTGTAGATGTATTATCGTATAAGGGATATATATATATATATATATATATATATATATAGGATAGATGTTGAGCGAAACTAGAGTACCTACCTACATGTCTGAACGTAAATATACGCAAACACGCACCAAACATGGCGTGCGTCTGAATGGCCGAATTTGTATCGAATCCGATGAGTGGACACTATTCCAACACTACATTTAGCAAAAGTTACATTTGCATAACGAATAGGGCTATTCTCAACATACGCGAGTTACAAATAAGTGCTACAAATGTGAGCAACACCAGGCGTTATTTGTCAGCATTATTTGTATATAAATGATGTCGAAATATTTCATATCATCATCATTATAACTTATAACTCACCGGGCTCTGGTCTTATATGTTGTATGCGTCCATAACGCGCCATCCTCATATTTGGATACGAATGAATGAAAGGCGGGTCGTACTGAACAAGTCTATTCAGTTGGGAAGTTGCGATTTCAAAACATATACGCACTATAATTTTTAAACAATACAGAGCCATGTATACCTATTAATATTATAGAAGAGCGGTGTTTCCTTTTTTTTTAATTTCAGGAAATCCTCATGGATACCCTCCGCCCCGGGGAAGCGAAGGGTTATGTCGGACTCCTACCGACTAAAACCTGACGGTGTTCCTTCTTCTCACTATTGCCGGAGCCACGGGGGCGCTCTCGCATTCTTCCACGACACCGACGGAGAGCGGTTCGACTAGGCGCCGAACCCTATCTCACTGTGCGGCGAGAGATATTACCTCCCGTGTGTGGAACACGTCTGGAGGACTTCACGCAACCTCCTGTATGGGCGCTATCAAACCTAAAAGGAAACATCAGCCTCTGAACTATACCGTCTGAAATGAACAATTTTATTTTTATTTTTTTTATTTTACACTCACTAGGCATTTATCGAAATCGTTACAATTTGCTGAATTTATCTACAAGTGCTTTGTAATATGTCGATCACTTGTTAATCTGTGATTGTACAGGCAAGTGGCGTCTTTTACCTAATATAGACATTAACCGTTACCAATTGGATTTTAAATTTGCTTCACATTGGCCGGCTTTTTGAGCGTTCTTAAGAAGTGAATCTTATTTAGCTTTCCTTTAAGGTATTCCGTGCAACTGCTTTAGTCAGAACTTGGTTAGCCTTCTATTTCTGTTCGTCTAATGTGCTCAAAAAGTAGAATTTTACAAATATAACTTATTTAATAAGTTCGCAGTCGAGAGTATTTCTTGTGGACGTGACCATCCCGCATGACGAGGGTCTCGTGAAAGCTGACACCGAGAAACGTCGGAAGTATCTCGACCTGGCGCACGAGATCACCGACATGTGGGATGTGGCCTCCACTGAAATAATCCCAATTGTTTTGTCCGCAAATGGGTTAATTCCAGTCAGCCTTTCTAACAGCTTGAGGCGGTTGGATTTCTGTGGCGTGTCGCTTCCAGCACAAATGCAGAAGGCGGTCCTGCTCGATACGGCACGTATTGTTCGCCGATTCTTGGACCTGAGTCCCTGACCCCGGCCGACTGTGCCATAGCCGGGAAATACCGCCTCTCCCATTTAAAAATTCAAAATTAGTCTTTTAGGCCTTGGGAGAGGCGAGAGTTTAAAATAATAATAATAATAATAATAATAATAATAATAATAACACATAAACTCATGGGGCTATCCCCACAATAGGGAAACCCATAGATACACATATAGACAACCACAAATTACACCCAAACTCACGAGAAAAATAAATGTAAATCAAACAAATATTTCTTCTAGCCTGGAAATCGAACGTAGGATCTCTGCGTGGCAGATTTGCTGGTCTACCGGGTGACCGTTCGGCCACGAAGGCAGTTATTGTAAACAGCAAAGAAAATTCGTGGAAGTATTTTATAGATATAAGTTGTCATTGAGTTGAAAACTCGGTGAACCGTAAAGCTGGGAGAAAATGCTTGAGAGAGTAATCAGGGACAAGTCTTCAGCGGTCTAATCGATGTCATTTACGGATCGCAGCCCTATTTTCTCTTATAATTACTTCTGATTCTAAAGGGCATTACGTCATCGCATTTTGTTTGTGTTTACGCAACGGGTCGATAGGACGTTGGTTCATATCCGACTCAGCGGATAATGAAGTTTATTACAAAATATTCGTAGAATTATTAAATGAAATCGAAACTAAAATATCATATTTTATACTTTCGTAAGCCATGAGTCATGCACAGTACGTGCTACTGCACTGAGATCGCGAATCTGCTTCTCAAAGATATTATGTCCAATAGCGAACTATGTTAATCTTATAGTCCTTCTTCTTCTTTCTTTATTAGTTTGTTCCGTGTCTTTCACAATTCCGCCAATGTCACGTAGGTAATCTTATAGTCCGTCCATCCATTTATTTTCACTTTTAACAACTCGACTACTAATTAATTAGTGATGTCCTATTGTGTTACCAATTCGATCTTCTTCTTACACCAATCGAGTGTTCTTCTTATAACAATCGATTTTATTTTGAAGAAGATTTAATCATAATTTGATTTCGTTCAAAAACATAGAATTCGTTGAGCAACGATAATATAAAAAGTAAAAAAGTTTTAAACGCTTTAACACATTGACATTTTCCATATTATATTAGGTATTAAGAAATGGGAGAACGTGCGACTTCGGCGTAACGGTACCTAAATCATTAGAATTTATAATAATTATTTCAAGTTTAATTATTATCATTATAATTTGTTAGACAGGTTCGTTACATGATTATGTATGCCGCTTCGATAAATATTGGAATTGGAGCTAAAGAGCACGTCGCTTCATTATAGTAAAGAAAAAACACAGTCTCTCTCATGAAGTATTGCATTTTTTGTCAATGGTTGCTTGTTACTAATTAAAGAACTTCTTGAGCACGCTTATGCCAAAGGTATAATATAAATGGCAAGACGGAGTATAGTAATTATGGTCAAGTGGAGTAAGAGGATCACCAGGCGAAGAGGGACTTGAAGCCTTAATTCATGTAAAGAGTTTAGCATTATAATCTCTCAATCGATAAAACAGACAAACAAATTAGTTTAAACGATTTAAAAGAGATGTCACTACAATGCTCCAAATACAAATGGCGCAAAAACAATCGACAAATCTTTTGGGGTCAGAGAAAAGCTAGCATAATTTGTACGTTTTTAGTAAATATATAAAGTAAGTATTGGATTTAGGGTAATGATTGATAAAACATGTAAAGCTGATAAACAAATGCAAGTTTTGTGTACTTCAAGATTCTTATAAGACTTTATCTGTTCTTCCTCCTCCTCTAACTCCATCTGACCTTACAATATTTTTAGTGAATAAGATCACAGAATAGCAGGAATATCCCACATCGATAGTGCATACGTTTCATTTGATTATGCGTTTCGGCCATAACGGAACGGACGTGTGGCGCGTGTCGCTATTGTTTGCCATCTGCGGATATTGAATTTGCTATTGCACTTTTGTTTATTTCGATGTTCATTTTACCTGACAATGACGATGCTATATAATGGCGATGTAAATATATTTAAAAGTGAATCTTTACGGAGGGAGTCTTGTAAAGGGCTAACAAGGACAAGAATTTTGCTCTTAAATTAATCGTATAATCGGCATATGTTTAAATATACTCGATCGTATAGGACAGTTAAAGGAACATAGTGGTGACAATTATTCTGATAATATAAATGAACCAATTTAAACTATTTTAGTTTAAAACTTTCTTAATAAATAATACACGTTTTAAAAGGATAAAATTTCAAACGTTAATTCCATTCAAAATTTTTATTTCACTTTTTTTTTGTTTTCATTTGGCAAAATTCTTTCATTTCTTATAAAACCCCTAATCCACTCTAATCCAATAAGAGGGGATCAGATGATTTCATTCAAGGTCGCAGAACAAAGTGCTCTTTAAATTTTATTCGCAGATAAGTATATCGCTTAGCACCATAATGTTTTTCTCGTTAGACACTTAATCTTTGGAGGATCACAAAAATCTTTGTTGTTTGTTAAGGAACACGTCCCTGCCAATTAGAGTAAATCTTTTTAATTACGTAATGGAAAGCTTCTGTACATATAGTTTACGTCTTTAATTTTAACCCCAATTAGGGTATTACACAAAAAAGTGGCTCCAGTTCAATGAATTTTAGAAATAACATCTTTCGACCAAGATTTTTCATTCCACAAATTATGGCAAAAACGCTGTGCTCACCAGACTAGTCAGGAGCTATACTGATAAATTTAATGAAGTAGATCCGTTTATAGATAAAAAACACTTATTTCAATCCAATTTCAAACTCCATCTTATTAAATGCTATACGTAGCTAATTGTTAAATTTTATCATAACCATTATGTATAATACGCGGGGTGCACTATAAGTTTCCGGAATGAATAAGAAAAAAATACTATAAATGGTCAGAAATGAATTTGTTGTTTCTCAAAATATTCTCCGTTAGCGTTAATGCACTTTTTCATATGAATGAATCAATTTTGAAAACATTTATGCCACTTCTCCGTGACAATCTCTGAAACTTATTTTTCATATTCTTCGACAGCCTCTTTAGGTTATGAAAATCATTGACCGTAATTGGTTCTTAATTTTTAGAAATAAATAAAGGTAAAGATAAAGGTAAATTTATTCTGTATAAAAATTTTACCTAAATACATGAATCTTATTAAATAACCTTTTATTTACATATATGCGCCAGAACATCGCAAACAGTGATATTATTGTGTTTACTTTATTTATTTTTATTTTTATTTATTTATTTATTTATTTCAGGCAACTAGGACCCATAGATACATACCTTACAAACTAACATACATATACTATAACAATAATATAATAAAACAATAACAGAAATATTAACCTTACGGACTAATCATAAATACAATGTAACATGATAATATACATATAAACTATTTATTTACACGTATGTACTTCGACGTGTGACGCAACGTGGGCGTCCGGTAGCCGTCCTCGGAAACGCCGGTACATGACACCCTTCGGCCAAAAGTCTTCTCTCATGAAGGTCGACAGGTGTTGAGTTGGTACTCGCACCACAAATGAATTAAAATCCACATTGTGGCGCGACTCCAACCGCTCGACCCTCAGGTTTGCGTTGGCCTTCACTCGCATGTACTCCACAATATCCGCAGACTTGGTGGAGTAATGAAGACGCGACACGTATAACAACGTCGTCGGTACCGCTGGACGCAATAAATGATTCGGGCCAGTCAGGGCGGTGCCACTAAGGTTTCGGTTGGTGTTCTTCTTTTTCTTTTCCACCTTCCGAAAGCCGTCCTCGTGGCACTGATCCACTCGTCGCGGTGGTACTGACGACGCAGCTCCAGATACGAGTTTCTTTTTCGGTTTTCCCTTCATTGGTTGCCTGGGTTGTGGTTGTGGAGTACTAGGTCGGGCAGCGGCAACAGCTGCGTAATCACATGGAGGGGTCGTCTCCGGCGGGGCGGGGTGCGGGGAAACGCGCGCGGCAACAGCGCCAGAGGTCGGCAACACATGCATGTGAGCCGACTCAAAACTGCTGAAAGAAGCATTTTGCGCCCCGCGACAAGTGTTCACGTTGCAGGCCTCAGGTGACTTACTTACCGAAGCCGCACTACTAAGTAATACAACTTGGGCACGCAACTCACTGATGGTGTTGTCTGAGGCCTCCAATTTACACTGAACTTCAGCAAGCCTTGCTTTTAGGGACGTGATGTCCTTCAGCAGCCTGGTGACGTCGACGTGGTCGAACGTGACAGCTTATGCAGCTCCTTCGCCACGAATGCAGGCACGTCGTCTGGGTCAGTCTCCTTGAACAACGTAATGATGTCCTGGAGACTCTTCGTTCCTCCATCTCTCCGACGAGACGGCATCTGCTCGGCTTTGCCAAACGTCCGGAAAAGCAGCGCTTTGCCACTGCAAATCTCTTCTTCTTTGAAATTTGACTTGCAGATCTGCACGATGCTGACTTCGTCCATGGTATCTATGGCGTGTTGTATAAACGTCAACAGTTCGTTGGCTATGAGTTGCTGAGAGCCCATAGTCAATTACGTTCAGCGGCTATTGTCGCGCGGGTCGCGAATTATTATAATTCTTATTGTGCAGTGGAGCAAGTCCGAATCCGAGCGTGCACCGCACCGCACTATGTTTACATAACTTTAATTAAGGTTAGTAGTGCAAATTACTCCAGGTGATACCTAAACTAAGTAAAATTACTTACTTATATCTTAGGGTCGTATTCTAGAACTCGACTCAATGCTCAAGTCAGGATTTGAGTATGGTTTAAAGCACTTGATATCATACTCAAGTCCCTGCCATTAAGGTCGTATTTCCAGTGCTTGTGTTGCCAGTGCAATCCTGACTTGAGCATTGAATAGAGTTCTAGAATACGACCCGTAGGTATCCAAATCGGTGCTTATGGCATGATTTTTTTTTTTTTAGTTAGTCAACATATTTTGAACATATTTAGTTCAATAACAATAAATTACAATAAACTATGAATACTTAATTCTATTAGTTGGCATCTTAACTATTATTAATATTACGTAACAACAGATACTAAATTTTAGGTATCATTGTACTTTAATTATTTTAACCAGTCGTGTGTGGTTTTCTTTTAACTAGTCTTGTAAATAAAAGTCACAAGGTGCCAGGTCGGGACTGTACGCGGGATGGCTCATAAGGTCAACGTTGTTCACTTTCAAAAATTCATTTGTCTGTCTGGCCGTGTGAGAACTGGCATTATCGTGGTGCATGATGATACGGCGTTGACGGTTATTTTTACGGAATTTGTCAATAACTTCCGGCACACAAATGGTCGTGTACCAATCACTATTCACGGTACAACTATTCTCCAAAGCAACAGTAGCAACGTGTCCAGTTTTATTAAAAAAAGAGCATCTAGTAATTATACGTTGTTGTTGTCCTAAATAAAAATAAATAAATAAAGATCGTTAGGATTGTTTGTGTATTTAACGACTGCATTGAAATTGAAAAAGGGAAGAAAATATAAATACAATAAATTTTTTGGAAAGCCCTCTTTCCAACAAAAAAGAATCCACCAGAATCCAACAATCATAGGTACCCCTTACCTCCGTAGTGGTCCCATATAAATTTGAAAAAAATATTTCGTCTCTAAGAGTGGCAAAGTAGGGGGTGTATACTGTTTCGCGCACTTTCCGGCAACCGATTTCAATAAATCTGCATGTGATGATTTCAATAATGTGTATTTATATGGACACCGAGTGAAGCGATCTTATTAGACCCGCTGCGGGTCCGACCCGACCCGCGCTGGACGCGCACCCGTTCTCTATTTGTTTCATGAAGTTCGTATTATGTTTATGACAGTCTTGTCATAGAAGCACTTTTGACGTATGGTCACATATGGCTGTATTATACACGGACTTGTATATTAAACTGGACCGCGCACTACACGTCTCTTTCTAATGGGGTATTCATTCATGTTTCAGGCAGCCATATTGTTTTCAACTTTTTAATTTTTACGGAAAATGTAGCCGCTTATCGATTACCAAAAATACTAATATTATTTCATAATACAAATTTGTATGCTTATTTGATATGCTACTTCATAATAGAAGGTTTCATTGCTGTCTTTTCTTTTTATTATTATTAGAGTAAAATCATATTACCTTTAAGCCAATTTCATTTAACCAAAATTAAAAAAAAAAATAGACTAGACACTACTTAAGATGATTTTATTTAGCGTTTGCAACTTGTTAGACAAGGCCAGACCATTACTTCGAGCTATCTCACGTGCCTCGGTTTTTTACTTTTACTTAAAATAAACATTAACGTAACCCAACAACGGTGTAAATTTGCAATATTGGTATATCGAAGTGCGCCATCTAGTTTATGAAATATATAAATCCGTGGTATTAAATCAATAGGACACCAAGTGACAGGATGTACAATCGTGCACCCGTCTCTTGATATCATGTAAGCAGTGCGTAGGCAGTTTATCCTTCGTAACAAATAGGTAAATATGTTTTTCTAGAATGTATGTATAAGCCGAATAGTAAATTTTTACGAAGAATACGTCACCTGCCTCTAATTATACAAGAACAAGGTATGAACTCAGGATATGACGCAGCAGCACTTTGCTTACATTAAAGCCTATTCTTACGATAGCAAGGGACGGGACGAATAAGTCTTGCGCCTAGTGGTACGCGACAAGCCTATTCATAACAGTTACAGTGCCGCTCAGAGCTTTAAATTGCAAAGATCTCAGGGACACTGTCGCTGCGCCCGTCACCCAGAGACATCAGTTGAAAAGTCCCATATGTATGTTTTAACTGCCTCCGTGGCCGAACGGTTACCATGCCGGACTGCCACGCAGAGGTCCCAGGTTCGATTCCCGGGCCGGGCGAAATATTTGTATGACCTACATTTATTTCTCTCGTGAGTTTGGGTGTAATTTGTGGTTGTCTATGTGTGTGTCCATGGCACCCGCGACACAGGGTTTCCCTAGTGCGGGGCTATGTTGAGTGTGTGTGTTATTATTATTATTATTATTAATTACACCAGCACCGTTACCCTTCAAAACCGGAACACTGTAATGCTGACATTGCTGCTTGGCGGCAGAAATAGGTAAGGTGGCAGTACACCTGTGGACTAACTCTTTCACAAGGAGCTCTATTGCTACTAAAAATGTATGTGGGTATCTGGAACATAATAATTGTTTGGTTTCCCTGAACTAATAATTAGTCTTACATTATTGTAAATAATGACTAGATCGATTAATCATCGTTATATTCAATAAACTTAATACTACAATTATTAAAGCGACACCTCTAGTCAACTGTTGGTAGCATTGAAGGTATCTGGTTGTGTGAATAAAAACTTTCATAGATTTCTCACAGATGGCGCTACGGGAAAAAAGTCGTTAAAAACCAAAAACAAAGATCTGCAACATGCACATAGAAAAATCCGTACGGCCTACTGGTTTGTTCCGTAGCGCAGTTGGGAGAGCGTCAGGCAACGGTATGCTGCAGGCTCTGGTTGGAATATAGCTGATCCGGAGGATTTTTTATTAGATCTTTTGTGTTTATAATTATAGCAAACTAGTGGAATTTCACAAAAATAATTGAATATTATGGTGTAAACCATAGTGATATTCAATAAACTTAATATTAGATCGATTAAGTATTGTCAAAGTTATTTGCGTGAGTGAATAATGTCAACCGACGATGATTAATAAATCAACGACATGTTGAGAAATTTCCAACCTACAATTTGGTAGTGCGGTGAAAACTATCTTCCTAAAGGATTATTACGTTTAGGAAACTGTACATCGAGTAACCATTAATCTAATGAAGTGGTCACTCATTGACTGTAACTATAATCCCCTACCAAATTAACTCGCGAAATAATCGTTTGGCGAGATCACCTGCCTAAGGGCATTGGTCCAACGAAATAATTTCCCCAAATGACGTTTAGCGGCGAAAACGACGGGAAGCACCAGTAATTGCCCTCTCGCGATATAAATTGGCTGAGTGTGTAACCGGCAGTGGGAAGGGCTATAGTACTTACTACTGGTACTCGAATGAATCGTGCATGTGTAAGAGAAAATTTTGTGACTTGTTTCTTAAGCGTTGCTAGGTTGCAATATACTTCGATATGTATGTATGTAACAATGACTTAGCGTTGTGTAATATAAAAATGAAGAGGGCATTATAGTCTTTTGCCTTTGTTGGTTTTCGTAGTCAATGTTTGTTGTAAACCAAACATTTATTCTCTTTTAAGTACTGTTACCTAAACTACACTCCGAAAATCATGTAATTGTAGTTTATTGATAAATAATTATAGCATTTATTTGCATATTAGTTGAATTTGCAAGTGTCGAAAGACTGCAGACTAGTTTCGACATCATTCTAAACTCGCAAAGTATTCACTTTTAGTAGTATAATAACAAATAGTACGGTTACAAAATGAGGTTTGCCGATGAGGCCGGGGGCGCCATCGGCAGCGCCCTCGTGCAATTACGCCGCCCCAGCAGGGCCGCACTGGATGCGCAAGAATTTATGGTAGGTGCGTGTCGTAGGTATTTTTCACTTGTTTTACGCGCTTTATTTACCGAGATAGGGGCGGAGATGGAAACGAAATGGTATTTGCGTTTAGGAATTTCGAGGGAGAAAGTTTGTGACTGTAAGCCTAATACCTTTTTGCGCTAAATAAGTGTCGGTTAAGTGATGTGTTTTGATGTGCATCAGTGTTGAGTAAACGTGATCTCAGTTTTGGTAACAAAAACAAACGTTGTTACTTCACGTCGGTTACGTTGTCTCTTCCTACCGACCTCACTTTAACGACCGAAAGGGGACAGGTGGGGGTTAGGATGGCCTGAACAGAAAACTACGTTCCCTTTAACAAAATACCTTTTGCTTCAGGCATTTAATTAGTTTCATCTTTATTTAGGTACGTCCAGAAAAAAAAACGATTTAGAATGCGTTGCTCGAATTTTCGCAGTCATGTTTTAGGTGGAATAAGGAATCTGAGAATGAGAATTTCGCGTATTTAACCTTTTCCTTTTATATAGTTTATATTTGGAGGAAGATTTGAGAATAAGAAATTGAGAACTTCTTTTGCCTATTTATTTTATTGAATATTGTAATGTTTTTGTGAAAATGGTAGTTTGTTTTTATTCTTTATTCAAAGATCGAATAACGTATAGAAGAATTTCTTCAATCTGACTGGACTCGAATCAGAGTCTATTGCCACATCAGGGTCACCGCTCTTACCAACTGAACTACAGATCTTCTATTAGGTTTAAACGGATCTTTTGCCATTTTCAAAGAAACTTAAAGTTATAATTATTAGATACAAAGATCGTACACAAATAATAATTCCGTAGTCGTATGTTCAAGTCCTGTCAGGACGAAGGAATTTTCTTGGTGTTCGATCTTTCTATTTAATAATTATAACAAAGTAGTGGAGCAAAGTTCATAAAAAATATGAATATTGCGGTGGTTAAACATCGTCAAATTCAATAAACAAATCAATAACTCATAAGTTTCCCACAGATGGCGCTGACGGCGAAAAATCCGTTTAAACTCAATACAAAGATCTTCAGGAAGCACGTAGAGAAGTTCCTATTTTTATAATATCAACTGACGGGACGAACAAGTTGTGTACCTGGCGGTAAACTATACGCCCATCCATAACAGTTGCAGAGTTACACAAAGCTTTAAATTGTAAAGATCTGAGGGGTACTGCCACTGCGCCTATCACCCAGAGATGTAAGTTGACAAGTCCCATGTGCCTGTAATTTTACCAGCACCCTTACCCTTCAAAACCGGAACGCAGTAATGCGCAAATTACTGCTTGGCGGCAGAAATAAGTAATTACTGCTTGGCGGCAGAAATAGGTAAGTTGGCAGTACTTCCTACGACGAACTCTTTCACAAATAGCTCTACTGCTACTAATTCATGAGATCCGCTGGCTTGGTCTGTAGCTCAGTTGGAAAAAGCGATATCGTATCGAAGGATTTTTTTGTGTTATTCGATCTTTGTATCAATAATAATTCTTCCGCCTATTTACGAAGTTGATAACAAAATTTATTTCAAATGTATAGATTTAACAAACAAAATGATCATCACCATTCCTTTCCAGAGCTTAACTACAACTCCGGTCTTGTGCAAGTCTCAGATAGACGAGTGGGCGGAATAGTGTTCTACTAATTATGCAAAAAGTAGCGAGTAATTAATCTTCAGTTAAACCCTTGCTCTACGTATAAAACGAGGATGTTTTTAAGGGAAAATAAAAGATACCAACCTAGAAGAAAATAGGTTTAAAATCTCAGAAAAGATAGTGAGCTTTTTTAAGGATCTCAAGCTGTACTGTGTCAACGGGATTTAGCCTATGGCTTCTCCCGTGTCAGCTTCTTTATGTAGAAAGAATTTAATTTCATTCTATTCATAAATTCAAATTATTAATTTCTCAAAAAACGAACGATAATATTGTTAATTAAAAACATTTAAACTATCGACAGAAACTCTAACTAGTTCACTGTCGTGTGAAAAAGGGGATCGAATATTTTTTCTTTTTTTTAAACTGCCGTAAAAAAGTTGTTAACAATTACCAAGTAGAATTCGTGGAAAACTTTGTGCATTTCATTGTGTACTAATACTTTGTATTAATACTATAGTACAGAGTAATATATATTTCGCAAACTATAAATTCGCCTCAGTTAAACGTACAACCTGAGTTGAAAATGAATGCGTCACGCGATGCTACAGTGGAAAATTCAAGTTTGTCTATAAGCTTTAAATTATATATTTATTCGAGGATATTATAGTTTACATTTTTATAACATAATTCCAAATATCGTGTCATATTGTTATTCACGTGTCAAAACTTATTTTTTATTATTATTATAATGATTTTGTAGTAGTAGTATGTTTCCACCTTGTTGATCACATGTCTGAGTAAATATGTTTGGTTGAAGCATTATATCAGAAAGATTGACCAGTCTGCGTGCCTAGGATTTACTAGTGTCCGCCAACAGGAGGGTATTTCGTGCATCTTATTTTTAGTAAAGGCTTATTTTTGATGCCTTTCTCTATATGTCCCAATTCTTCCACGATAGCGGAATTCGTAAACGCCATTGAAAACTTATAGTCGTTCATGGATTCCTTATGCTATCGACTCCTTAAGCGGAGTTTCATTTAAGAAGTAGGAGGAGTATTTAAATATTTTGAACGGGAATGGAACCCGGGACCTCTTGAGTGGTAGTCCAGCATGGTAACCGTCGGCCACGGAGGCCCTTAATATATGTTACGCTATAAGTAACATTTGTGAACCGATATCGATGATTCGTTTTTGTTGGAAAAAGGGTACCTCAATAGTGGTCCCATTTAAATTTTGAAGAAAATATTCCACGTGTAAGGACGGCAAACTAAGGGATGCATCCGGTTTCGCGCACTTTCCGGTAACCGATTTCAATAAAACTTGTCAAATACATGTAATTCCATGCACTTTTGAGGTCGGTTTTTGTCTTGAGAATTTGTCATAAATTATCATCATCAGGGTCATTGTGGTTCAGAATTACATTACTTTGATTGGCTAATATTCAACATCATGTCAAACGTCATTTGTATAAAACTAAATAAGCTTGCAGGACTGTTCTTTGAATTTTCTCGTTGAATTTGTAACCAGAAATAAAATACATAAGAAGTGATATTTCAATGGCGCTATGCAACAATGTTTGCTGTACAGTATATAAAACCACTAACTTGGTACATAACAATGCGAACAAATAAAAAGTCAGGCACTTCCATTCGTTACTCGGAGTATTCCCTCTGTTTATTACTTTCATAATCCGGGTTAGGAGGCTTGATGTACTAGCGAGGGATTTTTTGCTTACGACTTTGAATAAAGTCTATGATTACATTGCTTCAGACTTTGCCTTGCGGGTACTTCGTTTATTCTTAGTAGTAAAATCGACATGAATCCTACAGGCACCGTCTGTCTATTTTAATCTACCGCTAGCTGTCAGTCTAAAAATTGCCCCAATTTGTACGAAGCGTTTTGCCTTCACGTTCATTATGCGATCAGCTAAGAAGTGCCATTTTTTGCCGAGTTAAATATTCTAAACGATTCCGCTTGGACGTCATTAAAAAGTGTTCTGTTTTCTTTTCAAAATTAGAATAAAGTTGGGCCCTTTTATAATAATATGATAAATTACGAGATTTTAAGCAAATTTTGAAACTAAATAATTTATCGGAATTGATAAATCATTACCTTTGATTTTACAAGAATTTGTCTTTAATTATTTTATATACACAATTGGAGTAAAATTCATTTGTATAGATCACAATTGTTCTTTAAACAAAAATAATTCTCGGAATCTATTATCGAAAATATGGGCTATAAGCTCAATTATATTTTGGTACTTATATAAAAGTGTCCATAATACTAATCAATTTTAATCGATGCATTCTACGAAAATGCAATTTTGCAAGCATGCAAGCTTGTTGCCTGCGGTCGGTGCAAAAAATATGTATATTTATATACTCCTATACCATTTTAAACACATACTGTATAGGTATATAGATATATTATCTTGATACTTAGATATGCGTATCTCAAATATGTACTGTTGTAGATGATCATACATGCTCCAAGTGTAATATAAATTTACTAACAAACAGGATACATGACAACGTCGTATCTAAAATTCAATTTTAATAATTGAAGCTAGCGATCAAGTTGGTTTGTTAGTTAATTGATATAAGGTATTTGAGATTGATTCTCCAACTTACTATATACGGTGCCCACAGATTTGCACGATTTACAAAAAGTACGATGTCGATCGTCTGCCCCTTAGGCTGCTAACAGATTGACTGCGTGTATGCAGTCGTAATTATCTTCGGCTCCATGAAATCGTTATCAACTTCATGCAGTGGAGGTCTCGGATAAAGACTCTACGCGTTAACTGCATGCAGTCGATATCGACTTCATGCCGTCGAGATCGATTGCATGCGGTTAATGCGTGAAGTCGTTATCAACTTCATGCAGTCGTGGTTTCGGCTGAATGAAGTTGATTACGACTTGACGCATTAACTGCAACTATGCCTTACACTTTACTCGTTTTTGTCTCATCGCACGTGTTGAACGACTAAAATACGATGTCAATCGCTGTTGATTACAGATTTACTCGTTTTGTTTGATCACACATGCCGATCGTCAAAACATTTGAGCAAATCTGTAGGCACTCCGAGCAATACGAGAATGAAAGACTGTATGTCTGTTTCCTTTTGGTACTAGTAGGTGCATTCTATATCCTATATGTATTGCTACTTCTTCAAATAATCATCCTTTGCCACTACTCAACTCATATGTGTCATTTATATGCAATTTCATATTTGATATTTTGTAGTACGTAGACTATTTTTTAGACGTTCGTATGTGATTTAATACGATTAATTATTAAATTTTGAGTAAACAAGTGAATTTAACAAGCAAGTTTATAAAGGTTTATTTCATACTAGATATTTATTAAGCACTTAAAGATAAATATAGTACTTAAACTTATTATAAAATCAGTGAATAAGTACACCGTGATATATATATTTTAAACGAAACCTCTTAATATGAATAATGAACAACTTTTGTTTGTTGTGATGTTTTTATTGCCGTGATATTAATTTATTTATTGAGGAAATGCTCCTTTTTATAGATTTTATTATTATTGATAAACTTGAACAAACAGCGTCAGCGTCTATTGTTTCAATGCGTAGTGTATGTAACGTGCGGAGTAGCCACGTAGATAGAAACAAAAATCTTGGAACAGTACAATACTAGGGCGAAAAGTAGGTTTTTTTAAAAAGTAATATGTTTACATTTGAATTCCGAGTCGTAGGTAGTCCTAGGTAAAAAAAAGTCGTAGGTTTTCTGTACACACTATGTAATTTTAATGACACAATATTTTTCGATTTCAGCGACAAGTGTAAGATTTTTCAAGCAATTGCGATTTTATGGCGGTGAAAATTGAGCCTATATGATAATATACTACGCAACTATACCATACGCAACTATTAATGAGACATCGAGAGATTTCTCATTAATAGTTGCGTAATTAACTAACTTTCCGATGCTCTGCTATCGATAAGTGGCGTGGTTGTCGTTGTCTTGAAGTAGGGATGAATGTGCTATCAAAACGATTGTAACGTAAAAATCCGGTCAAATTAGGGCATTTTGTGCAAACAATAAATATTTAAAGTATACATGGCCGGACTGCCACGTAGAGGTCCCAGGTTCGATTCCCGGGCCGGGAGAAATGTTTGTACGGCCTATATTTATTTTTCTCGTGAGATTGGGTGTAAAATGTGGTTGTCTATGTGTCCATGACACACGCGACACAGGGTTTCCCTAGCGTGGGGTTATGTTGAGTGCGTGCGTTATTATTATTATGATTTATTAAAATTTGTAGTCAATAGACACAATATAAATAAAAGTCCTTGCTTAGTTTGCTTTAATTAATTAATCATTTTACATAGTTAAAGAATAAATAATAAGGATTCATAATTTATTCTAAACATGCAAACAGTCCTTGCTAATAAACATTTAAATTGGGTTTGTAGAAATTAAAAAAAGCTTTTCCGCAGGGTGGTAAATATCTTTCCGCATTAAGGCTGAAAAATAACACCGTCCGTACCCTTTACGGCCGTTTTCACATTTTCAACAAACTGTCTTGAAATTTGTAGTTTAATGATAAAAATGTCCTGCTGATGTATAGGAATTACGCCCATGTTACTCTGTTCATAGCGTATTTTGGTAGTTTTATGTGATGCCTACAAATCGAACAATGTTATTCAAATACGAGAATCAGAGTGATATTAGCGGGAGCTAGGAATTGCGCATGCAGCGGTGTACCGTTCGCATAAAAATATATCCACAAATTTTCCTGTAAACACACAAATACCACTATAAATATAATTCCGAGCTCTCGCTAATATCACTATACCCAAATACAGCCCAATATCCCGATGACAATCTACCTCTACATAAAACGAGTCTTATTTTTTCTGCAGTTCTATCAGTCCCTCTTCAAAGCTTGTCTACAACCCTAGGTCTTAAACAATCTTCACTGCTTCATTTAAGCATTTAAATAGATCATGTCTTTCATTTCTAAGTCACTTTGCGTACGATACACATAGCTCTGTAGTAATATAATAATCTTGTATAAATCTTAACAAGCTGATATTCAATCAGCGCTAATGGCGTTCATCGTAGAAAATCCGTTATTCATAAGCTACACCTGCGCCGTTTCAAATTAACTGATCAATTAGGCGCGCCGCGTTTGCCGGTTGTGTAGTTTAGCACGCTCGTTAGTTGATCACATTTCAATATACTTACTCGAATATGTATCATATTAAGGTTCCAAGAAATAATGTGATGCATGTAAATATTTATGTTTAATGCACCATCTTCAAACTATGTAGTTCGGTTGTTTGAAATTGTGAAATAATATAATGATGAAAACGAAATATGTATATATAAAATAATTAAAACGATTTTTTTGTTTGCAAGCCTGTTCCACTGCCGATGCCGGCCGGGTCAAGGCCTCCTCCTTCTTTTTTTTTCATTTTTCTCGGTCTTGGGTAACATCTGGCCAGTAAGTAAGTAAGTGATCACCGGTTGGTTGGAGGCACTTAATTCCAAAACCCCGAGAGTTTTCAACTCGAACTTCAAAACCGCTTCGAAGCACTGGAAAACAGCATAGATGTGGACGATCTAAACAACATAGTGGTGGATACTGTTCGTACGGTTGGGTCCAAGTTTTTCAAAACCCACCGTACCAGAATGAAGAAACTCTCCGACAAAACTCTCCAACTCATGAAACAGAGACATGAAATGAGGCTACAGAACTCAGAGGATGCAAGTCACTACAGGCGGCTAAATAGGCAGATATCGAAGTCTTTGACTCGCGACATACGATAATTTAATACAGAGCGTATTAAAGAGGCCATTGAGCGCCACAAGGGTTCCAAGGTGTTCGCGAGAGATCTGTCTATTGGGCAAAGCCAACTGACGAAGCTGAAAACTGATGACGGTAGCGTCATTTCATCTAAGCATGAAATCCTGAGGGAGATAGAGAGTTTCTATTGACAGCTTTACTCCACGAAAGCACCTGTAGAAAGCGAGGCTAAAGACCCCAGAGCCAAACTTACCCGACATTATACCGAAGATATCTCGGACGTCAGCCTGTATGAGATTAGTGTCGCTCTCAAACAACTCAAGAACAACAAAGCGGCGGGCGATGATGGAATCACAACAGAACTTCTGAGAGCGGGCGGTAAGCCGATACTTAAAGTCGTCCAGAAGCTTTTCAATTCTGTCATCGTCGAAGGTCAAACGCTGAAGGCATGGGGCTGAAGCGAGGTCGTCCTGTTCTTCAAAAATGATGATAAAACACTCTTGAAGAACTATCGGCCAATCTCGCTTCTGAGTCATTAGTTTAATGGTTAATTTGGTACGATAGACCACATCCATATGCTGCGGCAGGTTATACAGAAGACCGAGGAGTATAACCGGCCACTTTGCTTAGCGTTTGTGGACTATGAGAAGGCCTTTGATTC
This sequence comes from Hyposmocoma kahamanoa, assembly GCF_003589595.1. Taxonomy (NCBI): domain Eukaryota; kingdom Metazoa; phylum Arthropoda; class Insecta; order Lepidoptera; family Cosmopterigidae; genus Hyposmocoma; species Hyposmocoma kahamanoa. The sequence continues at coordinate 12,533,139 of NW_020654422.1, forward strand.
GATCGACACCTGGGCGGTGCTGCAGTCTCTCCAAAGGTGCCAAGTAGATTATAGGTATATCATGGTGTTAAGCTACTTATACAAAAACGCCACTATGTCAGTCCGATTACAGGATCAGAGCTCTAATCCTATCCAACTGCAACGAGGCGTGAGACAGGGAGATGTGATATCTCCGAAACTGTTCACTGCTGCGTTGGAGGATATTTTCAAGTTTCTGGACTGGAAAGGACTTGGCATCAACATCAATGGCGAGTATCTAATACACCTTCGATTTGCCGATTATATAGTTCTTATGGCTGAGACCTTGGGAGACCTGAACACAATGCTCGAAGATCGCAGTAGTGTTTCCCAAAGACACACGTCTTAAGATGAACATGGACAAGACGAAGATCATGTCGAATATCCATGTTGTACCCGCTCCAGTTAAAATTGGGAGCATTACACTCAAAGTTGTTGACCATTACGTATACTTGGAGCAGATAGTCCAGTTAGGTAAGTCCAACTTTGAGAAAGAGATCTCTCGTCGAATCCAGCTCGAATGGGCAGCGTTCGGAAAACTACAAAAAATCTTTGCGTCCAAATTGCCTTAGTGTATCAAGACGAAAGTCTTTGACCAGTGTGTGTTGCCAGTGATCACATATGGATCAGAAACGTGGTCCCTCACTACGGGCCTCATAAGAAGGCTCAAGGTCACTCAGCGGGCAATGGAGAGAGCGATGCCCGGTATTTCCCTACGTGATAGAATCAGAAATGAGGAAATCCGTAGGAAAACTAAGGTCGTAAGGTAATGTCGGTTACGACATAGCTCGAAGAATTGCTCAGCAGAAGTGGCAGTGGACGGGGCACATAGCTAGGAGAACTGATGGCCGTTGGGGCGGAAAGATTCTTCAATGGCTACCGCGCACTGGATGACGCTCCGACCGACGATCTGGTAAAGGTCGCGAGAAGCCGATGGATGCGGGCAGCGCAGGACAAATCGTCGTGGAGATCGTTGGGGGAGGCTTATGCCCGGCAATGGGCGTCGTATGGCCGAATGTTGATATTTAAACCGGGAAATAGGTGATCAACGTTATGGAAAGGAAAATAGAAACCGTTGCCCGCAAAATTCGGAATATCATGAACGCGTTGTCGGCCATGATACTTTATATTATATGAAACGTATGATTGCACTGACTCTCCCACCATTCTACTAATTTTTATTTTTTTTTGAGTTTTATTTTAAAGTTACACAAACGGAATATAATCATCACAAGGTAACAGATACAGTTTGATACATTAATCTATTAGACCGCATTCCAAAAACAGTGTACAGAGCATAATACATTTTGTTTTAGTACTTAATAAGTTAGTGTAAAATTACATACTCCAAATTACATTTAATTATTTGTTTAAATAATTAAAAGAAAATAAACAATATGACAGAACACAAACTGATTGAAAGGTAAAACTCAAGCTATACACGCAATTGCGTTAGTAAAAATTAATTTTCGAATTTAAAACATCCAGTTGAGCGTTACCTTGCTGAGGTTCATCATAAGCTCGACTTATTTTTATTATAGGGTTATAGAAAGAGGTTATTTACAAATAATACCTACTATAACCCTATAATATCAAGGCTAAAAATTCGCGGCACCCTGAGACGTTCTTTGGCATTAAAATTAACACAGGTCTCAGATTCGATTCCCAGGCCGGGAGAAATGTATGGTCTACATTTATTTCTCTCGTGAGTTTAGGTGTATTTGTGGTTGTCTATGTGTGTGTCCATGGCACCCGCGACACAGGGTTTTCCTAGTGCGGGGTTATGTTGAGTGTGTGCGTTATTATTATTATTCGTAAGGCAGATTCCCCTGAGAAGAATGAGCAAGAAACACTAAGGGTTGATTTTTGTAAGTAACTTTTGTACGTATTCAACATTTACAATATCTTTTTATATAGGTTTTATATAGATCGAGACTACCTCCATGAGCTAAACGGGTTGCTACCACGGATTTTTGTCATCCAAGTACGCAGAAGTTGAATAATAACCTTTAGTTAGCAAAGTTTTTGTTTCACTATATTATGAACAGTTATATTAAAAGTGGCCAATTGACCGCAGTGATCAGACGTTAATTTATTTATAATAGATTTATTACACATTGCTTACTATTACTGGCTGGTGGCTGTAGTAGAAGTTATTTTAGTGGGCGGGCACCAAGAAAAGATTCACAAGATTATAACATTGGCAAAATGATATGAGCCTACTGCTAGCTCTGGAATCTTCTAATAAGTTAACATTAAACTCACCACAAACAGCAATACATTTATTTGGATTATTTGATTTGTCTAAAACTTCATCTAATCTTATTTCAAATAATTCGTAAGATGAACGAGGGGTCTGTACACGCTTAATATAACAAGCCATGCAAGCCCTATGCAGGATATCTCTATAGTCCGATAAATAGATAGGCTCCAATATCTGTACGTTCTTTAAATTTTAAATTATTTTTAATAAGAACTAAAGAGCCGCCATGAAAAGTTTTTACTCTGCTGAACGAACTAGCCACCTGTAGATTGTTGAAACTAAACATGAACTGGTGTTTACATAAAAAAAGGTGCTCAGTAATACAAAAAATATCAATATTATTACAGTTAATAAATAATTCTATATATAATTAATCTGATGTTACAAACAGGCTACTTTCCTAATAAAATGAAATTATCGTTAATAAAACCTTTACATAAGAAAGGTTCCAAAGAAGCTTCAGAAAATTACAGACTCATGGCACTTTTTCCAAATTTCTCTAGAATATTCGAGAAAGTAGTCTACAAAAGAATAGTTAACTTTTTAGATAAACATAATATACTGAGTCAATTTCAATTCGGTTTTCGTAAAATGAGATCAACATCGTTATCTGTTTTTACATTTCTACGTAGTCTATGGGAAGCTGTAAATCTTAAAAAGACACCACTGCACTCTTTCTGGACATGTCAAAGGCTTTTGACTGTATTGTACATTCAAATATTGCTAAAACAACTTGACAATTATGGAATCCGTGGCGTAGCAAATAACTTAATATATAGTTACCTGTCAGATAGAAAACAAGCTTTGTGTGTGACTACGTTTAGCAATAACTGTGTGCCAGAGGTAAGGTCAACATACTTTAGAAATATATTAGGAGTACCACAAGGAAGCGTATAGGGTCCGCTTCTCTTCATAATTTATATTAATTAACTGCCATATCATACACAGCACTTACCTATTATGTTCGCAGATGATGTCACGATACTCTTTACCAATAATGGTAAAACAAAAACTGATTATGAACTTGACATAAACAATACTTTGAACGGTCTTACTACCGTTTAAACTACTTTACTTCTTTTGTTTTACTGGTTTAAATCACTAAATTTAAAAATAAATAATTCTAAGACAACATATATACAGTTTGGTAATTATAAAAAAGTAGATCTAGATTTACAAATAACTTGTGAAAACAATGTCATCGATGAGGTAAAGCACATGAAATTTCTTGCGTCAGTTGAAGTTGCTACAAGCGCATATTATAGGAACATATATCCGTTACTAATGTATGGTATTATTTTCTGGGGAAACTCAGTCGATGCTGTTAAAACATTCACAATTCAAAAACGGTGTTTGCGTATAATCTATAGTAAACTTAGTGATTATTCCCTCAGAACTCTGTACAAAGAATAGGGTTTCCTGACGTTAGCAGGACTATACATTTTAGAGAGAGAGAGTATGCCTCTTTGTACGTAATCACATTAGCTTTTTAATTAAAATATCCGATGTACACTCCGTTAACGTAAGGAACAAGGACCGTCTTCTTACTCCCTCTAATAAAAAGCACGATCTTTGACCACAGCACTTATGTAATGGCAATCAGGTTTTATAACAGAATTCCGATTGATATTAAATACTTAAATGATAATCAATTCAAGCCTCGTCTAAAGAAATGGCTTATTAACAATATTTTCTATAATCTAAGTGAATTTAATAAAGTGTTATCAAATATTTGACAAAGTACATCACGTTTAATTTTATGGACGTTTAAATTTATAGTATATTTTAATTGTATTTTAAAGACTGTAATTATAACACATTGTACGCTCGACTTGGGTAAGAACTGTGAAACAAATGTATGCCATACATATGTAACATCTTAATCTACCAGTTCATACAATAAATGTTTCCGAGTTCTGATTTCTGGGGGTCTACTGTCGATCTCCGTCCGAAACAATTACTGCCAAATAAGCAATACTTGACCAAATGAATGACGCGTGATGCGAATGAAGCTTCATTCTTGATACTTGTCTTTTAATTTTGTCGAATATTACTTATTTGACAGTAATTGTTTCGGACGGATGCCGGACGGAGATCGAGAGTAAACCCCCTGAACCGTTGCTTGCAGGATTCGGAAAATCATGAACGCGTTGTCGGCCATGATACTTTATATTATATGAAGACTCCAGTGCGTATGATTGCAAAGACTCTCCCACCATTCCACTTATTTTTTAATTTTTAGTAGTACTTACGTACTGAAGGCATTCGAATCCAGCCGGATCGATGGAATTTTTATTAGTGTTCTATCTTTGAGTTAACAATTATAACGCATTAGTAAATCGTTATTTGAAATCAGTAGAGTCAAAAATTGCAAAATACTGGGACATTATCGTTTTTGTTTTGGTTCATATCCATTATTAGTTTATTTACTAAAGCCTGTATCAATTCGCACCGAAGTGAGGCGGCAAACAAATTAAGATTAAATCGAATCTGCAAATTGCTCGTTGCAACCAAAACAAGTTAATTTCGTTACGCCTTCGTTAATGGATAAAGTTAGATTGATGTTATGTAAATTTAATTATAATTTGTTTCGATTGGGAATGTATCATACATGGTATATCTCATTACAAACGCGTGTGGTATTGTAAAAATAGTATAAACAGCGAGTAGGTAATATTAAGTTTATTGAATATCAGATTTACCATGAAATTCAATTATTTTTTGTAAAATGACTCCACTAGTTTGTTACAATTATTATTACAAAGGTCGAACACTAAGGAACATTCCTTCGATCAGCGCCTTCAGTACACCGTACCTGTCGGTCATACAACTGAGCTACGTAACAAACCCACAGACCTTACGAATTTTTATTTTATAATATATATTTTATAATACGAGTATATATTATTTATAATAATACGCTTGTTGCAAATCTTTAGTTTTGATTTTTAACTTTTTTGCCTTAGCCATCTTGAGAAATCTATGAAAGTTTTTCTTCACTCGGCCGTATATCTTACAGCTACCAGCGACTGGCTAAAGATATAGAGAGTAGGTAGTTTATAAAACTTTCCCATTTTGGTGACAATTACCCATTGGGATAATTGTTTGTACAAGTAACTACTTTAACTAATTAACAACTAACTAACTACAATTCAATATAAGACTTTTCTATTTACGATTGCCTATATAAACCATTCAACTTTTAATTGAGAAACAGAAACGTTTTTTTAAATCAAAAGTAGATATAATCAAAAGAGCTGTTGTGTTCTTCGTCATGTAGGTACGAGTAAATTTTCCATAAAAAAAGTTTCCATAATAAGACCAGCCATCCACGGTATTACAACATACTATCACAAGAGAACAAAGAAAAAAACTGCGTGAAACATTTTTAATTTCAGCTGAAAACAGGTAGTAAGGAAGAGCTTTGAGGTATTCTGTAAATTCACAAAAGCTGTGAAACGAGGGCTTCTATTAAAATGCCACGTTATAATGTAGATTAAAAAATAGTTTGGCAGCCACTATTAGAGAATATTTGGGCAGGGTTGCAGAACATTTTTAGTTCAAAATTTCTTACGCAACGAAAGCAGAGTTGCCTATAATACACCGTAGTGTCCCGTAAATGGTAAGACTTTCCCATATCTCGTTTAATGCCAATTTAATAGTGAAAAGTGATAGTTAGGTCCTAGATAAAATTGCTATCTATGTACAGGTTCTTTGTAATTTACCCTAAGTGATAAAAATAATTGCTGCTATTAGTTTTATTGTCTCATAATAATCTCCTACATATATACATTTTCATAATTGGTGAAGTTTTGCAGACTCAAACAATATTATTGCTATGATCCAAGTGTAAAAATTTTACTACAGTAAAATGTGGCGTTCAAATTTAGCGCCATTATTCTAGAAAATATTTCAAAAAATCTCGGTTGCTTTTTTCGTATAAATTTGAGAGCATGTAGTTATATATTTAGTACATTTTAATGTAAATTGGGCGTTTAGCGCTGTTTGCTAAGTTTGCTAAGTTTTAGGAGGTTAAGGAACCAAAAACATTTGTCAGCCTTCTGATAGCTGTAAATTTATCTGGCTGAGTGAAGAAGTTCTCGCAGGTGGTGCTGTGGCAAAAAAACCGATTAAACCTGATACAAAGATCTTCGAAACAAATTCGTAAGATGTACTGGCCCAATTTGTAGCTCATTTGGCACAGGCGGTTGCCACGTTGAGGCAACAGATATTTTTCGTTGTGTTTTTGAATCGTTTCTTTTCGATCTTTGTATCAATAATGATAAGTAGTAAAGTATTTTCACAAAAAAAAAAAATAATACAGTGTAATAAAATGCATTTGGAAGGTGGTGGGATATCGCCAAAGACAGAGAGCAATCGAGGATTTTAGGGGAGACCTTTGCCCCGCAGTGGGATATAATAGGTTAATAAAAAAAATCTAATGCAATGTGTCTAATAATCACACCAGCTAAAGAACAACGGAATTCATTCTGGGGCACTTCCCAGAACACCCACACCAGTACCAATCTAGAAAAGTTCATTTCGTAATTTGGTTTTACCGGCAATCGAGCCCGGGACCTCCTCATCCAGCGCCTACACCCTTGGGCCACCGAGTTCGTCAAAAAATATATGAATATCAAATATGAATAGTAAAACCATCATGATATTCAATAAAAGTAAAAAAAACACTAAAAACTTGTCATGTCGAAAAATTGTCATCAACACAGTTATTTCACATTTTACATAAACAGTTCGGTATGTAACTATGGTTTCTTAAAGTAAAAATCTTCTATAAGTTAAATTGTCAATTTTTTTTTATTATATTAACACTTACTTTGCAAATTGTTCAATGTTTAGCTCTTTTTGAATTTACGATTATGTGTTCTTTTATTTAGTTCTATTTCACCATTCACATTTTACATTCACGTTATCGGTCCGTTATTGTCTATGGGATCCGAAGCCCAATACGAAAGCGTTGTGGCTAACGAACTGCGGACGGCTCACGGATCGTTTTGATTTCGTACGCAGCTGCGGTTGTATATTTTGAGAGTAGACCTTCAGCAGCTCGTTAAGTGCTTATCTTTAGTCACTCATAAATATACCTTTTAAAAAACGAAACAAAAACCAATGACACCAGCTCACCTCAAAAAAAAAAACACATAACGCACTCTAGCCCTTAAATGAGTTCGCATGATTTTAAGTAATAAAGCGGCACTGTGGAGTACTTTTTACACTGTATACATGCACGTATTTAAATAGATGACTCAGCGTGTATTTAAAGCCCTTACTATTATCCTCTTTTTGTTGTTTATTCGACAAACTGCTAGTTTCCTCATATGGAGGTGAATTATATTTAAATTGTGTTACATTGTACCTTTGTTGATTATTACGGAATTACTGAAAAAGGATACGACCTCCTTGGTAGAGCGGCTTGTTCACTGGTTTTTATGGCGTCGCCATCTTTGAGGTCCCGGATTCGATTCCCAGCTGGGTCAATGTAGAAAAACTAACTTTTCTATATTGTCTCGGGTCTGGGTGTTTGTGGTACCGTCGTCGTTGTTTCCAATTAACATAACACAAGAGATTTAATAGTTACTTATTTTGGGATTGTTATTTTATTTTATTTATTTTTATTTTTATTTTATTCGGAAATCTTACAGCTAGGTAACAATAATAAAAGCTTAAATATAGTACATGCCTGACAGATCAGTGCATGTATGCTGAGGGCTAATTAAAAGCTCAATAATAATAAAAATAAAATAAAATAAAATAAAATAAAATATATATAAAAGTAAAAATATAAAATAAAAGTAAAAATTTAATATTTATAAATATATATTTCAATTTAGTACATGTATGTATATATGTACAGACGATAACCTAAGGCCCTAAACGAAACTCCCACTCTTACAAGTTTAAACTTAATTTCAGAATCTTTCCCTTCCCTTCTCCTTCTCAAAAGTTGAGCTCCAGCAGCAGTAGAGCTCCTTGTGAAAGAGTTCGTCCAGGGAAGTTCTGCCACCTTACCTATTTCGTAATGCATCATAATCATAATGTATAATAAATAATCATTATCATAATGCACAATAAATTTCGTAATTTCATAATGCTCACGTTACTGCTTTCCGGTTTGGAAGGGTAAGTGTGCTGGTGAAATTACGGGCACATGGGATTGACAAGTCCTCTTCTATAGTCAATCCTCTGTAGTCAACTTATTTTAACTGCCTCCATGGCCGAATGGTTGCCATGACTGCCACGCAGAGGTCCCAGGTTCGATTCCCGGGCCGGGAGATATATTTGTATGGCCTACATTTATTTCTCTCGTGAGTTTGGGTGTAATTTATGGTTGTCAATGTATGTGTCCATGGCATCCGCGATACAAGGTTTTCCTAGTGCGGGGTTATGTTGAGTATGTGCGTTATTATTATTATTTCAGGGTGACGGGCGCAGTTGCAGCGACCCTAAGATTGTTGCGATTTAAAGGTATGAGTGGCACTGCAACTGTTATGGATAGGCGTGTCCTTACAACCAGGTGCAAGACTTATTTGCCCTTTACCACCAGGTGCATGACTTGTTCGCCCCGTTCGACTTTTTCGTTACTATATTAACAATGATTACAAAGAGAGTTCAGTGAGAAAGTGCGCTATCAACCTTTTCTAGAAGGAAGCAAACCACGAGCTAGTCTTGATGTGGGAAGAGAGTCTGAGTTTGTTTTACAAATGCGCTGCACGAGAAGAAACAGAGTTAAAAACAAATTTTATTGCAGCTGGAACCATCTTAGTGAAAACGCATACATTTGTTTTTCAAGCAAACGAACGTCTCGGATTCTTTACAGGTTTCATGGTTACGGCCACTTAAGAAAAAAGCAATAGAAGTGCCTTTAGCCTCCATTACTATCAGAACCGATGTCGCCATAGCTCACACATTCTTAATAAAAACACTACAAAATCTTGATATTGATTGGTCGTAGTTTCAAATTGAAAAAGAAATAACAAATTCTGCGTCCGATCGGGTAGTCTCGAAATCAGATGGGTTTTTGAGCGAGAAGATGAACCTAATTCTCACTATATCTAATACCTAATTTGTGAGTTAAATCAACTATTGTTCCGATTACAAAATTTGTCAAAAGTTCCGATCGGCCAGCTGTGAATCGCAATTATGCGCCTCGACTCGGAAAAGACGCAGTTTCCGATCGGGAGAGGCAATCAAAATCAAGCTGCTGGATTGTTGATAACTTTACCATATCGTTGAAAGTTCAATACCTATTATTAAAAGTTACGACATTTCGACATTATATTGAAATTTCTTAATGTGCTGCCATCTAGCGGTTAATTGCGGAACGACGACGAATTTTGGTTAGACAATTTGAGTTGTTAATTTAGTTCTCCACAAAAGAAGCGACCATATGGCAAGGGTTTTACAAAGCTTACAAGCTTTATTTTCGTTTCTTGTGACAAAAAAATATTGCGACAAACAAAAAATTTAAAATTTATTAAAATAAGACTCCGACGATATGAAATACCACGCCAGGTAATATTTTTTGCGGCTATCATTTTTGTACACCAAAACAGCACAATAAGGAATTTTTTAAGGATTTTAAAGAATTTGCACGAAAGAGTGACACAACCATACAATGCGAAATTGTCGAACTGAGCTCAAATAGATCTTTCGAGACCTATAGTTGGCAAGCGTCAGACGCTAATTAATCACTTCTACTGTATTTATTGTTATGTGGTTACGGTTGACTAAGATGGTATAGTTATGTTATGGTTGTTAGGTTGTGTAACATTTTGAAATATATTATTTAGTAAAATAATTAAATTTTTAATATTTTCACAAATATAGTGATGTTACTTTGTTCAGGAACATAGTGATGCCATTAAGGAGACTTTTTAATTAGCAAAAATACGAAGTTCTTTTTTTGAAACATTATATTACACTTAGAATAATAACGCATAGAAACCTAGTCCGCACACGATAAGTGAGGCAAATTGAAGCGCGCCCAATGGGCCTACACGAGCGGACGGGCCTTCAGTGCTTAAGGTCAACTTGCACCGCGAACAGATCAAGAATTTTAGCTAAAAATGACGAAATGTGCGGTAAATGAGTGTAAAAATACGTCAGACAAACATAAAATAGACACTAACATCACATACCACAAGGAAGTAACGCGTTTCAACTTGTATTTTTATATAAATATTCACTAAAACCGAAAATTAACCTACTACTAAAACTAGCCTACATAAATTTGATTTTTGTCTCACTTCAAAAAAAGAACGTCGAAATTTTTCAGTTCTGTAGCGAGAATTTTGATTTAAAATTAAAAAGAGCACGTCTGTGATATGGTTAATTAAATTATAAAAAAATATAAAACAAAGAAACATTTTAATTGACAGATTAAAGTACAGGAGTAAAAAAAAATAGTTTTCCGGAATTTACTCGTACGGTCTCAAATGTAGTGAAAGAACTTTGCTACACTACGAAGAACAAAGAGTATTCGCGTGAATCTTCTTCGCGTGAAGTAACTCGTACAGTAGTATAAAAATATCCGTGGCTGTATCGCAACCTTCGCAATATTAACAGAGACCCTTCATTTGATGTAGCGTAATTGCTACGTTTACGCTTATTTAGCAAATGTTTCGGGCGCAATTTTTTATGGAGTTTAAGTGTGTTAAGCGTCACCATAATACTTACTTTCATAGTAGTGGTCTACAAAATTCAGCTCTTGTTTCAAAAAAAATTCTTTTACGTTTCGTGTCACTAACAGCGCTTATCGGATCGGATTTTGCATTTAATTTTATCATGTACTAATTAAAGGCTTTCATATATAATTACCATAAAGTAACGTTTTTGAAATTATGGAAACACGAGTGTATAATTTTTTAATGGATATAACTTAATTTTGAATTCAAAGTTAATGTTTTGAAACAGAATTTTAGTAAAATATTACGTATTCAATTCGATTTTCCGAATTACTTTTCGTATAGCGTATAACTCCGGCAAATGAAAAATGTAATTCAAATTACAATAAAGTCATTTAAAAAAATTGTGGTACACATTTGTTTAAATTAGTTAATTTGAAATTTACCATCAGCTTTCCGGCGAAAGTAAACATCGTAATGAAAGCTACACGTCGAAGAAGATTCAAAACTCTCGGAAAACGTGTGAAGTCCCCAAACGAGTTAGGCCGCCTATGGCCTAAACTCTCACCTGAGAGGAGACCCGTGACCAGCAGTGGGACATATAAATGGATTAATGATGATGACGATTGTAAATACCATACAAAAGCTCAGAACAAATCTATATTACAGTACTTTACTAATTACTTTTTGGTGTCTGCTTGAAAATTATCACATTATAAAATGTTATTTTTTCACTCGAAAATAATATAAGGGATACACAGCAAAACTGCTATGACAAAAGTTTGAAAGATAATATAATCCAGCTGCAAGCCGATATTGCGGACCGAGAACAGGCTTTGTTGTATAACGACGTTGAGCTAGCGGGCTGTCCCGAAACCGCGAACGAAAACCCTTCGCACCTTGTCCTTGAAATAGCTAAGAAGATATGTGTTAACATCGACGAGAAGGATATAGTGAGCGCTTGGAGAGCGGGGCCCGTGCGACCTGAAGGCGGAGGCAACGCGCCGAGCCGACCGCGCCCGTTGACCGTGCGATTCACGCGCCGTGCGCCGCGGGACGAGTTGCTGCGGGCCGCGCGTATCCGTCGCCATATGGACACCGAAGGATTACCACTGTCGGGGCCGGTGAGCTCCTTATACATTAATGAACGACTTACAAAGCGCAATCGTCTTTTATTCCAAAAGGCTCGGAACCTCGCCCGCGACACAAACGTTAAATATGTGTGGACGCGTGGTGGCAAAATTTTTGTACGAGAAGATGATGGGAAACCACGAAAACAATTGCGCTCGGAATGTGACCTCGAAATGGTTTTTGGTCGATCGTAGCGTTGGTTATTATGTGTAGTATGTTAGTATTAGTATTATTGGTTGCTCTACAAAACTTCACACCTCTCACGCACATTCACAATATACACATGCACACACGCATATATACATTTACTAATTGCATCAATGGGTAACTGCAAAAAAAGTAATTGTTTACGAATAGGGCTATTAAATGCACGATCTCTTAATACCGGACAGGATGAATTATTGGTGACTGTACTGAATCATAGGCCTGACATCCTTGCTGTTAACGAGACTTGGCTGGGAGCGGGGGAAGAGTCAATTGCTCCGGCGTTACCTGGATACAGTTTTTTACATAGAGCAAGAGTAGGAAGACGAGGTGGTGGTGTGGGTTTTTACGTGAGACAGGGAATAGTTACACGTACAAAAAGACATCCACCCTCATCACTAGAACAACTATGGCTTGAAGTCCAACTACCGGGAGCCACTCTGGCGCTTGGCACTGTATACAGGCCCGAGAGCATTAACATACGGGATGCCCTGGACGCACTCAGCGAGTCAATAAATTCTATGGCGCGCTGTAGTTATACGTGTCTTGTGGGTGATTTGAATGTGGACCTGACTCAAACAGAATCAATAAAAGCAGCAGAGCTGATTGCATTCTGCCATCAACATAACTTGGACCAGCTAGTCAAAGAACCGACTCGAGTTACAGACTCTACTGAAACTTTGATCGATGTTGTCCTAACTGACAGTGCGTCTCGCTGTAAAGATGTAAAAGTAATACATAATCGTTGTTTAAGTGATCATGGTATGGTGTTGATTGATTTCAATATTAAAAAACCAAGAATGTGTAAACAAATAAAGTACCAACGATCTCTACGGGACATTAATATGGATCTCTTTCATATAGATCTTCATTCTATTCCATGGCAATCAATAGGTGATTTGGAAAATGTTGATCAAATGATAGAAACTTTTAATAAGTACATGTTGTGTCTGTTCGATATTCATGCACCAATAAGGAAGAGAATTGCAAGAGACAAACCGAAACCATGGATCACAGATACAATAAAATTAATGATGAGCTTACGTGATGACGCTCTATCTAACGCGCAAAAAAAGAAAACACAAAGCTCTGAAGATTACTATTGTAGTTTAAAAAATTATGTGACAGCATCCATTAGGAGAGAAAAGAAGGCGTATTTCAATAATTTCATTAATAATAATATTAACAAGCCAAATGAGCTTTGGAAAAACATTAGAAAAATTTCGAGCTTTGAAACTTCTAAGAAACCTAGCATTCCACATAATATTAATGACCCTGAAAAAATTAATGATCATTTTTTAAATATCCCGGCCTGTGGCGACGTAAATTTAGAAAATATTACGCTAAGTAGAGACAATCTTAAACGTGCAAAATACTTTGAGTTCAAACCTACGACAATCAAAGAGGTATACAAGATTGTTTCTGCGATAAAAACAAAATCAGAAGGGCATGACGGGTTGAATATAGACATGATCCAACTAACCCTGGACGCGACACTCCCAATAATAACAATTATAGTGAATACATCCATTGAGACGAATACCTTTCCAACATGTTGGAAAAGAGCCTTAGTTAAACCCATTCCTAAAAAGAACTCGGTTGAAGAAATGAAAGACCTAAGACCAGTGTCTATTCTACCCGTATTGTCGAAAGTGATCGAAAATGTGGTCCTGGTCCAAATACAAACATTTTTAGATGAGTCAAATATTATACCTAAATTTCAGTCGGGTTTCCGGAGAGATCATGGAACGGAAACAGCTCTACTTCATGTTACTGACGATCTTACAGAGGCCTCGGACGCGGGGTTAAGTAGCATATTAATATTACTGGACTACTCTCGAGCTTTCGATTGTTTGCACCCAGAATTGCTTCTAACAAAATTAAAACTGTATGGGTTTTCGCCTGATGCCTGTCAGTGGTTAAGATCTTTTTTAATAGACAGAGAGCAAATGGTAGTTACGGAGAATTCGGATGGTGACAAAATGAATTCAACATGGAGAACACTCACAAGAGGGGTACCGCAAGGTTCTTCACTCAGTCCAATCCTCTTCACCATCTTTACCGCAGATCTACCAATAAGCATAACATCCTGTAAATATCACTTATACGCAGACGATACACAATTATACTACTCATTTGACGGAAAAAGTTCACAAATAGCAGTGGATAAAATTAATAACGATCTTCAAAATATTTACATCTGGTCACAGAGGAACTCTCTGGTTCTAAATCCTGGGAAATCACAAATGTTAATCTTGGGAACTAAAACACAAATAAAACAGGTATTAGATTGTGCTAACAAAATTAAAATTAATGACGTTATTCTGGAACAGGTCAAGTCGGCACGGAATTTGGGACTTATTTTGGATGAAGAACAAAAATACGTAGAGCACGTTAATCTGAAAATTAGAAACGCCTTCTTTAGGTTAAAAACTCTATACCAAATCAGGCCATACATAAAGGAAGAGCTACGGTTACTCCTAACAGACGCTTTAGTGCTATCACCCTTTAACTACTGTAGTGTTGTTTTCGGCCCTAGAATTAAAACCTGCACTGAGAGATCTATACAGAGAGTGCAAAACGCGTGCATCCGTTTTGCCTTCGATATACCCAGGCGAGAGTACATTACTCCCTATTTGAATAAAAAGGGAATCCTCAACATGAACGCGAGAAGAGAGCTCCAGTATGCTTGTTTGGTCCAAAGAGTGGTATGGAACGGGAAACCGGAATATCTCTTCGAAAAACTCACATGGCAGAGAGACGTTACGCATAGAAGTCTTCGTACTACTATATGCGACATGTTAAGGGTTCCAATACATAAGTCATCACGGTACAGGGGTTGTTTTAGGTTTAGTGCTGCAAGAATATGGAATGATCTGCCACCACCAATGAGGAAGAAAATCAGTACGCATCGGTTCAGAGACTTATTTAAATCAGCCTTAATAAAAAGGCAACTTGCGGCGGTGGATCTAAAGCACTCTTTTTGGAAGGCTATAAAGCTGGGGAATTATTTTGTGCCCTAATTTATTTATCTTAATATTTTTACTATCTTTTTTCTTCACACACACACTCATACACACAAGTACATGCACGCACACACACACACACACACATGCACACACAAACGCGTGCATAACGAACATACATTCATCTTACGCGAAGTTGTAGAGTGACCTACTGATAGTTTATTTGGATTTTTTTTTTTTTTTTAATTGTTCATTTTTTATTATTATTATTTTTTGTTATATTAGTATTCACATTATTATTGCAATATTTTTTGTTTAGAAAATTTAGTAATACCGTGTTCATTGTTAGGCCCTCCATACAATTAAGCCCGCCCAATATCTTAGGGCCAAGGAGGTGGCTGAAAAACAGCGCTGTCTGCGACAACAACGGTTGCAGGCAGCACAAGCTGAGACACCTCCTTTTGCCCTGTTGACATGTTTGGCGTGCATTACGATAATTGTCTCTACTTATTATTATTATTATTTTTATTGTTTCATGTAATTATGTGCAAAACATGTTTTAATAGGACAATAAAACTTTTTGTATTGTATTGTATTGTATTGTAATATAATTTTCGTCGGTTTCGAAATTATCACCATCATTCATACATAGTTCTAGGGGTAGATAGATTATATTCACCCCACAATATACTCCCCAAGCGGTCACTAGCAAGTACCGCTAAGTGATAAACCCTCCAGTAAATCCTTACCCTGACCGCTGAGAACAAATGTGACGTCACACAGCATGATTCACTAGGAGGCCTGATAAACGCGCACCCCGGTCTGTGATCTACTGTTATAAGCCTAAGGCCGTAAATGGTGGTGTGTGTACCTACCTACTAAACACAAGTATTAGCTATTATTTTATAATATAGTTATGTTAACAGTTACATCAATGTACTTACGTGTTATTATTGGTTGGTAGTGTTTCCGTACAAACATCACTAGGGTTACCAACACCTTTTTTTTTCTTTACCTGGTAGCTATTTCCACCGTAAACTAGCCCGGCTGTGTACCGATTTACTGGGGGCACAGGTGTTCCAAGGCTGGCAACACCTTCAACACCTGTTTAGTAGCAGTAGAGCTTCTTGTGAAAGAGTCCGTCCAGGGATGTACACTGCCACCTTACCTATTTCTGTGCCCCTCAGATCTTTGTTATTTATAGCTCTGAGTGACACTGCAACTGTTATGGACAGGCGTGTGGCTTACCATCAGGCGCACGACTTGTTCGTTCCGTCAATTAGTATCATAAAAAATACCTTAGCTATATTATGGATACGTACTAAATATCATAGACGTTTGTAATCACTTTCCATCATGTACCATTAAACAGTTTAATTGTATTGGATTAAAATGTACGATTCGGAATAAGATAACAAAATATCTTCAAAGCCGTTGTAAATCTCCAAGGACCACGGCCTTAAAGGACGTACATGAGACGACAAAAATTAGGGAACAATTACATAAACTCTATTAATGAGCAGAGATTGAGAATGTTATTACTCAACGGCACTTCCGAATTACTAAAATAAAATTTGTCTTATTTGTGCCTCAACCTATACACAAATTTTTAAACAAAAAGAATTGATTTGAACTATTTTTATCGGATTATGAAAGAGTATGATCTTCGAACAACACTTATGTAATATAATAACTAAAATGTGCCATAATTCTACTTTAAAAATAGCATCTTAAGTAATAATTGATACAACATGGTATGAAAGACACCCACACAGGGAGTCTGTGCCGTTTGAGCTTTAATAAGTCTCCAGTCCAGTCAAGCTCCAGATTGACAACCTAATAAAAATGGTCTTTGTCATAAACTCATTTTGTCGATTTTTTTAATTATGTCTCTTTCATTCTAAAGGTGTGATACAATCAATGTGCATAGAGTTCAAGTAAATTATAGTGCTTAAATATTTTGATTAGTTAAATTTAATATTTTGGGTTTTATTAAAATAATTTGTATTAATCATTGATTATCTTCTGCTTTTTGCAGTGTTTCAGTTTATTTTCTGCTTTTTGAGTACAGGTTGCTATATCATTCAAAAAGAGTTTGAAACATTTCTTGTTGGAAAAATAATTTTATTGCATAGAGGAATTTGTTGTTGGAAGCATTTGTTTCATTTATATTTACAGTGATAAGAATATCTAATTTGACATTGTTATTATTATTGTATTATTATTATCTAATGACTTGTTAATGTATTAAATTATGTTCGGTTTGTATCATTTTGTATTTGATATATGTTTTTAATTGTAATTTTTTTCCAACACAATCTTTTTGTTAAGGAAATAAATAAATAAAATAAATATGACTAAATAATTATAATTTACTAATAATCATTTAGTAAATAAATTTTTTTAGTAAATCAA
The DNA here is from genome assembly GCF_003589595.1 of Hyposmocoma kahamanoa. Lineage (NCBI taxonomy): Eukaryota > Metazoa > Arthropoda > Insecta > Lepidoptera > Cosmopterigidae > Hyposmocoma > Hyposmocoma kahamanoa. Next base: position 12,550,778 of record NW_020654422.1, read on the forward strand.
TAAGTACTAAAAAAACCGACCTCAAAAGTACGTGGAATTACGTCTATTTGCTAAGTTTTATTAAAATATACCCTAGTTCGCCGCTATACAGGACTTGACACAGGAGATAATAAAAATCGATTCAAATTCACTATTCAAAGTATATTGAGAGCTAAACGCCTTGAATTGGAGAAATAGCAAAATCAACCATTAAAATAATTGCTCCTTAAGTAAAATTTAGGCGCTATTTATAAAAATGAATCATCATGCGTGAACAGCCACCCTTAGAGGTGGATGATTTTCTTCAAAATGAAATGGGACTACTATGGAAGTACCCCCTTTCCAACAAAAAAAGAATCATGAAAATCAACCGATTTCGATCGCATAACATACATACAAAAAAAACATACAGTCGAATTGAGAATCTCCTCCTTTTTAAAGTCGGTTAAAAATAAGAACTATTCCACTTATCACTTAAAACGTGGATGAAACTTATGGATAGAATTTGTTAGACTCGAAAAACTAGATATACGTAACGTAAACACCGTTTATACACATTCAAATGAAGTTTGTGCTCTTCTTGTGAGTTCTCTTGCAGTTCTACGTACGAGGAGAAACAATTCACTTGTTTGCTGCGATAATGTGACTGCAAAGTTGCACTATTCACTATAGTGTTGGGACACTTTATCGGACTTCGATGAATTAGGAAGGTTTGTAATAAGAATAATGGCCTGCGCACTATAGAAGGAACCGAATGGCGCAACATATACAAATGAATTATGTTTTTAGTGTGGGATGTCAACATAAGTTAAATTGATGAAATAGTAGGAATAAGTTCTTGATGTCAATTCTTTCTGACTTTTCTTTGTCATTGCAAGTATGATATATATATACATTGACGATAAAAGTTTTCGTGAAGTGGAGCATGAAGATGACATTTTATGACAATCTATTGCCTTCTTCAAATTTTTATTATTTCTGTGTCAAAAGCTCTGGCAGCCGTGCTGTGTCCACGTGTCATTTTACTACCGATAACCAGAAATTCATGAGAACACATTGCACACACATTACACGCCCGAGAAGTTTTGATTTTATTTTACCCCACCTACTCTACACGCACACTCGCATTTTTTATGTTTGATTTGCATTTAGTTTATATTTACGCTTAGTTAAGTTTATGTTATATTTTCTCTTTTTTATTTTTACTTCGACGAACTTGATATCTTTGTTGAAATCATAACCTTTGTCACTTACTTATTCGGTTTCACTGAAAACTAGCGTAACGAGATGTTTTCTAACGTCTCCTTACTAAGAACTGAGTGGAGACCATTTTAGTAACGTTTTAAGTGTAATTCTTTTATTTTGTGTATTATTTTATTTTAAGGTTATTTTATTTTTTGTTATAAATTTTGTCATATATAAACTAAAGTAACCAAATAAACTATTTTTCTTTCTTTCATTCGAAATAAGACTTCCTTTTTTTTCAATTTTCATTCAATCCAAGATTGATGACTATTTTATTAGCGCCCCCAAATTATTCTTTTTAGAAAAGTATATTCTAATATTTATGATTCTAATATTTACCATATTTTTATTACTAAATGTAATTAAGAGCTCTCATGCCAAAAAAGTTTTGACGTTGGCTCCGCCCAAATTTGTGAAACAAATATATGCCTGAAATTCGCGTGACACGACAGGAGATGTTGAATTTTGCGCATTAAAAGTACCAAATTCGTTTTAGCGGAATAACTCTAAAACTAAAGGGATTCAAAAAAAATCCGTAGTGACAGTTCTCGATCATGCAGAAATATAATAAATTATCTAATTTTTGTCCTAATAACCTGTAGCATTTCGAGGATGATTCAAAAAAATGTGAAAATTAGAGGTCATTTCGTGATTTTTATCTATCGAGGAAACTTTATTGTTTTATGTTTCTGATTAGTGTCTATGCTTGAATATATCGTGTAGTTACTCATACAATATTTTATTTTTAACTTTAAAGTGGATATACCCCTCTAAAATCAAATCGAAGACTAGGAACTTTTCCTCTGCTCCCTCTTAATGTTATCGAATTTATGTTTTATCGACAAAATAGGTTGTGAATAAACTAAACATCAGCACAACCCTAACAAAGAAATTAAGTTGCCGTCAGTGATTAATCATTATACGCAGAAAGCGTCGTGAATAAGTTATTACTTTAAATCTAGTTTTTGCTTATTCTTCTCTTGGAATTTCTTGTAAGAACGTCTAATGAGAACTTTCAAGTTTGCGTGCTTTCTGCAATTCCATTTCATGTATAATAATAACGTTTTAACGTATTTTGAGTAACTCATTAAAAACAAAGTTGATTAAACCGTGTATATTCTTCTGGTATACCACCTACATGTAGCAGTTGTACATGATGGAGAAATTCTGCGTCCCATAAACATGCAATTGCATACTTTTTTATTATATGTTGTGTTTAAAAGTCTTGAAAAATAGTAAATAAATGATTAAAAATTCGTAAACAAACAACGATTTTTCACTTGGCAAAAGCTTCGTTAAAAACAACTAGGCAAAGTTAACACGAAGCTGATAAAATTAACAAACTCGCGAATCGTAAATTCAAATGGAAATTGTTTTCATAAAGTGTTGTTAAAAATAACCGTGGTACAGAAGCGTGTCTCGGGAGTAGAAACGCCATGAGTTTTGAATTAATGAGGATATGATTTGTTTTTAGTTGAAACTGCTTTTTTTAGGTCTGGGATAGGTTAGTCTTGTTTTCTGTGTTAGTGGTTTTCTTCATAACAGATTTAACAGATTTCGCTTATGCAATGTATAAAATATGCTATGATTCGATGTTTAATTAGTGATGTGCATGAAAATAAAATTTTTTGCTTGAATAAAAAAAGCAAGGTTTATGATTTTCCTTCGTCTTATGAGTTCGTATTTTAACAGTTCAATATTTAAATAATAAAATTTAAATTACGAGTCCATTGAATGCATCTTCTCTTACATAAAAGATACCGAAATACACATTTGCGTAATATGTTTACTATAGTACCTACAGCGACAAAGTAAGAAGAAAGTAAATACGTAATTACATTGAGGGCGGACCCATGTCAGTCGTGTCATCGTGGCGTTGAAGTCGGACGTATTTGTAACAACTTAAAAGGGACACCCCGTTGATACTAGAGCTGTACTCCAGAACATTACAAAATACTAGTTTTCAAGTATTCTTAGTATGCCGTTGGTAGTTTAACTGTTTAAATTTTAGTTCACAAATTGTAATTCAAGTTTCTTGAACAAAATATACAACATAGGTTTAACATTGGATAAAGCCTTGATATTGAAATTAGACAACTTGTTTTCCTTAAACACACTTAATCAAAATTCACAGTCACAATTTTTTTTTACAAATCGTCTAGTCAACTTATATGTTGCTGTAGGTACTGATTGTTTTAAATTAGCAAGATAAAGAGCTGTAACATACAGACTCATATACACATTATAAAACTTGATGGTTCAGAATTTAACTACGGCCGCGGCCCCAGTAAATGGCAATATCTAATACAGGTTATTTTAAAAATGTGGCATCACCTCTATAGTCTATACATCAGTAATCATATGGTAACCCTACTCAAGAGCTGTTACAAACTTTAGAAGTGAGTGGAGTCACTTTGAAATTCCAAGCTGTACCTCAGCTAAGTGATATGTACTCTTAACTTTTAACTCGCTTCATCAGCTTGAGACAGATGCCGAGTGAGTGCTAACGCTCATTTTATGCGCTGGTTATTTGGTAATTAGGATAATGAGCTTTGGCAATGGTAGGAAAAGGTTGATAATTATTCTTTATGGTATACAATCTGGCAAATAAATATACATTATAAATCCGGCTTATAGATATTTTTGATACCGCAAATCCTGTCTCTCTCTATTCTTCAATCCGAAACAGTTGCTGCTTGTGGCAGTGGAACATAGTCAGGGTTCTTCATAGAGAACACTACCGCCATTTGCTTTTGGACCATAAAATGGCGGCCGTAGTTGTTCAGATTTGTTCTATCAATATACGAAATTTATTATTTTAAAACATGTTTATAAAATGTTTTATTGTGATGAGCGACTAACGAGTCGCGAACGAGTTTAATGAGTCGCTAATGTATGTTTAGTCTAAAAGAAGAAGCACAATGAACCTATTGGACGAGAATGAACGAGAAAAAATATAATAAAGGTCGTATTGATAATTTGTATAGAGTGACTAATAGCGCATTTTTGTATGTTCTCGTTCGTTGAATAGTTAGACAGCTTCTCACTTGTTACGATTCTGATATATATCTTTTGCTTCAATAATACGCATCAATGCTTGCGTGCAGGCTCGTCGGCTACGGGCACTTTTGACATGACCTTTTTTTGTATGATATCAAGTGGACGAACATGTCGTGCTTGGTAGTAAGCGACACGTCTATCCATAACGATCTTTTTCAGGATGTCTTCAATTTAGATTCGTTGGGTTTATCGAGTTCTTAGGTTTTTCCGATCATGGGACCTATAAAAAGGTCAACAAGTTGCTTTGTTGAAAAAAAAAAAAAAATTAGACATGTGATTTCAAATCGGAAACAATTCTTTCATTCCAAATTGTTAGGTTTTTGTTAAGTAAAAATTGTGATAATTTTATCGATTTCGCAATAATTGCTACATTATTAACTATCGATTCATGCTGTGCTGGTGGCGTGGTGTTTTAGTCATGAAGTAGGGAACATGCTTGAATATGTGTGCTTGAATCTTGTTTATTTTAAAATACGTATATTCATTTTTTACAATTTAAATATTTAAATATATATTTAAATTGTAAAAAACACTCATTACAATTTTTTTTATAATTTAATGTGGTGACTATTATAGCAATACGTCGAGTCGATATTTCCACTTTATTTATTTCTGCTGCCAAGTACCTACTAATGTGAGCATTACTGCATTTGGGTTTTGAAGGGCAAGTATGGTGGTGAAATTATCGGCACATGGGACTTTTCAACTTATGTCTCTCAGTGGCAACTTTTGTATATAACAAAATGACTAAATATAATGGAGGCTATCGGCGCCATAGCGGTGTAACTCACATTTTTTTTCCAATTTTTCTTTAAATGATACTAAATAAAAATAAAGTAGATAATTCGTTTATGTTTGGATGTTATTTTCATGTATAAAAATAAATTAATAAGACCTTATAGACGTGCGTACACAATAAACGATTTGATTTGATTTGAATAATTAAATATTTTTTATCATGAAGATAGCATCCTAATATAAAATAACCATGTACTTTAAGAGATTTAAAGTAATATTGTAGAATAAAAATTTAATGTAGGCACGACTATTGCTCTCATAGCTTCAATCGTAGTCTAAAGTTTGAAACTTACCTAACAAACCTGTTAATAAATAATCTAAAACGACATACATTGCGGCCCTCCCGGGTGCCAACGTAATCTTTATTAGGCAACTTTTCAGAGTATCACTCCCTCGGCACTTGTTGTGTCCTCGAATTGTTTTACTACATCTAAATATGCACGATAAGATGTAATGTTTTTCTTCGTATAGTAAAAAGGAATGTTAGGAATCACGGTGAGCACTACTAGCGGAGTTAGGTAGGTTATTTTTGTAATTATTATAACAAACATCGAAACACTAACAAAAATTAATTCGATCCGAGTCGGTCGTTAAAAACAAAAAAACAAAGATCTGCAACAAACACAGAAAAAATCCTAAGGTCTGTTGGTTCGTTCCGTGGCTTAATTGGCAGAGCATCTGACACGGATTGCCTAAGGGTGCTAGTTCGAATCCAGCCGGATCGAATGGATTTTTCTTAGTGTTTCGATATTTCGGAAATCAGAGGGCGCGGCAGACCACCGCAGCGCAGGTTGGACGACATCCGACGACACGGAGGTCGGGACTGGGTGAACTGGGCACAAGATCGCCAAGAGTGGAAAAAGAGGGAAGAGACCTACATCCAAGATTGGACAACAAAACGGCCGCCATGGTGATGGCGATGATGATGATCATGGTAGTAGAACATCGTGACATTCAATAAACTTAAAAAACATTTTTTTGTTGAAAATTGAGCTATATGGAATTTACATAACGTTGTGTGTGTTATTCTTGATATTTTAATTGGATTGGTGAAATAACTTCTAAACCATTATAATGAATCTGAATTAATAATGAAAGTGCATGTACCATCTTATTCCATATCTCCACGTCCTTAACGTATAATCGCAAAACCATACCTCATATATCTTCCCTGGCCAGCAGATTAAGCTCCGCTGCATACGCAGTCCGTAGAATACGTGAGCTTACCGATGTTAGTACTGCTAGACTAATTTACTTTAGTTACTTCCATAGTATAATGTCCTACGGGATTCTAATGTGGGGTAAAGCGGCAGATATTCAAATCATATTTGTATTGCAAAAACGAGTGATTCGTTCTGTGTACCGTCTAGGCTCTCGGGTTTCTCTCAGAGAAAAGTTTAAGGAGACTGGTATCATGACTGTGGCATCACAGTACATTTACTCAAATATTTTATATGCCCATAAAAATATATATAATTTCAATAATAAAGAAGATATCCATAATACTAACCTTAGAGCTAAGTCCAAACTCATGGTACCACGATTTCGTTTAACCAAGGCAAACTCTTTTATGGGGAATTGTATACGTTTTTACAATAAGATTCCGGAGCATATTATATTAAGATTATCGTTTCCTAAGTTTAAAAACTACATTAAAAATATTTTGATTGTAAAGTCATATTACAAAATTGAAGACTATGTGTTAGATAAAGATGTATGGAAAGACGACAAGGCTCCAGAATCCAGACAAATTTGATTCAAAGTGTATTCCATAGCATTTAAGTTTATTTGAAAAGAACAATCCCTAAAGTTTCTTGCTCGTTCTTCTCAGGGAAGTCAGCGTAGTGAACGAGCAGTAGCTTAATGTAATGTAAATGTGACGTTTTCAAGTGTAAATTTATTTTACCTATGAAATAAATGATCTTTGACTTATAATTTAAGCTAGTAATATGTATGAAAAGTTATGTATCCCCTAAAATGCGGCAAATATCACCACATAACAACATACAGAAGTTCAAATTAATTAATGGTCCTAGCGGATGCATAATTACAAACTCTATTCTGTATTGCAACTTTTAATTCGCCAAAACTACGTGGCTTTGTTATAATTACATTGCGTTCTGTGTCTATGTAATTACGTTTGCTATTGCGCTGTGTTGATCCTAGAGTTGAGTAGCCCGTGAAATAATGTCGTTGCTTTAACTTTAGATTGCTCAATAATAAAGGATTAGACTAAATGCTTGATATTATCTAACCTTCTATGGACAAATAGCTACCTACGCCAAAATATCCAGGGTAATTCAAACTTTGTGAAAGGTAAGTCCATAAGAGTTTGTCAGCGTGTTTTAGCATTGCGTGAATACTAACCACGTATACGCTGTAGCGTGTTGTTAGTCATATACAACAGATATTTGGTTTAGACACTTGCCTCGATAATATTCTTAGGCGTGGAAATAGACAGTAGTTGCAACTATGGCCGTAGCAAGGCTGAATATCACATGCTGTGTGTGATAAACCTCCCCGTGACATACTTATTTTAGTCGATAAAGTTAGTGTAGCCATTATTAAAATTTATTTTTGTTGCGAATACTGAATCGGTAAGATCCGCACTAGAGTCATTCGTTCTTTTGTTTATTTGTTAATAAACTATTGTTATCCATTTTGAAGAACAAGGATCATTGTAGTTTAATCATAGCCGCGAAAACGAAGAAACAAAAAATGCAAGTTTTTGTAGTTTCTGTATTGACATATTTTACTTTATATTAGTTATTACTTACGTATTTCTAATTACTCTAATCTATTGAACTGTATTAAAAATCTTCTCCTCACCTTTCTCCAATAATAATTTACATTATATCAATTTGTTTGTTTTATTATTTCTTTTTATCTCATTTGTCGTGCTTAATTTTTACGTTGATAAAAGTACTGTGCAGAACTGTCAAAATCTTTTAAAATTAGCTGTACTTTGAGGCCATGTTTGGCATTGCGATATTCTTTTGCAGCCATAGTGCGCGGTGCTCCAAAACTGTGACGTCACGGTGCTCGCTATGTTAGCTATTATGATAAACTTTTAAGGTAAATGTGGATATAATAGCTTTATCGCGGCGGCATGCTACTGGGGCTGGTCTCAACATGGAGAGTCACTAGTAGATAAGTTATATAATTACGTAAACTTCTTGAGGGGCTAACGAAATATATCATAGTATACAGTTTTCGCTGCCTTATCATATATTGCGTTGCTGCTTAGATGTGAACTTTTGGTTTGGGGTAATTCAACTGGGTGTACTTGTTTTTTACATTTCAAAAAAGTGTATTCGAGCCATTGACTTACAAATAAATGGACGACGGGTCTAATACAAAAACCACGAAAAAAATGTTCCAAGTCAAATTATTTAAACGTAGTGACACGTAAAGGAATATGAAAAAGCTAAAACGTTGAATTTAAATTGTAATGTCATCGCAGTACTGTCTAATTTTGCTTGCTTCGCTGTCAGTCGAACAAACGAAGACTTAAGCGTGAATGACGCTCTGTATACGATTTTAACGCCCTATAAGTTCGGACACTTTTTAGCGCGGCCCCGACGTCCGGACAGTATAATTGTAAGTCAATGATTCGAGCAGTGATTGGTGTTTCTTGTGAATGATAATTATCAGTGTCATGCAATTAAATGTTATACGTAATACATCAAGTACAGGGTCAAGAGCACGTCGAGCTTGACATTTAAGATTTAAATCTAACTCTATGCTGTTGACGATAAGAACGGTCCAAAGTACAAAGTATCAAGCTGGACGTGCTCTTGACTGTATTAGTTTTGTGTTAACATTTTGTCTAAGAAATCAGTCATCAAGTCTATATGTTATTTGGTAACGTTTTGATGTTTTAATGAAGCATTATATGTTCTGACACAAATGCCACTGCATTGATTTTTGTAGTATCATATTGTTGTAAACCAGTCTATTTCAGTCCCTTACTATTCACTAAGTACATTTTTTAAAGAGGTTTAGGTTCTGTTTAACAAACCAAGCCACTTCGAACTTCGACACCCGTCAATTGTTTCTCATTCGGGCTGGTCAATCGGAGCGCAGTTGTCATCGTAATGATTTGGCAGAATAGTTTTCAAACAAATTGAATGACATTTTGTCTCTATTTCTGGTTATATACGCGATGGCATTTACCAAATTGGTAAGGCCCATCACGTATATAACCCGTTCGCACTTGGCTTGTAAATCTGTTTCGTCTCTCTTCTTCCATTTATGTTATATTCCATTCGGTGCATTAAAATCATAGCGTTGCGATGATGCAAGTGCACCGGCAGCATCCGTGTGGCGTCGCTCTAAAAGAAGCCTGTGGAGTAGCTGAGCTTATGTACGAATATTGTTTAATATATACGATAAGCAAGCTATTGGTGAACAAAATAGCATTACAAGTTGTTCAGAAATAAATTCACCCGAAACTGTTGCTTAGTTTAATTTCACCACATACAGTTTGTGAACTCGTGCACTTTTGTTTGCGTAAACAAACATATAAATTGCACATGTTTATGCTGAACTTGATATATGAAATGCGATGTTAATAATGGGATTTTACAACGTGAATGTGTTGAAAAACCACGTTTGCTTCGTACGTAAATATGATTTAAGCCGAGTTTTTACATTTAGTTTAAAGCAAAACGACAAAAAAATGAAAAGATTAAAAACTTTTTAAGGGTTCATATAGTATCGCAAATATAATTTGAAAATTAACTTAAGTTCCCAAAAAAGGGGTAATCGTTTGAGCTAACGCAATAAAGCCTAGCCCATTGCACTTTTGTGTTTAAAAATGGTAATAATTAACAACATTACGCTATAACAAGTAAACTAATTGAACAATTTTTAATTTTACTAGATACTGTTTAAATAGCAGTAGAGATATTTGTGAATGAGTTCATCCAGGGAAGTATTGTAACCATACTTTTTACATTTACATTTACAATACATTTCTACCGTGAAACAGTAATGGGGTAATGGTAAAACGATAGGCGTATGGGACTTGTCAACTTTGTGTCTGAGGGTGACAGGTGGATAGTGCCCCTTAGAGGCTATGCGATTTAAAGCTGAGTGGCACTGCAACTGTTATGGTGTGTTATTTATCACCACACTCACTTATGCTTCGACTTATGCGTCCCATCGCTTGGAACCATAAAAAAATCTTGCTAAGTCCTCCACGTCTCAGGTGTTCAGTACTGGGGACGGCTCCCTCGCGAAAACGGTCTCGTTCTCTCCCAAAAAAGTGGCATTAGTAATTAAGAAAATGGTAAGTGGTCATGACGGTTTCAGCATTGAGGACCAGCAACATGTTGGTTGCCATTTACCTCGGGTACTTGCTACGTTTATTATAGAGTCTCAATTAGTCACAGTTTCTTGCCTGACGATCTCATGCAAACAGTAGCGGTGACAATTTGTAAAAAATAAGACAGGTGATTCCTCGGATCTGTCTAATTATAGGCCAATTTCTTTGGCTACCGTGATTTCAAAAGTTCACAATTTGGTTTTAGGACAACTGAGAGTGCTATCTTGTGTCTCAAACATACTGCCCAGTACTATATTGCTAAAAAGACCCCGGTTCATGCGTAGCTCTGCTGGGGTAGAGCCGGGGTTATGTTAGACTGAGCTGAACCCTGAAGAGGAGCAGCCTCACTTCACCAAACCCCCGGAGTATTCCTCTGATGGAGATATTTGACTTCCACCTGATAGACAATGACAATGGAATATGCACACCGAAATAATGTCTATTAACTCTCGCCTTGAAAAGGCTCTAGCTATACCGTTCAGGGAACAAGTCTGCAGGCAGGAAATTCGACTGCATAGCCGTTCGTTATAAAAAACTGCCTCCGTGGCTGAATGGTTACCATGCCGGACTGCCACGTAGAGGTCCCAGGTTTGATTCCCGGGCTGGGAGAAATATGTGTATGGCCCACGTTTATTTCTTTCGTGTGTTTGGGTGCAATTTGTGGTTGTCTATGTGTGTGTCCATGGCACCCGCGACACAGGGTTTCCCTAGTGCGGGGCAATGTTGAGTGTGTGTGTGGGTTATAAAAAAAAATGTGGAAGCGAAACGTTTTATGCGAATTCTTGGAATATCCACAACATAGGGACCACAGCCTACGTCTGGTCCCCCGATGATGGAAACGGAACGGTGGAATTAATTCGCGCACTTCCCTCGTTCGTCCCATCACTCGATATATATAAAAAAAAACTTCGTCCATTTCTACGGCAAAACATTACTGTCCATCAGAGTGAATCTGTATATTTAGGGCTACTAATCTCTTGGTATCGAGTCATCTCTTATCTCGCACTAATCCGGATACGTGAGGAGGGTTAACGATGCATGTAGGGAGCAACGGATCCAAGGAGCGAGGCAGTATAACTGACCATCAATGTACTCATGCTACTCAAGTGATGTCGATCGTAAATTAGTTGGGTTATTTTCTGTTTTTGTTACAAATTGTTGTTTATTGAATTATTTATGAATGTGCTATGAGATTTTTTGTGAAATAACTCTAATAGTTTTTATTACGATTTTTAATATGAGGATCGAACGCATAGAAAAACCATTTCGACCCGATGGAACTTGAACCCACGACCATACTGCACTGTAGTATTGCTCTTACCAACTGAGCTACGGGTCAAGTTATCGAGTTAAGCCGCTAGTATGGTCGTGGGTTTAAGTACCACCGGGTCGAACAAGTTTTTCAATGTGTCCGATCTTTGTACTTCTGAATTTGTCGTTTGTTCAATCGATGCACGCATTAGGTAATATGTTTAACTGCTGGCGGTGTGTTTCTACTAAGGAGTGGATTAAATCTGTTGTGCTCCACGCTTGCCTATAAAAGGTCACGTATTCCATTTCCATCATAAAAAAATCGGCTTTATTTGACATGCAAAATACATAAATTCCCAACATTAAACAAAGAAGAAAAAAAAACAAGTTCAAGTTAAAATAAAAAAAGCATGTCAAAAGGGTCCATGACTCAGCATGATGCAGCAGAAGAGATCCCTGTAAAAGATTTCGTCCAGAAGTACTGCCACCTTACCTATTTGTGCCGCCAAACAGATATGTAAGCATTACTGTGTTCCGGTTTTGAAGGGTAATGGTGCTGGTGAAATTACATACGTATAGGACTTTTCAACTGACGTTTCTGGGTGACGGGTGCAGCAGCAGTGTCCCTCAGATCTTTGCGATTTAAAGCTCTGAGGGGCACTGCAACTGTTAGACGTGTCGCGTGTTGTTCATCCCGTCACTTGCTATCGTAAAAAAAAGCTTTAATGTAAGCAAAGTGCTGCTGGTTCATGTTCCGAGTTCATTCCTTGTTCTTAAAAGTTGTAAAAAGTAACTATTCGGGTTATATATACATTCTAGAAAAACATATTTACCTATTTCTTCTTACGAAGGATAAATTGCCTAGGCACTACTTCACTTTCAAACGCGATGTTCCGCGTAGCAATAAAAACAAATATGCCCACGGATTATTACGATGATCGTAAAATACCTCTTGCGTAGAGCAGCTTGAACAAAGTGCGTGTATAAACAATATGTGATGTTTTACAGCGCTTTCGAGGAAAATAGATGTTTAGGAATTAGACAATATTTTTTTAAATATATTTTCGAGCTATAAATTTTTGCTCGAGTAACGCCTGCAATGCAACGGAACAAGTTTCGCCAATGTAGCTTCATATGTTGCCGTCTGCACACAACATGCATTAAAAGCCTATTAGCGACATTGATATTTGTTGATCAAGGTGCTTTTGCTTCACTGTTCACAATACTGTTAATAATGAAAACACTTTTGGGCAATGGTAAATAAGACTACGAAAAAGAAATACCTGTACAACAAACACGAAACAAAAAACGAAAATCATTTATACGACCATAAAACACGTATCAGAAAAGATCTTAAATAAATTTCTTCTAACAAAAGTATTAAAACCAAAGCAAATATGCTTCGGGCTGCTTCAGGCCGTACCAAGTGCCGTCTTGTACTAGGCTAAGGCGTTAAACTTTTTACGACCATCCTTTATGCTAAAACAGATAAATCCAAATTTATTTACTTCAGACTTAGTGCTGATCATGTTGAATCACTGTGCGGGTTAAAATTACATTAAAGTTCTTTTTTCTCTGAACCGAACCGTATGGAACGGAAAAAAAACAAGGAAGGCCGATCTTAAGTAAATGCGAAGAATACGGTAAGATTGGTGAGGAAGCCTCGTGCTTTTTTTCTTTTTCTGCGGATGTCGACTAAATCGCTGAATATAAATTGAGTCCACTGCTGATCGCTTTGCAAGAAAGGATGCTTTGTTATAATTACAACGGATAGTTATATTTTATAAACATACAAGAAAACGCAGGTGCTCATAGTCTATATACATACTAGAAATTTTTTACGTTCCTTTTTCGTATATTAAACACATCTCACCCAAATGAGTCAATCAATTATGCCACCTCTAGTTCTTTTTAGGAATGAAATACGTTAAACACAGTGATTGTTGCGTGACACTTTACGACTTTGTTCGAGGTCGTGTTTGCCTGAAAAGAGGCAGTTGAAAAAGGGTAATAAAAAGTATGGATTCCTTATCGGATAAACAAACAAAGGTAGTGCAACTTTCAGTTAATTAGAGAAAACTTTTGAGTTTTATGTGTTTTCCTTGCCAGTTAAACTAAATGAATAAAGGTTTGGAGTGTTAACATACTCGTTGGTTATTTAGAACTTGGGATATTGTCTTTAGACATGTGAAAGTTAAAGTTTTACTTATAGATAGTAAAGTTTTACAAAGGGAAAACATTTGTTTTCACCAACTCTGCCGCGGTTTTCTCTCGGTGATATTCATTAATGTCACTAACATATACAACCGACAGACCTGATTACCTAACCGGCGTTTAACAGTCGGTCTTCAAATAGGTACCTCGACATATTCAGGTTACTTAAAGCTTAGACTTTAATTAACCCGACAAAACGATCGATTTCGCCCGCGACATCGTGCTAATTGCTGCTTTCGCTGTATGTTGGTATTCGACGAACCAAAACGCCCCAGTTTGATTATAGAATGACCCCTACTATGTGTAAGCTGCTTGTATAAGCACACAAATCAGGACGTTTTCTATGAATCAACATCCTTAACGAATATTCGATGTAACGACTGTAATTGCTATACGAAATGTAATTGCATTCAGCGTTGCATGTCGTAGGTGATCTCAAAAGCATTTGAAGTATAATTGACATCGTAGATATTTCGCGATGCTATTTAGCATCAGCTATTTGTTAATACTCGATTAGTTTTGTATTGGCTAAATTACTGGTTTCTTACCCTGGTACAGTTATGATGGATTGACTAGCCAGCGGACCCACCCGTGACCATGGAGCGCGCAACTGCACCGAAATAACGGAAAAATAAAAAAGAAATTATACTGTAATTGGTAAGAAAGTCTTAAAATATTCTATATTTATCTCGTTTTCGAAATTAGTTGTCGATTTGATTACAGTTGAATCGATAACAATAAATTGGACATGAGTGGCGGCGATGGTGGGGGTTTTCGAGAGTGCGGATGGAGGAGTGACGTAACCGACGAAACTTTTACTTTTCGAAAATTTACGTCATTTAAGGGAGTATCTATCTGATTATTGTTTAGGTGAATTGTCAATTTATAGTTTCATTAAAAGTTTGGGTTATGCTATTAATTATCTACAAGAAGTTTTGATCAAGCTTCATATTTTTGGGACAATGACGGCAACTACTTAAAAGTATGTTTCCAAAGTCCAGTAGCGTTTTCATCCCTAATAAAGTGGTAACCATAAGCTGAAGGCAACAACGAAATGACATTACGGCAGTTATAATTGGTCTAGGAGGGTTAATTAATTTTAGACGATGTATGATTTATGAGGCTTATAACAAATATAATTAGGTAGGTAAGTACATATTGTACTCTCCTCGTTATTTATGAGCTCTTATAAATATTCCCTTGTAGATATTAAACATTACGGATAGATTTTGAACTGAACTCAAAGATAGTAAAAATAAAGGAGCTAAATGTATATAAAGAAAATATTATAAAGTAAAATCGAAACTTCTATACTTACGTGTAAAGTTTTATATATTGATAAATTTAGTAGACATATACAATTTAAAGAAAATAAGTACATAACATATAAAATATAATCAAGTATTTTTTTATAATACCAAGTAACGGGACAAACAAGTCGTGCGCCTGGTGGTGAGCGACACGTCTGTCCATAACAGTTGCAATACCGCTCAGAACTTTAAATCGAAAAGATCTTATTGGCACTACCACTGCGCCCATCACTGTGAACTGGCAACCGGTACTATCTCAATTTTGACAACTCTGTAAAGTTGAAGAAAAAATCATTTACATAGCATCTGGTTTATTAAATAAAAATAAGTAGTGTACATTATGTATGTACACTAAAAATATTTATAAACTACACATTTTTATTTAATAAACCAGATGCTATATAAATGACGCAAACCATTTTTTTCTTCACCCTGTAATGTTGTCAAAATTGAGATAGTACCGATTGCCAGTTCACAGTAGAAATGTTGACTAGTCTCATGTGCCTGTAATTTCACCAGAACCCAAATAGCAGTAACACACTTTGTGAAAGCGTTCGTCCACGGAAGTACTGGCCACCTTACCTATTTTTGTCGCCAAGGAGTAATATAAGCATTACTGCGTTGCGGTTTTGAAGGGCAAGGGTGCGGGTAAAATTAGAGGCACATGGAACTTGTCAAGGAATGTCTCAGGGTGGCGGGCATAATGACAGTACACTTCAGATATGGACAAGCGTGTCGCTTACCACCAGGCGCGCGACATGTTCGTCCCGTCACTTGTTATAGCCATATATGAGGGCAAACAACTAAGAGGATGAAGTTCAAAACTATGTTGTGACCGGCTCCAATCCGCATTGCACCACTGTGACGGACTATAACATCTATGCTATATAACAGAAGCATCTATGGTATATGATAAGAATGGGGTCTACTTATTCTTAGAGGAGGTCCGCGCGCGTCCGTGGAATGTATAATGGGTTGATAATGACGCTGATTCCTATTTCTGGACCGCATTGAAATAATCCTTAGGCGGTTAAAAATCTCAGTAATAGTTCCTCACTGCTGAGGATTACACCTTCAATGGTTCTTCTCCATTACGCTCAGTTTTCGTCTAGGTAAAGTAGGATTTTGACTTCGAGCGAAATTCGAGAAGAACCATTGAAGGTGTACTTGCATCCTCGGTAGTGAGGAACCTACGAAGAAGGAGAAATTGAAGATTTGAAAAGAATGTGCAACCTGACAGTATCTTCTACACAAAGTATTTAAAAAAATCTCAGTACAGATTACTAAAAAAACCGCTCTCAAAAGTACGTGGAATTACATCTATTTGCCAAGTTTTTTGAAATCGGTTACCGGAAAGAGCGCAAACCCGGATTCATTCCCTAGTTTGCCACTATACGGAACTTGATACAGGAGATAATAAAAATCGGTTCTCACTACTTAAAGTATATGGAGAGAGAAAAACGCCTTGAATTAGAGAATAGCAAAATCAACCATTAAAATAATTGCTCCTTATAATAAAATTTAGGCGCTATTTATAAAAATGAATCTTCATGCGTGAACAGCCACCCTTAGAAGTGGATGATTTTCTTCACAATTAAATGGGACCACAATGGAGGTACCCTCTTTCCAACAAAAAAAGAATCATGAAAATCGGCGCGTAAATACTGAGTTGTCGCGTAACATACATAAAAAAATACAGTCGAATTGAGAACCTCCTCCTTTTTTTGAAGTCGGTTAAAAAAAGGTATTAACTGTACTTTGAAATTTCTTCGTTATATAGACAATCGATTGTTATACGACGTAGGCAGATTAGCAAGTAATTAGTAAGCGACGCGAATTTTCCGCCTCATAAAGCATGTCATATCATTCACATGATACTCGCAAATAAATACTTTACAATTTTGTAAATAATCGATATGTGTAACGTTACTGGATTAAATTACAGTGTTCTTGTAACACTGCGCCAATGCCCTACATTCTACGATATTACATAATTTAAGTAAAAATATACTTCGTAAAAATGTTCTACGAACGTGGTACGTCGACGTAGCTAATGTCAATTTAGCTATGATTTTGTCATAATAATCCATTGTAGCAATTATAGATAATAGACGTAATAATTCAAAATTTCCCTTGAAGGGTTCATTTTTAAACAATACCTCTGTAAATTTCCCTTGGAATTATTTTTAACCTGTAAGTTACGTATTTAAATATGTTATGTATTTAAGTTATACATATATTAAGATATTGCTAACGAAACCCATTGCATTTGAAATAAAGAACATTATAATTAATATTCTTTAAAAAGATAGTTACCCCATGCTGCGCGTTATGTATCTATACACCTTGATATTTGTATAAAAAATGTAAGTTCTTCTTTTGACCTCTTGGGGTGGTATATAATATGTCATACTTAATTGCCAAATATTTTACCCAGTTGCTAGCGACAACTGTAACAGTAGTTATGGAAGTGGGATTGTTGCTACCTCAGTCAACCGAGACGTGACTTCCGTGTGCGGGAAAGAGACATGCTTCGAAATGGTACGTAACGTAATTTTTATATCTCTTACTTTAATGCGCATTCAAATAACTATATTAAATTTGTTGGTATTTTTTTCTATATACAGTGTGTAATCGTTCAGTCTGCCCAGGCAATTATTCCGTAAATATTAGAGATGTCAAAAACCTATGACTTGATATCGAAATGACTTACCTGAGTGACACGATAAAATGACATCAATAAATTTCTTTAAATAGAACTAGAAATATCCAAAATTTGAACGTTAAAACCTTAGTTAAAGTAGGACTACTTTAAGAGGTAAAAATAAGTTTACTGACAACAAACCTGCTATAAATAAAGTAATAAAACTATGTTTTTAACCGACTTCAAAAATGGGAGGAGGTTCTTAATTCGACTGTTTGTTTTTATGTATGTGTATATGTTACGCGATGACTCCGGTATTTGTGAACCGATTTTGATGATTCTGTCTTTGTTGGAAAGAGAATACCTCAATAGTGATACCATTTAAATTTGAAGAAAATATTCCATCTCTAAGGGTGGCAACCTAGGGGTATAAATAAATAAATTCGGTTTAGTGCACTGTACAGTAAGTTTTCATTAAAACTTGGCAAATAGATGTAATTCCACGAACTTTTGAGGTCGGCTTTCTAGTACTCGATACTGAAAATATAAATGAATAAAAACAAAATGGTTTATTTTTAAATAAAATACAAAATGTTATATTTCTAGCAGTTGTTCGAAATCAAAGCCTCTCTACGAATGTTATATTAAATGTATGGAAGCGTTAACGTTATAGTTTTGGATATATCTAGTTTTATTTAAAAAAGTTATTGATGTTTTTACTCTTTATTAGGTAAGGTCCTTTTCATATCAGTTTAAAGAATTTTAATATCTCTTATATTTACGGAATAATCACCTGGGCACACTTAAACATTACACCTTGTTGATGTGTTAAAATCAAAAGTAAACGTGATATTGTTTTTAAATAATATAACATAAAAATAGGTGCTTTGGGATAGATGTAATTTTTTTAAGAGCCCGTGTAATTTTCAAGTTACATTAAACGGGGAACTAACAAATCAATCGTCGTCGTACTCGGATCGGACAAGTCGTGCGCCTGACGGTAAGTTACACGCCTGTCCATAACTACAATGCTACTCAGAGCTTTAAATTGCAAAGATCTGTGGGGCACTACCACTGCGTCTGTCATCCTGAGATATAAGTTGAAAAGTCCTATGTGCCTGCAATTTCACCAGCACCCCTACCATTCAAAACCGGAACACAGTAATGCTGACATTACTGCTTGATGGCAGAAATAGGTAACGTGGCAGTACCTTCCTGGACGAACACTTTCACAAGGAGATCTACTGCTATCAAAAGTAGAGTTTGAAGATCG
>NW_020654422.1:12569890-12579941 GCF_003589595.1 Hyposmocoma kahamanoa
GATTATATTCGGCGATGGTAGCAGAGGGGTAAAAGGAGGAGTTGTGAAGAAAGTTGAAACAATGGCATCAAGTTAAGTTAAGTACTACCCTGGACGAACTCTTTTGCAAATTGCTCCTCTGCTACTAATCTACTGTTACTAAACAGCTGCTAAACTTCTGCTACTGCTGTTTGCAATATACTGTCTTGAGGTTTGTTTATCCTACATATATTGACTTTTTGAAAGTACACTGTAATTTTTAACCGATTTGAAAAAAGGAGGAGGTTCTCAATTCGACAAAATTTTTTTGTATGTATTTTACGTGATAACTGGCGTTTGTGAGCCGATTTTGTTGATTCTTTTTTTGTTGGAAAGTAGGTATCTCAGTAGTGGCCCCATTTAAATATATACTAGGGGACGAAATACTTTTGAGACCGGTTTTTTTAGTTTTCTGTGTTGAGATTACAGCCATTTACGTTACTATTTACGTTATGAACGGAAGTGTACTTTGCTACGTTTAGTTATTTTTTTAAATATAATCGTGACCTAGCTCCCTACTTAATTATATCTCAGTCTCTCTCTTACTCAGTTTCTGCCCTACAGTAACCTTTAATTCACACTAGAGTAGAGCCCGTCGTAAATAGAATTCGATAGTATTCGGCATTTTGTTGGGTCTGTCTTTTTAATAAACAAACGGGAGAGAGGCACGTTTTCAATTTAAGCGACGCGACGGTGTTTGCTAAATATTAATATTTTTTATGCAAACTGTCGTTCCGAACACACTTTCATGTATCACTCTCTTCACGTTTTTATATTATATTTTTGATACTTTGATCGAAATTTAAATAGGTATTAAAATGTATTTTCATCGCAGCATATTGTTTTTTTTTAAATGAGTACCAGTGAGTGTTACCAGTGTGAGTAAGTTGACAAAATGTTTATTTTTGGGGTGATATTACTCAGCAAAAAAATAAAATGGATTTAAAAGAGCTTAAGTGAGGAATTTTTGGAAAGGGTTGAGAAGTAGAGAAGTCTTTTGAATGTAATAGAGAGGAGAAGGGGGAAAATGTTTGGACATTTGTTACTTAATGACGGATTTGTGAGAGTGATAATTGAGGGCAGGATAGAAGGGAAAAGAAAGAGAGGAAGACCAAGAATGGCGTGTAGCGAACAAATAAAAAAGAAGATCAAAGTGAACAGCTATAGAGAGGTTAAGGAACTGGTTATGAACCGTGAGGAATGGAGGAGGCTACACCGACAAGAGTCTGCCTCTTAAATAAGATGATGATTACTCAGCAATAAATATCATGTCCTACTCGACCAAAATGAATGGGACATCTGATTTTATTTTTGCAATTTCATGGTGGTAGTAAAATTTTTATCGTTATTCATATCATAGCATTAGGGAAACTATGTGTCGCGGGTGCCATGGACACACACATAGACAACCACATATGACACCCAAACTCACGAGATAAATAAAAAGTGGGCCATACAAATATTTTTCCCGGCTCGGGAATTAAACCCGGGACCTCTGCGAGGCAGATCAGCACATTATAATATAATAATGGCCACAGAGGCATTATATTGATGAATACAGTATGCAAAAAATCCTGAAATAATATATTTGTGTATTAAAATAATATCATGTAACTTCTTTAAACGCCTCTGGAATGTCCGAATGTAGTAGGTACTTAAAGTTAACGTTTTTTTTTAAACTAAGCGCATATTTGGTTAGCATATTGAGTTGCCAAACAGGCTTCTGACATGAGTACATAATATTTATTCCTTTCATTATGAAAGTATTAACAAAACACCGTTTCAAATAAATTTTAGAAATTAAGTCATGGAAATTCATATACGAATTTGGGACAACATATCAAACGAATTGACTCTCTTCGACATCTGACGATCATCATGCGAACTCAACGTGGCTTATTAGCTTTCAAAGGGCCGACTTGTAAGCTATGAATAAAAATCATATATGGCCATTGATGTTATAGAAGTTTACATAAGCATAACTGTAGTTTATGCTTCCGTTCAAAAAATATGTAAAGAAAACAATTTTATAGTTCTGTGTCGTCCCGTCACTTAGTAACGTGAAGAAAATGTGTTCGGAACGCTTGCTTTTCGTCCAGAGGTCTGAGTTCTATTTTTGGCTCTAGTGTCTGTACAGTTGAGTCTTTTCTGTTCTTTAGTGCGAATGTAGTAACTTACTACACATTGAATAAGCATATTTTGATGGATTTTATTTAAATCCGTCGCCTTTTGTCAGCCCTACATGCGTGCACACTTATGGCAATAATGCCGCGTTATCCTTAGGCAAGCCGAAGATTGACTTCTCTCTTTTGATCGTTGCAAGTAAACGTAACTGCTTTATTACCAATAAGATACCTATATAAGTACCATACCTTAGTATCAATAGTAATAACATACTGGAGGAGTATTTTCACAAAAAAAGTAAAAAAATATGATATTCCATAAAATAAATATTGTTTTTTTTCCGGATTCGAATATTTGTTTTTAATAGTTTCATTTTCTATGTGTAACAATCGCGGAAACATGAAAACTCGATAAATATTCGTTTATTACCAGTTGTATATTTAAAAATGGTAGTCTTGCAGAATAAAAATATGATTACGATATTCCAAGAGGGACACTTCCCTAAGCTTAGCTCAGCTTCGGTTTTATAAGTACGGCCATTTTAATTGAAATTCCAACTATAAAGACATAAAATTAAGATATATTACTATATGTATTTATTCGTCACCTAAAAATTTTCTGCCGTACCATCCTATGAATGGGCGCCGGGTCTTAGGTGCCCACCAATACATTTAGCTTAGTGCTACTATAGTATGAATCACAATTAGGTGATACAAGGGATAACCGATGACGATAATAAACGTTTAGAACCCTTTGCAAACTGTAATCTGATAAAACTTGGAACAATTCACATTATACAATATATATTTTTTTACTTCATTTCGTTGTATACAATGATTACAATATAATATTATGTTTAAGGTCGTAAATAATTTTGTGACATTATTAACACAAGACTAACACAGTCAGGATCAAAATATTTTTTGTGCCGCTATTTTGTCGTGTTCTCATGTCATTTCGTGCTTCGTTTCTCAAACTCGAATGTTTTCTTGTCTCCGTAGTATGTTTGTTAAATTATTGTATGTTGTTGGTAAAGTTTTTGATAATTAAAATAGTAGAAAATGAGAACCTTCTCCTTATCCATTTCCGTTAAAAATAGAAGGTTTAGCACACTTGCCTTCGTACTATGACAATGACATTTCTTTGTTTACATTTGGACATCTAATTATACTAATAGAATAGACGAACGGAGCAACTAACTTATGTATTTTAGGCCTTATTTTTGCTTTTCCTACCACTGTTGTCGTGTGAAATATCTAGCATCTGGCACAAACAAGAATTAAATACGAATTGTACCGTAAGTGCCATTCAATGTTAATGGTGAAGGAAGAAATCGCGAGGAAACTGAAATGTCGAAGTATACGTATGCAAAAAAGCTCTACGCAGATGCCTTCATTCCTCAACCTGCTTTGATCCAGCGTGGTAGAATATGATGTAAACCTTTTTAATAGTGAAGTCCCGTGCCTATAAGAGATATAAAAAATGCTCACTTCGCCCAATTTAGACCATAAATATTTTATAAACTATTTTGTAAATCTATCTACATAATATTAATAGAGTCAAAGTACGCGGGTAAAAATCCAACGTATCAGAATCCTTTGATCCCTTCGCGATCGCGGCTAATATTGAATACGTGATTGTAATCCAGTATTATAATAATATCGGCTGCTCAGTTCTCTTTTCGCTGTTGGGATACAGTAAACGTCTGGCTATTGTGAAGAGAACTTTCCTTTATTAAACTAATACCTACTTTTCTTTGATTTCGTCGTTTGATTTGATTTAGCATCGTGGAGAAAATTCTGACGCAATTGATCGAATTTATTACTTACATAGTTAGCTATATTTTGTTATGTTTTTAGCCAAGGGCTTTGTATATGGCGGAGGAATCGTTAAGCGTGTCTATGTAACTACGTAGGCTTGAGTTTGACAGCTGTCATTCCATCGGACTGTTATGTATTCGACAAATCGATAACGTTCCGCGTAACTTTGGCTTATGTAGCAAAGTAAATGTAATTGACTAATTAGTATTCTAGTGATTTCTAAGTTTAGCTATTGTAAAATATTATTTTTGAATTGAACTAGTTTCCAATAAGACTTTTGGAGATTTAATTTAGGAGAGTCTTGGGAGTTCTTAGTTCAGTTGGAGCATGCTCCATGAAAATAATTATGACCGATCCTGATAAATATCCTACATCGCCTTTTTCGACAAGTTTTGTTATTGTGTTTATCCACGGAAGAAAAAAACACTGGAAGTGCCATAAGCGTCGATTACTATCGGTACCGATGTTGCCAAAACGTACACAAACAAAATGATAAACACTATGTAATCTTGATAAAGATTGGTCATAGTTTCTAATGTAAAAAGATGTAATAAATTCTGGATTGTTAATATAATTGAAATTTTCCCAGTCGCTATATAGTTGAAAGTTTAATACCTTTATTGCAAGCTACGACGTTTTGATTTTATATAGAAATTTTATTCAACATGCTGCCGTCTTGCGGCCAGTAGCTGAACTACGACGAACGATTAACATCTGAACGAATTGAAAATTTATTAAAATAAGACCTACCGATGACCAAAAATATTGCCTGTAGTAGTATTTCACTACTACAGGCAATATTTTTGGTGCAGTCATCATTTTTGCACTCCAAATCAGCACAATAAGACATTTTCCAACGGTTTTAGAGATTTGCGCGAAAGAATGACACATACCATAGAATGCGAAAATGGTGGACTGAACTCAAGTAGGTCTTTCGAGACCTATGGTTGGTACGCGTCTGACGCTAACTAACCACTTCTACTGTATTTTTTGTTCTGTGTGTGTGTATCTATGCAGACAATAATAACAATATTCTTTGTTCACAATGTCTTAGTAACGGGAGCTAAGTATGGACAAGGACGGCTGAGAATTTTAATCAAGCTTAACCGAATAAAAAAATAGGAACCACGTCGTACATATAAGGAGGTCCAACAAAAAGCATTGCAGAAGACCGAATGGTATTCACTGGACTGACGAGAGCGTAGCTATTAAACTTAAGAGAAAGAAAGAAACGAAAAACTTCGGATAACACGTTCTTTGAATATTCTGTAGCCTAGAACTGTTAATTCTTAACTGTAGTAAGAGTACAAAGTTAAGCAGCGCGAAACTATTCGCACGAGTTTCTAATGGCGCAATCTCAAAGGAAAAGGTGCAAAAAGCAATCGTCTGTAAGGTGTGAATTTCCGTCACTCCCAGGACGCTCGCAATGATAGGACAATGCTGGAAATTAGATTCGGTTCGTAGTCTGGACACGTGGTACGAGTGGCAGTGAATAGATACTTGCAAGACCTATCAGTAAACTAAGAACCGAAGACGAAAATTAGAAAATACTTTATTAGAGTTTCAGTTTAGCTATTGGAATAGGTATTTCACATAAATAATAAATAAAAATCATGTAACAAGTTTCCTTAACATCTCTTAATTAGTACTTCGATATCATCGTCAACAATCAGCATGGAAAGAAAAGAAAAGTAATGATTACATTTCGTTTAATGTATTAATTTATATATTGAGAAATGTGGAATTTTGAGACTGTACCTCAGTCAATCATACGTACCATTTTTACTAGTCAGTCTAACTCCAACTACATCGATATGAAAAATAACTTAACCTTATAGGCACTGAAAGCCATTTTCACTTAGAAAAGTTAAACCTTTTTAAATTGGCCTCTTTTTAGATAACCCAAGATAATTTTTTTCCAAGGAGCATGACGTAGAAGGTATTTATACCATTTTAGAATCTTGATTAGTTGCGTCAACTTTTGTAAGAAGTTGCCATGGCAGTCTAGGTACTTTTTTTTACAGTATGTGGCGTCAAACTTACCTTGAAAAAAAGATCTGCTACAAGTTTCAAGAAAAAAATTAAACAGAATATTTTTTGTGCTGAAACTTTAGCAGTTCGGGTTTTATTTGGTATTGTGTTCATTACCTGGGTTATTTGGGTTACCGTTACAAAAACTAGAACACCAAAATTAGCAAATTTGTAATTGTAGTACTTAAAAATGGCGTACAGGGCGTACATTTTCAACATTTTTCTTTAAAATGCTCTGAAAAAATGACTCTGATTTCTTAAATGTTTTTTTTCCGGGTTATTACAAACTAGGCAACACCTGTACCCAGGTTATCGTTGTGTTTTGGGACACCCTATATATACATATACATACAACAATATACTCCTAGTCTCATGGTACTCAGTGTAGCCTTTAACACAAAACAAGCATTATTCTGCACTAATGCAGCGCTGCGTGCTCTTATTTACTATTTACAAGAAATATTAATTACTCAATTCAACTCAATTGTAATATACACATACTCTGCCTGCCTTTGTAATGACAAATGTTGTAAAAGCATCTTCTACTTCAGCTACTTTTACAGTTTAATGACATACGGCTTTTTGCTTAGGGGTAATGCCATCAATATTAATAGAATCTTTGTCGTGCACAAACGTGCAGTTTGGGCAATTTATAATCTGGGCCCTACAGTGTCTTTGAGAGATAAGTTTAAAGAGATTAATATTCTTACACTAACGTCACAGTACATTTATAAAAATGTTATTTATGTGAAGAAAAATACTAATTTTTTAATGAAAAATAGTGACAGACATAACATTCATAAGTACGAGGAATAGAAATAAACTAGCTGTTCTCGACAGTCGTCTTCATAAAGTTTCGAATTCATTTAAGGGGCTATGTATACGCTTCTATAATAGATTCTGATTGATATTCAAAATTTATCATTTACGAGATTTAAAACTATAGTGAAACAAAAACTTTATACTAAAGGTTATTATTACACAGCTTCTGCGTACTTGGACGACAAAAATACGTGGTAGTAACCCGTTTAGCTCTTGTAGGTAGTCTCGATCTAATCTGAGATGTTTAAATTAAGTAATGTAATGATAAATGCATTCAAATGTATATTTACAAAGAGCAACCCCTAGAGTTTCTTGCGCATTCTTGTCCGAGGAGTCTGCCTTACGAATGAGTAGTAGAGTTAAATCAGTATGACGATTTCAAGTGTAATTTGCTTAAGAACCTATGATATAAAGATTATTTGACCTTGACTGTGATTCTCCTTAATTTTCTAACATTACTCATAAAATATTCTCCAAAACAGTTACAAGTTCTAAGTGTCTGTGTTACAAACAGGTGGAAGTAGAAACTGTTGTAGGTGTATAAATAGAAAAGGTATGTTGAGTAACTTAAAGAGGCTTTGTCTCTATTCGGTCCGTCTAACTGCGAACAGACGCTTCGCTTACAAATCAACATCTCGCTTTAGGATACTCTTGTAAACGAAATTCGAGAATTATCTGAGTAGGAAATGTTTGATACTCATCAACTTTTCCGTACTCTTTGTCTTTTACTTATAATTTGCTTTGAACTACTTCATACGTAGTAATTATTTTTAACCGACTTCAAAAAAGGAGGAGTTCTCAATTCGACTGTATGTTTTTTTTGTATGTATGTTACACGATAACTCCAGTATTTGTGAATCGATTTTCACGATTCTTATTTTGTTGGAAAGGTGGTACTTCCATAGTGGTCCCATTTCATTTTTAAGAAAACCTTTAAGGGAGGCTGTTCATGCATGAAGATTCATTTTTATAAATAGCGCCTAAATTTACTTAAGGAGCAATTATTTTAATGGTTGATTTTGCTATTTCTCCAATTCAAGGCGTTTTTCTCTCAATGTACTAATGTTGTAATGTTGAGCAGTGAGAACCGATTTTTATTATCTACAGTGTCAAGTCCTGTATAGTGGCGAACTAGGGGATATTTCAATAAAACTTAGCAAATAGACGTAATTCCACGTTTCATATTATTCAGTGTATTCGAGGTAACTACTGTTGTGTACTCAATGTTTTTGTAAATTCATGTTTTTTCGTAGTGTTTATTCAGTTCTGCGTATTAAAATATATACTTATTGTTAAATTTCGGATAATCGTAATGTTTTCTTATTCGGAAAAAAATATATTAAAACTTGTAAAAGAACCCTTCCGAGGAACATTCATCAATCGGAAATTGCAAATTGGAAACTTGGAATTCATTTAAAAAACTCGACAACCCAAATATTTGTACAAGTTTGATTCCGGAAAACCTTTCTTTTTTGAAGAATCGCGTAAATTCATAAAGAATGAAACATTTGCAAGTGAAATGAGACCGAGAAACGGGAAAATATAAAAAGATCCGCTTTCTTGAGAGGGAGGAATATTCCCATTGTTACACCCTTCGGATGAGGTCCATTTATGCATACGAAAGCTTATTAGGATTTCAAAATAAAAGGGAAGTCGCAAGTTTATCTCACATGTGAGAATTTCAAGGAGTCTTGAATTTTTATAAGATGTAAGAATCGGGTGCTACTAGTTCAGCACAAGTGATACTACGATGATATGAGGTTTGCAGAATTTTCAGTAGATATCTTCAGTAAAGTTAACGACAACATTGTTGGTTGTCTCACTATTTTTTTCAAATGTGTTATTAAATGTAAATTTTTATAACGGCGTAATGTGTTTTATCTTTGTCTCTTTTATACGAAGCTTCTTCGTGGCTTATTCGTTTACACCGACTGGAACTGAGATAATGGACGTAAAAGAGACGAAATAGAGGATTACTACTACCACCGTCAGATGCTATTTATAAATACCAATTCTGAAATAAATAATTTTGTGTGAAAATACATAGTAGGTACTTATTTATTGACACGTTTTTACGTCGAAATGAGTAGATTAGATATTCTGTACTTTGACTTTAAATGTTTATAACAGAGTTGTACTAACGGTTGTACTAAAGTATTTTGGCAACATTCATTCGTCACCAACTTTCGATTGTAATTATTACTTTTACATTAAAGTATTAGCAACTGTTACAAAGACTAGTAAGTCTCATCTCTAACACATTTTGTGGCTTTTATTCGAGATGATCCCTTTCAGGCGAGGTCAGCTTGCCACTTTCATGTTGCTAACGAACTATAATTCACCAGGAAGCAAAGAATAAAGAATTTCGGGCTCTTAATGCACTCATTTGGTGCACATTATGGATACTGATTGGATAGAAAGATTTTTTTAGGTATTTTGTGCTGTAATTTCTGCTGTAGCCTTTACATATTTTGGTGTAATATATATCGCATTTTAATGGATTTCAATCCAAGCTTTAGTGTATTTGAATTCTCCGTGGAATCATTCTTCCCATTGTCAAGTCAGGTCACACGGACTATTCTTGGGTTACACGCGTATGCATACACACACACATACACACACACACACACACACACACACACACTTACACACACACACACACACACACACACACACACTCACACTCACACCCACTCTCACACTGACACTCAAATTTACACACACACTCTCTCACACTCACACTCACTCACACGCACACTCACTCACACTCACTCACACTCACACCCACTCTCACACTCACACTCACACTCACACTCACACTCACACTCACACTCACAGTCACAGTCACAGTCACAGTCACAGTCACAGTCACAGTCACAGTCACACTCACACTCACACACACACTCAAACTCACACTCAAATACACTCACACACTCACACTCACATTCACACTCACACTAACACTCACACTCACACTCACACTCACATTCACTCACACTCACTCACACTAACACCCACACACACTCACACTCACCTTCACTCTCACACTCACACTCACACTCACACTCACGCTCACTCTCCGACACACACACTTTCACACACACTCTCACACGCTCTCACACACACTCTCAGACACACTCTCTCACACACACACTCTCACACACACACACACCTTCACATACACACACACTCTCTCTCTCACACACACACACACACACACACACACACACACACAT
>NW_020654422.1:12580041-12606161 GCF_003589595.1 Hyposmocoma kahamanoa
CACACACACACACACACACACACACACACTCACTCACTCACTCACTCACTCACTCACTCACACACACACACACACACACACACACACGACATATTGGTATTATGTTATGTACTTTTCCGTGCGGAAAGGCAACAATCTTTAGACCATGCAGTCTAGTCAAGTACACAGATATCGTTGAGGAGTAGTCTTCTTTTGTATTTTTTAATTTATATGGCAACCTTAGTAACTGTTATAATCATATGATACATACTCTGTTATTGTGTAGTCAGAACACTCTGTTGCTTATCAATCTATGATTTATGTTTTGTCTTGTTTTAACACGCATCATTATATATAGACTTGCAAAATGAGATGGATAGTGTGAAATTTCGTATACTATTTCGCGACTATCAAATATTATAATGCACAAATTAATCAAAAACCACATTACTTACCGAATCAATTGTATAATTTAAAACTTTAAATTTATGTTGACACAATTAGTCAAATAGCGAAATGTGAGCAACACACAGATGTAAATTAATTTTCAAAGAGTACCGCTTCTGCACCCATCATCTTGAATGTTTGACAACCAACTAAATGATGTGCAGCGTCTTCACCGCACAATAGTGAAATACAGCGTATGTTTGGAACGCCCACAGACCACATAAACTTCCGTGGGAACGCCGCGTCTAGTACGCTAGTACATATACATATATCGTTGGTTTTAAATTATTATTTTTTAAACCAAGACGCCATCACTTACAACAATTCCATTTAAACAAGCCTCGTGTGCATACGTAACGACTATCACAATTTCACAAGCACATGCATCAAGTCACAGCTGTTGCTTTTACACTAGAATGCACTAGCACATAATAGAACAGTCTGGAACATTCTAGATGCGGTGTAGATATAACATAACCGCTTGACACGGGTAAATGTATACGTGAGTTATGGAGTGGCGTCGCGAGATACGAGATGGAACTGGGAATATTTTAGTAAGTTTATTAGAAGGTGTAATATGGTTTAACTGAATGAGAAAATAGGAAATTTTTTGACTGTTCCTAAAAATCGGAAGTTTTGTTTACAAATGTGAGTCTTTACTTGGGTAAAAAAAGGATGCCGCCCGCATTTTGTATTTGTTTTCTCATATGTTTTTTTAATTGAAAATTGATAATGTATATATGTATGTATGTAAATAATGTATTTGGTGTTTAAATAAAATCGACCAAAAGAAACCAACGTTCGGGCTCTTGGTGCAATTACAGGCACTTGGGACTTGTCAACTTATCTTCCATGATGACTGGCGCAGTGGCGGTGCCCGCAAAGATCTAAGATCTTTGCGATGTAAATGTCTGAGTGGTACTGCAACTGTCATGGATAGGTGTGTCGCTTGTCGTCACTTGGTATGTTAAAAACAAAGCTTTACATGTTTCATGGTCACGGAGTGAGATGCTAAATCAATCAACCAGTTATGTCTAATGTTAACGCAAACCACCTTGAACTATAGTTACAAAAGTTGTTAACTTAAATACCTTTTTTTAATAGTTACGGCTAAGTCGAGACGTTGATTTGTTTGGAAAGAATGTGCAATTTTAGATCCGAAATAATTCTTCCATATGTAGCAATCGCGAAAACTAAAAAAAAAACTCCATATGTGTTGCGTTGGTTATAACCTCAGTTAGTAGTATTAGCACTTTAAACTAAAAAAATACGGTTGGTTCGTTCCATGGATTAGTTGGCATAGCGTCTAGCAGGGTCTTATGGAAGACCGAAAAAAAAGACGCTGGTTCGAAACAAGTCGGATCGAAGGAATTTTTTTCTTAGTGTTCGAGCTTTACATTAATAATTGTAACAATAAAGTAGTGGAGTTTTTCACAAAAATAATTTCAATACCATGGTGACATTAAATAAAAACTTAAAAATTAAAAAATATGATTATGAAGGATAAAGATTGAGTCGATCACCGGCCAAAAGTAAGCTGCAGAGCTTTGGGCGGTCCAAATAGTAATTTATTTATTTATTTAAAGATACACTATCAACTTAACACAAAACAATATAAAAAAAAAATACACACAGGTTCACTGTACAAGGTGCCAAGTCACTACAGGTGTATACATCACTAAAAATCTAATGTTAACCAATGAGATGCTAAAGAAAATATATAATTAGAAATATAAAATTACAGTAATAATTAGTTTACAGTTACAAGTTTCATAAGTTCAAACAAATTGCTTGCACATACGAAGAAACTGCTTAGTATTTTTTATATTAAAGATATATATGTCGCCGTCTCCTGTCGTAAGTAAGTCATTGTATGACTGCATGAGTCTGTTCAAGGGGGCATACTTTCCAAGATTAGTCCTGCCACTAGACAAAACAAATGTTCTGACTATGGGGTACCTAGGCACTTTACGAGGAACGTTAAAATTAGTGAGGGCAAGAGCCTCTGGCGACGACATACCTCCATGCACTATCTTATGCAAAACTCCAATATCGATGATTCTGCGTCTGGTCTCAAGAGACAGCATTTTCAAATTGTGTAGGCGAGTATTATATTCAGCACGATAGGGACAGTCGGGGTCTTTATATGCTAGAAAACGAGTAAAGTTACGTTGTATCCTTTCAATTCGTTCACAATGGATTTTATAATGTGGATTCCAAATTGGGGATGCATATTCCAAGGTACTACGTATCAAAGTGTTATATAAAGCGAGTATGGCAGCCGGACTCCTGAAGTCCCTGCAAGAGCGTTTGACGAAACCCACCATCTTCCAAGCCTATAATATGATACTATTAATATGGTCCGTGAAATTTAACTTGCTGTCAAACATGACCCCAAGATCACGGACACAAGAGTGTTCAGTTAGACATACACCGTCCACTTTATACTCTGACTGGACAAAATTCTTATTTCTAGTAAACTTAATGTGAAAGCAATTAGATGCATTTAAATTCATTTTATTAAGTTTACACCAATCGTGAATAGAATCCAGATCCAACTGTAGAAGGTTAACATCGCTCTGGGTTTTTATGCTTTTGTATAGTTTAACGTCGTCGGCAAACATGGAACACTTACTAGTTTTGATTCGGTCGGAAATATCATTTATGAAGGCCAAGAAAAACCGATTTGGACCGAGATGGGAGCCCTGGGGCACTCCAGAAGTAGGCTCGAAAGAGGAAGACTTAAAAGCACCGTTACACGTTGTTGTCTGTGTTTTAGATAAGAACTAAGCCAATTGAGCAGTTTGCCATGAATGCCATAGGATTCAAGTTTCGACAGCAATAAGTTATGGTTAACACAATCAAATGCGCTGCTAAAATCGGTATATATTGAATCAATTTGAATTCTTTTATCAACGGAATTGGTAAGGTCTGTAGCATAATTTAGAAGGTTACTAACAGTTGATTTATTTTTCCGGAACCCGTGCTGAAAATTGGATAAAACTTTTTCGAGATGATTTGTAATGACAGGACAAACAATCTTTTCAAATATTTTAGGTATCACACTCAAAATGGATATCGGTCGGTAGTTTTTTATATTACGTTTATCGCCCTTCTTGTGTATAGGTACAATGTTAGCAGTCTTCCATTTCGATGGGAATATTGAAGTATCTATTGATTTATTAAATAATATCATTATGGGTAATGCCAACTGCTCATATGTCATTTTAACAAAAAATGGTGGTATGCCGTCGGGACCAGCACCTTTGCTTGCATCAACAGATTTTAAGAGTTTCGCTACCGTACGTTCACAGATCGAGACACGATTTAGCATGAATTGCGGAAACCTATCATGGCCAGAGATTTGCCCTACCCCATCGGAAGAGGAAAAAACAGAGGAAAACTGCGTGGCGAAAAGGTTACAGACTTCATTGCCAGTACAAGCTGTTCTATCATCGAGAAATATCTCAGCAGGCCAATCCGTATCAGCACCCCGTCTCTGCTTTACAAATGTCCAGAATTTCTTAGGGTTCTTTTTGATAGCTTCCTCAGTGTCTTGAATGTAGTCAGTATAACATGAGGAAATCAGAGATTTTACTCGTTTGTTAGACAACTTTAACTCTGTAAGATCCCTAGGATTATTATATTTATTACATTTTGCACAAATTTTTTCTCTTTCAGATATTAAAGCGATTAGTGATCTCGTAAACCATATTGGGTGTTTGAGAGAGCGACGTTTCGTTTTAGGAATAGTTGATTCGATGACGGAAAACAGTAACTTGTAAAATCTGGAAACAGCGACATTGACATCATTACAGCAGGATAATTCAGAATCCCAATCAATTTTATTCAAAGCAGTTTTCACCAGATTATAATTTGCTTTCTTAAAGTTATGAGTCGCAAATTGTTTACTAGCCATATTAGATTGCGACTGTAATTCCATAGTAATTTCGAGAGCAGGATGATGTGGATCGAGCTTGCAAAGCGGATTATCGCATCTTACAACCTGTACACCTCCGATATTGCTCAATATCAAATCCAAGATTCTGTCGTTATGGTTCTTCACATTGTTATATTGCGACAAATTATTAAGTGACATAAAATCAACAAAAGTATATCCTAAGTTACCGCTATAGTTTGAAGGTGTTAATTTAATACAGTTTTCAATATCAAATTCCCAATCTATAAAACCTAGATTAAAATCTCCCACAAAAACTACATTGCCAGTATGGGATTGCATTACGATATTACAGTTCTCAATCACCGAATTCAGAGCAGCAGTAGTCACAGGAGGAGGCAAGTAAAGGGCACATAACAAAATTTCTTTTACTGTTGAATCACAGTTATGATATTTCACAGCGACCCACAGATCTTCGTTGCTGCTCTCAAAATGCTGGACTCTCCTAGACTGTAGATTATGTGAAACAGCAATTAGAACACCACCCCCAGATTTACTAAGGGAGGACGTAGTATAACGGTCTCTTCTATAAACATGATAGTTGCCAGCAAACAGTTCGCCGTCGAGCAGACCATCGTCCAACCATGTTTCAGAACCAATAATGACATCGTAGCATGTAGAAAGTACAGCCAATTGAAAATCTTTAGTTTTGGTTTTGAGTTCTCGGAAATTTTGATAATAAATGTTGAACGTAACGATCTACCATTGGGTCTTCTTAAGGACCTGAGAGCTCAGACTTACAGGTTATTCAGGTTTTCATACGACTTGATTTGTTTAGCAGGAGACTGATCATTTTTCCGAACGAAGATACGGCCGTTGCGAATCCATACGTATTTATAATCCTTATCTCGGGCAACATGTCTCGTACGAGTGTGAAGTGCTTTGTAATATGGAGCCAGGTGTTCTGATACAAATATCGGCGACTTTTTTCCACCATAGCCGAGGTGTCCAGAGTGAAGCTTTTCAGATGGAGTTGCTTTATTAAATTTGGCAACAGCAGCCAGGATTTCGTCACGTATTGCAGTGC
This sequence comes from Hyposmocoma kahamanoa, assembly GCF_003589595.1. Taxonomy (NCBI): domain Eukaryota; kingdom Metazoa; phylum Arthropoda; class Insecta; order Lepidoptera; family Cosmopterigidae; genus Hyposmocoma; species Hyposmocoma kahamanoa. Next base: position 12,585,453 of record NW_020654422.1, read on the forward strand.
CAGGGAGCTTCACTACAATAGCGCGTGGCCTTTGACTGTAATCATCCATCTTCCGAACCCGCGTGCAAGACAGAATATTAGTATCAGCAATGGGCCTTGAAACCGCAGAACTTAATTGCTTAAATACGGAGACAAGATTTTCAGACTTGTGCTCGGGGATTCCATTTATTTCGACATTTGTTTCACGTGCGTGTTGCACGAGTAGATTCAGTCTACCAGAAAGTTCATCTACCTTGCTTTTTAGAGTAGTATTGTCTTTGGATAAGTTTCTGATTTTTTCCTCCGACGACTGAATGTCCGACTTCATACGATCATATTCGCTGCTTAAGAAATCGATACTGGTTTTAAGGTCCTGCAAAATACGCAACTCATCTTTGATGGCAGAGATATCCGAGCCGAGTGCCAACTCCACTGCCGACCTCAATGAACCGCGAATCGAGGACTGTATTTCCGATCTAATCACGCTCAGTAGCTCCGGCTCAATAGAAAGAGATGACTGGTTGGAGCTTAATTTTTTTCGTTGTGTCACATTGTCAAAAGCGTCACTGTCCATATAATAGTCAGCAGAGACGCCTGCCTCGCTACAAGTGCGCTGCTCGAGAGTTTTCGGCTGTATAGGGGTGTTGGTATTGTCGCCTTTCTTTACTTTAACGCGACAACCTGGACAGGACCACTTGGATTTAAGTTCCTTATCCATTGAATTAAAGTGCTGTCGAGTAATGTTAGCACATGCAAGGTCATAAGTGTCATTGCAAAGACAACATGACAAAAAATTCTTGTCTGATAGCTTATGCAAGCATCCAGCACACTGTCTTAATTTTGTGGACATAATCTCTTAGTTAAAGAAAACAACCAAAAACGAAAAATATTTACAAGTTGGCAACACTAAATGTCTAGTGTCAACTATCGAGGCGACGTGTGGCGGCAACTATAATGTCAGTTGAAGTTGACAGTAATCATTTGACATGACATTAAATATCGCCAAAGTATCGCTATAGTATCGTTTTATTATTGGTACCAGGTTGAGTGTAATGCGCTATTTCGTCACGTCGGACCCGAGCGCAGTAGCTGTGCGGCCAACACAGTGGACCTCTGTTACGACGACCGTGGGTTCAAATCCAAGCAAGGCCAAGCGCCGTCGTGAAAGTTGTTTAGCTATTTATTTCTTGATTCCAGTCCAATAGGTGGAGCAGGCGACACACAACTGGCAGGCGACAGTGTGACAGGCGTCAGAGGGCGACTGACAGGTGTCAATGGAGGTGAACCACAGCAGCGCAAGTGCGGGTGAAACAGGTATGCCCAATCCAATATGGAGTCCCCCGCAAATGGTGTTCAGCGTTAGAAGGTAAGAGAGGGCCCGAGCCTCAACGCAGATTGGAAGCCACCTACTTGAAATTGCAGCCGAAGCACCCGCAGCGGATTCAAGATGGCGCCGTCGATGAATGGGTCCTCTTGCAAGATGAAACGAGAGGGACCGAGTTTGTCTGATTTATGAAACTGCAGCGATATGTTGGTTAAGAGAAGCGAATAGATAAATAAATATATCAAAAATAACGTATGGCACCTGCAGACACGTCCGCCAACGATGGTTACTGATATTGATCTGTAATCAGCGGATGTTAGAAATTTTGATTCAATGTTTTGTTGTGACAAATTTTTGTCCTATTTAGAGATTCGATCACTGCTAGGGCTTCGAAGAATGGTGTCCGTCATTGTGCGAGTTAAATGAAAATTGAACAGAGGATGTTTGACCTGACGAAGAACGTAACGTGATATTGCCAGAAATATAACATGGAATTTTGAACGAATAGAGGAGGGTTTATTATGCATGCGATGTCATATCTTTAAAAGTAAAAGTGAATCTGCATTTTTACGTTGAGTTTTCGAAATACGTCTGTGGCCGAACGGTTGCCATGCTGGACTACCACGCAAGTCCCGGGTTCTATTCCCGGGCTGCGAAAAATATTTGCATGGCCTACATTTATTTGTTTTGTGAGTATGAGTGTAATTTGTGGTTGTCCATGTGCGTGTCCATGGCAACCGCGATACAGGATTTACTCAGTGCAGCAGGGGATATGTTAAAAAAAAATGAAGTTGGAGAGTAATTTTAAAGTAAAAAAATGTTCCATTTTGCATCTTACTTTCTCTAGTGTTTCCTCACACTTAAAACATATATTTTGCTACCGCAACTATACGTTAGTTGTAGTAAAGAAAGTATTACCATAATATCTCAATAGATTATGCTGAATAAAATGTTCATATTCATAAAGAGCTGTAGAACCCTTTATTACTAAAGTTTAAAAATCTTACGTCGTCCAACTTCGAGGCGTTCGCTTACTTAACTTGGCTGATAGTTGCAGATTTACCGACGTGGACGGTCCATTAAAGTGCATAATCCTTTAATATTTGTTTTGTAAGATATTGTAACAAAACTTTAAAACACACTTTTTCCGTTTTTTCCGAAAAATCTTGACGTGAAAATGTTTACGAAAATAGTGTGCAGTTTACATGACTCAACTCGGAAACATTATGTGTATTTGGGGCGATCTACGGGAATTCGTCCAGTGGAGCGTTCGAGATGTCGCTGGATGGGAGGATGGAATCGCCAAAGACCTGACGGAGCTGAATGTCCCCGAAAGGTTGGAACTGGCACAAAACCGTAAGAGTTGGCATACTTTGGCGTTGGAGGCCAAGATCCACTTCGGGTCGCTGAGCAAGGGAAGTAAGTAAGTAAACATGTAAACATTATGAGCGAACGGGCGTATCGTAGAGATATCGAAGATTTTTGTGAAGTGTGAAATCTACTGGCTTAGGGCCAACTGAATTCTTTTAATTGAGGAAAACTTGCAGTACACTTACAGCTTTTCTGAAAAGTTTGTAAAGTATAATGACTTCCTTCGTAACTTGAATGACTTCCACCCTGTTTTGTGATGAAGCACATCGTCTTCAACACTGATACGACTTAAAACTGGCAAGTGTAGTTAAGTAAAATGTGATAGTTGCGTCTTGAAATAAAAATACACAACTGGTAATTTGTCAGTATGGGCGCAAGGGCAGTGCTCCTCAGATCTTTGTGATTTAAAGCACTGCCTGGTACTGCAACTATTATGGATTGGCACGTTACTTACCACCAGGTGGGCGACTTGTCCGTGACATTAGGAGTGATATTAGGCAAATTGAAACAGCATAATGTTATCAATTTATTATCATTTAAAAAAATAATAAAATAAAAGTCGTGGTAGCCTAAAAGGTCTGACCAACCGCCTCTCAAGCAGAGGGTCGTGAGTTTGTGAGGTTCGAATCTGGGTTTACACCCATGAGTTTTTCGGACTTTATGTGCGAAATTTAATTCAAAATTTACCACGAGTTTTCAATGAAAGGAAACATCGTGATGAAACTTACACACATCTGCAAATCAATGTGTGTGAGATTCCCAATCAGCCGTGGGTTTGGAAAACAGTCCAAGCCCAAGGGCTTGCCACTGCTGGGTGTATAATTAACTAACTAACTATTTATTATTATATTATATAGGACAAATTCAAATATCATTAAAAGTGATGTTTTTTATTATGACGCTGTTCAAGTGGGTGAATAATATGTACGTAATACGGGAGAGTGATTTGCAAGTACTTTATGGGTTTTTTGGTTATTGTATTTTTCGCTAAAAGCATTTAGAAATAGAGTATAAGAATATATTGTACCCTAAATACTCCTATTTATGAAATAAATCAAAATAAAATTTCGGTGCGAGTTAATAGAGCGTCACAAATTTTTATCAATATTGTTATGAATTTTGGTTAATGCTGATTATATAAAACGATATCCAAATGTATGAGAAGTCATTGTGTTATCACCACGGCTCACTTACTAATCGTGCGGCCATTGAGTGGACTATATTTGCAAAAATTGTCAATGCAATGAAAAGCGCTCAAAACAATGAAAAGAAGCAAATAACGCATACGCGAGCAGTCAGTAAATTTTAAACTCATGATTGCTCCATACTGGCGATAATCCATCATTGAGATAGGGGAACAAAAAGTGATTTATTGCCGATCCTCGTTAACGATTTAACTTTTAAACAACCACTGGCATACGTTCGTGGGTTTGTCTGGCCGTTATTGGTCTAGTTTGTTAAGTTTAAACATGCATTTGCTTTGTTTGTATGATAAATTAAGTAATTACGGTGGATGTTTACGGTTTTTAATTTTTATACTATTTTTTATGATATCAAGCAACGGGGCGAATAAATCGTGCACATGAAACATCAGGAAAGCAGAATAAACCTACGGAAGATTCAACGTGCATAGTGGAATACCCTCGTACACGCCTCCCGTACCACAGGGGTGATGTGCTTTACGATTTCATCCTATCCAATTACCACTACTTACTAATTACTTAATAATGACTAGGTTAAATTAAAAAATTTAAATTTTCTTGTACCAGACCAGCTGAATTCATATCCGGCTTTTTATTGTACTAAGTGACGGACGAACAAGTTATGCGCTTGGCGCTTGGTGGTAAGCGACACCCCTGTCCATAGCAGTTTCAGTGCCACTGAGAGTTCTCATTCTACGTTAGTAACATGGGCGCTTGGTGAGGAGGTATCGGGTTCCATTCCTGGTGGAATCAATTTAGTAATGGATGTTTACCAAATTAGTTCCGGTCAGGGTGTTCTGATTCACTAATCAGATCACTAACCCTGGAGTAACTAAGACCACCGTCCTGGAGATATAACCGCCTGGATTCATGAAATAGTGTTGTTGTATTTTATTGTTGTTGTAGTATTTATGTTACATAAAGTATTATATAGTTTTTATGTATTTGCGATTAAAACACATTGGAAATGAAACTATTGTGCAGATCTAAATTTAAATCTTTGCCATCTAATTCAAACGCGACCACGGGATTTTTAAAGAACCGGAACAAAGGTGGGCAGTGGGTAAAAACTGAAACAATCCGCCCGGGTTAATACCCGAAGCGCTAGCTTTTTTCCCATTTCTGCCCAAGTTAGTGGACGGAAACGTAAAATACGGAATTTGGTATATTACCTACATACTTATTTACGGTTAAAACCCGGGCGCTTGCGTTGGTTTGTTTGAAAAACAATTACACGCTATTTGGATCCGAAACAAGTTTCATTTCCAATATGTCCAATATACTCATATAGAAACATATCACGGAGGAAGATGGAGATTACGAAACGTCATATCTTATGAACAGATTGATACATTAGGCACGAGTTGCTTTTACATTGGTTTGGCATAATTCAAGGTTCTGATACTTAGGTAGTTGTATATGTACATATTTATAACTACTATCGATGTGAATGAGTCGATGGACAAACATCCAGACTGATCGTTAATCCATTATTCGGATTATCGAACATCATCGTCGCTATTGTAACATGTTATAATTTATCCGCCAGGACTGCCGAATGAAATGCTCTCTTTGGAGCTGCTTTGTTTGGTACTGTTTGCGATTTTAGTTTAGAGCCGTTTGTTGCGGGTTGTCTCATTAATAGACTGGTTTGATTCAACTACAGTCTGTCGTTTTTGAAGACGGAGTAAAATTACATTTCAAGGGTTGCTAGTTTTCAAAAAAATTTAAATAGTTATGTAGTTGTTCTCAATGGATTTATCGATAGATAGTGAAAGAAGACAAACATTTGCTAAAAATGTCTGAATTGTGAATGTTATGACGTTATAATAACTACTAATTGCGTTATTGCATTCTTTATTATTATTTTGACAGTTATCGAGATCAATTTTTATTCATATACAGTTTAACAAGAACAGCCGGATTTGATTATGTATATGGAATTAAAATGAAACTCTTTAAACATGTCTCCTCGTTGTATTTTTCATAAACATAGTTCTAAATACAGCGCATGTACGTATGAACTTACAAAAATTGACAATTCAAAGGTACTTGTCCTCAGTAATTGGATGAATAATGGGTCGAGAATGATTCAAATGAAACAAGTTTGGCTATTTATTCAATAAGCGTGACCAATATTCAGTCGATAGTCGATTGGATATTTATCGACTGCAATCACTAGCTGCTCGCAAGCGGGCAACTCTTTTGCGCAATGAACTGTCATTTTACTCCGTCTTCAAAAAAGACAAATTATAATCAAGGCTATAACATTTCAAGACCCTCGCGCGGAACGTATCAGATGCCCTTAAATGGCTCTTAAAAAAATTAATACATTCAGGCGTAACTTTTCTGAAATTAATATTAATAAAATGGAATTAAATTAATGTGCAATTCTGCGAACCCAGTGAAAGTTAAACTTATTTGTTTATTATTAAAATATAACAACCCAGTAAAAGTTAAACTGTGCAAAGTAGCCGCGCTTGTATTGAATATTTTATTCATGCAGTTAATTTTGCCACCCAGAAAAATATATTCAACACTAAGCGCAGCTATTTTTACGGCTTAACCTTCACTGGGTTCGTGGAGCAGCAAATTAATTTACTTCCATTTTTATTAATATGAATTTCAGCAAAGTTACAGCTGAATCCATAATTTTTTTAGAACTAATCTTGGGATGCGTATCGCGCGAGTCTCTTGAGGTGATGTAGCCTTGATTTGTTGAATCAAGTCGGTCTTGGGTTCGTTGAGTAGCAAGTAATTTTCATTATTGTTATTAGTAAATTAGCTTAATTGCACGGTACATCCGTTATTAAACTGTAATACCGTGTATATATTTACAATAAATAAATAAATCATCTAATCGGGGTGTGTATAGAAGTGCTATAGAGATCACATTGTGGAAATGGCAACATGCAATAATTCAGCGCAAATTGCTCGTCGCCGTATATTGCCGAGCGACAACGCGTCACGCCCGCATTGTGACGAAGTACTTAATACCTACCTTCTGATTTTACGATGCCACTTTTCCATCAGTAGTGTAGTTATTATGAATGTTTCATGTCGTAATATACGTTTCACTGCAGAAGGAGAGGTCTTATAGTTCTAGCAGGACCTGCTCATTTACGTAATATATTCTTCGGGAAATATTTCGAGGAACGCTGAACAAGGTTGAATTATGACAACAATGTTTGTAAAAACTACTGGCCACATGTACCAGAACTTTTAATCGAAATCAAAAGACGATTGAAATAGTAATTCTTTTTTCAAATTATATTCTGGTAGAGATGTATGTATATGTGTGGTGGCGTAACTTTTTAATACAAGGAATTTATTATTTGTCCTATAGTTATGGTTTTTAAAGATTAATAATAAGTGTAGTATTGTTTTGAGAAAAAATGGCAAATAGTTCATTTAAAATTGAAATAATTACACAAACTGTAATGAAATCATGGCTTTAAATACGGGTTGCTAGAATACTGAGGGTCGTATTCCAGAACTCTACTCAATGCTCAAGTCAGGATTTGAGCAGACTTGAGTATGATTTCAAGCACTGAAAATACGACCCTAATGGCAAGGACTTGAGTTTGATTTTGAGTGCTCACTGCAATACTCAAGTCCTGACTTGAGCATTGATTAGAGTTCTGGAAAACGAACCTCAGTGTCTTTGACTCCAAAATAGAATAAATTTGCGTTTGTATGAATCCCGCTCGCATTACTAGAAGGAATAGGAATCAGTTATCACGTTAACTGAATGTGGTTGGATTGTGACTTTACTTCTTTGAAGAGTTTTGAATCATCAACGTGTTGTTCCCTTATGATTAAAAAAAAAACGATAAAAGTAATTTAAAACCAAACGTGATTCGTAAGATTACATTCATGCATAACATGTCGGGACTCGAACTGGCATCCACCCGCAATAAAGCATACTCCCAACTAAGCACAAGATAAAACAAGAGTACTTTTTTGTATATTAGTTTTAAAATATTGATATATATCCATATACCCAAATTTTATAACAATTACGGGCAGTATAAGGAATGGCATAAATTTACCAACCAATTAAAAACATTTTAATTAAAATATTAATGCTAGTTTGTCTATTAAGTAAAGAAGGTAAGAAATATAATGTGAAAAAGAGAAACATATTTTCCAATTTTATTTATTCAAGTCGATAACGGTCTCAGATAACCTGTCAGGTACACCGGCGACCACTACAAAGAAAGCAAAGGAGAAAATAATGCGAACACAAAGTTTTATACAAACGACTACCGTTTTAAAGTTCCTTTAGCAATCTCCGAGAAATCTGTAGCGGAGGAATAGGCGGGGCAGCGAGTTATGTCTGCAGGCGACAGTCTTTCGATTGAATTTATTACTGTCTTTTATATGCCCTTGCAGGTTGCGTTTTGCCAAATTGGACAAATGGCATTGAACTTTTACATAACTTCTTTTAAGTTGAGGGGTCATTTCAATTTGGCATTATTGTTTTTCAGGTACACAAAAGTAAGGTTTAGTCGACTTAGCATAGGAAAAATAAAAAAATGAATTTTTGAATACTAAATAATGGATAAATATAGAAAGTTTCAATAGTTCCCGATGTATCGTACCCACTTATTCGATACATCCATTATAGTTAAGCTATAATATTTACAAACAAAAAACAAAAAAAAAATGGGTATTTTTTTGTATCGTACCGTATTTGTATACAATGTTTTAAATTTGGGATTCTCTCTGACGAAATATTAATAAATATTTTTCCAGATAAGGGGAATTTACGCATTTAAAAAGGAAATGTTAACAGTCTGAAGATTTCGATACCTTAATTGGTCTCCTGGTGCAGTTTTGATACTGGTGCCGTTACTACTTTTATGGCAAAATTAGCTATTACTCCGGGTGCACTTAAAAACATTGACTTTAATCAAGTTAGCATATCAAAATACTTGATGGATTTAAACACAATATGATTAAATTTATTATATAGGTAATGTGGTTGCTGTCTTTGTGTTTAGACAGCCCAGAATTCGTTACAAGGAAACAAGTTGTATGTTCAGCTTAAACAATATCCAGTTTCTTTCAATCTCATTATTTGTTCAGTGTCCTGAGGACTATATTAACACGTGGGATATATTATTTTCTGCAACGTTTCATGCATTCTTATGTAACTTTCAATTTATTTAATTTTTACTTTTTACACAAATATAGATGCAATTCGTTGGCAACTATTTGGTTTATCTTATTCATTTTATCACTTTTTTAGACAGAAATTGATTTTGGCATTCATTCATGATTCCTGATTACACAAAATACAAAAAAAACGATTGCAAGAGTCTTGAAATCAAAAATGACAAATCAGAACGTACGTATGTGGAACTTAGAAAATGAAAAAATATCAGGAATAATAAAGTTCCAGGTACTTTCAGAACGACGTTGATTCAGTCTCTTTACACGATGTGATATATAATTTTGAAACTCAACACAGTACTAGAATATTAATTATTAGAAGAAATACGACCTAGTTCGTCCAATATTATCACTAATTGTTATTGAAGTGTCCTGGTGTTACCATCACGTTTAATCACTTTGGATTTGGTACGAATTCATAAACTGAAAATGACAACATTTATTCCATTAACCATTCTGTCCTGACCTCCCAATCGTCCGTAATTTTATTGTAAAGGGTATGTAATTAATTTTTAATGGGGTTTATCTGAGAGGAGGGAGAGTATTTGCCATAATCTTTAAGCACGTTCTAGTTGGATCTTATGGGATACTTGGATATTATGGGAATTTGTGTGGGAATTTTTTTCAGTGACGCCCAGAATATTTTCTCGTAAATGTCGCTTCAACTCACCCCTCAGTTGAAGCGACATTTACAACTTTGTTCTGAAAATAAGTAAACTATGTCTTCTACTAACTGTAGCGATTATGACAAATACCGTTTTTTTGTTACATCAGATCATCGTTGTTCACCTTTGAACTTAAAGTATGCAACCAGTTTATCTAGAAGTGCACTAAAAAGATAGCGAGCTCACACTTAACGACTGAATATATCTAAACTGTACCTCTTCTTCTTCTTCTTAGTGTGCCGCTTCTCTACGAAGGTTGGTTGAGGCTACCGCGCGAAAGAGAGAAGATGTGTTAAAGTGGAACCAGTCTCTCAGATTCTTCAACGACGAGGTTTTCCTTCTGCCGCGGTTTTGCTTTTCTTGTATTTTTCTCTGCACAGCAAAAAAAGGATTTCTACTGATAAGAAAGAGCAATTTCTCAAAATATTTGCTAATTCTGAAAAAATATTTGTTAAAAGTAATAAAATATTGTCATTACAAAGATACTGCTTATCTTTTTCTAATATAATTTTACTCTTAAGTTTATTCAAACTTTGAGACAAATACGTTCACTTCAAGATTTTATTTCATTTCAAATCAATTAATTGGACATTACTTACATCAAGAAATTTTTACCTCTTACATCAAATTTAAATAATCTTAAATGAATTCAAAATTTCTTGGGTGTATTTTAAGAAAATATATTCTTAAACAAAAAAAATAGTATTTTTCTGTTCAGATTAATATTCTAAATTCTAGAGTATATTCTTAAAGCAACATTTCGTTGCGTTTTCATAGTCAATGTTGTCGTGACATGTCGCCGAAGGCGCACACGGTAATGTTTACTTTTACTTGTGCTTGTAATCATAAAAATCATAAACAGTCATTTATCCAAAGAAACAATACGTAGTATCTCTAGTTTGTTAGGGTGTTATTTATAGTCATATTTTAAGAAATTTGGTTACAGCATGAAATCAAACTACATTTGTAACAAGCACAACTTTAACATGCAATTAGTTCCATCACGTCACTGCTAGATGGCATTAGTTGTACTCTGAAACGCGCTATCGTTTTGTTAACTTCAATAGTATAAAGTCATCTCATATATTTTAAACTGTTGTACTTTCTGCCGCTTTAGCATTTATACGGCATTGAATGGTCCTCAAGTATGGTTTGGCATTGAACTGGTGTGCTTTCACGCCAGTGAGACATACTGTTGGGTCCATAACCCTTAAATTTACCCTTTTTGATAATAGAAAACATAAATCTTAAGTTAAATAATTAAGTACCTCTCAATTTTTCATTTTTTTTTTCAAATCAAAATCGGACATTTCTAATAACAAATAAATATTTTGTTGAATCTAGAGTGGCTTTGTGACTTGAAGTAAATTAATTTGCTCTTGGATTAAATATTTCTGTCTTATAACAAAAATACACTTTTGAGACTTTTTTTTGCTATTATCAAGTAATTATTCTCTAGCGTCTATAGGGAGAGGATCGTTTTGTTGGATTTAATAAATTTGTCTTCATAAAAAGAATTTTGTCTTTTTCTAAGTAATCTGTTTTTACCGTGTGCATTATTAGTTGAAGAATCCAGTATCTATTGCCCCTCCTTACGTGGCCAAAATGCTGTAGCTTCCTCTCTTTTACACTTTTGAGTATTTCCAGCTTTTCTCCCATTCGACGAAGAACTTCAACATTGGTGACTGTACTCACGATATGCCAAGCACACGTCTGTACAGCCACATCTCCAAGGACTCCAGTTTTCAGCATAACGCTAGGGACAAGGTCCAACACTCCATACCAAACAGCAAGATACTGAAGACATAACAGCGGACCAAACGCATGTGGAGTTTAAGGTTGAACCTTCTGTAACACAAAATCTTTTTTTTTGTACCTTCTAGACCAGTAGTCATAGTTCTTATGTAGTTAGAGGGAATTTGGGCCCTACAAGAATGATTATGGAGCGATGTGATGTAGTGATCATGTGTGGTGTGGTGGAAGTAGTTAATAACCTACTTGCATTTAATTGAGTTTCCAGCTTAACTTATGGCCCGTTTATTATCGGTCAAGGAAAATGCCCGGTACAGGTGACGTTGATCGATCAAACTGCAGCTAAGAATAAACAATAAACGTCGTTTTGTTTGAAAAAACAAATATACGCGATTTAAATCCCGAAAAATAGTTTCATTTCCTAAATAAACAATAATAAAAGCTTTGAAGACGGAAAATGGATTTTTGAATTTGTGCTTGAAAGTTTATTAAGTGTATTTTTTAGTAATGGCGAGAGCAAAAGTGTCAGGAGTGTAGCAATAAATTTGTGGTCTTCACTGGGATACAAATATGCCAGAATAGCACGCATTAATTCAATGGTTATGTTCTTAGCGTGTAATCTCTAGAAATCAAGTAATTGCGTATTGCATTTTAATACGAACTCATAATCTGTAAAAATACGGAAATTGGAGATGATATGCAGTTTACAAGGAATATAGGTTTAATACAGCTTTATAATCTAATTTAAAGTAGGTACTTTCTAGCATATAATGTATAATCTTTAGATTACAGCTATTTTCGTACGTCGAAATATTGGTTTATATACCCATATGTACTATATCTAACTATAACAACACAGAGAATTTCAAAATAAACAAAAGTGAGTTATTTTATTAATTTAAGGTTCTTCATATCCTTCGGCGCGGCTGAAACTTTATAGTCGTCTGTGGTAATTTATAAGATGTTTACTACGCGGGTATTGTGAATTGGCAAGTGGACCAACTAAGTAAATTAGCAGTTGTATAAATGTTGGTGTGAAATTTCTGGTGTTTATTGTTTAAGTGGAGTTGATGAGTTTGAGCTATAGCTTGAAAATATTCAAATGAAGAGAAGAAATTCAGGAAAAGTCGACTTAGGCGTATGTTGGTCACAACCAGAATACAAGAATACAAGGTATTTATTCGCTGAAAAATGTAGTTTACAATGGTGTTATAGTATATTATTATTAGATAGTACATTTCACCAAAACTTGGCATGCGAATATTTTACATAATTCTTATTTCAATCACGCACAGTGGTTAAATTTTACATTTTATGTTATCTACTAAAAAATCATTTATATTGTAGTAGCATTGTGTAACTAACAAATTATGTAATTTTATTTTAATTTGCCTACAATTTAGTTCTTTAACTGCATCTGGTATTTTATTAAATAATTTAGGTGCCAATATAAACATCGTTCTATTGTAAAATTCCAAGGTGGTGTGTTGTTTTGGCCGTATTTCTATTTTGTTCCTTGTTTTCCTGGGATGTCTAGTTTTCACTAGATTAAAGTTGCCTGGTTTTTGTTTTATATAAACACAGGCCTCGTAAATATACATAGATGGTAGGGTTAAAATCTTTAGTTTTCTAAAATAGGGTACACAGCTTTCTCGCTGGCCCACACCAAATATGGCCCTGACACATTTCTTCTGGGTTTTAAACAGTGGTGTAATATGTGTTGTAGCAGTGTTCCCCCAAAGCAGCAGACCATATCGCAAACTAGAGGCTACATAGGCGTGATAAGAACAAAGAGCAGTTTTTTGTGACGTTAGTCTCGTCAGATTTTTCAGGACATATACGTATTTACTAAGTTTAGTATTTAACTTATTTATATGTGACTTCCAGCTCAAGTGATTATCAAGAGTAAGGCTCAAGAAATTTGTTTCATCAACCTGAGCTACATTTTGTGCTTTGTAGGTTATAGTTAAATTTTTTGGTCGTGATTGTGGCATGTAGAATTGCATTAACTTAGTCTTGTCCAAATTTACTACGAGATTATTTAATTGTAGCCATTTTATAGTGTCACTTAGTGCATCATTTAAAGTTGATTCATATTCATCAATATTAGTGCATCTCACAACCACAGAGGAATCGTCAGCAAAAAGTATCATCTTTTGTGGAACATGGTCTGGCAAGTCGTTAATATAGAGAATAAATAATAGTGGCCCTAAAATACTGCCCTGCGGTATACCGCGCTCTACAGTTCTAATATTTGATTTGGCTACTTTCTCCGTGTTTTTGTCCATGTATGTAATATGTGTCTCTTGTTGGCGATTCTCTAGATATGATTTTATTACATCATGTGCTAGTCCTCTCAATCCGTAGTCATATATTTTGTCTAATAGTATTCTTTTATTAGTAATGTCATTATGAATACCAGATTAATAATGTCATTATGAATAAAAAAGCTAGACGCACAAGCACCTTGAACAAATTAGCACGTTATAAAAATTGGAATTGAAAAGAAAAAAATATAAGCGCACACGGATCATAGTCCAAACATAATCTCAATACAGAGCCCTAAAAAACCGACCTCAAAAGTCGTTCATCCCCTAGTTTGCAACTCTTAGAGGTGGAATATTTTCTTCAAATTTAAATGGGACCACTACTGAGTTACCTTTTTTCCAACAAAAAAGAATCATCAAAATCGGTTTGCGAATGCCGTCACAAATGTTGTCGCGTAACATATGTATGTTACGCGATAAACATAAAGTCGAATTGAGATTCTCCTCCTTTTTTTGAAGTCGGTTAAAAATGTTCGATATCGCATTAAAAACAAACATACCTAAGTAAAAAACACATATACCTAAATTTATTTCGTTATTGTATATATGTTAGTAGCAGTAGAACTCCTTGTCAAAGAGCTCGTCCAGGGAAGTACTGCCACCTTACCTATTTCTGTCGCCAAACAGTAATGTCAGCATTACTATTTACTCATGTTATTTCTGTGTTTGAATTAATGGGACAATTGCATTTATATTCAAACAAGCCTGTACAGATAAATACCATTTGTTATAATTATTAATACAAGTATTATAAGTACTATTATAAGTATCAATAATTATAACAAACTAGTGGAGTAATTTCACATAAAAAATAATTTAATATTAATTCAATAAAAAAAATTAAATACTATTTGTTCATCGTACCATTAGTTAAAAAGTTAATGTTTGAAATATATAAAAACGTTCAGTATAATAACATATTCAATATAATAACGTACTGAACTAAAACTAGCATAACCGTAACTTGTGTGGTTATAGTGGAGTGCAGTTCAACTTTAGCAGTTATCATATCCACTAAAGTTAATAGGGCGGGACGTCAGATAAAACAATTCAATTACGACTTTACCATACGTCAAAACATAAACTAATTGCTATAAAGACAAATAAAACGGAATTTTGTAACGAACTCGTTAGTCAAATATAATTTATAACAAAGTAATTGATTTAGTTGTCTTTATGGGGAATATCTTAAACCTTACGTATTTCATTGTGGTTATACCGTCGTTACTGCAGTTGATATAAGTATAGAACAGATTTTTTGAATCAGTATTTATAATATTTTTCTTTGTTAGTAACTTTATACTTATAGATAAACCCAAATTAATCATGTGAGAAACAAATAACGTTTTGTTTACAGAGTTTAAACTTAGTTAAGAAGTCCGAGTATCTTTATAATAAGAAGACAGATTGAAACGGAGTGTCTTTAAACAGAATCGTCAACTAAACACTAAATTATTATTCTAAGCATTAATGGTTGGAAACAAGCTAGCTTTGCCGGGCTGTTCCTATTGTCTCCGATTTTATTTTATGTTGCATTTTTTAAAAGATTTAAATTTTATTTATACAATATTTTACGATTTGGTTTGTAGATATGGATTTTTTTAAAAGGTATATTTTTTAAATTTAAGCATGCATGTATGATATTAAATTCAATGACTTTTTGTGTATCTAATTAAGAGAATTTGTGTTCAAAGTTACGTTCAAGTGAACCAAGTATTGACACAAAACAAAACATCAGCTCTACCTTTGTTTAATAAATCGTTCAAAATATCCTAATAACGAAGTTAAATTGACATCCCATTAGAGAATACGCCGAATTTCTGAATCTGTACTAAAGTTTCCTTTCGCAAGGGCCAGATGTTTTGAAATCGTCTACCCAGCCGCAGATTTAATTAAAGAAACTTTGCTACGACAAAGTTGTTGCTTAAATATTTTGCTTCTCGAGGCTTCTTGGCAACAAACGTGATAAGATTTGTATGGCAGTTTAATTTTATGACTGTGAACTGTTGAAATGGTGCGCGTTCTTGAAAAACTTTCGGAGGAGTTTCAGCTTAACATTACTTGCTGTCAAAGTTCCTTGGAAGGTAGGTAAACTTTAAACATTGCGAAGTGAAACATGTCGGTGATAAATGGTTCAAAATATGATAAAATATATTTTAAATTATTATTTTATAAATCTACACAAAAAAACTAGCGTTTCTAAAAAGCTATACTTAAGTATTTGGAACGTAAAATGTCAAACTCACAGACTAACCAACTGCACACTCCAATGTTTTCATACAGTATGAAATGAAAAAAAAAAAAGAAATGTTTCTAACAAAAGTACGTCATAATGCGAAGCCTTTTGTTAATTATTCACTACGTCCTATGACATGCATAGCATAGAAAATTATTTTTACTCCTTTATAAAGGATTAGTTAAGCGCTCGGCATGGTATCAAAGGTACCTCGCACAACGAGTCGTAATTAGTACCACAGTAAGGGCTCTTCAGTGTAGATTGTGGTGTAAGATATGAACGCGAAAGAAATATTTTATATGGTACACAATTATCAAGAGTTGTGCTTAATAAGTATTTACATAGAGCAAATAGGACTTGAAAATAATGTTTAATATAGAAAAGTGGTAGAATATTTTAGTGTAGCAGGCTCATAACCTTTCGCCTTTTGGATGGCTAAATTTATTTTTTGGCGGAGACAGCTGCCACGTTCGGATCACAGAACTTAGTGAGGAGTTTGACCTGTGACCTCTTTTTTTCCTTTTTTTTTACGCACACACTCATAGCCCAGCACTAGGGACGTTTGCGTATAAAAACCACAAAGTTGTAAATTATGCAGTTTTTATTTTGTGTAAAAAAATTATTGAAAATAATAATAATAATAACGCACACACTCAACATAGCCCCGCACTAGGGAAACCCTGTGTTGCGGGTGCCATGGACACACACATAGACAACCACAAATTATACTCAACTTCACGAGAGAAATAAAATTAGGCCATATAAATATTTCTCCTGACCCGGGATTCGAACCCGGGAACGCTGTGTGGCAGACCAGTATGGTAGCCGTCCGGCCACGGAGGCAGTTAGACCTCTGTCAGTTGCCAACTTGGAAGTCAGCTCTTTTTTGAATAGGCATTCGATACTTTACGAAAGGAAAGGGGTAAAACCCAAAATACACAGTATGCAAGGCGAATGAAAAACATATTTTTATAAATGATGATTTTGGTTCATATCCTTTTTCATGTTTATGTAAAAAAAATATTTTTTGACGAAAAATATTTTTTCAACTGAACAGATGGAAAGAGCTTGAAAATGTATTCATACGTACATTAATATCATCAGATCATTTTTGATAAAATTGGTTTTTACGCCTTTTCTTCCTCGATGTTGAGTGTGTGTGTTATTATTATTATTATTAGATGTATCGATATGTAACGTAATTAAATGTAATATTTCTTCCTGATATGAACTTTGTAACTTGCACTATACGTCAAACAGAGGGCATAACATGGTGACAAAGACGCCCCTTGCCATAACGAACCTTCATTAAAGGACAAAGGTCAATAGGAGCCTTGATTAAACTCTCAATAGGTTTTTTTGTGATTGCATGTATTGCCAATGAACATTGTAAAATTACACTTCTGAGGCTATGGGTGCGCGGTTACAGCAATTGGGTTATATTTTGGGACTTGCGTTTTAATTAGCCTATTTCAGTTAGTTTGTGGTAGCAGCAGAGCTCCTCGTGAAAGAGTTGGTCCAGGAAAGTTCGGCCACCATATATATTTTTCGCTTACGCTTTATTTTCCACTCTTCTACACTCAGCCGTCCTCTTCGGTCATCTAATACACTCATAATAAACATCTCACGTCTCCGATTTTTACTCCAACTCCTTTATTGTATCTGGTATCCGGCTACGGAATTGTCTCCTATAACCTATTCGACGATTCGCTTCTCTTGATTGCTTCAAAGGACGTGTAAAGATACATTTCGACTCACCCGTAGAACAAAGATCTATGTGCAAGACTACTTGTTCTCAGGACATTTCGTTCGTTCTTCTTCGCTGTGGATGTCAGATTGAGCGTTCTTCGATTTTATATTTCCGAAAAGAATAACTTACTTTGAATAACGAATTTTTTCGCGTAACATACTTATTCTCGTTTCGCTATATAATCACATCGGACTTTGTTCTTCGGATGAGTCGATTTCCTTAACTACTAAATCTGTTTTCTCCCTTCATTCCCTTTACTTATTTTCTTTTGCATAGTGTTACAATGTTCCTATGTTTAGTTATTTATTATTATTACTATTATTTTTCTATAAAAATACTTTTGTAGGAAAATAAAATATATATACTGTCGTGCGCTAACTATAACGCGGCTAAGTAACAAATGGTCAATTATTCATTTTAAATAGAAAAAAATAGAGCACAAAATTATCTTCTAAAAACAGTTAAAATTAGTTAACGTGTTCCACTTATCGGAACCTACCCTAACGATGCAAAAATGACTACTTAGCAATAACGCCGTCTGTTGTACATTAGCTTAGTCTGTGATACTTACATTAGTCTTCTGTGTTGTAATTATAATTTTTAATGCAATAAAGGATATTTCATTAATTAATTTCATTCACATTTTTGCCGCTAAGCAGTATAGTGAGCTTTACTGCGTTCCGATTTTGATGGGGTGTGCTGGTGAAATTACAGGCACATGAGACTTGCTAACTTATGTCTCAGGTGACGAGCGCAGTAGCAATTTAAAGCTCTGGGTGGCATTGTAACTGTTATAGAGAGGCGTGTAGCCTATCAACAGGCGCACGACTTGTGCGTCCCGTCACTTAATGTTATGAACAAAAAAATAAATAAACTTGCTTATCCCGTCTCTCGATTTCATAAATAACAATTTTTTGTCTTACTTTCTCAAACTCGTAAAGCACAAAGTTACTGAAATGCAGTAAAAGGGTTGTATATACAAATTTTGCAGGCTGATTTCACATCACATTTCCTTCATATTCACACATTGGCTTTTCCCTATTCTTAAAGTAATGTATCCAAATTAACACTCTTGATAAGAAATTTAAAATAAATAGAAAGTATTGTCATCTCCTGAATAATCACTCTTTATAAAATACGAGTTTGAGAAAGTAAGGCGACGAATGTTAAATTATATTTAAAAACAAAACTTCAATGTCATTCTTCGTTACTATATTTTTGGAGCTTATAATTCCAATGGTTTTAAGAATTGTTCTGAGTTTTTTTTGTTAGTTTAAAATTTATTAAACTTGACAATTGTATTCGGCAACTGCGTGCACACAATTTGTATTTATTGTTCATGTGTTATTTTCCCGAAAAAATATTAATGTATTCAAAGTAACGAGGATAGATGCAAGTATAATCTCTCTGAATTATGTATCAAACTAAACTCATGCATAAATGGGGCAAATTTCGGGAGAGTAAAGTACACGGTACATACTGGGGGAAACAGTATATCGTGTTTTTTGTTTTTATTTTATAATATCAAGTGACGGGACGAACAAGTGCATCTGATGGTGAGCAACAACAACCCTGTCCCTGTGTAATAATTAAAAATAAAATATACTACATAGGAAATGAAACTATTTTTCCGGATTGGTCGACTGTGACCATGGGACCTGTAAAGGGCCCGAAACGTCGGTTTGTTTGAAAAAACAAATATACGCGATTTCAATCCGGAAAAATAGTTTCATTTCCTATGTGTAACAATCGCGAAAACCTAAGAACTCGATAAATATACTACATTCTTTAAAAAAAATTAAACTAAGACAGGTGCTAACGGAGACGATAAAAATTAAGTAAATGTATTATGTACCAATGAGTTTTAATCTCTTCACAGAGAGTTCAATATAATATTCTATGGTAATTAACTGTCTTCAAACTAGGAATTACCATGACTACTGGAGTACATTTGAATTTGATCACACTACTTACTTGGAATATGAAGGTCTTTATACCTATTTGGACAAGGTGTTTTTTAACTGATTAATTTCGAAATTATACCCCAGCTGATAACTTAGATAAGAAGTTCACTTTAATTGCTATGCTTTGGCTGTGGTTTGGTTGACAATTGTAGCATCGAGATAATTTAGTTTCACGCAAAATACAATACTCCAAGTCTGGGAAACAGTTTTCTCAACCTATAACTGATTGATATACATGAATAATATTTTTACAAAGAAACGCGGTGGCTGTATATACATATACATATTTAATTAAAAAGTGAACTTAGCCACTTTATCTATTTCTGCCATCAACATTGACTTACCTACAACGCCAAGCGGTAATGTGAGCATTATTTCGTTAAGGTTTTCAAGGATAAGTCTAAGGGTGCGGTGGCAGTGCCTCTCAGATCTTTACGTTTTAAAGCTCTGAAAGTGCACTGCAACTATTATGGACAGGCGTGACGCTTACCACCAGGCGCACAACTTATTCATCCCTTCACTTGATATCAAAAACAAATATCGTTTTTGGACTTCGGATTATTACAGATGGAGCAGGAAGGTTTCTTACTAGTGTCCATGGGTAGATTGTGGGACTTGTCAACTTATGCCTCAGAGTAACGGGCTCAATAGCAGCGCCCCTCAGATCTTTGCCATTTGAAGCTCTGAGTGGCACTGCAAATTATGGACAGAAGTGTAGCTTACAAAACAGGCGCACGACTTGTTCGTCCCGTCACTTGATATTATAAAAAAATATATATATATATTTACAAACAATCAGCTAATTGGTTACCACCGCTAGTGGTCATTGCGATACTATAGTTCATTAATAAATAAATAATAATAACGCACACACTCTACATAGCCCCACACTAGGGAAACCCTGTGTCGCGGGTGCCATGGACACACACATAGACAACCACAAATTACACCCAAACTCACG
>NW_020654422.1:12606561-12699582 GCF_003589595.1 Hyposmocoma kahamanoa
TCTTTGTCTTTGTCTTTGTCTTTGTCTTTGTCTTTGTCTTTGTCTTTATCTTTTTGTTGGAAAGAGGGTCATCGAAATCGGTCACCTCAGATGTGGTCGCATTTAAATTTGAAGAAAATATTCCACCTCTAAGGGTGGCAAACTAGGGGATGTATAACTTTTGAGGTCGGTTTTTTAGTACTCTACTGAGACTATCTGTTTTTAGTTTGTGTGGAGTAATATTTTTTACATCACTACAACCCTAGAAACTCCAAACTTTGCCGTACCCATGCTGTGTGAAGGATAGTTTTAAATAATAATAATAATAATGTGATGGTGTAATGCTAGACAATTACACTAATTACCTGGTCGCAAATTAGAGAATTCCCTGTACTATATGAATTCACTTCGGGTCGCTACCTAAAACACACTTACCGGGAATAGAACCCGGTAAGTCTTCATCCACCGCCTACAGTGCAAAACGGTTGGGCTTGAAAGTACGAGTTGTGCTACTAGCTGTATCACGGGTATTCATGAGATCTTGTGTCTCTTATGTGATTGCACTGGCTCTCCTTTTGAATCCGGTGGCAGTGCTACTATGCCTACAGAATGAGTGAGGTTCAAATCTCTGTACTCAGATTTATGTATAAAAACCCTACCAGCAAAATGTAAATTGATTCTATCGGTAGTTTCGCAACTGGAGTTTATACAACAATGTGTTAATCCAATAAACCACCACCCCGTATAAAATAACCGTTGCATGTTAAACCTAATATGCAAATGCAGTAGTTTGCATGGCGCGGGCTTAAGATATGTGGCGCGGCTCTTGATATCCATGTTTCGGAATTATGATAGTCCGCCGCGGGAATATTAATCCCGGGATCTCGAGCGCCGAAACCAAACTAGGGTTGTCATAAAAATAATCATAATAATAAATCATCACAAAATCTTGAAAATATAAAAAAGCTTGTGTTGGTAAAAAAATATAATTAGAAGTTTATTTTGGCTAAGAACTCACGGAGCGGTTTCTACCCGCGCCTGTTGCGCCTGCAGGACATCCGTTTTATTTCAATACTTACGATACCGCAGGTTTGTGAGGTCACGTGGCCGCTGCGGTTATTTGCGAACGATAGAGATCGTCGCGGGCGAACCGACCGCAAAATGCGCGGGCGTCGACCGCTAAGCGCGCGGGTGACCGAATCCCGGGCGGTTCTACTAGTACCCCGCGGACGCTGCGGCTCCCACGAGTAACCTTCCCCGCCACGGGCGTAAAACGCGTCGTGAAATGTGCTACTAAATTTTACATATATATCTACATTCTACGGAGGCCGCGGTCCCACAACCACGGCGGGTGCGGGCGCTGCTACACGTCTGTCCATAACAGTTACAGTGCCACTCAGAGCTTTAAATTACAAAGGTCTTGGGGGCATTGCCACTGCGCCCGTCACTCTTAAAGTAAAGTGGCAGTAATTCCTTGGACGAATTCTTTCACAAGGAGCTCTACTGTTACTAAAGGGAGTACTGCCACCTTACTTTTTTCTGCCGCCAAGCAGTAATGTGAGCATTACTGTGTTTCGGTTTTGAAGGACTCTGACTTCTCAACTTATGTCTGGGTGACGGGCGCAGTGCTCGTCAAATCTGTGTGATTTAAAGCACTGAGTAGCACCACAACTGTTATGTACCGGCGTGTCACTTATGACCAGGGGCACGACTTGTTCAACCCTTCATTTGGTAGCTTCATATTTCAAAAAACTGTGGAAGACAGGAATGTCCATGAACAGGAATGTCTATATTTTTAGTTACATTATTTTCTCGCAAAATACTCGTACGTTTGATTTTCTTATACCCATGATAGAAGGTAAAGAATAAAAGTTGTGACGCAGTCGTATTGAAGTTGAAAGCACGTTGCATGTGACAACCCTGATCCCGACTAATCCGGCAATATATCCCCGGGTGGCAAAAGAACTGTGCACTGATTTGGTACGTGTGTTGGGATTTCTAACACTGATACAACGATTATGAAAAGGTTTTCATTAAAACAAAGACTGTAAACGAGTGCTAAAGAACCAAGGCATTACAAAACATAATAAATTTAACAAAAAAAAACTAAATTTTTTGTTGTACTGTCTGACATTTTTTAGATCTGTATTTGGTAGTATAAATTAAAACTGTGCAAGCGTCCTTCGCGACAACTCCCACACTCGTCCTGCATAGATTTTTATTTACTTATTAGTGTTTAAAGGATTTATTTTAATCCATTTATTTTTGTATGTAAGTAAAATCTGGTGAATTATTAAAAGTCGTGGAACAAAAGTTGTTCTTAATGATGTTAGTAATGTAGTCCTAAGAGGTTGTTAAAAAATTCTGTATATAGGCACATTGTACCGGGAGAAATAGTTGTATGACCTACAATTATTTCTTTCGTGAGTTTGGGTGTAATTTGTGGTTGTCTATGTGTGTGTCCATGGCACCCGCGACACAGGGTTTCCCTAGTGCGGGGCTATGTTGAGTGTGTGCGTTATTTATTATTATTATTATAATTGTAATTGGCATATTCGACGACCGGAAAAGTTGTTCAACTGAATGCGGATTAATTCTTCAAAAGAGCCAGAGACAGAGGTAGTGCCGCGGAGTAAATTCCGTTGTTTTGGTTTGAGACCAGGTAATTGATGAGTGGTTGTCGGGCCCTTTCTTATTATTATGATTATTATTCTGAGTATATGCAATTGAGGACAACTGAGATGGATCGATGAATGGACAGTATTGATTGATGTGGTTGTCGGGCACTTTTTTATTATTATTATTCTGAGTTTGTGCAATCGCGGTAAAATGAGATGGACAGATGAATGGACACAATCAGTATTGTAAGATCAAATATTTTACTCTCTATGAAATAAGTGTTCTATTACAATAGTGCACACTCTATTTATATATTACCTGTTTTTTTTTTACCGTTCTTGTTCAATTACGATGTAATGAGATATATTTTTTAATGTATAATGCTTTGATAGGTTCATATTCATATTCATATTCTTTATTGCACACCATAAGTTACAGAAGATGTTAAAACATAGATAAGTACAAATTATGGACCCTGTCGGGCACGGCAAGATAGAAGAGTGGAAGAGTCGTATTTAAGTTTATTTAGTATTATTTTTCATGTATTGAGTCTCATTATGTATTTTTGTTTATGGTGAGACTTTTTTTATTATTTAAGTTTATCATCTAAGAATTCTTGTAGCGAGTAATAGTTTTTGTTATTTAATAATCGTTTCAGTTGGTTTACAAATGACTTTGCTGTGGTTGTGTTTTTTATCGAGTCTGGCAATTTGTTATATATTTTTATGGACATTACTAAAGGGCCTGATGCGTGTAGTTTGAGATTAGAAGTAGGAAGTATTAATTTGTTTTTATTTCGTAGTGAGTATTTTAAGTTTAAATCACCTTTTTTTTTGTAGAATTCGGGGTAATTTTTGACAAACTTACATATTTCCAGAAGATATACATATACAGGGCAAAGTTAGTATTTTATATTTTTCGAAAAGGGGTTTACAACTTTCAGTACTTTCAATGTTAAATATTATACGGATTAGTTTTTTTTGCATAATGAAGAGGTTGGGGGCGTCTGTGCTGTTTCCCCACATGATGATCCCATAGCTGAGCCACGAGTGTGCGTATGCGTAATAAGCAGCAAGGGCCGCATCTATGTCAGTGGTTTTTTTGACCTCACGAAGTGCGTAAGCAAAGGAAGATAGCCTAGTTTTAATTTTTTGTATGTGTGGTTTCCAATTTAAGTTAGTATCTATTTCAATTCCTAGGAGCGTGATTTGATTGACGGTTTCTAATTGTATGTCGTTGCATTTGAAAGTAATATCTAAGGGGGCTTTTTGATATGGGTGGAAGGTGATGATTTTAGTTTTAGTGACGTTAATTTCAAGATTATGATCTTTCATCCAGTTTATCGTTTTGTTTAACATTAAGGATAGATTAGAATGGATATTTGTATTTTTTTTATTACACGAGGTCAGAAGGGAGATATCATCTGCGAACAGAACACATGGTTCTTGCATGATCTTAGGGAGGTCGTTTATGTAAATAAGAAATAATAAGCAACCAAGGACACTGCCCTGGAGAATGGACGCGTTTATGATTTTTTCTTCCGATCTTACTATTTGCACTTGTCTTGAATCATGGTTGTAATATTCAATGCGATTTTTTAAATACGACGCGAGCGAATCGTATGTTTTACCTCGGATACCAATGCCATATATTTTTTTAAGTAAGATATTAAATTGTACCTTATCATATGCTTTTGTCATGTCTAATAGGACACCAATTGCATATTCTTTATTATTAACTATATTCAAGACTTCCTGGATGTATTTGAAGACTGCCAATACGGTTGATCGCTTTTTACGAAAGCCGTTCTGGCAATCATCGAATATTTGGTACTTTTCACAAAAATTATAGATGCGATTACACATGATTTTTTCAAATACTTTTGAAATGGATGATAAGAGAGCTATCGGACGATAGTTATTTGGATCAGATTTCTTTTTTTTTTTTGTGTAATGGTTTTATTATGGAGACTTTTAATTGATCAGGAAAACATCCTTCTTGAAAGGATTGATTTATAAGTAAGCTAAGTGGCAAATTGAGTTCAATAATACATTGTTTAATTAAGCTAGGGAGGAGTTCGTCTATACCGTAACTGTTTTTATTTTTCAATAGTTTTATGGTTCTGTTAATTTCGTTGCTGTCAACTGGCCAAAGAAACATCGTATTTTCCGAGGGAGAGAGAACAGGATGACCGACAGCTGTAGATGACGGGTTCTCGCCAATGGATGAAAAATATCTATTAAATGTGTTTGCAATTTGCAATGGTTTTTTTATTGTAGTATTATTAACTACTAGCTTTATGTTATTTTTTCCTTTTTTGTTATTTTGGTTCGTCCGTTCTTTTATTATGCTCCACATTGTTTTATATTTATTCGATGACATTTTAAGTTTATTTATATAGTGTTTCTTTTTAGATATGTTAACCACTTTTTTCAACAATTTTTCGTATTTTTTATAGTGTTCTAGTAGAATCGGATTTTTATTCTTTAATGTAAGTATTTTCAACAATCGCTTATTTTGGGATGATATTTTTATACCAGTCGTCAGCCAATATTTTTTATAGTTAGTTTTTAACTTAATTTTTTGTTTTGGTATACATTTATTTAAATTATCTAACATAATTTTATGGAATATTTCATAATTATCGTTGATATTTTTATCATATGATACTATACTTTGCCACTGTATGCTTTTTAAATTTGACTTAAATTTCTGTATATTAGAGGTGTTGTAAAATCTTTTTTCAGTTTTCCAGGTTACTAAGCTATCGAATGGATTTGACTCAAGGGTAAGTATTGTTGCGGCGTGATCAGAAAAACCGAATTCTTTAACTCTTGTAATATGTTGTTGTTTATCTAGGTTAGTGAATATAAGATCTAAGCATGTTGATGACGTGGGTGTTATATGAGTAGGGTCTTTAATGCATTGAGTTAGATTATATTCAAACATCGCATCTAAAAATTTGTTTGTTTTGAGAGTATTTAAAAAAATATTTATATTAAAATCTCCTCCTAGGATAATTTTATATTTAAAGAATTTTTTATTTACATAATTTAGTATTGTGTGGTGCAGTTTAGCCTGATAAAGTGTTCTGTAAATTGTGATTTAATGAGTAAATTGTAAATTGTTTATACGATACTGTATGTTCTTTGCTGAAATAAACAAATTTGAAAGAAAAAAAGGAAAAGTATTGTAATTTTGGTATAGATGACCTCATTGCAGACCTAAAAAACATGGCAACGATGTTAATGCTCAATTAGGAATTAGAAGGTTTAGTGCAGCACCTTTTTTTATAATACCCAGTGATGGAACGAACAAGTCGTGCGCGTGAGCGACACATCTGTCCATAACAGTTGTAGTACCACTTAGTGCTTTAAATCACATAGATCTGAGGACCATTGCCACTGCGCCCATCATCCTGAGACATAAGTTGATAAGTCCCATGTGCACAGGCACAAGGGTTAGGGTGCCGGTATAAGTCTGTACTTACACCGGCACCCTTACCCTTCAAAACTGTAACACAGTAATGCTCGCATTTCTGCTTGGCGGTAGAAGTAGGTAAGGTGGCAGTACTTTCCTGGAAGAACTTTTTCATCGGGAGCTCTACTGCTACTGAAAACTACTACCTGAGATTATATTATTAATAAAACACGCCTCGCGTGCATAATATAGTATTTATAAGTGCACGGACGGCTATCAAGGGTGTATAGAGTTATTATTTAGAATAAGATAAAAGAAATTACAAACTCTCCCTTGCAATAAAGATAGTTATTTGTTATGTATGGCTGCAAAGTTGTTGCTTGAAGCGAGTGCTTGTATTCAAACCTGAGCAAGCGAAGGATTCTAAGATTGAAGTTTAAAAATAGAATCCTAAGCGTAGCGAGGAGGGTCTCAAGACACGATACGCAAAACAACTTTGCTGCTGAGTGAAACACACAACTTTTCACCTCACTATAGCGAGGAAAATAGTAGATGAAAAAAAAACAGTTGAACAATAACATACCAGTTTTAATAAAACAAAATTGGTCATCGTTGTCAATTCAATTTCAACAATAATAAGAATAAAATATACCAACGGATTTATATTACATAAATAATGTACGACTAAACGCGTACTTAAACGTATCATTATGTTTTTTTGGCTGTGTAATGGAAAATATAACAACAAATAATCTATTTTCACTTTGTATAACAACATTTGATATAATTTCTAAGGATATAATCACTCACTGTATATAATCAACAAAAGGTATAACAACAAAAGGCATAATTTCAATGTGTATAATAAACCTTCAGTATAACAAACATTAGATATAATGATTAGGTGACTTAACGAACAAATGATATAAGTACTACCAGTATAATATATTAAATAATATAATACAATATTTAGTTTTACGAATAGTTGGAGCGCTTAACTAAATAAATTAGCAAGTATACCTGAAAGAGAAACATGACAATTCTTTATTTATTATTTTCCGTGGGTGATTTTAAAATAATATATTTATTAACATTTTAAGCACAATATTTAATTGCATATACTAACCTAACCTAAACCCATAGGAGGAGGTCGAACCAACTAGCAAATGCAAATAAATTCGGTTCTGGCAGTCGTCGGCCGCTGCCGCAGCACGCTCGCTGCACTCGCTCGGCTCGTGCAGCTTTCTCATATACTAACCTAACCTAAATACACAGGAGGAGGTCGAACCTAGGTACTAGCAAAAGAAAACAAATTCGTTTCACTCCCTATTGCACCTAAACACCACTCGAATTAGATTTATAATACATTATACTTAGTGAATGTTATAACTGAAGTGTTTATATGAAATGAACATTATGCCATCGGTATATTAGATTGAAAGTTAAATCAATCGTCTATTATACCCAGTGACCTATAAATCATGCAGGAATATGTCAAATGTTTGTATACCATAAATTAATTATATCTGCTAAACGTTATATCGATTAAAAATATGTCATTTGTTGTTATATAGTACGAACCGCACCCTGTTTTTTTCATCGAAATAAAAGTTAGATGCCCTTTGGCCGCGTACGAAATCGGTGGTTAGACGCACCGCAGTCCAACGTTAGGTTCGAATTTAAAAACCTTTTCCACTCTAACGTGGTAAAACTGGTTTTGCACGTGGAATTCTAATGAGAAAGAAAGCCTTTCCGAGCTAGTGAGGTAAAAAAAAAATTCGTAATATAATGCGCAATTCTGCTTTAATGCTTAAGATAATTAGATAAATAGACCTACTGTTTAAGCATATAGCTTCCAGTTGCTCAGAAGTGAAGTGAAGTCACATAGATTAATTCGTGAAAATTATGTAACGGTGAAGAAATAATGTAGATGCACAATATTTTTAGATAACTGCATTATAATGCATATATTGCATATACGCAATCATTCCATACCAATAATAAACCGGTAAAAATGTTGTTCAGCCGGAAACAAGCATCGCGTTTGCTACACAATTTCCTCGACGACATTTCCCGGGTTTCGTTATGTCGCAATTTAATTAGATTGCTCATTAACGCAACAATTACTATAATGACTCGAGAGTTCTAGAAATTTGAACGTTACGTGATTTAGTAACAGGCAAATTTTACATGTACGGGATGTATTTGAAATATCCGATTTCATTTTAGCTGCTGATCGTCTTGAGAGTAAGCTGTGATCATGGTAATGGTAAGGGTTTACTGTAAAAAATAAATACACCCATTTAGATCTCAAAAAAGTAGTTGTTGTAGTAGTAGTAGTAGTTTCATTTCCTATGTACTCATGAGTAACAAATTGCTTTTAGAGCAAATCGTTGTCTTCAATTTTAAGCCTATATTAATGAATAATATCTTTAGCGGACTGTATCAATTGGGTCCGGGTGGGTGGTATTGAAGAGTGATAAGGAAACGTATTTACAGTATATTTACACGACACTACAGTTACAACAGAAAAACAGAAACAATGGTCAAATAGAAGAAAAAGGCGCCAAAAACAAGTGCATTTAAATTTAGAATTTAAATATAAAAATATTAATAAACTTATAGCGACTAGATAGATAAAATAATTGTCGCTGCAGTATTTATATATGTTTTTTTCATAATACTAAGTTACGGGACGAACAAGTCATGTGCTTGTTGGAAAGCTACACGCCTGGCTATAACAGTTACAGTGCCACTCGGAACTCAGAACTTTAAATTGCAAAGATCTGAGGTGCACTGCCAATGCGCCCGTCACCCTGAGACATAAGTTGACAAGGCCTATGTACCTGTAATTTCACCAGCACCCTTATCCTTCAAAACCGGAACGCAGTAATAGTTACATTACTGCTTGGGGACAGAAATAGGTAAGGCGGCAGTACTTCCCTGGATGGACTCTTTCACGAGGAGCTCTACTGTTGCTATATTTATGCAGCCAAGCAGTAATTGAATATTAATGTGTTCCAGTTTTGTAGTTCTTTGCGATTTGAAGCTCTGAGTGACACTGCAATCGTAATAAGCAGGCGTGTCGCTTACCATCAGCTGCACGACTTGTTCGTCGGGATAATCTTAGTACAGTTTCAAAACTGATTTGCCAGATGTGAGGAATACAGCCTACAGTGCTTAAGGGAGATAACAGCTGCATAGAATAAAAATGATATACCCTTAGAATATAGAATGGACAACGATAAGGCACACTGAATAAAACAGACCTTCGGTAAAAATGCGTTGCATAAATTTCAAAATAAACATCCACTAATAATAATTTGCACAGTAAAGTTGAACTGTTCAGTGGCACTCAAGTGCTAACGTGGTTCCGACAAACAAACCTAAAAAAGTATAAATAGAAAGTTACAGTTTTCTACGTCACTAGTACTCGTATCTCTCTTTGATAAGTACCCATAAGTACTGATAGCGTGTATAGAAGAAACCAAGAAAGGAAACTGAGTGGAAAACTTTGTAAGACATGCTTGGCTCTTGTGAAGTACTTTGACATTTTACGACTGATATAGTTTGGTTACCGGAAGACTCAGTTTTCTGTGAAATCTGTATTCGATTGTCGGGTCTTCGCAAAGCATAATATTTGCTGAAGTCTCATCTTGGGAATACAGTTTGTATGAAGATAATGGGACTAAACAAATTGGATAGTACAATCTATTTCCACACGATATGAGATAATGTCATATGGTTATTGTTTATGGTAGCCTTGTGCTTGATATTTCTTTATTCACTAATGATTGTATGGATTTGGATGTATTGTACATTAGTCATTGATGAGACAAAATAGTGATGAAATTGAAGGTCTCATCAAATTGTTCGTAATATTGGAGATAATATTATATATATTTACTATTTCCCATAATAATTTTGTGCGTACTTAGAAGTCATAATAATATTACGCAAAATAAATCAGCGTAATATTTCATTTTGGGATTCTATGCAGATGTATTGTTATACCTCAAAACAAGATAGATTTGAATTGTGCGAAAGTAGATCTATATAATAATTGTCTATTAACAATAAACAGTACATTGTTTTTTTTTTGTATGTATGTTACGCGATAACTCCGGTATTTATGAACCGATTTTCATATTTCTTTTTTATTGGAAAGAGGGACCTCCATAGTGGTCCCATTTAATTTTGAAGAAAATCATCCACCACTAAGGGTGACTGTTCACGCAAGAAGATTAATTTTTATAAATAGCGCCTAAATTTTATTATAAGGAGCAATTATTTTGATGGTTGATTTTGCTATTCTCCAATTCAAGGCTTTTTTCTCTCTCAATATACTTTGAGTAGTGAAAACCGATTTTTATTATCTCCTGTGTCAAGACTCGTATAGTGCCGAAGTATGGGATGAATCCGCGTTTGCGCACTTTCCTGTATCCGATTTCAATAAAACTTGGTAATTATATTATGTAATTCCATGTACTTTTGAGGTCGGTTTTTTAGTACTCTGTTCTGAGATTATTTAAAATACTTTGTGTAGAAGATTCTGTCAGATTGCACATTCTTTTCGAATCTTCAATTTCGTCTTCTTCGTAGGTTCCTCACTACTGAGGATGCAAGTACACCTTCAATGGTTCTTCTCGAATTTCGCTCGAAGTCAAGTAAGTAAGTGTTCTACTATAATTGTTTACACACTATTTAACCGACTTCAAAAAATTCTCCATTTATCCTCTCCAATTTAAAGTTCTGAGTGGTACTGCAACTGTTATGGACAGGCGTGTGGCTTACCACCAGGCACACGACACATTTCGGGGTTCAAGTCGAACCTGTCTAATCTATTCTAATCCTAATGGGTAATCTAATCCACAAACGCTACGAAAAATTGTCCCACAAAGGGGGGTTACGCTTGACAACCCTTAACGGTAGTCAAGTTCGTTACGAAATCGAAAATAAATAATGCAGACTACTTTTCTATAGAAATATGAATTTGTATATTCACGTTTACACATTTTAATGAAAATAGTCAGTAACCACAATTTGAAGGCTCAGGTATAAGGTAAAAAGTTTCTTAATTAAAGTGAAGTAATTACTTCGGTCTTTTTATGGCCACAGTAATAAACCTTCGGCACAAGATCGCTTGAAATTTAATTAAAAATATTTTCATTTTATAAAGGCATAAGAATGAAAAAATTTGCTTTGTTTAAAATAAAGAAAACATGTTGGAATTCGTTTTACTTTGTCGTGTTTAATTTGTACTTTTATAAACCACTTTATTATGAACCGACACAGACGTCGACTTGCACTGAACCTGATCATATCTCAAACCATTGTTTGTAATGCAAATGACACTATTAATACATTGTGTGTTTAGTAGCAGTAGAGCTCCTGGTGGAAGAGTTCTTCCAGGGAAGTACTGCTATCCTAACTATTTCCACTGCCAAGCAGTAATTTGAGCTTTATTGCGTTCCAGTTTTGCAGCGTAGAGTTGCTGGTGAAATTACATGCATTTGGTACTTGTCAACTTACGTCTGAGGGTGATGGGGCAGTGGCAGTCCTCTCGGATATTTGCGATTTAAATCTATGACAGGCGTATTGCTTATCACCATCACATGGTGTCATAAAAAAGAGTAATTTAAGCATTTAAGCATTGCTTTAAAACATACTTAATTTTAGTGCAAGTGGACATTACAAATCTGGGTTCTTGATAAACAACTAGTAATAATTAAATTAGAGCAATCAAAGCTAACCAAGTGATTGGCCACGTCGTTCCTCAACTGATGATGTAACCAAACGTCCGTCTATTACTAATAAAAACAGTAAAAAGAATTCTGGGAGACTACGGGTTCTCCGGTAAGACCAGGGTACGGCGGGCTTCCGGGCCAAGGCCTCACTGGCATCTCTTATGAACCCGAACTCTGGGTATGGACTCGCCGGGGCTTATTGTAGCTGCAGAGATGGACATGTTCATCTGCTTCAGTATTGTATGACTAAGGAGTCTGTCTCGCAAGCAGGTAGCGCGTCATATAGTAGCGGTCTAGACGAGGGCCTAAGGCGACGAGACGTGCGGGCACGTTAGTTGCCCTTTAAGTTGGAAGCTATATCCGGACATTGTCGCAGGACACTGCGACGGGCATCTCCGGCACTGGCCTGTAGAGCTAATAGGGGATGAGCTAGACATTCTACGGATGCGACGATTCGGGAGGGCAACTCGCCGACAGTTCCGCTACCAAAGTGGAGATTTGGTAGTCGATTTTAGAGTCAACGGCTTAGGGGTGGCAACCATTACTTGTGCAAAACACAACGGGAAGTGACCGTGCCAACAGCTCCGGTACCTATCGGAAAATAGGGAGGGTACTGTACACGTACCAGGGGCCGCTCGCCCGAGGCACGAGCCTTTTGAGAACCTGATGAAATCCGTGACAACGTTCTGTGACAGCCCATGGACAGGGTTGGACCTGAAGTTATAAGGTCCCTGTGCTTGCACAGGTTGTAGTGCCCGTCCCCCGATAACCAAGAGGTTGATAGGGAGAGTCACTATAGTTAAAACTTAATTAGAAAGGTTCGGGACTGGCCCAAGCTTGTACAAAGAATCCTAAAACATATATTCTTTGTAATGTTAATATTTTATAATATTTTATATTTTTTTTTATAATGTTAATATTGCTTGCAAATAGTAGTTTACTCTTATTTTTTTTCCAAGAATGTATTTTTTTTTTATTCACATTTTTTTCCATGAATGTATTTTATTGTTCTTTATTTTATTCACTGAACAGAGATGAATTTCCTGCCGCCGTCAATTCAATTCTCTCTGCAAGAAAAATATCATTTGCCTTTTCTGAGCCAAGAAAAATATCCAATACCTATCATCGGAGACTATCACTATAAGGCAAAAAACAAACATGGAAACTGTTCGCACCTCCCTTTGGCTTACGACCGGAACATAAGGATACGCGTCCAATATAAAATGCCACCCAATAAGCTGCAATTTCACTGAAATTTTAAAGTCAGCAATAGGTCCATTTAAGCTGGCTACGAAGTAAAGACGTAGAATTCGAAAAATTCAATTTCCTAACTGTGAATTTAGTGAAGAACGTAAGAAATAACCGGCTTTCAGACCGAAGTAAGGTTACCATAATTTTTACTTCAAATCTTGAACCTTTTCTTCTACAATTAACAAAAGAAGGTAAGCAGAATATGATAGTAGCCATCCGTGTCTTGAGTAGTTATCATGTTGGCATTTCATTTAAGAATTTTAGTAATAGTATTATTGTGTTTTCAATGTTTCTTTTTTTTTTAACACAAGTTTCTAGGTCTTTCGAAGTTTGAAATCTTCTTATAAAATAATATTTATAAATATCCTCAGTGAAATATTCGTCCCGAGTGTGAAATGACGCATTTTTCTGTCTAATCATCACTGCTCTAACTGCTTTAGAAGTGAATCTGATTGTATTGCATTTATAGTATTACATACTACCGAAATACATTAAATCACTTGCGTGATTTAACCTACAAATAAGCCTTCTAATAACACAAAACTTGTAAGTTGCATTGCAATTATAACTTTTTTTTTAAAACAGACCTCAAAACTTGACCTTCCTGGTACTAGATCCATTTGCCAAGTTTTATTGGAATCGGTTATCGGAAAGTGCACGAAACCGGATTCATCCCCTAGTTTGCCAACATTGCAGGTGAAATATTTTCTTCGAATTTAAATGAGACCAATACTGCGATACCCTCTTTCGAACAAAAAAGAATCATTATAATCGGTTCACAAACGCCGAAGTTATCGCGTAACATACACACAAAAAAGTATTATCGTACTGAGAACCTTCTCCTTTTCAAGTCGGTTAAAAATAAACCACAATGACACTGTCAGATGTTTTGATTTAGTTGTTTTTATATTTTTTGTCTGTCTCAATAGATAACTAATTACATTTCTTTGACTTTACTTCAATATTATTAGGCACCAAAGCACCAAATTTGACGTTGCGAAAATTGGTACAATTTGTTATAAATCAGCTAACTCAAGCACATTTTGAAGTTACAAGTGACATTAATTAAATGATATTAATAATTAGGTTTTATTCTTATCAGCTGTGAACATGGGAAGTTGAATGTTTGAATACCTCAGTTGTCGAGAGTCTTGCATACCAGTTTTCACAGTGTCGCCGTTTCTGAGCACCCGGGTTCAGTCCCCGGGCGGGCTTTAGAAGTACTAACTTTTCTATATTGTCTCGGGTCTGCGTGGTCGTAGTACCGTCGTTGTTTCCGATTTCCACAACACATTGCTTTAGTTGCATACTTTGGGATCGGAGCAACGTTTGTGATGTTGTCTAATGTATGTTGTCTAATATATATATCCTCTAATATAATATTAAATGCGATTGTTGATAAACCACACCATAGACACTGATTTTTTTTCCTTGGAAAAGTAATCCTTTAAAATTAGAATTGTAACTAAAAACTTATGATATTTACATTTTTCAAATCCATTTTTCTCAAAACACGACTTAGCGACGGTTGGGTAGGGATAAGTGGAAAGGAAATTTCACCCATCCTACCACCCGTCACTGGTTGCAGTGACGGGTGGTAGGGAATAGTGGAAAAAATCCGCTTGTTTGTTGTGAAAAACCAAGGGGGACAGCTAGTGGGAACTAGTGGAATGGGCTCGTTATCGAGTATATAACTATACTCGATGGGGCTCGTTTTTCACGGAAGGTTTGGAAACGTGCTTTTAGTATTGGATAAAATTCTGTTTTGTCGAATTGCTGCTAAGTATGGTCACAGTAGTAGGAATAGGAGAATGTGAAACGTAAGAAGTGTACATATCACACGTACGCCGAGTTTCTGTCTCGGGACTTTAAAGTGCTCTAAGTGTAGGTGTAGTCACTTTTAATGTTTATTCATGAGATAATTAGTTGAGCTTAGCCACCTAATTTAAATTTTGTTTGGTATGAAGAGAGCCATGTATTACATAGTATATGGTTTGGTGGTATATTTAGAAACATTCACAGTAACTTTACATCAATTATAAGAAGTCTTTTTGAACACAACGCTGAATGAATATGAATTTTAGTTCTTCATTCCTACCAGTACCACTGACAAGTACCACTCTAGTAGTCGACTTTGCCTGTTAATCAAATACTTACTTGATCAATAATTAAAGGTTTTAGATAGATACATAGGTTGTACCAAAAATATAAGTGAAATTAAAAGGAAAACTACGAAATGGTTTCGTGGTAAGAAAGTAACCACCACAACACAACATAGAAAAAGTCAAAGTGCATAAATTTCTAGTACCATACATCGACAATACCTAATGTGTCTCGGGAGAGTCACTCTATACACTTGTGTGATAAACTGTATAAATTCATTTGCTCTCTACAGACTTTCCAAAACCAACAATCGCCATAGTGTAATGTCGACACACAATTTTTTGTGGAATAGACTCTACGGTATGGAATGATTTTCTGGGCTTCGTATTGGTAAGTCGTTTTACGAGTTCAAAAGCGATGTGTACGATCTGTTTGCGGCCTTAGATCTACTGACATCTGTAGGTCTTCCTTTAAACGGTTAAATGTGCTAACGTTCCCAAGTCTGTACATACTGGAATCATGTACATTTCTGAAATCTAAACCCGAACTCTCCTAGGAAACACGGAAACTGTTGTTTCGGGATTCAGTCGACGTCCTAGAAATCCTCAAATGTCCACCACTGACACCACTTTTGTAACAGCTGTTACGAAGAAAAATAACACTATTAATATAGTGCCTAAACTTTACAACAAACTGTCACAAAGGTTAAAAATCCTCCCCTTGAATATGTTCAGGAGGGAATTAGGCTATTGCTTAAAAATGCCATTACACAGTTGATATTTAAGTGACAATATAGTGTCAGTTATAATTTATATGCTTATAATTTGATATTACATAATAGAATGAAATAAAATTTTCTTCTGACATTGAATACACTTATTAGTTTAGCTTGAAATGTATAATTTAATATTTTATTAGATTGGATATTTAAATTTTCGTATGACTCTGTAAGAGGTGCATCATAGCTGTGTTAAATAAGTCTGTACTTATTATGTTTATGACGTATGATGACGAATATATATTGATTCAAAAAAGTTTATTTACAATTTTTCAAAATATTAGCCTCCTACCCTTTTGCACTTATGCATTCGGGTGAACCAGTTTTTAAAACATTTAAAAACGTTTCTTGCGAAATGACTGCCGAAATTCTTCGACGGCCTCCTCTGCGGTGTTAAATTTTCGCCCACGATATTTTTTTTTATTGTGTAAAATAAAAAGAAATCGCTTGAAGCTAAATCTGGGCTGTACGGAGGATGGGGTAACAATGTAACCCCAAAGTTGTTAAATAGTCCATGGTTTTAGCAGCTCCCTATTCAACTCCTTGGAAGCTTGATGAAGACAAACTTCGCAATACCATTCTCTAGTCATTGTTCTACGGTCTTCTTGCGGAATTACCGCTACTGGTCCACTGCGTCGAAAAAAAAAAAACTGCTATAATTTTTACATTGACGCGCCGATTGCGAACAACTTTTGCGGGCAATTCGTCCTCTTCAAACATCCATTGCTGCCTCGTGAGACGATCGTAGCTGTAGATCCGAGATTCATCAATTGTAAGGCTGTAGGATACGTTTAGCGAAGTTCCTCCTTCGAACTTTTCTAGCATAAATTTGCACCAATCAACACGACGGGTTTTTTTGCTCTTCGATATGAAAATGAGGTATCCATCGCGAAGCAACCTTCCTAAATTTAATGTGATATAGTGATCATGCAGGATGGTGGACTCTGCCTGTTTCTGATCTTCAGTTCAGTCTGAATCTCCCGATGTGTAATGTGTCTATTCTTCCGAGATAGTCATTCTACCCTGATGACGTTTTCATGAGTTACTGCAGTTGGTGGTTGGCCGGGTCTGGTGTCATCGTTGAGATTCTCGCGACATTCAAATTCTCAAAACCAATAAAAAACTTACTAATGTAATAGCAGACTCCTCAGAGCGCTTTGTAAATTGTCGTGAGAAGAGTCGTCCTTGAAGGTTAACATTTGTTTAAAATCATAGAAAATCATAGCATAAACAAAAGAAGAGTGACAGATAATTTAAAAAAAAACTATACATTAGATGGCCAATGATTTTCACCAAGAAAATTTGTATTGAAATTAGTCGTCAATTCAAAACAGTTTCAGGAAAAAAAAAATTCTATTTACACTGTGGCTAATAATTTTTGGAACAGTACTTGTATGCTTGAATTTTAAATAGAAATAGTATTCGTAGGCCAAAGTTATACAAAGTGTCCAGTAAATATTGTGACATGTTTAACAGATGCAGTAACAATTTTTTGTTATATGTAAAAAATCTGCTTTAGCTAAACTTTTTGTTAAATTTTGAAGAGGATATCATTATATTCATTTTTGCAAATTTCTTCTTTCAGCATGTTGTACCTACACCTAACTGAACTGAACATCTATTAGTAGGATTTTGAAAACCGAGTTTGAAACTACTATGTTACACATGTTGTTATTGACATTTTTTTCATGGTTGTCATGACATTTTTTTTCATGACAACATGCAAAATAAAAATAAAACATTTCACCCAAATAAATATATACTGTATATGAAAAGATGAATACTTAGTTCAGAATGACAAGTAAAATACGTGCTTCCGGTTATAAGGTGCAGTATAGTAAACACCCATAATACTAAAGTCACATGAATCACGTTGAAATTAGAACTTTTACGTCGCAACAAAGGCAAGATAATAAAGTGCAAGGTAACAGTGCAGTTAATTATTAGAGTGAAGTTCTTCGCTGTGATGGCACGGAATAATTAACATTAGCACCCGTGCTTTCAGCAACAGGACTCCCGGATAGGCCATGAGGCCGACACAGGATTCTCTTAAAAGTTTTTTTCTAAATATTTACATGTATATAATCACAAACCGTGTCTTAGCAACGAGATTGACTATTTAATTCAAGCCAGAACTCATGAGATGTTACTCTTACAATCTTTGTAATTTTAATTTGGAAATGTTGGATGATAATTAAAACACGAAAATTGACAAATTATACAAATCACTATACTGTCTAGTTTTAATAGCTTGTAGTGATAAACCTCAAAACTTAAAGATTGTACAGTTAATACGATAGCCAAACTTCCTCAGGGTGCCATTGCCATTGTCACGTATTCGTTTCAGTAGAGACGACATGTATACTATTTCTTTATTTCTATTATTTTAATTTTGAATGAATGTCGTGAAAATAAATATGTAAACGAGTGTATGCCGCATGATTTGTGATACTTTGCGGCTTGAACTTTGTGCAGTACACTTATGATCTTTCTTTAGTTGGCCACGAATATCGAACGAGTGATACTTTCGTATAATGCATTTAGTTTCGTGGCACGGCCGCTTCGTCATGTTTTTGGTCAAATTTTACGATTAGTGATTTTTACTTAATGCAACACAGTCCTCGATTCAATTCTTCGAATCGATTCTGATCGATTTAGGAAACAGAGGGATGATAATTTTTAAGACCTTAAAAATGTTATAAAATTGTTCTATAAAGTTTGTTGTTGGTTTTTGATTTCAGAAACAACTTTTTTCAAACACAGGACAGAACAAGGACTTAAGAGCTTATTATGGTATTATTTTACTATATTAATGTTTATATTATTATGCTTTGTCTTATACTGAACAAATATTTGAAAAATTATTATTCTTAATACGTGCTGCGTCCGCAACTTTGATTTAATCAATCGCTTTAGTGCCGAAGGTGCCCAGCACTAAATAGCGCTTGTGACGTCAGAGGAGGTTCAAAAAATGTGGCACGCTTGGTTTTCATACAGATCGCGGTACTTGCGACATCTATTTATTTGTCTGTCATACTGACATACTAAATATACTAATCTATTACAGTTTTTGAAGGTAGCACAGGCATTTAACCAAATTAATAATAACATACTTAAGACTTGCAATATACAATTAAAGTGAAATACATTAAAATAGGTCGGTTGTTTATAGAGTTCAAGCACGTAAAGGCGAGAATTGGCTAGCTGGCGACAGAAAGACAGTGGTGTGAGAAGAATGGCGACGACTTTTGGAGTCAGCCACTAATTTTTCGCCGACGACGCCTGGAATCATAAACTATATAACTAAGATAATTGACTGCTCCTTACAAGTAAGTTCTTCATCTGGTCACAAGCGTTAATGTCACAAGTAATTTTACTTCATATTTA
This sequence comes from Hyposmocoma kahamanoa, assembly GCF_003589595.1. Classification (NCBI taxonomy): domain Eukaryota; kingdom Metazoa; phylum Arthropoda; class Insecta; order Lepidoptera; family Cosmopterigidae; genus Hyposmocoma; species Hyposmocoma kahamanoa. Next base: position 12,625,846 of record NW_020654422.1, read on the forward strand.
TTTCTTTTTCGTTTTAACACTGAACGAGTAATTCTCAAAAGGCGATGATAATTCTACACATTTTTCCAATTTCCAATCTACTAATACGAATGTATAATTTGTTCTAAACGCTTATATGAAACGAGTTAGGCGGAAAACACGTCCCAACTCCCGGTCCACAATAACACTGTAAGCTAATGTGAACATAACAGTTACGTGCGATAGTGCCTCCGCGTCTTAATGGCCCATTATATTTTACGTTTAATTCAGCCATTTCCAGCTTCGGCTCCCAGACTAGCAGACTAGCTGTTATTTAATTACTCAAGCTTTTATTGCTTAAAGCTTTCAATTGGTTTTAAGAATAAACAATTTCTGAGTTACGAGTTCCGCGAGAAATGTCTTGTTGACAAACTTTGTTTCCCTCGTTCTATAGACGGAGGTCTGGCTATGTAGTTTTCAGTTATAAGTCAAACAAGTTAATCTGTCTTCGAGTTTAGGGTACTCGTCTATTCAATGCAATTGGTCTGTAATGGCCAATGGAACTGACAAGCGTGTCTGGCGGTTATGGCAAAGATTATGGCCCACCAAAGTATAAAAACTATACCCACTTATTTATTTATTTCCTTAACAAAATAGAGTGTGTTGGAAAAAAAAAAACAATTACAATTAAAAACTTACATCGACTAGAAACTTAATAATAAGAGACCGAAGGTAATTCTTAAATATATTAATACTGATAAGTAATTAAGGCAAAATAATGATAATAATAATAACAATGTCAAATTAGATACTCTTATCGCGTTTAAATATAAATTAAATTAAAGTCAAAAGCCTCCAACAACAAATTCATCAATGCAATAAAATAATTTATACAACAAGAAATGTTTCAAACTCTTTTTGAATGACATAGAATCCTGTGCTATTTTAAGTTCGGCAGGGAGTCTATTAAACATTTTTGTTGTTTGATATTTTGGGTTATGTTTAACAGTATTTAACTTTGGTGCTGTTACACTACGTCTGTCCTTCCTCCTAGTAACAAGCCTATTTGACTCGGTCTCCTTACTAAATTCAGATGAACTTTCAATCACGCCTGTCAACAACTCCAAAATATAGAGACAAGGAACTGTTAATATATATAGTTGTCTAAAGTAAGGTTTACACGACTCCCAGGGCGGAATTCTAACTATGGTTCTTATTGCTCTTTTCTGCAAGGCAAAGGTCTCTTTTACGTTATAGTCATAGCCGTTACCTCAAAACCTGATACTATATCGTAAATATGACTCGACTATAGCATGATATACCATTTTTAAATCAGCGACAGAGGCTTCATCCCGCAGGGATCGAAGAGCATAGCAAGCTGAACATATTTTATTTTCTAATTTACTAAGTTCTGCTTGCCAATTTAAATCCGAGTCAATGTAGATTCCCAAAAACTTTACAGATTCTACTGTTGGTATAGTTTTATTGCTCATCATGATGATTGGACATCACCATGGACATCATGGTAGGTTCTACCAGGAGCTAGGTGTCGCTTTGTTGTCGTCCTACTTTATTATTGATGTCAAACATAGTAACTACCATTAGAGTTTCGATAGAAATATGTTAAAATCGCAAATAAATATTCCTGGCGTCACTTGGGTTTGAACTCAGGTTCGCCAAATTTTGAGTCTCATTGTTGAACCACTTAACCAAACAGCTCCAGACGTCACAGTCCCAAATTACTAATGTTTTGTTTTGTATAATTTTAAAGTAGAGTCCAAAGTTCAAGTTATCAATTCAAATTGATAACGAATGTACTTTTCGAGTTCTTAGGTTTTCGCGATTGTTACACATAGGAAATGAAACTATTTTTCCGGATTTAAATCGCGTATATTTGTTTTTTCAAACAAACCGATGTTTCGGGCCCTTTACAGGTCCCATGGTCACGGTTGACTGAGGTGGTACAGTCTTCAACCAGTTATGTCTAATATTGATGCAAACCACCCTATTTTTTCATTATAGTTACAATAGTTATTAATTAAATACCTTATTTTTAATTTTACAAAGAAAACATTCCAATTTACGCTACATTAAGTTTTACAAATTATTTTATTGAATGAATTTTTATTAAGTACAATTTATTTTAATTATTAATAGAAATTAGAATAAATTAAAACATATTAATTAGTACTGCAGTCTTATGTCTGTTTGAGATTTTTCATTAGAGGAAATACTGGATCCCAAACTGGTGGTACGGAGAAACCATCTTCCCTGTTGAAGTTAGGATGTTTTTTAATTTCAATGGCCTCTCGCAGCATCCTGGGTAGATAACGGACTTCTTTTGCAAGGCCCTGGGGTTTGTCAAACTTTATTGAATGTGTAGGTGACTGCAGACTTGTTTACGCGACGTTGTTTGACATCAGCTATATGTTCTTTGACGCGGGTACAAATACTTCGCTTTGTTTGTCCAATGTAAGAGAGACCGCACTCACAGTCAAGCTTGTAAACTCCTGCATCCTCTAATGAAAAATCCCAAACAGACATAAGATTGCAGTACTAATTAATATGTATTAGTTTATTCTAATTTCTATTAATAATTAATAATAAATTAAACTTAATAAAAATTCATTCAATAAAATAATTTGTAAAACTTAATGTAGCGTAAATTGGAATGTTTTCTTTGTAAAATTAAAAATAAGGTATTTAATTAATAACTATTGTAACTATAGTGAAAAAATAGGGTGGTTTGCATCAATATTAGACATAACTGGTTGAAGACTGTACCACCTCAGTCAACCGTGACCATGGGACCTGTAAAGGGCCCGAAACGTCGGTTTGTTTGAAAAAAGCAAATATACGCGATTTAAATCCGGAAAAATAGTTTCATTTTGTTCAATGTACTTTTATTATAGGTACTTTAATATTTAACTCCCTCTGTAAATCTATTTATCACCGAATCCATATACTTAGTCATGTGATCATAAAGACTTAATTCTCATACTGAACAATTCACCTGTGTGCTTGTCTGTGAGCAGTTCTAATACATAATTTAATCACTGTAAAACTTTTAAATCAAACCGTTCTTGTCACAAACACTTATTGCCCATATTTATAGGGGTTTCTAGTAATGTGTCACACTCCGTCCTTGTACCGTAATAATACACAATTAATATTTTTACTAAAATTTGCATGAGAACGTCCGTACACTCTAAGTGGCGCCACCTGGCGTGTGAATGACATATGACTGGATTTATAGAAAAAATATGTGTACTTTACAATGGTATATGTAGCTTCATTGTGGATACTGGAAATGACGGAATAAAGAAAAAATATTGTTGTCTACTTTTTTTATATCAAGTGACGGAACGAACAAGTCGTGCGCATCCGGCGCTGGTAAGCTACATGCCTGTCCATAACAGTTGCAGTGCCACTCAGAGCTTCAAATCGCGAAGATCTGAGGGGCACTGTCAGTGCGTCGTATGTGCCGTAATTTCACTAGCATCCTTACTCTTCAAAACCCGAGCACAGTAAAGCTAACATTACTGTTTGGTTGCAGAAATAGGTAAGGTGGCAGTACTTCCCTGGACGAACTCTTTCACAAGGAGCTCTACTGCTACTTAACTACTTACTACTGCTACTTACGTATGTAAGTGTAAAATATTTGTGTTTTGTATTTATTGTTGATCACCCAAAGAACGATTTCGGTCTTAGTTTCTACTGCAACTGACCTGTCCGCGCTGGGATACAGAGTCTGTCTGATAATAACCTAATTAGGGTTTTCAATTCTATTAAAAATAATGTTAAATATCAAATCTTTATTGCCTTGTTACATGTTAACCCCGTAGATTTTCAATATTTTTTTTACACAAAATAAAAACTGCATAATTTACAACTTTGTGGTTTTTATACGCAAACGTCCATTTAGATTATGGGCTATGAACTTTTATTACTATTTGATTCATAGATAAATTCGTTATTCACCAATATTACATAAATACATATTAAATACAAAAGGAAAAATAAAACATTTTTGTCACAGCAGTAAAAGGGCGCAGACTCACCATGTGCCTAAGTTCCCGAAGGCGCTGGTTTTCAGTTAGAAGCAACGAGAGGGACTAAATGTAAAAGTTATTTGCAAGCAACGATATAACAAACAACAAGAAGTGACATTGTTCATTGAAGTAATAAATGTAATATAGTGTGAATACTGCATCAAAATAACCTTCTCGATATGTAAGTGCAGATGTGAATATAAGTGTAACTGTATTGTGTATTGTGAATACGTTTCAATGTAATATATTTGAAAAAAAAAAAGGGTATTTGGTTGTTTAATTTTGGCTTAATTCCTCAGAGGATGAATTTACATATTCTATAATGATATGTAGTATGGTTTCGACAAAGCATTGACATGCAAACAAACAAAGGCCTCATTATGCCAGTGTCTCTACAATTACGCTCCGTCTAATTTCAGTTCATTGACCCCAATCGTGTTTCTTGGTTGCCAACATCACCATTGTCGTTTCCTTGATTGTTATATACAAATACACCTCCTTGCTTTAAATTATGTCATCTCTGTGTACGGATTTAACCGCAGGTTGCGGTTTACAACACAAGAAATTGTATACAACAGAAATTCGTATACTAATCGCACTTAATTCACTTTGATCAATGATCTTTTTCCTTATTTAACATGTTTTCGTTTTTTGTTATTCTCTTTTGATAATCTTTTATTCTGTTTTTGTTCTTTGAGATGTTAAACTCTTTTACAATCTAAACAAATTATCAACACAAGCTACATAAAAAACAAAAAATGTAAGTAGTGTTAATGATTTATTGAATAATTTGTAGTTATTATGTTAAAATTTTTAATTAATATTCTTTAATGCAAAAGTAAATATTTTAAATTTTACGTTATCACTTTTACTGTAAACAATAAACATAAAGGAACAATTAGTAAGACTCGCGCTAACCTCTGGCGCGTAACCCTAATAAAACTTTAAATCCAAATGATAATCCTTTATCGGGCCGCACTTTGCTTTTAACTTATAAAGTGAGTAAACTGAAGACTGCAGTTAACATGGGTAAAGCTAATATTAATAATAATGTATAATGTGCCAGACATCCATACTAATTATTCGATCTCAAAGTAAGGAATGCCCTGTACCTTGAGTACCAGAGCAACGGAATTCATTCCTAAACAATACCCGGAACATCAAGACCAGAACTTATTCAGAAATTATTATTCAGAAAAGTTTATTTCCAAATTGGTACCCCCGGGAATGGAACCCGGGTCCTCCTCACCCAAACAGTCATCAAATTATATTTGATTATGCGTCTTAACGATCTCAGGTGTTTTCTTTGACCTCATATATGGTTTGAGAAGGAGTGATGGGAAATCGTCAAAGACAGGGAGCAGTGGACGATTTTGGCAGAGACCTTTATCTAGCAGTGGGACACAATGGACTGATAAAATAATTAAATAAAAAAATAATAAATAGTAACAGGTATTGAACGAAAAATATCTTACATTGTAAAATTGCTACGAATATCGGCTTAAATTCTTCAGATATACGTTCCATCGCCACTGAAGACAGTAAGTTTGTTTTAAAGTTAAATGGAAAATCTTACTCCGTTGTATAATTTTAGTCAGTTGTTATTTAATTGTTATCAATCAAGTTGTTAGTCTCTCGGTTGACACGTGATTAAATTATAGCTTCGAATAGAATATAAAACATTTTTTAAGCCAGAGGCGAAGGAAGTCACAGCAAGATGCTGGATGGTCGACGACGTTATTGTACACACGTACAGTCAATGCTTTAAGACACCTGACCCCCTAGCCAACCTTTTTTTGGGCCTGAGAGCCTTTTTACACATTCAACAGAAAAGTGTAAACGAATTCCAACTTTTTGGTTGAAAATTGTGTTTATTTATGTAATGTGATTAAAGATCCAAGTTGGCTTAAAAAATTCCTTAATATATATATATAACTAACATGTAATAACGTTTTATTCACAAATGATGCAATAGGGAAGACATACCAAAATGAATTTTACGGCTTACGGCTTAAATATTAAGTTTGTTTAATACTTTTTTTGACAAGTCCCATGTGCCTGTAATTTCACCAGCACTCAAAACCAATCGGTCGGTTGGTGGTCAGGTATCTTAAGTCATCGCCTGTACGTAAAAATATAAAACAGGAAGGTAAAAAAAATAATTTCTTGTCAGCATCGTAACACTTATATATCTCAGTAAAGGTATTCATTACCCGTATTCCCTTAAGTAAACACCGGACCCCACATACGAACACATGATTCCGTAAGGCGTGCATTATTAAAGATACGGGGATATAGTTTATTTACATTGTATTAATAGGAGTAAATCAAGGATTGTTGTGCTATTTTTTAAGTATTTGGCGAAAGGAGGATTTAGGAATTGATCTATTAAAATTTTGTGTAACTGATTTCTTCACAAAATTTCCGAAGTTAGCAAACCTAAAGCAATAAACGTAAAGCGTTTGTGTACTGTGGACCACCTTACTTATGTGATAATCCTTGGTTACCGAACTATAATGTTAATACACTTGTAGCTACGACTGTACTATGGTATACTTATTAAACCAGAACATAATGGTAGTTAAGATATATTGACAAAAGACTTCATGTCCCTTCTAAGCTATAAAGTGATAGCCGAATTGGGACGACGCTTGGCTCCAGTGTTGGAGGTCCTCGACTCGAGGCCTGCCGTGCCGCCTGCACTACTGAGTCCTTATCAAATGTGCAATTTAGTAAATACACTTGACAGGCAGATGACTCTTCTCCCCCTGAAGTTACTCGGAAAGTGGAGTTCACACGTAAAGGAAGCTATTGCAGTGTTGATATAAATCACCGCCCTAGCCACCTCCACCCTGTATGTCAAAAACTCTATGTCAAAAACTTGGAAGTTCTGCATACGCACTGATGAAACTGCGTCCTTTTGTCTCCAATGTGGTATTGAGGCAGACATATTATGCATATTTTCATTCGTTGATGTCTTATGGCATCACACTGTGGGGTAATTCAACTGAGTCGATTAGGGTATTTATTCTTCAAAAACGTGCACTAAGAACAATAGTAGGCATAAAAAAGGGTCAGACCTGCAGAAACCTTTTTAAGAAATACAATATAATGACCATGTACTCACAATATATTTATGATATAATAGTTTATGCGCGTAAAAACTTGGCTACTTATGAGCGACGTACGGGCGGAGGCCGAGCGTTACGAACCGCGGGAACACTAAAATCCGTTGCCCACCGTACCGAACTTGCAACTAGAAATCCGCGGGTAATAGGTCCCCGATTCTACGAACATCTACCCACAGACCTGAAAAGTGTTAGAAAAGATGAAACGTTTTGTACCCGACTAAAAATCCTTTTATTGGATATTGAATTGTACAGTGTCGATGAGTTTCTTTTGAAACAATTTTAATTTTATTTTATTCGACAAGCAGTAGTTATACTACTTTATTTTGTATTCATTATTATTATTATAATTTTATTACTGACGATCATAGTTATCCCTTGACATTGTATTTCCAATAGTAATATTGTGACATTGATAACATGAAATAAACGATTCTATTCTATTCTATTCTATTCTATTCTATTCTATTCTATTCTATGCCTACAAGACCTCTTCGTAATGTAACAGAGAAGAAATAAGAACTCTTGGGAGGCGCGCGAAATCCTCAACGCATTGTCACATTGTGGTCAGTGGAGACTAGAGCTGTGACGATCATGTTCGATCGAATCAAAATAATTACAACAGCACTTGTACCGGATGACATGGATAGGAGTCCTCTAAAAGATTCCATTATTTCAGATTAACCCAGTGCGGGTCATGCCCGTAAAATTGGACTTTATGTTTTAAATTTTAGAGGTTCTTTTACAATTTTCGTCACACTTAGTCTGCAACTGACAATATTATTGTAGTCTCGTTTGTAAGGATTTTATTACGCCTCGGTTCGCCATCTCACTCTTTACACTGTTTGTTTGGGTGCGAACTTTTTTTCGATAGTGTATTCGTGGTCATGAGCTACGAGTAACCTGCTAAACCATCGAACATAGAGGTATGGTCGAATCATTTGACCCGATTACATTACGCATGGGTCATGATCGACCCGGTCATCAGGATTGATTGATCGACACAGGTCTACGAGACTCGTGCCCGGGGTGTATGTGAGTTGATTATAATGTAGATGTTGATTTTATAAAATAAGGATTAAGTAGCCTGTGTATTTATAGGCCCTAATTAAGGTAGTGACTTAATTTGAATGATTGAAAGATTTATGTAACAATCGTAAAAATCACTTCCCAATTGGCACACAATTTGATTCTATTGTAAAACAATTAACATTCGATCGGATAGTTCATTCTGTTAGCGAATGTGCACTAATATAATTCACTTTCGCGGCATACATTATTCATTAAATAATTGTTGCAACAAGGAAGTGCCTTGCGGGACTTCAAGAAATTTACTTTTAATGTGCATGCTCAGTAATAATTTAGTTTATGACTGATTAACTATTTACGCTTTCAACGTGGATTAATAGTATTTTTTGTTTTAAATAAGTTACGAGGATATTTCGAGGATTTATAGCAGCAGTAAAGCAGAAAACACGCGATAGCAGCAGCGAGTTGAGCGGTTATATGAATTTATGTGTATGACAATTTTATGCGCACATATCGAAGGACCTATAACAGAATTTCCAGTTCTACAGTTCACTAATTAACTCTAGTATGTATTCGTAGGTATACTTTTTTTTGACAATAACCTGGTTTCTAACTACAGACGTCCCTGTATTTTGAGTATCAGTGTAACGAACTTTGTCGCATTGCTCACTGGATACACGAACCTGAACTAATTTTTCTCAGTTCTAGTTTTTTTTGTTTTATTGAATTACATGGTATTTTTACTAACCAAGAAATTTGGTTTCGAAAATATTCTACTAGTATTATTATTGATACAGTACAAAGAAAAAATCCTTCGATTCGAGTGAATTCGAACCAGCGTCTGTCGCCTCGATGTTGCTATGTTTTTACATTTTCTCAGTTTGCCAAATTGGTCCAACCAGGAATCGAACCCGGGATTCCCGCATCAAATTGTACATAGTACTAACCGTTAGGCCGTTAGCACAGGAAAATCTACGTTAGCAAATTGGCTAAAATACCGTCTACAAACCTTCTTATACTTATTTAAGAGCTAGACTCTACAATAGAGTAGTCATCTCTGTAGGAACTTAAAAATAGGGCACTGATGCCCATATAATAATTAATAAGACAATTTTAAGTTCCTAAGACGATACTATATTAACTTTTACCCGTATTTAATTCAAATAACTTCGTCTAGGTCTAAAATAAAAACTACTTTTTAAAATAAATAATCTCAGTACAGAGTACTGAAAAAACCGACTTCAAAAGTACATGGAATTACGTCTATTTGCCAAGTTTTATTGAAATATCCCCTAGTTCGTCACTACAAGGGACTTAACACAGGAGATAATAAAACTCGGTTCTCACTACTCAAAGTATGTTGAGAGAGAAAAACGCCATGAATTGGATAATGGCCAATAACAAAATCAAAAAACGAAAAAGCTCCTTATAATAAAATTTTGGCGCTATTTATAAAAATGAATCTTATGCGTGAACAGCCACCCTTAGAGGTGGCTGATTTTCTTCAAAATTAAATGGGATCAGTATGGAGGTACCCTCCTTCGAACAAAAAAGAAACATGAAAATCGGTTCACAAATACCGGAGTTATCGCGTAACATACATACAAAAAAAACATACAGTCGAATTGAGAACCTCCTCCTTTTTTGAAGTCGGTTAAAAATAGAGTGGTATAGTTTTAAACCCATTGAACAGAACTTGTAAAGTGTTTTATGACATAATAAACGTCCTAGGCAGTACTTAATGAAGTTGATCATATTATCGCGATACATTGACGCGTCGCGGCATCGTTCGCAACAAACTGTGCAAGCAGATAACTCTCCGGACACCCCGTATAAACTAGTAAGCTGAAGCATTGACCACGCCGAACGTATTACGTGGATGTTGAAAATACATGGAAGTACGTAAATTACTCCGCACTTCCTTGAAATGTGAAAAATAGAGGTAGAATAAAAAAGTGTATTATATTACTTTCTCTATGGTTAAAATGGCCACTACATTTAGGGTGCTTTTCCACTACTTCACACTACACAATATCATAGGATCGTTAGCCAGTTATCGTAGGGTGGACGAAAGGAGTCTCCTACACAACACACGATAATAATTGTAAGAAAATGTACATCATACATATATATCGTGAAATTTAAATTACCTAAGAAAAGAACAGGCTTATTCCGCCTAATAAATTAATAGTATTTATATATATAAATATATTTAAAAAATAATAGCGCGAATGCTGAGTAGTGGAAAAGTGAGTGTAAATATGATATTGTAAAATATTGATCGTCATATATCAATCTCCAGTTCAACCAGGGTAGTACTGTACTTTCACTTTAATATAGGCACTGCAATACTTATGGGTAGGAGTGTAGCTTACTACACGTGGCTTACGTTTTTTGTCATTCCGTCACTTGAAAACATAAAAAAATACTAGTACTGAATTATGGTTTTCTACATCGTTCCGATTATACTCGAATGTCGGGTCGCAGTAGTAAAGAAACGCCCTAAAGCTGTCTCGAAACCCCATAAGACGTAATGACCGCCATTCATGTGTTTTCGTTATCTAAAATATTGTTTTAATATAAAATATTGCGGTAATGTCCGTCTCTGCGGACGCAGCGCTTGTATAATCAATAAAGCGCTTGATCTTGAATATTATTGAACTTCATATTTAGGATTTACATTTTTTTATAATACCAAGTGACGAGTGGAACAAGTCGTGCGCCTGGTGATATGCAACACGCCTATCACTTAACAGTTGCAGTGTCATCTAGAGCTTTCGCAAAGATCTTAGAGGCTGCCACTGCGCCCGTCACTCTGAGACATAAGTTGACAAGTTCCATGTGCCTGTAATTTCACCAGCACCCTTAAATCCTTCTAAACCGGAATACAGTACCGCGAACATTACAGCTTGGCGGCACAAATAGGTAAGGTCGCAATACTTCCTAGGGCGAACTCTTTCACAAGGAGCTGTACTACTACTGCATCTTGAAATGGTGCGTGTTTGCCAACAGCGACTACTATTATTTTAAATAAGCTATTATAACCGGGGCGCAGCTCAGGAAGCGTAGCGAGAGGTACTTTTCTTTTGTACAGAGCAGAGCCCAGACCACACTATGCTTGTACGCTCTTTCATGTGCCCTTAGATGGCTATAATAGTCAATTTTATTGGTAAACGTTCGTAAACAGTGGTGACACTTAAGGACACTGTTGACAAAGTAGTCAAAGATGACTGCAGGTGTTGTTGCAAAGTTAGCCTTGAGAGCGTTATGCTTCACATCCAGATCTGACAGTCTGCTCTTCAAAATTTATGAATAAATAAATATTTGACAATATCACATATGTTGCTCTGATCCCAAAAAAGTAGGCAACTAAAGCACTTCTGTTATGGCAATCGGAAACAACGACGGTACCACAAACACCCAGATCCGAGACAATATAGAAAAGTTAATTTTCTACATTGACCCGGTCGGGGATCAAACCCGGGAGATGGCGACGCCATGAAAACCGCTGTGCATGCCACTCGACAACGGAAGTCGTCAAATTTTGTCTCCTTCTTTTTCACAGAGTGCCTCAACTCAATAACAACGCAAACTTGAAATGGTATAATTCATATATAAATATATTCTCACGTCTAGTGTTGCTCCATCTCTGTGTGACATGTACGCTATACATACTAAGTGTATGTACATATGTAAGCTAACACCACAGAAAGTTAACGTTAGCTAATTCCCGCAGTCTAATAGTTAGCGATATCGGGGAAGCCGGTATGTCGAGAAGTTGGAATAAGGTTGGAACACTTAGGAAGTTCGTCCCTAGGTAATGCTTTAGGGTTTTATTCATAACGAAATGACTAAGGAAGTCATTTATAAATGTTTTTGGGATTTTATATTTCGTTATGTTAACACGTAATCGTATAGGTATTCATAGTAATCATGCAGAACTATGCTACGATGTACCGGAGAGGTATACTTGAGCCGGTGCAACCATACGGACAGGTGAACCGGAGACTGGCCCGCTGTGATATGGAACTTTCTTTTTTGTGATACCATGTGACGGAATGGACAAGTTGTGCACTTGAGTGTAAGCGACAGTTCCGCTCAGAGCTTCAAACCGCAAAGATCATCAAAAAAGTGCAACTGCGTTCTCCGAAATATATCCAATAGAAAACCGACAATTCCACTTTTCGGCGGTGACAAAGACTTATAAGTTTCAGTCGTTGAGAGAGTCGTTGCCAATTAGTCTTTTCACTTTTCGCTCTACAGAGTCTAAGGCGAGCAACTGGTATCGGGTAGAGTTTCATCCCAAAGGTGACAATACTCCATACACGAACGAATTTGCGCTTGATAAAGAACTAAACGCAGTGCTGGCGTGAAACTTTTATTTATATAAATTATTAAGACTAGCCAATTGCTTTTGTGTTCTGAAATGGCAATTCAATATTTGTGTAGTCAACCGAAGAAATTAGTTCTTTAAAATTTCACATCATTGCAAGAACTTACTCTTTCACTAGTTAGGCTTTACTTTTTTCAATTTATACAGGGTGTAACAAAAAGTGATAATGAGAGCGGCAAACAATTATACCAAAAAAAAATGAAATTCTTTGGTTTTGCAAAATATGCGCTGTCAATTGGTGTCAATATTTTTTTGCTAAAGTTCTTTATTATCCCGATTACTATGGTGTTATATAATATCATAATTGGGATATTTGAAAATAATCATTTAACTGGTTTTACTGTTTTCAATACATAGTTGTATAATAGTATAATAAGATACGTATGGTAACTCCATAAAAATGTAGCAGTGCAGTTTGTGTGTGTGTGTGTGCACGCCTACCGCGCACACATTTGCATAATCTCGCATGCACCATTCGTTACACAACAGCAGCAGCGTTCGGTGTTTAAAATACATCAAATAGTAGACGTGTCTATAGTTGTGTTTATGGTTGTTTGAATAAAAGCGCCTCAAATTCAGAGTTGTCCTGTATTTTATTTCCATTTCACAATCATATTTCCTGAAAAGATCAATACGTTAGTGGGTAATTTTTGTATTATTGAAGTGTTCGAGTATATTACAGTGTAATATAAAACAATATTTCAGGTTACTACACTCGAGTATTAAGTAAATATTTCATGATAATAAAAATTGCCATCGAAATTAGGTAGAGAAAAGTAACCTGAAACTTACCCAAGTACTGCATTTAACAAGGTTATTTCAAAATAACACGAGAATACTGTGATGAACACCTTATTTTTTCAAACAATGTTTATAACCATGGGTAATGTACAAGTAATGTACAACTAAATTAATAATGTAAGAACCCTGCGCTCCGAGCGAAGTGTAGGTCGAACAGGTGGGAGTTATACTATCGTCTAAAATGCCATGGTTATATGCTTAAAAGTTTTTGGTTGATTTTACTCTGAAGTTCACTTAGTAAGGGTGTCACTACACTATTTACGCGGTATCGGCTCCAGCCGGGTAGAAAAAGCTTTATGTCCATGCTACAACAGCGGAAAGATTTTGTGCGTTTCGCTTTCCTTCAGACCGCCGACGAGCTTTTTCTGACAGGCTTAATGCGATTCCGTGTTGATAAGTGCGGTGACTTCCTAAGTGCGTCATAAATAGTAGATAAGCCGAACATTACTTTGAATTTGGTTTCGAAGAATAGACTAGCCGTAAGGCTAGGAGTTATGAGCGCAGTGCGGTGCGGATGCAGAGACCGATGAGAGATCCCTTTAGTGCGAGCAACAACAGCTTGACGACCTCGGTAGCCCAGCGGTTAGCACTGTGGCCGCCAGATTAAAAGATTCCGGGTTTGATTCCTGGCAGGATCTTTAGTAGCAGTAGAGCTCCTTGTGAAAGAGTTCGTCCAGGGAAGTACTGCCACCTTACCTATTTCTGCCGCCAAGCAGTAATGTCAGCATTACTGTTCCGGTTTTGAAGGGTGAGGGTGCTGGTGAAATTACAGGCACATGGGACTTGTCTACTTATATCTCAAGGTAACGGGTGCGGTGGCAGTGCACCCTCAGATCCTTGCGATTTGAACCTCTGAGAGGCACTGCAACTGTTATGGACAAGCGTGGAGCTTACCATCAGGCGCACGACTTGTTCGTCCCGTCACTTGATATTATAAAAAAGTGTATTTGGTAAATGAACTTTTCTGATTGGCTTTTAATCCCGGTGTTCTGGGTGTTGCTGCTGGTGTTAATTTCGTTGCCCTGTTACTCATAGCAAAGGGAATTCCTTAGTTTGAGACCGGCTAGATACACACAATGCGAAGCTAACAATTCTTTTTTCTAAGTCGTATCAGTTGTCTCGTACACGATGCCTTAGAATAATGCATGCGAAGGAATATTACGATTATAGAAACAGAAAGGAAGGTGAAGTTGCGCAACGCCCACAACCTGATACTTACACTACACAACAAAATTATCGATCATACTATGACAAACAAACATTATTGGTCATTTACGTTTCATAAAAGTATTTACTTAAAAAGACCTAATATACCTAACTGTGAGTAATACGAATACGGAACAATGGTACTTAAAAGCGTCGTAACAAGCATTCGTAACATTATGAATAGAAGTAACGCTATTAATCTTGATAAATACGTCTTAATGGATACCTAATAGTTTTTCATTTTAATAGCTAACTATAGTTACATAGCGTTTACCAGCGACTTAATACAATATCTGTATTTTGTTGTAGCGTGTTATAATAAGCTATAATTTTGAGCTGTTAAAATTAATGTTTAATTATAAACGCGGATTATCCACATAAATTCTTTTTTTAACAAATTCTCACAAGAATATGTGTTTAATGAGAACATATTTAACATTACACTTAGCTGTTATGATACAACAACACAAACGACCGTAAAATGCAAATGAACCTATGTATACCGTGTTAAGCAAAATAGGAACTATAATTATTGCATGCTGCTAAAACAGCAATGGCATTTGACAGGTTTTAAAACCGATTATGTTTCATTAATGTATAATATATTAATATTGACATTTTCAGTCAGTGATCTAGGTAGGTCTGTTAATTATAGTAAAACATGGAATTTGGAAGATATTTTGAAATAAACTCTATTCACTTATTTTAAAACATTTTTGTTATCGTATTTTTTGTAGCAATTTTTTTTTTGTCTCAGATTAGACTATTACTTACACTACATGGTAAGTAACTGGTACTTACATACACTACATGGTAAGGTACTGAAAGTGCTCATTTGAAAGTACATAATATTATTGATAATAGTAAACGACCTCGCAATATAGCCATACAGTGTAGCTTGGAGCAAGTTTGCGAAGGTCTTGTTCGTTACGGCGCTTTCGCAACAACCGGCCGAGGGACTTTGAGACCAACCGACTTAGCTAAATACTGAACTTGCGATAACAGAGTGTATTACATCCCAGGTGCGATTTATACCATACAATACAATACAATTTACCAATCAACATATTGTGTTATTCTACTTTCTTCTTTCTACCCGATCCCAGCAGTGCGTCATTATGATATGTGGAGTATCCGTGGAGGTCCAAATAAATATGTTAAAGAAATTGACCACATATACAGAGAACGAAACTCATCGTCTCCTTAAGGCGTATCATAAAATCATAGCACTGAACGAAATGACAATGAAATTTAAATTGTCCTACCAATTATCTCCGCTGATTCTTTATTGGGTATGGGTTTCTATCTATTGTAAAAGTTGTTTCGTGTTTTGCACTTTTTCAGTCAGTATGAGAAAAATTTTATACATTTCAAATAAAAAGTATGCACAAATTTAAAAAGGTGCAGAGAATCCGCATTTGGAAGCAAAATGAAATTTCAAACTGCAAATACGAACTCAATCTCGACTGCAAACAAGGATTATTGCGAATCAAATGTATCCAAATAAGTCCGGTAGTATTTTCTAGTCACAGGCGATAGCATAGTAGCCATAAACGCAATCACATTTTGAGGTCTATAGGTATTTATTTAACTTTTTTATTTTGATATATAATGAACTTTAGAGCCGGCCGTACCGACATTTATACTTAAATGGAATTATGAAAGTTAATAGTTTTAAGCCTGACTTATTTGAAAATACGAAAATAATATAACTTAGGCACACCCTGTCCGTCGGTCGTGATGTTTGTGGAGAAACCGACTGGTTTACCACGATCTGCCACAAGCGGTAGGACATTGAACCGGCATTAAGGGCTATTTTATAAGATTTTTCCGTGAATTAAATTCAATATTCTGCTTAGTTTTTTTTTTCTGAAGATTCAAAACCGTACATTAGTATTTATTAAAATTCAAGTCTGATACTTCTAGTTTCTCAAAGATTTACTATTACATTGTTAATATATATAATAGTATGAAATGCATTACTGAATATTTTAATTTTCGTGTTCATCAATCATCAAGTATATAACCAGAAATAGAGATGAAATGTCATTTAATTTGTTTGAAAACTATTCTGCCAAATCATTACGGTGACAACTGCGCTCCGATTGGCTAGCCCGAATTCGGAACAATTGACAGGTGTCGTCAATTGTTTCACTTTAAATCGATCGGATTAACTCGAACTTTGCTATAATGGACGAAAATTAAAAAAATAATTATTTAACATTTAATTACCGATGAAAAGTGATTCCGTTTGTTTTGTGATTAGATGTTTTTCTGTTTTTTCTCATACCATCGAATGGAACAGCCCCCCCAGATATTGTCTTTATTACAATAAATACAGAATATTTTTGGAATATACGGAGACGTACATATAGGCCAGTTGTTGGTGCTGTACTATTTCAGCTTTCTAATTTGTGATGTCAGCGCAAACGAGAGTTGATATTTAAAAGTTATATAACGCCCATTTGCCTGATAAGTTGCCAGGGATGGATGGCCCTTATTCCTTCTCTATTTCTGATTATATATTCGATGTTATCGATTCACTGCTGCCATTAAAAAACTACATTAACGTTTTCAGTTAAGGTTGACCAGTGACATTCTGTATATTTTAAATAATACGATGTTTTTCTTAAAAACTCGTACACGTCAGTGTCAGAACTTAAGTAATCAATTTACCTTAAGCGTGAAACACACAGAGAGCGGGTGCAAGTCGGGCGCGTGACGGGCACATGCGCCCGCGCTCTGTGTGTTGTCGTCCATATAAATACACTGAATTAGACCCGCCGCGGTCCCGACCCGATCTGCACCCGACCTACACCCGCTCTCAGTGAGTTTCACGCTTTAATCGTTTCGATATTTTACATTTTTTTATTTAATAGCAGTAGAGCTCCTTGTGAAAGAGTTTGTCCAAGGAAATACTGCCACCTTACCTATTTCTGCCGCCAAGCAGTAATGTAAGCATTATTGTGTTCCGGTTTTGAAGGGTAAGGGTAATGGTGAAATTACAGGCACATGGGACTTGTCAACTTATGTCTCAGGGTTACGGGTGCAGTGGCGGTGCAACTGTTATGTCCGATCTTAGCGATTTAAAGCTCTGAGTGGCACTGTAATTGTTATGGACAGGCATGTAGCTTACCATCATGCGCACGACTTGTTCGTTCCGTCACTTGATATTATAAAAAAAAGATTTAAGGTTAATATTTCAAGTACCGTTTCATGTGGTTAAACGAGGTCGTTTCCACAAATGCACGTCTACTTGCGTATACTATATACAATATCACATATACAGATACGAGTATAGAGATAGTTTCTAGACAAACATGGTCACTCTACAAAGTAACCATCAAAGCGTGAAAATGGAAAGCGTTCTTATCTAATTATCAAAGAACTTAATAACACAATGCTGTTATATCGTATTATCACTACTAAGTCTATTATGTGACTATCATTGCCTTGTTCGTAATGGTCATAAACAATAGAAACATGATATATGAAAAAACTACCAAGGAACGCGCCAATTCATGTTACATGTTATAAATGTGAGACCTACTTAGTATCTTTAATTAAATACACACTACATATAACAGAAGTAGTTAACACTAAATTTCACTTGTCGGTGTTTACTATAATAGACGTCAAAAATTTACAATAAAATTAATTTCTTTAGAATGTAATAATTTCTTTAGAATATAAACATGAATATCATCTGCAATTAGTGTAATAGATATGAGAATTTAAGGGGGTAATAGACTATACAGTAGTATATTGTACACTGTTGTCTCTCTAGAAACCTTGCAGATTCAAATACTGAGCGAGCTGTGTTTAAGTAAACTGACAAATTGACCTCGTAATTTGACTAAGCCGTCATCATCAACCCATTTACATGTCCGACTGCTGGACACGGGTCTCCCCTCAGGCGAGGATTTTAGGTCATAGTCCGCCACGTTGGCCCAATGCGGGTTGGGGACTTTACACTTTTTCTGAGGGTTGTGAATCTTCTTCGACGTGCAGGTTTTCTTACGATGTTTTTTTTCACCGAAAAGCCCATGGTAAATTTAAATTAAATTTTGCTGACAAATTCCGAAAACTCCGAGATGCGAACCCGGGTTCGAACCCATGGCCCTCTGCTCGAGAGGCGGTTGGCCAACCCGTTAGGCGACTACGCTTTTTTACGGCGGCTAGACCATGCTTTTAATTAAATATCGGTACATGTTGGAAGAATAAGTGAACAAAAAATGTGTGATAAAATAAGCTAAAAAATCTGAAAAAATATCCGAAAAAAAAATGAGAAACGTCCCGCTGTACTGTTTCAAATAACCAGTGGGAATAAAATCAAACAAAAAATTTGTATTCTGGAAAGGATTGAACGTGACCTAAGGCGCGTACAAGAGTAATATACGTACTTACATATAAGTACACTATATGCATATATATTTTAAGTACATGTTTTCTCTACACATTGAGTCGTTCCGGTCGGTCAGTTTCAAGTACACTTGAATAGAAATTTGCCATACGTATGTTGCTGTGTACTTTATTAGCTTTAATTATGTAATTTTAGTGTGTAGAAATTCATGTTGAGTAATTGATGGCGTCACAGCGTGACTATTTCTTTAATTTTGCTATGGATAGCATCAGTATTTAATTTTGTTTCTTTGTTGTCAAAATGGAGAATGTATGTATTTTAGATTGTCTAAACAAAAACCAAGACAGGGAAAATCGATTTTTGAATCGATATTTCTGCTGCCTAGCAGTAACGTGGACATTACCGCGTTCCGGTTTTAAAGGGTAAGGGTGCTGGTGAAACTATAGGCGCATAGGACTTGTCAACCTATGTCTCAGGGGTCACCCTGTGTGAGAAATAGTGCCACTGCACCTGACAGGTGCAGTGGCACTATTTCTCAGACATTTGCTATTTAAAGCTCCGAGTGGCACTGCGACTATTATGGACAGAGGTGTAACTTACCACCAAGCACGACATTTGATATTATATGTAAAAAAATCGAACCTGGGACCGCAGAGATGGCGCCATGAAAACCGATGTGCAAGTCACTAAACCACAGAGGTCCTCAAATTAGATGTATGTTTCTCTGTTTATGAAGAACTATCAAGCTTTATATTTCTACCGCAGGGTAAAACTACTGTGTTCCTGATTGAAGTCTAAAGCCAGCGGAATTACAGGGAGGGAAACTTAAATTCTTATGCCGCACGGCCTACGCGCTGTTATGATATTAAGGATATTTCGTAGCATCGCTGGTATATGTAAGTGGTGATAACCTTACATCAAGTAGGTCATCCGACTGTTTGTCGCTTTAAATTTTACAATAAATAAATCAGTGCTTGGTATTCAACACTGATATGACCATCAATGTTGAATACCAAGGCGTTTTCCCAGTCTTGTTCTTGGATATGTGTAAAGGCGTTCGCTCATGAATGTACCGCCATTCGGTCGGGATATTTCACCAATCGCCGCCAATCACCGGTGTTGCGTAAGTGAAACCTATAGCGAAGGTCCTCGCAAATCCAGTCTTTAGTGTTACCAACTTTGTTATCGTTAATTGTTCATAAAACTTTACAATCCTAAGATTTTTTATGATTTTGTGATGCTTATATCAATGAATAATATGATACTTGTGTGTTACAACTTTTCACCACGCGTCCTAGAGACACACAGTGTCCCTGATGATTTTGGTACAGCTGCTATTTAATCCATGCGCGCGGCTGTTTTTTCATCACACATATCAAAGTTCCGGTTTTTTTTATTTCCACTTTTTATAGAAATTGCGTGGAAAGACTCAAGTGTAAGTGTCTGTATTTTTTAAAAGTTACTTTTATTTTAATCCCAGGCTCGAACCACAATAGTTTATTGGCGGAATTATTTTGGAACAAAATACACGACACTTTTGCTTTAACGGTTGAATTTTCTGATCGAACACCGCCTTGCTGAAAGACAATATCCATATATTTTTTGACTGCAGGTCAATGGTACGTCACTTTTTAGTTACATTTTTAAAGTTTTTGAGTTATGGTAACATAGGTTAACCTACACGCAAAATAGGCGCCTAGGCGAAGTAGTGGACACCAGCCCGTCACGTCATACTACATGATACCATGGGTTAATAACATATGCTAACTACAACTTAAAATCTAAACATCAGTTTAATAACAACCCTCACAGATGATTTCCTTGACACGTTTAAGTTTTATTATAAATCGTTCACCAGAAATTTACCTATCACCTATACGAACTACTTCAGATATCATACTACTCACGTAAATGTGTTTTATTGGCTAAGAGGACTCGTTTAATGCAACACTTGAATGCTGAGAAGAAATTTAAACGAGAAGGACAACCACACCCGATCTCCAATCTAACTCCTTAACTTAAAACTACAATTAAGAATTTCAAAATTTACGTTTCGTAAGTTAAAGCCCTTCCACTAGAAACTTCTAGTGGGGAGGTGATCGTTCACCAGTGGCGGTTAGGCCGTGAAGTGCAGTGGTACATTTGGTACTCTATTGGTGGTACACTGCTTTATTTTTCAATTTATAGTTCTTTTAACTTGCTTCAAAATGTGTGGAGAAATGGGAAAGGCCGTGCTACGAGCGCTTACTACTGCGTTGTTGTGCGGTCTTGTTTCTGATGCTGCTTATTTACAGGTATGTTGACTCTGTAACTAGTGAGTTACAGGTGTGTTAGATAGAGTCTTGGACAATATAAATAGGGTGTACAGATAGGAATTAATTTTTCAAATTTTTTCTAATTATTTATTCTAATTCTCTCTCTGACCTATTATGTGCAAGTTTTTTTTAACTCAGGACAGTGTAGATTTTTAACTCATGATAGTGTAGATTGTATTTTAATAAATGCAAATAACATCTTATTAAATAAAAAGGTTTTGCTGTCAAGGCTTCTCTGCAGACAAGTAAATAAGTCATCGCCAAAATGTAGAGTAAACTAAATCTAGAAAGGTCTTTAGTTCATTCGGTCATTTTTTTATGACACATTGGGTTAATTTTATGTTATGTTAGTTTTTCTTTAGTATTATTTTGTTTTAATGCAATAATTTAAAATTTCAGTATATCCCTTAGAAAAAATAATATATCACAAAATAATACTCTGTAATGTGTGTGTTACAACGAGATGCGAATATGTACTAATTGTCGCATATTTAACTGGGTGTCTCTGCTTGTAATAGGCGACTTCTTGTGCCTGTATAAGTATATCTACTTTTGAATGTCGAGCACAGTTATAATTGGGCACAGATATTTCTACTGTATCAATTTTTACGTGTTTTTTTCAATATTTTTTGTGTCTAAAGTCTGTTAATGTGCCTAAAAAAATCGATTTAGAATTTATTTTAATTTTGTTCTGAAAGGGAATTAATTATTTCATCCTTTCAATATTAAAAAATATAGGATTTTTTCTATATTTACTCGATTCGATTCCCAGATGGTTTTAGTCATTTTTAAACGGATTTGAAGGCAGTGTTACTTACTTTTGGACTTAATGTTTCCATGAAGTAAAATATCCTATCTACAATATTTTAAATACTTCCTCCTTCGTGCTCCATATCCGTGAGACACCCAATATTTTTTTCAAGGAGTTTTTTCGAATACGTAGTATTTAATATCATTATTAACAAATCAATTCGAATCTTCTTTATCGTGTACACTGATTGTGCAATACACATGTATTGTATTATGTATCTCTTAGGATAAAGCTAAAGTGGTCTGTTCCTTGAAATGCGGGGACGTCGTTCTAATATGTAGAGGTCCCCGTAGGTTTCATGGATATTATCACCGTTTGCATCGGTGATTACAATCGGGAATTGTCCCTGTTGTTGGAACATATTATTTTTATTCTCCATGTACCTTGTATAATATGATTGTAATATGTTGTGCGAAGTTTAAAGTCAAATTATTATAGAAAATAATATTGCTGTCGATAGACAATTTCAATTCCAATGGTCGGACACTCTAAAACAGTTTAAAGTAATATATCGAGGTCTTAGGTTTTCGAGATTACGACACGTTGATGATGGAACTATCTTTTCGGCTCTATAATCGCTTATATTTCTTTTTTTTCGGACTCTTTCCAGGTCTTATGGACATAGCTACTTGTACAAGTTGGTTGTTTGGAAAAAGCAAATGTATCTCTATTTTAGATTAGAAAAAATTGTTTCATTTGAAATGATATTCTAAGTTAAAGTAAAACTTTTCAAATTCAAAAATCGATAAAATTCTATTTTTAGATTTTGCGTATTCAATCATTTTGCTATACGTTATACTACTGTGTAGGGGTGTTTTTCGAGGAAACGGCAATAGGGTTAAATATGAACCATTGCTTTTTTCCCTTAGAGCGCGACGCCTGTAAATTATTGTTTTAAAAAGAAAACACATGTTTATTATAGTTACGTAATGTTTACTGATTACATAAAAAAAAAAGAACTGTAAATGTTTAATGATCAAAAATTTCAAAAAGAACTTTTTAAAAATCTCGTGTATATTTCGCAATTTTTTAAAATTTATTGTCGCATGTATCCTGCTATTTTCGAGACAGCGGAACATCAAATTTAAAAATGAGACTGTACCGTTTAAAAGCGGGACGTATGGCCACACGTATGGACGTATGGTTATTTTCGAGTCACTAGTTTGATAAAAATAAAATATTCCGAGTCTATGGAGATAACAAATAAAAAATCTATGGACATTCATGTCGCTTACCATCAGGCGCACGACTTGCTTGTCCCGTCATTTGGTATAATAAAAAAACTCATTTAATCAATTACCCTTCACCGTACAGACAAAATGAATATGTAATGAAATAGGTACTCAAATCGGCACGTGAGTTCAAAAACTTTATTATTATGTATAATGTAAGAGATGGACCTGGCGCGAGTCGAGACAGTGCGAGGGCTTTGTACAAGGCGGATTCCCCAACTGTGCTATTATATCTTCTAAACAATTTCAACTTCCGAATAACAATTCATAATTCACAAAGGGTGAAGTTTTGATATAATTGGTGTTTAAACTAGAGTTATTGCGATAAAAGGGCGGACCATTCGCGACCTTAAAACATCTACTTACGACATTTTAGCCCCATAAGGGAACACTAACTTTTGCAATTTTCCTTTTTCCCAAGTTCCCTTGAGCCCTTCAAAGGCGAATTACTGTTGGTTAAATTTACTTTCATTTTCGTGAGGAACGCCTGTTTTTTAGTTCCATTTCTTTGATCAAGCTCCTCAGAGTGGAAATTGTTGGAAACTTGGCTGTTGCCACCAAATTGGTATTCAGGAGTAATTTCACAAATTCTCACCTTCCAGTGTTTTTTGGAGTTCTCTTCGAAAAGTAACATAACAACATAAGTAGTATAATTTTGAACATTGTTGCTAGGCAATATTCATTTGTTATTCTAGTTTTAGCTAAAAATTAATTACACATTTTTCTAAAATATTCTCTTTCTTTTGTATGTTTCTCCACGTATATGTAATCACTGACGCAGCGCGCTCAACTTAAGTAGCCTAACTTCAACTTATTTTTTTACATTAGGTACTTGGCTTATTTTTCTATAACATTTTTAAGGCCTACCTTTCAAGGAAACAAAAAGTATTTTAAGATGAGCACTGCGGAACTCTGGGCAGTGAAAACGGAACGTACTTTATATTATTTTTCTTTTTCTCTCTGTTTTATAAGACACTTCCTTATTTATTGAGTTTTTGGTAATACATCTTGTTTGATCTCAAAAGCACTTTATGGATATAGAATTCCCAAAAAGGAAATTTTGTTCTTATAAAATATAAAGACATTATGGGATTTGCATATTGACTGTAAATTGTAAAATACGAACATATTATTTCAGATTTTTGTTATTATTCAATTTAATTATTTATATTTGAAATATGAAGATATGAAGAAGACTGCCTCCGTGACCGAACGGTCACCATCCTGCACTGCCTCGCAGTGGTCTGGGGTACGACTCCCGGGGCGGGAGAAATATTTGTAGAGTCTACATCTATTTCTCTCGTGAGTTTGGGTGTAATTTGTGGTTGTTTATGTGTGTGCCCATGGCCATCTGCGATACAGGTTTTCCACAGTGCGAGGCTATGAGAGTGTGCATTATTGTTATGAAGATATGTTGTTGTTCGTTTAAATTTTGTACCTACTACAACATTATTAATTTTAAATAAATATTATCATTTTTAAATTGTATGGAAATTTTTGTTATGATTATTAATAAAAAGATCGAACACAAAGCATTTTTTTTTCGATCTGACAAGACTCGAACCTGATTCGGTGCCAGGGCGACCGATCTTCGACCATTGTATTAATAACTACAACAAACTAGTGGAATAATTTTATAACAAATAAATCAATATCATGGTAGTTAAACATCATGATATTCAAAACAATAAATATTCTAAATATTGTTGTGATTAATTTGAAAGATATTTCATAAATAAATATTAGACAACATCATATAGATACGTCGCCCCGATCTCAAAGTAAGTAACTAAAGCACTTGTGTTATGGAAATCAGAAACACCGACAGTACCACAAACTTCCAGACCTGGGAAAATATAGAACAGTAAGTTTTACATTGACCCGGCCGGGGATTGAACCGGTACTTCGAAGATGGCGACATCATGAAAACCGGTGTGCAAGCCACTCGACAAAATATACAGTTATCTTAAAAAATACTCATATTATGGAATGTTGGAAATAGGTCATGCAAATTATATGAATTAAAATTTAAATTAATAAACTTTATCATGTTTCATTATACATTATTATAATTATCCAATACAAGTTATTGTACAGGCAATTTTTTTTAATAAAATATTCTTGCTCTTGACCACTACCTAGCTTTGGAGCAAAGATAGGATCTACGATGGAACAAGCTTGCCCAGAAGATGCCTATTTAGTCGCACTTTAAAAATACTCGGGTTGTATGAGATCGAAAACACACTCGCAGCAGGCAGGAATTCCATTCCTGGGCTGTGCGCTTAATGAAAGATGATGAAAAGCGCTTAGTACCCTAGAAGGAAATATCGATAATGATCATGATACACAACTTTCCGATAAAAATGTCATACGTAAATAAAAACATTGCAGTTTTATTGCTGGTACAAACAGACTCATTATATTATGCTTAGTGAATAATTCTAATGATTTCTTTGAATATAAAAACGGAAACAAATTATTACGATATACGGACGTAAGTTGGATTAGCATCCTATTTGCCTTGTAGTTTCCCTCAAATTGCCAAGAGAAACCAAATATTTAAAAAAACAAAAACCCGACTGAAAATATGTAATGTAATATGTAGCTGGAAATTTAAAAAAAACCCCCCTCACTATTTTCATTATTTTTTTGTAGCCTATGACACTCCCACAATCAAGACGAATTTAACGACAACACATCAAATGTTAAAATCTATCAAGCCGTTTAGGCTGTACAGGGAAACATAGAAATGGACATAATAATATATACATACATATATACACTTGAAAAAGTCGGGTAAAAAGACGGTTATCATTTTGTTTAATTAAATATTCGATGAAAGCAAATTAATATTTAATTATCTCATTCACAGAGATGGGCAAGAGCCCGGGTTTTCACCCGGCGCTTAGTTAACGCCGGGTTTAATTCAGGTTAAAACCCATCAACATTTACAATTAAATATTTGTTGTAAATTGAGTTTTGTTGAAACTTAATGATATTATTACAAAATTCTGATCTGAACGATTCGATTCGTCTTTCTATTGAATCGATTCGCTTGAAAATTTCATTGAAATAACTCCATACAAAAAATCGTCAGACCTTATGCACTTGAATTGATATGGACGACAACACACTCTTTACAGGCTGACTGAGATGGTAGTCATCAACCAGTTATGTCTAATACTACTGCAAACCACCATATTTTAAACCATAGTTACAAAAGTTATTAATTTCAATTTACCAAAAATCATTTTAATTTATTTTACTAATTAAACTTATTAGCAAAAATAAACTGGAAATAAAACACAACATATTATTGAACATATTATTACTGATTTTTTTATCAAGGGATATACGGAAAATACAAATATACGCGATTTCGATCCATAGAAAATATCTTTTCCAATGAAATGAAATATATTTATTCGCTAGAAACAAAGTAACAAAAGATATTATATAAAGTGTCATGAACACGTGTTGTACCAGGTACTGGCACGCAAATATTAAAATTAAATTGAAGTTAAATAATGTCAAAAAATTTAAATTATATAATTTGTCCAATATGCAATGTTAAATGAAATTGAGAAAAATATAACAACAATAAAACCATAAAATAAACAATATCAAAGAAGTTTGAACAGCACAAATACAAACAGAATGTCAAATTGTAAACATTTAAAAAAAATCTTTGCTGTCATATTATGTCAACTGCCTCTGTGGCCAAACGGTTACCAGCCGGACTGCCACGCAGAGGTCCCAGGTTACATTCACGGGCCGCGAGAAATATTAGCATGGTCTACATTTGTTTCTCTCGTGAGTTTGGGTGTAATTTATGGTTGTATGTTTGTGTGTCCATGCCATCCGCGATACAGGGTTTCCCTAGTGCGGGGTTATTTTGAGTGAGTGCGTTGTTATTATTATTATTATATATACACAGATCACATTACATCATATCACACACAAATAAAATAACTTTTAAAATAATATTTTTATAGATAAGTCTGCGATGACTGCAAGCAAAGCATTATATATTTTTATGGCCATTTTATAACAATTCCTAGAAAAGCAAGTGGTGTTATGGGAGGGGCCAGCTATGCGGTTTGGATATCTGAAAAAAGTACCTACATACTTCGCGTTTCCTAGTAAATAAGACCAAAATTTTGTTAACAAAGATACATATCTCAAATATGTACATGGCGGGAAGCGTTAGGAGAGTTAGCTTTCGACGAGATTCAAACGGGCCTATTCTACATACAGCTTCTGACACATTTTTCTGGATAGAAAATGTGCGGTTTAGCAATGCAATGTGTAGAAATCGAAAATCCTAAAAAGTTGATAATATGCTTGTGTATGTTAACAAAATTATTCTTTTTCGCTAGGGAAATTAACGCATTTCGTAGACCATTTCCACATTTTCAAAACTACTGTTGATCGTGCCAAATCGGATACTATCGGGTAGTAACTGCTTCTGTGTAAAATCGAGAACCTTTTTAAAATTAAAACGACGACTTTGCAAGCGCACGTTAAAATGTATATATGTCGTATATCCTCTTGTTCTTACGAGCGTGTCGGTGGCATGTGCGAGCACAACGACGGTCGGGCGTTCGGCCGTGAAGAGTTCTATGACCCCTCTCACTTAAAATTTTGCTATAGCGACTTTGTTTATTAGTTGTTAATATTAGAAGGGAACGTATGGTTTTAATGGTCTTAAGCGATATCAGTAATAAATTTATCAATATTTTATAGTGATAATTTATACGGTGTGCCTTACTTAGTTTTATCGATATTTGGGTGTTTAGGCCCCAGAAACAAGTATAACAAACTAGTAGGCCTAAAGAAACATATCAATTGACGCTTTTGTATTATATAAATTGACATTTAGTTTTACAAATTATTTTATTTTGACAATATGAATTATTATTGAGTTATTAGTTACTAAGTTCCCTTGTTTATTAATAACTTAAAAATCAGAATAAATTAAAACATATTAATTAGTGCTGCAGTCTTATGTCCGTTTGGGATTTTTTATCAGAGGAAATAGTAGGTTCCAAACTGGTGGACCTGGTGGTACGGAGAAACCATCTTCCTTGTTGAAATTAGGATGTTTTTTGATTTCAATTGCCTCTCGCAGCATCCTGGGTAGATAACGGACTTTTTTTGTAAGGACCTAGGGTTTGTCAAACTTCATTGAATGTTATTCTTTTTTTTTGTGTAATTTAGCGTTGTGGCATTGGATTAATGTTTTCTATTCCATTTTATTAAAAAAAGTATTTATTAGGTCATAGTCGTACTTTAATAATCATAGAGTTTTAGCCTAAATACTCGCATATACCTTCATGTTCCACAACAACAAACAATTCGTCTATGCAGAGGGTTTAAGCCATAGACCGCCACGATGGCCAAAGCATTTTCTGACATGCATTGCTTGCATTTTCTAACATCAAGCGTGATTTTTAAGATTTCAATTGAACTCTATAACGCTTACAATAAGTACAGTCCAAAGTCTAAAATCTTACGCTTGATATACTGTTGTCTATTGGAATTTTATCTAACAAAATTTGCAGTAATAAAGTGAAAGTACATAGTTATTGTACTTAATGTTTTGTCAATTGCAAAAATCCAGTAGCAAAATGGTGCAAGTGACCTGGCTTGTAACTGTTACTACGCAATACATGACCTGTCACTTAATATAGAGGTACGTAGAGGTTGAAACTTATACTACGTTCAAGTATATATTTATTGGAGCGCTAAAGGCTGAATAATGATAATAATGTTCATATGAATAACTGGTCACATATACCAAAACGTTTAATTTGAAAAAAGAATGATTTCAATTGTTTTTTTTTTGGTATGTGTAACCAGTGGTTTATACGTATGTTGTTATCATAATTCAACCAGTTTTGCTCTAAATAATAAATATGTCCATGAATATATTTATACAAATCACTAAACCAAGTGGCGATAACTTATTTTTGGTGTCTGAAAATATGTTTTTTATAATGATATAGGGACGCCATGTTATCAATTTTAAAATAAAACGATGTGCAGTAATCTATGAGAGCAGGAAGTTTTCAGAACATTGACATAATTTTACATGAACATAATTTTTCGATTTATCTCTTCAATATGACAATCTCGTTGGCCCGAAGATTTGAGAAATGATTTCTTTCTAAATTCGTTCTGATCTGGATATTTTGGATGTCCCAGAGTGAATTTACTCTGGGAAACCCAAAATATCCATCCATTCCCCTGGTACTCATATTATAGGGAATTTTCCAGTTTTTATTCTCTCCCCTCTATAACATCGGGTCCTTCAAACGTAGTGTGAAGAAGCATTTGGCCAGACCGGCAAAATGATAGTGACGGAGTGAAGATATTTGTGTTTTCCATCCGTTACTCTCATCTCTGGACTGTATTCGCACTTTCCATCAGGCGCGGTGCAATCATTTTGCCGAGTCACAATAAAAAAAAATAAAAAAATAGGCGTGGTTGTATGGAAAATTATTATTAATATAACGACATAATACCTGAGAGAGTTGAACAAATTAACTTAGCACAGTAGAATAGTTGAGTGGCCTCAATAACGGGACATAGGTTACATAAGGTCGGTCGGATCACCACGTGCGCGTACGCAACTGGATCTGAGTCAAGGTCACATTATGGACGGTTATGTAAACTCATTGATACAGAGCAGTTATTGTTGAGAAACTCCTTTCTCTCTTATGAGCTAAGATTATTGATAAAGTGTTCTTTGTGAAATCGTATTGTTCAGTAAGCCAAACCAACCATAGACAAACAATGGTGTTATGGATCGTCCGATTCTGCCACTTAATTACTTTACTTTGTCTGAAAATCTCATCGAGTGTTATGCAACCATAAGGAATGAGTTGCCTCGAATATGCCTCTAATACACAATCGTAAAACCTTTTCACTCTCTATTTATAGAATTATGTCACGATGCTGTCAGATTTGATTTTGATATTCTCTGGTTTTTTGGTCTCAGCTAAGAACTCGGTTAGGAAGTGTCTTATGCGCTAGCTACACGATTACATGATAGTTTTGTCTTCTGTCCTGTTATGACATTAGATACATATTTACAGTTATTTACCACTGAATTCATGTTTAGATATGCAATTTTTAATTCACATCTTCACACCTAGTATCATAATATTAACGATATAATGTAAGTTTGTTTCGCAATAGTGTCCACTATTGTGAACCGAATAAGAAAAAAGAATAATGCTGGCTAGAGTCGGTTTGAAATTTCATGTTATTCTTTCGCATACATTCGTTTAAAAATTAAAACCTAGTAGTACGTCCAAGAAAGTAATTCTTACAAGAAATTGAGATCAGATTTGAACTTTCAAGTACGAAACATTTTTCTGTAAATATTGGATTTGAGGGGTTTTCACCTTCAAACGACAATTCTTTTATCATAATTATTTACATTTTAACTCTTCTGTTTGTAGCGTTATGACCCCTATTATCACGCTCACCAATTCGAGCAAGCTGTCATCCGTCAAAAACCTCTTCGGGAGCACGAGAAACCTCAGGATCTCCGCAACGTGCCTGGCACTCCGGGTATAGATTATCCTATATACCATGAAGTCCCGGAGACGAGCTTCTCATGTTCCAAAGTCCCAGTGCATCCGGGGATGTATGCTAATGTTGAGACTGGATGTCAGGTAAGAAAGTTTTAGTATATACATATATATATACATATAAGTAGAGCTCCTTGTGAAAGAGTTCGTCCAGAGAAGTACCGCCCCCTTTTCCTTTCCCTTTCTCATACCTCCATTGCTGCTTTCTCATTTTGAAGGACTAAGGGTGCCGGTAAGATTACTGGCACATGGGACCTGTTAACTTATGTCTCAAGGTGACAGATGCAGTGGCAGTGCCCCTCAGATCTTTGCGACTTAAAGCTCTGAGTGGCACTGTAACTGTTATGGCTAGGCGTTTCGCTTCCCTTTAGGCGCACGACTTCTTCATCCCGTCACTTCATGTCATAAAGAAAAACAGATCGAACACAAAGAAAAGTACCTAACTAGAGCTACGTATATACATGGTATACAGACGCAGGTTCTTTTACAAAAAATAAATGAATGATATCATGACATTTAATAAAATCAATCCCCAATTGTTGTTGTCAACGAAAATGTAAGCCTTTGTCATCATACGTCCTATATTCATCCTATGAGTAACGTAAAAAATATGGATTTTTTAAAATACTTTTATAAAAAAGTATTTACTCTAAAGAAAATGTAAACAAGGTACGTATGCAACTCAATTGAATATTCCCTGTGGTCAGTGGTAAATTATTGCCCGCTTTGTGACCGCTTCAGAGTAATGGCGCCATTGTGCCCGGTTACAGGGGCTTAATGAATTCACTACAAGAAATATAGGGCAGCGGATGTGAGTGGAATACGACCGCCTTTAAACTGTTCGTGATTGCTGTACTTTGAAGTGTTAATTTTCTTTATGTAATGTAAGTAAGAACTTTCCTTCGAGCACATTTTACGCAAGAGACGCTTAAATCGTGGTGCTACCGTTTCAGTAGTGCGATCAGAAAGGTGTTGAGGTGTGTGATTTAGGCTTGCCAGTTGGCCGGGGATTCCGGGATTGTCCCGGAATTTTCCATCTTGTCCTGTGTCCAGTAATTAGACTTTACTGTCCCGAATTCCAAATGCTTAGAAGTTTTGTTTTGTTTTGTTTTGACAAACTTACTAGATTCCTTTTCATAAAACAAGTCTCCCAGATGCAGCTCTGTAGCCGTGCGAATAATAACGAAATATTGATTGCGAATGACGTAACAGTTTTGTAGGTATCAGTACCTACAAAAATTTTAATTCGATATTATATGAGTATTAAAAACTCCCAAAAGATGGTAGAAAACAATGTTATGGCCATGGTATGACCGTCAAATTAGATAGATGGCCATCTGACAAATTAGTTCTAGTAGTAGACGGCCCGTCTCCCTTGCCGTAGTGGAATTGTCCCGGAAATGATATATCAGTATCCGGCAACCCTAATGTGATTACTGATTCCTAATAAATAAATTTGAAAAACAGAATTTAAATAAATAATAAATATAATATAACATAATTTCGGATACATAAGTAGAAACGACTTAAAAAAACAATATTACACTTAACTCAAGCTTTACATGATTGTTATTTACATTTTATTTGACAATCAATACATGAAACTACAATTACAATTCGTAAAATCTAATTATTTGTAAACATGTTTGCTATGTCAATTACTTAAAATAACAAGAGTAAGAAAGAAAAGTCGCCGAATGAGTCAGCTCACAGTTCCGCTCTCTCTTTTATAGAGACCGTGAGGATACGACGGTTCTAAGTAAGGGTGCAGCTCATAATAATATAATACAATACAGTACAATAAAGTACAATACAGTACAGTACAGTACTGTACAGTACAGTACAGTACAGTACAGTACAGTACAGTACAGTACAATTCAATATAATATAATACAATATAAATATTAGACAACATCACACATGTTGCTCTGATCCCAAAGTAAGTAGCTAAAGCACTTGTGTTACTGAAATCGGAAACAAAGACAATCCCACAATCACCCAGACCCGAGACAATTTAGAAAAGATAGTTTCTACACTGACCCAGCCGGGGATCGAATTCTACTCAGAGATGGTGACATCATGACCACCGGTGTGCAAGCTACTAGATCACGGAGGCAAAGGGTTATGGTAACTATGACTATTTCGTATTATTATCGTATCGATGGCATACACTGTAATGCTTGTCAACGAGACGAAAGGATTTCTTCAACCGGCGTAAGGTACTTGCTTATTGTACCCCAGGGTGTGCCAGACGTACAGGAAAGGAATGGTACGTTGTGCGGGGAAGCTCTTTTCGTCGCCTCCATTACAAATGCAAGGTCTGAATGCTGCTTTGCTATATCGGATCTATGTTATAGTTTATTTTATGATACCAAGACACGGGACAAACAAGTCGTGCGCCTGATGGTAAGCGACAAGCCTGTTCATAAGCAGTCGCAGAAACACTCAAGAGTTTTAAATCACGAAGATTTGAGTGGCACGGCGCCTGCGCCCGTCATCCTGAGACATAAGTTGACAAGACCCATGTGCCATTTCACCAGCACCCCATACCCTTCAAAACCGGAACGCAGCTTAATATTAAATAATAATGCTTATATTACTGCTTGGCGGCAGAAATAGGTAAGGTGGCAGCGCTTTCCTGGGCGAACTCTTTCACAAGGAGCTCTACTGCTACTAAACAAAAAATTTGCAGTATGTTTAGACTGTTTTTTG
This sequence comes from Hyposmocoma kahamanoa, assembly GCF_003589595.1. Taxonomy (NCBI): domain Eukaryota; kingdom Metazoa; phylum Arthropoda; class Insecta; order Lepidoptera; family Cosmopterigidae; genus Hyposmocoma; species Hyposmocoma kahamanoa. The sequence continues at coordinate 12,659,447 of NW_020654422.1, forward strand.
ATGCACTACGTAATATATTAAAATTTTGTTTCGTATTTGATATGCCATTCTGGCCTTTGCAATAGCTATAGTTGGGTACAAAATGTAACTATTTTAATGTAGCTACGTAGAGCTTACAGTCGCTGGCTCATGTCCAGTTAGATCGAATGAATTTTTCTGTGTTTGTCCTATCTTTGTGTAAATAATAATATCAAACTAGTGGAATATTTTCAAAAAAAAGTAGATGATTACGTGGTAGTAAAAACATCATGATATCCAATATGTATAAAATATATAACTATACTGTGTGAAGAAAAAGGAAGCTAAACAAATAACTTAATTTGTTTAACTTCCTTTTTAACTAACTGAAGTTGTAACAGGAAGAGAAACAATCCTTTTTTCAACCTTGCAAACAATTTTACACTTAATTGTCCAAAGCGCACAAAGAGGTGCAAAATAATGACTGAAGAAAAGCGGTAGACCCGTAGCCTTTGATTATTCCTAATGATTCAAAATTTATTTGTCACCTTTAGCAATATTTTATCAAACGAATTGTGATAGAATACATTAGGAATTTGGGAATAATAGGACAGCGGCATTATTTTAAATTCCATTATTCTAAATGTTTGGACACCACATGTTAGGCTTGTGACTCTAGTGGTGATATTGAAGTGTAACAAAAAGATGTATAACTTTAGCAAAAACAAAAAATGCGTTATAATAATTTTTACGCCGTTTCTAAAAATTTTATGCAAAATATCGAAAATATCCTAAGATATTCCAGCACTGGTATGCTAACCCTACTACAAGCCTTGAAAGTGCGTATTATAAATTGACGATTTTGAACATTACCTGAGGCCAGGGCTGCCTTGCTACAGCTCGCTTGGTCTGCAAGGGAAGTTGGTAAGATGTTTTTGTGAGATTTGCTTATAGTGTAATTTTTTCTAAGATATATATTCGCGTGAACTAATACCGGAATCTACATGGTTGTCATTTGGTAGCGGTCACCCTTCTTAAATCATGCTCATGACATGAAACCTAAGCTACAAACTTTAGCTGTGGAGAACCTTTTATGCAATCGTGAAAAACTTCACTTTGACCTGGGGAAAATACATTGAATATTAAAAAGGCTTTGGACGTAATAGTGGATATTAAACCAATGATAATCTCTATGTTGGGCATCCCAGCCCACAATTGGACCGAAAAGGACACTTTCGTTGCTCGTCAAGTTTAATAATTATCCGGAAAACTTCCCTTGAAAGTGTTATCACTGGCCAATTCCAGCAAATTGAATAAGTTTGTTAGATATCGTTGTAATGCGTGGGTGAACCTCAGGGTGTTTAACCTAAGTCCAGAGCATCAAAGTTACTTTTGAATTAGTTATTGTGTCGTCTGATACCTAAGTGTTAACTGTTACTTAACATTAAACGAAACTAAAAAAGTATAGGGTGGTTTGCATTAATATTGGTCATACCGTTTCTCTTCCCTCAAAAGTTGGGGTAAGAGGAATAGTAAACTTACTTTTTTTTATAATACCAAATGAGGGGATGAACAAATCGTGCTATCTGTGGTGAGCGACATGCTTGACCGCAGCCGTTGCAGTGCCACTCAGAGCTTTAAATCACAATGATCTGAGATATACTACCGCTGCGCTCAACACCACGAGACATAAGTTGACATGTTCCATGTGCTTGTACTCTCACCAGCACCTTTATTACCCTTTAAAACCGGAACGCAGTAATGCTCACATAACTGCTTGGCGGCAGAAATGTGTAAGATGGCAGTACTTCCCTGGACGAACTCTTTAAAAAAAATCTTGTACAGGTAATGTACATCGAATCGAACACGATTTACTAATAATCCATCATCCACAGCCTGATTTCACCCATTACTGGGTCTATACCCAGGCCTATGCCTCCCGAAGTTTGTGCTATCCACCACAGTCCTGTGCTAGCCGCATCCGTTGACTAGACGCGACGCGTACTATGTTGTCGACCCACCTTGCAACTGGGCGCCAGACGTTTCTTTGTCTATCTTCGGGTACCAATCAGTTGACGTCTTGCGCAACCTGTCTTTACTCCAATAATCCAGAACCGATAATTTGTCTTATTAAAATCGAAAACGGTGCACTTAAAATCCTCTGTTTTCATATTTCCATATTCTAAATGGACGGTAATATTCAATGTCTTTTTTTTTTAATTCTAGGCATACCACGTCTGCCACGATGGCCGCGAAGGTCATCAGGGTGCTTCGTTCCTCTGCACAAATGGCACCCTCTTTGACCAAGCCAAGTTCGCCTGCGACTGGTGGTATAACGTGGACTGCTCACAGGCCATTGCTCATTACAGGTAATAAGTGTTCTTAAAATTGACATTTCACGTAATTTTTTGGAGAATACGAACAAGTTTCAAGCTCAAAAGAGAATGATTTGTATTTTCAGAATGCAATATAACGTTATCTGTATACTTATAAGAATTTGCCTAAACCGTTACTGTACAGTTAGTAAATCATTATCAAGATCTCGTTTGCTACATTATTTGTGAGGCTAAAGAGAGTGCCAAGCCAAAAAAGCAATTACAAAAAACTATTGCATTATTTATAAAGCACCAACAACTACGTAACTATTACATAAACATTTCTCTTTATAGGCTTAATGCTGATCCCCTGAAGAATCCCTACGTGCCTAAACCAAAACCACAGGAAGAGGAGCTTCCACAACATGGCCATGCTGGCTTAGCGGGTTATTACAAGAAAATTAGAATTTACTAATTTCATATTTCTTATCATCTTTCATATTTGTGATACCGATTTTGAATTATTTTTGGTGGGGTCATAATTAAATTTTCTTCTTTGCATTAACTTAACACAAGCTTAACACAGCAGTTAATCAATTGGGTTGAGTAATTCAATTTCGTTCCTCTCTTTTCTTTATGATGTTTTATAATTGTATTACATTTTTCTTAAATGATCTCTCACAATTTGATGTACTTAATATTGAAAAGGGTCTTTTCGAATTAATTTAAATCATTCAGTAAACTTTTATTGTAAGCTTATGTTAAGTTGTAATTGAAAAGTACATGTGCAAAAGTAAATACACTATTTTAGAGTTTACTTGAGTACTTTGCTGGTCTTTCGTTAGCATCTTAGGTTTGCAATTCCAATCTCGCGAGCTCACTGTATCATAATTATAATTTATATCTCTATTCTTAGTTCTAAGTAAACCTAATGTTTAAGAATCATCGCATCGCATCATTTTTGTCATTACAACTTATGCTTTTAAATTATACATTTCCATTCATCCCATTTTTTATTTAGACATTTAAGCTTCTACATTAATTTGGTTTTCATTTTAATTTATCAATGTTTACATTGTATCTATACGTTATATCTACTAGATAAGCTCTCTGTTTTCTTAGTTTTCCTAAATTATCATGGCAATGTTTAATTATAATTATAGATAATCAGGTCTTATTGACAAATATTACATGAGGGCTCTGCTCAAAGTGGTTGCTGCATTCATTCGTCCATTCAACCGGTTTATGATACGCTGTAATTCTACAAAGCGTACCTTGTAAGATAAGGTAGATTTTAAGATTGGCAATAGTTACCTTGTTAAAAAATTGTACATTATGGTTAGAATAAACGTAGGTTTTAAACTTTTGTTTTATTGTAGTAAGAATACTTTGTAGTTGATTGCTTCAAACACGTACATATTCAAAATATACAAATGTCGTCCCAAAATTCCTGTAATATTATTCAAATTAAACAATTTTTCGGAATCTAAAATTGGTTATGTTTGTTTTTTCAAACAAACCAACGTTTCGGGTTCTTTACAGGCCACATGGTCACGGATGGCTAACTCATAAATATGTATAAATAAAATAAAATAGTAATATAACATAATAATAAACAATTAAAAAATACCAAGTTCTTTCCAATGTATAGCAAACGCGAAAACCTACTTTCTCTTTTTTCTATTGTTGGTAGTTAACTGGAAGAGAATGCCTTCTGGCTTTAAGTCCGCCATTCGCACTTTGTTGTATTGTGCAAAAAAGTTTATGTAAATAAATAAACAACTGCTCCTAACCTAACCTAAACTCGACATTGCATCACTTTTAAAAACTAAATTCATTCATTATGGAGCAGCGGAATCATGTATTTTGCCATAGTTTTACTTGTCCATCAGTAGTCAAACTTTGTCGTCAGCATCGCAGATAAAACAACGAGGAACTCGTAATAACTTCCTAATGTAATCATGTGTTAGTCGCAGGGATGAGATATGATGAGATAGAAACGTTGCAATAACGCCTCTAATGATTGATAACTATAGTTTTCTGATGTGGGTGAGTAGACACGAGTGCTACTTATTACTTTAGTAAATAATATGACATGCGGTATCTAAGTTTAAGTACAACCGCGTAAAGTCAACGCGTAGTAGCAGTAGAACACCTTGTGAAAGAGTTCGTCCAGGGAAGTACTGCCACGTTATGGAAAATGAAATGCTTTTCTCTAGCCTTTTCATTCCGCAGAAAGTACGTGAAACTATCGAGATTGATAGTCATTCGAATTTCCATCGTGATAGTGGATGGTCGGCACCCCCTGGCCGGAAAACAGTGTAACGTACTACGTCTATGGTTAGTGTAGAGATGTAGAGACTTTAGAAAGTGACGTTGTTAGGGTAGTTGCAATCCTGCATATGACTTTAATACAAATTAAGCAAACGAGGATAGTTTATCGCCGACGCAGCCTCTGCCCGCAGCCGTACTGAGTGATCGGGCTGCCAGGGCTTTGGCGCGCAGTTTCCGTCGAGTTACCGCCGCGCAATCTCATGATTAAGGACCAATTGGACGAAACAGGACGAAACAGGACGAAACAGGACGAATTGGTTCGAAGCATGTCGAGCAAAAATTCGACTTAAATACGTCAGTTATCCGTTATATTAGTTAATATGTCTGAGTCTCACGGTGGTTTTCTGTTTAAAAGTACATGCACATTGGACTTCTGAACTTACGTCTTAAGGTTACAGGAGTAGTGGCAGTGCCCCAAAGGTCTTTGTGATTTAAAGCTCTGCGTGGCGCTGTAACTGATATGGACAGGCTTGTCGTTTACCAATAGGCGCATGACGTGTCCGTCTTGTCACTTGTTATCGTAAAAAAAGAAAAAGGTAACGTCCAGATGATGATTGCTTATCAGTGATAAGTTATCACACTATCCAAACTCTTGCTAGCTCTACTAGGAGAACTATTTGTTTCTATTATTAGTTCTTGCTAAAAGAACTGTAACCTTTGGAAACATGTAGAATCCACTATGTATTTCTGGCCTAAATCTTCTCCTTAGAACTAATCCCTGCTCAGAAGTGGGATGTATAATCTGTTGACGAATCAACTTTGTCATCATCGGCATATAATCATCTGTGTGTGTTTTCCAATTACAAGTGTTTTTTATTATACATCTGATAGTAATTTTGGACCGGCATGTCGATTACCACCAGGCGCACGACTGGTTCGTCCCGTGACCTGGTATCATAAAAAAACGTAAAGCAATGATCATAATTAACCGACTTCAAAAACGGAGGAGGTTCTCAATTCGTCTGTATGTTTTTTTTGTATGTATGTTACGCGATAACTCTGGTATTTGTGAACCGATTTTCATTATTATTTTTTTGTTCGAAAGAGGGTGCCTCCATAGCGATCCAATTTAATTTTGAACAAAATCATCCACCTCTAAAGGTTCACGCATGAAGATTCATTTTTATAAATCTCGCCAAAATTTTATCATGAGAAGCAATTATTTTAATAGTTGATTTTGCTATTCTCCAATTCAAGGCGTTTTTCTCTCTCAATATACTTTGAGTAGTGAGAACCTATTTTTATTATCTTCTGTGTCAAATCCCGTATAGTGGCGAACTAGGGATAAATCCGGGTTTGTTCACTTTCCGGTAACCGATTTCAATAAAACTTGGTAATTATATGTAATTCCACGTACTTTTGAGGTCGATTTTTTTAGTACTTTGTACTGAGATTATTATAATTTTATCATATCACATCCACAATTGTTTTAGTGCTTGCGAATAGTTTGTGTAACTTCTTAGAATTATTGAATAAATTTTTATATATTGTTATTTCTAAAAATGCTCTGTCAGTTTAGTTCTGCGAAGCTATACGCCTAGACGGAATCTGCTATTATTATATTCTTCTAAAAAATAACAAGAACTAGACAATAATTACATTCGCTCGCCAGTTAAGGCATTTTTTATTTAATCACGGTTGCAGTTGTCCCCAGCTTTGTTGCATATAGCTGCAGATCCGAGGGAAATTGCTTTAACACTGCAATTGCATGTTGTTCGACTGATTTTCATAGGGGTATTGCTATAGTTTAGAGTTTACAGTGGATTTTAGGTGCGACACTTTTAGTGTCACACGTAGTGTCAAGTTATTTCAATAATAACTATTTTCCGCTCAGGCGGTGCGCTCGTCCTACCGCAAAATGGTGGCATTTTGATTTCGCAAATTAGAAAAGCATTCAGTTTAAATACAAGTTTTTATAAATAAAAATTATTATTCTGCATTGCTAAATAAATACCCTCCGTACCACCAACAAAAACATCTCAAATAAAATGCAGTAATACACCGCAAATCCTGCACTTAAAAAGTACTAATGAAATTTTTGGTGTACTTGGATAAATATGATAATATTCCGTTTGAGTGGTTCTAACGTTTACCATGAAATTACTCCTTAAAGTATAGTTTATAAACATTTATATTCAGAGTAAACTTAAAGAACGCTACTTACGGTATGTTTTCAATAAATAAACACCGAAACACCAGTCCAAACAATAACACACGCGATTGTCGTGACGTATTTTTGAAAATGTTTATTTTTTTTAAATGACAGACCCAGGCATTAAAAACTTTATGGTTTGCTAGAGTACCGAAATAGCAATTAATATTAGTTCTTTTACCTGTTATAACTTCGATAGCCGATAAATCGGTATAAAATCATCACCGGCACCTCTGGGTGTGGTATGCGTCTACGGCTGCATGTATCGCGTGAGCGGTTATATATAATTTACACATTTTTATTTACACAAAAGTTTTCGGTAGCTTAGTAAGTAACGCAATACTAATGCATATTTTGTATAAGTTCATGTTTATATGAATTTTTTATAAGTACCCTTTAGAAAATTCATTTCCTAAATTGGTGCTACCGCGAATCGAACCCGAGACCTTCTCATTCTACGCCCGCAATGCAAACCGTAAGACCACCCTTACTCGCGGTTTCGTGCAAATGACAAATGTTTATTGATGTCAAGCACTCGTATCACTCCATAGATATGTTCAAAACATATTATTTTTACTAGATGTTGAACACTACTTCGACCACTTACAATTTTCACATGCATTATTACATACTACTAAAACGACACGATATTCTATAGAAAAGAACTTGTAAAAATATTTCGATACCCTAACTATAGGTATACCTATTTAAAGGTTGTTTTGAAAATCCTTGAAACACGCATTTTATTTGTTATAACTATTAATACAAATATCGAACACTTAGAAAAAATTCCTTCGATCCGGCCGAATTCGAACCGACGTTTTATAGCATACCGTGCCAGACGCTATACCAACTAAGCCACGGAACGAACCAGCGGACCTTATAAATTTCTCTATGTGTTTGTTGTCGTATCTTTGTATTTGGTTATTACAACGACATTTTAGCCGTAGCACCATCTATGAGAAATGTTAAGTATTTCGTCATCCGGTTGAGAGATGTCGCTATTCATTGTATTTAATTTTTTATTGAATTGATGTTCAATTATTTTTATGTGAAGTTACTCCACTTGTATGTTATGATTATTAATACAAAGATGGAACTATCGGAAAAAGTTCCTTCGATCCGGCCGAATTCGAACCGAACGTATTTATTTATTTTGTATTTAAAGTATCCAAAGCAAGTTTAAAGCAAATCGCATCACGCGTTCAAAAGTTCCCATACAAAGTTTAATAACCTATTTTAATACTTCGATACTCTAACTTTCCCCTCTTTAGGACTTACTTGTCTGGAAATATTATTTCATTAATGACTTATAAGTACATATCTTTTGTGTAGTGCATAGAACAAAACAAAAAAATGAACAATGTAAAAATACTCTTTTTTTTATAATGGAATTACCTCCAAAAGCCAACCAACGTTATTTCAAAAACGCTCTGAAACAAATTACTATAGTTTTTGTTGACAAAACCATTCAAATAGAATTGAACGTGGAATAAAAGGTGGACGTGCAATGATAATTGAAACGAGAACAATACGTAGCTGATAACGTGAAAACCGTGGAAACAAACAAGTAGTGAAAAGTGGACAGTTTTGTTTAACTATTGATTATAACATTGTCGAAAGGCGAGTTAGAAAAGGAAAACGCTGAGTGAATTTCAGCGTGTGTGCGCGCGAGCGTGCGTGCGTGTGTGCATGCGTGCGTGCGTGCGTGCGTGTGTGTGTGTGTGTGTGTGTGTGTGTGTGTGTGTGTGTGTGTGTGTGTGTCAGTGTATGTGTATCTCTCCTTACATTTTTATGAAATACGTTTTTAAAAATCTTGCTCTATAAGGTCAAAATAAAATAAAGTGTGCATATTAATTACCCCTCTTAGAGTACAACAATTTCTCTTACGTTACGTAGAAACCTCGTTGATGATCTCCCTTTATACTCGGGGCGCTGGATGAGGATGTTCCGGTTTCGATTCTCGATAGGACTAATTTAATAGATGATTTTTTTAAAATTAATTCTTGTATGGTATTCTGAGCAGTGCCCTGGATTGAATTCCGTCGCTCTAGTACATGGGGCGCACTATAACTTTCCGGAATGAATAACAAAACAATACTATAAACAGTCAGAAATGAATTTATGGTTTCTCAAAATATTCTCAGCTAGCCTTAATGCACTTTTTCATACGAATGAAACAATGTTGAAAACATTTATGCCACTCCTCCGTGACAATTTTGGAAACGTACTTTTCATACTCTTCGACATCCTCTTCTGGCGATGAAATCATTGACCGGGTAACTGGTTCTTAATTTTTGGAAATAAATAAAAGTCACAAGGTGCTACGTTGGGACTGTACGCGGGATGGCCCATAATGTCAATGTTGTTCACCTTCCAATATTCATTTGTCTCTCTGGCCGTGTGAGAACTGACATTATCGTGGGGCAAGATGATACGGTGTTTACGGTTATTTTTACGGAGTTTGTCAATAACTTCCGGCAAACCAACGGTTGGGTACTAATCACTATTCACGGTACAAAAAAGAAGCAATCATCCTTAGAGGCACTTTGCACGCGCGCCACTTTGTTTGGTTTCGGCTCATCTCGAAAGACCCATACGCTCGATTGCTGCTTTGTTTTGGAATCGTAACTATAAACCCATGTTTCGTCACCTGTTACTATGTCCCACACCAAATTTGACGCCCCTTCGTTGAATTTGGTAAGCATGGTACGTGACGCAAACCAAGTGACGCGATCCGATTTTTGAGCCTCAGTCAAATTGCGTGGGATCCACCGAGAGCACAGCTTTTTCATACCCAAATGTTTGTGTAGTATTGATTTTATTTGACTCATGCCTATGCCTAAAGATGCCCGAACCTCATGGTATGTCACATGCCTGTCTGTTTTGATCATACGGCGTACAGCATCGATGTTTTTATTATTCACAGCTGTGGACGGGCGACCATCACGAAATTCGTCACTGAGATTCACACAACCACGTTTGAATTCTGCAAACTAGCTATAAATAGTCATCTTGCATGGTGTTTCATGCCAAAAGCAGTTTAAAGCTGAGCGAAGCTCCGCTGAGCTGTTCGATTACACTTAAATTCGTGGAAAATCATACTACGAAAATTTTCCCGAGTTAAATCCATGGTGATGTAGACAACCAATTTCTAAAATGATGCCACAATGTAAAAACAAGTGACAGTTAGATGAAACAAACTGTATTCTACAGCCAAAGAGTTCCATTTCCAAATGTTGTAATTACTTTTTAAATATTGTTTATGTAAGTGGCCAGTTCCGGAAACTTATAGTGCGCCCTAGTATACAATTGCTTTGTCAAGGTATCACCATAATGTCTACGTCTATAAATACGTTAGTTTTGCTTTTTAAGTTTAGCGAAAGCGAAAGTAATTGTTTTTCAGTCTTGGCAACGTAAGGTTCTTTTGTAAGGTAGTTAGGTGGCGAATTTTCTTTTAAGTAAGATTTTAGTTTCGTTTTATTTAGTATAACTTAAACTAGGTTTTTGTGTTATTTCTTTAATAGTGGCTTATTTAACAAAATAGCATTATTTAATTATATGTATAGTGAATTGAGGAGCTCATTTCTATAAACCAGTGAATATGAAAAGTTTAAAACTTGTAAGTAAACCTAGTAATTCATCATTCGTCGGGAATTGTGCAAATGCGCGTATGTAGTATTGGTAAAAAGCGTGTACCTGCATTAAACCAATTTTCACAGGAGAGGGATTCAACGTTATTACTTTGTTATTTCAATGACTATGACTTTCATTTTTGCACAGTAAGCATTAATTTATGTTGTCTGCCGACTGATAACAGTAGATTCCCGTAAATCACGCTTATCTGGTTGCCACGACATTTACGCGGATTTGATTTGGCCACTAAATTACCGAAATGGAAACTCATAATCAAATGGGATCCACCGAGAGCACAGCTTTTTCACACCCAAATGTTTGTGTAGTATTGATTGTATTTGACTCATGCCTATGCCTAAAGATGCCCGAATCTCGTGGTATGTCACGTGCCTGTCTGTTTTGATCATACGGCGCACAGAATCGATGTTTTTGTTGTTCAGAAAATGTTTTTCGTGTTGGTCACTTACATAAACAATATTTAAAAAGTCTTTTTTTAAATATTGTTTATGTAAGTGACCACTTTCGCAAACTTATAGTGCGCCCTATGTACTAGTTCTAGTTTTGAGATTTGATAATTGATCTACTTATTCGTCTAGTTCGTTATATAAACTTGTTATTCGTAAAAATTAGTCAGATCTAATTCATTACCTGCATTATCGATATTTTCATTAAGTACCACTATACTTTTGAATTATAATTGCATTGTTTAATTTCAACATGTTTCGGTGGACGATATTTTTTATTTATTTAGTAAAATAAAAGTCGTCGATTCGGCAACCGATTGCATGTCGCTAGAACAAAGTGTTGATTGGTTCACACGTGAGTTCGAAAGCTTTTTTATTTTATATTCCATTTTTGTTTTAATTAAGAATTTCATTGGCAGCATACTATTTATAGTCAATAAAGTTCTAAAATAAAGAAGCATCGACACGATATGGAGATTAGATTTCTTTTTAGTTATATGTGCAGATATTGAATACCCACTGTAGTTTAGTATCTGTTTTCGTCAATTCGATATCGTATTTTGCGTGATATAGGTACGGGGTGCCAGGGCTACCACCGCTACCAGAAATATAAGCCAATCCCAATTGTTTGTGGCTTTATACATTTTTCAAGGGAAGTGAATTTACGACAACAACATTACGACATTTCCTTTCGCTACTGAACATTAATAATTATATGTACTATAGAAATTAAACTCATAGTATTGTTATCAAGCTATACTCAAGCGAATATTGCCTCCAGGGGAACGGAATAAGCTCCGCCAATGTGTAGCTTAATATGCTGCCCCTACAGATATTTAAATGGTCGACCTTTCAATTAAGAACCATCTGAACTGTTACCACCGCTCCCGGTAATGATTAATAATAAGAAAATTAAATTTTCAAGTAACGCATCATCATAATCAGCCTACATCAACTCAATTCTGGGTATAGGCCTCTTCTTTACTGCCTCCGTGGTCGAACAGTTACCATGCTGGAGAGCCTCACAGAGGTTCAGGGTTCGATTCCCGGCCGAGAGAAATATTTATATAGCCTACATTTATTACTCTTACATTACCGCGTTACTGCGCCAACTTTCACGGTCTTTCATCATCCGTTTTTTTATGATAACAAGAGACGGGGCGAACAAGTCGTGCGCCTGGTGGTAACCGACATGCCTGTCCATAGAAGTTGCAGTGCCACTCAGAGCTTTACATCGCAAAGCTCTGAGGGGCACCGCCACTGCTCTCGTCACCCTAAGACGTAAGTTGACAAGTCCCACGTGGCTGTGAATTCACCAACACCAGCATTATACCGCAAATCTGACGTTATCGTCAGGTAATAGGCCTTTTGTTAAATCAATCAGGTTCGTCTTCTCCTAGTTTTATTACTTGGTGCGATGTGTCTTTTCTTCCATTTATCTCTTCTTCTTTCATCGCCTGCTTGTTCACTCAATATATATACATATCAATTTGCACACGACCTAGCTCTTCTTTAGTTCTTAATAAATCCTTAAATAACTGCATTCCAGAAAATGGACTTCGTATTTGCTATCACAGGGGAGACAGATTTTATTCTTCTCCGTATGATACATAAGTAATTCTTGTATTAATTGTTGTATTAGAACGTAACAAAAACAACTGTTTCTAAATCACTTAAGCTAACTCGTTAAAAGGTTGATAGCACAACTATTCAACAGACTGTAGTTAATAGTAAAAGTTCATGGCCATTCCTGTGTGTTACTGTGGCAAAAATAAAAGGCAGCTAGCTTTTGTTGTTTTTTTTAATACACGTTCATTTGTTTCGGGTTGTATCATCGTGCTCGTAGGACAATACATTAGCTTGATTTTAATATTTCTGTTGATGAAAAAATCCGTACTTTTGACAAATATGAAATTGTCGACTGATGATGATTCTATAAAACGTTACAATTTTCACTAGCCAAAGACGGACACAACTGTTTATCTACACTTTTCAGTATTTTGAAACAATTACGTTAATTACGTTTGTTGCGAGCCGAAGTTGCACAAAAAATCAATTTACTTATTTTACTAATTTATTTAAAAGAAATTACAATTTAAATTACAATATAAAAAGTAGACGATAAGTAATCGAAGTAGGATTACGCCTCGATATCCGATGATCTGGACCGCCGCGCGCCGTCTTCACCTTTGACGTTAATGCGGTCACGTTGTCTTCGAGTACAGGACTGACGCTGCACCTAATGCGAATCGCTGATGATATGTCTCGTGCAACGCACTATTGTTTTCAGTCAGGTAGCCGCTTATTGGGCGTTTCGCCTACGTTCGCCTTGCGTAACAGTTTTTATTCTTTGTATCAATAATTGAATATCATGGTTGTTGTACTAGCTACCTCGACATTATTGTGAAATAGGTACTGTTAAGTATGTTAGGTATTGCAAAACTAAATACGCATGACGTAGGTGTAACATAATAGTACATTATGATATAAGTGCGGTAAGTAGAAAATTACAGCCGAGGGGATATTGCTAGCCCGAGCCGTAGCCGAGGGCTATAAGAAAGCAGAGGCTGTAATTTTCAAAGCGCACGTATGTCATACGACGTTTTATAACATATTTGCGAGGAAATAAATAAGACTCTGACTTTCTTAAACGAATAAATCTTTAATTACTTGTTAAAGCAGTTATAGAAATTTGAACAATTTTTAAAAGTGATTGTTACGTTGTCAGTTGGCATTTTTAATGTTGTCAAGTTATTATTATTAGTTACAATATCCCCAGTCTCTCTTTCACTCTCTTGAGTCAAAGTAGGAGAAACGAGACCACAGAGTTCTGCAGTCGGTAGCGGCGGCGGAGGCGGTTGCGGCTGCGGCGACGATGGTGGAATGTACGCGTGTGTGCTCGTAGATGGTTGAAAGTCAACACTTGACTCCAAATTTATGTTCCTTGTAATGCTAATTTCTTCTTTATTTCTTATCGAGTCTTCTATGTATCCTTCGGCTACATTGCTTGACCGCCATCCTCCGTGGCGTTTTAGTGTCAATAAGTCCGCACCTGAATCGGCGAGCAATGTAGCCGAGGACCTTCTGAAACTGTGCCCTGTGTATTCATGTGCTTGAGGCAAATTTAAGAAAGTGGCAATTTCTTTCGGCATTGTTCCCAATTTATTAATGCCAATGGGTTGGTTAGTGCATTTTCCATTTTGGTAATTTTGAAAAAATCTGTTGGAATTAGCTTTTGTTGAACGAAGCGCTTCGTATTTCTTCACTACGTCGTAAAAAGGCCCCTGTATTGTGAACGACCTTGGAATTTTATTTTTTGTGTTTTTGACCTGGACAAGAAGAACCCGCCCATGGATCTCGACATCATTAGTTGTTATGTTTGCCAACTCTTGACGTCTACACGCACCATTTATACCGAATATTAATACAACCTGAAAAGAGATAAAAAGAACGTATAAACACCTATATTGTAAAAAAATACGAAAGTGAAAGAAATTAATAACAATAATTTAGTTTCAACTAACCTTTGTTGCCAAATATCGCCAATCCGGAGCTTCTTTTAGGAACTTCTTGATATTGTCAGCCGAAAATACTTTCGACTTTTTACTTACATGGCCATCTGAGCGTCTTTTTAGAAATGCTATCAAGTTGGAGTATGACTTGATATCAATACCATGGTTTGTTTTCATAGCAATGCTTTTTAGCATTGAATAGTAGCACCACAATGAGCTTGACTTATATTTTCGAGAAAGTTCCATGAAATAGGCTAAAAACACATTTTCAGAAAATGAACTATATTTTATCTCCCAAAGTTAATTTTATTCATAAAATATTGACCACTTTTCTAACATAAAAACTCTTTGCAAAGATTTAAAAAAGTATCGTTCATTTTTAGACGGAGCATCTTAAAAAACCGTGCATGTTACTTTATTAAAAAAAAAAACTCGTGCGTTTTACATTACAATAACGCACTTGTGCGTTTTACATTACAATAACGCACAAGTGCGTAATGAAATACATTACGATATTGAAATTGGTGTGATTTCAGCCACTTTACGAGCAAATATGTTATAAAAAGCTATTACGTGTTTATTTTAGAGAGAGAGTTCAATAAACGGAATCATTGAGTTCGGACACGTTTCATTGCCTACATCCCGTTCCAGTGATAAATTGTTTATTTAAAAATTGATTATCTAGCAAACAAAAACAGCTTAGAGTCAGGAATCTACCCTTACAGTGGTAAAAACATCATGATGATATTCAATAAAAATTAATATTACAATTAATAAAAAATATTTCGAGTCCAATACAAATATCCGCAACAAGTACATAGAGAAAATCGTACGATCTGCTGACTCGACCTGTAACCCAGTTGGTAAGAGTGGTAGCCACGGTGACGCAACAGACACTGGGGTAACTCTAGCCGAAGGAATTTTTCTTTGTGTTGTTCGTTCTTTATGTCAATAGTAATGACAAACTAGTGCAGTGTTTTCACAAAAAATATATGAATATCATGGTAGTAATAATATCATACTTAATATAATTGACTTACAAATAAATGGACGACGGGTCTAATACAAAAACCACGAAAAAAATGTCCCAAGTCAACCTATTTAAACGTAGTGACATGTAAAGGAATATGAAAAAGCTAAAACGTTGATTTAAATTATAATGTCATCGCAGTACTGTCTAATTTTGCTTGCTTCGCTGTCAGTCGAACAAACGAAGACTAAAGCGTGAATGACGCTCTGTATACGATTTTGACGCCCTATAAGTTCGGACACTTTTTAGCCCGGACCCGACGTCCATATAATTGTAAGTCAATGCTTAATATGCAATAAAAATAAATATAGCAATTACGTTTTCTTCTGTTTTTTTTTTGACGATCAAGTCGTGCGCTTGGTGGTAAGCGACAACCTTATCTATAACAGTTGCACTGCCTCTCAGAGCTTTAAATTGCAAAGATCTTAAATAGGTCACATACGGCGATTTTTAGCAGCGATGCAAACGCGATACAAACGCGCGAATGCATCGCTACACTTGGGATTTATAAACGATTGCATCGTTGCAATCGCGCGTTTGTATCGATGCAATCGCCTATAAATCGCAAGTCGCCGTGAGTAACCACTCCTAGGAAAACTTGACAAGTCCCTGGCACATACCTGTAATTTCACCAGCACCCTTAACTCTTCCAAACCGGAACGGTAATGTTCACATAACTGTTTAGTATTTAGTACCTCAGTGTGGTGTTTTTTAGACGCCGAGATATTTTTTATATCTGTTCTATAGTAACACACTAACACGTGTCAGGATTGATAGAAGATGGACAATAGTGAGTCTTTATTTGTAAGTGAGAAGGATAGAGGCGTTCCTATTTTTATAAATTTCGTAACTCAACTAAGCTCGGTATCTATTGTAAGAGTTAGTTCGTACTGTGATGAGTTTTGTAAAATTAGAGTTGTATCTTCAGCGAAAGCAAAAACTTTTATTTTAGCTGGCTGAAGATTGCATAGACCATTTACGTAAACGACAGCTATTGCAATAAACCTGAGAAACAATTTCTTTACAAAAATACAACAATAGCTAACTCATGCATGACACAAAAATAAGTACTACGTTGCAAAAGTAACAAAAAATTGCTTAATTGAAAAGAGTAAATGAAAATTTCCCAGACACTGACAATTTAACGATGGAATATTAATATGAAACTAAAAGAACCATTGGCCCGGTCGCCCTGAAGTACTCTCCGTGGAAGTCTTCAATTAACAGAATTAAAAAAATTAGGCGTCATAGTTTCATTTGGAAATTAATAAACTTTTCAATTCCACGTGAGTTAACTTTGTGCCAGTTTAATTTTTTTGCAATTTTTATTTTACTTTCGGTCGTTGTTAATTTTGATTAGGCACTATAGTAAAATAAGGATTGAAGTGCTGATTAATGACCATCTGATGATTATGGCGATGATGACGAAGATGATTCGTAAACAGATTACAAATCCCGCTTTTGAGTCTAACTGATTGAGATAATAAATTCATCAATCAGTTACGTCTAGTATTAATGCAAACTACTCGTTTTTATATAAATAAATATAAAATAAATAAATAAAAACTTTTGAAATTTTTTCGACGTAAAATATTTTATCACAACGTTTCATTGAACTGCATGCCTGTTGTTATTTTAAAGTTTATCCAGTCATCTCAAGGTTGCCTCGAAAACAGTGCTATTTGGTGATAAAGTCGCCTGCTGTACGTACACGATGAGTGTTAAGATGACGCAAGAGGTCTTGGGTTCGATTCACGAGCTGGGAAAAATATGTATGGCCTATATTTATTTTTCTCATGAGTTTGGGTGTAATTTGAGATTCTCTATGTGCGTGTACATGGTACCCGCGACACAGGGTCTCAGGGGGAACTATACTAACTTATAGGTGTGTACGTTTACGAGCACGAAACCCACCTATAAGGTAGTATAGTTCGGTCGCTTATCACTCCTTTTACCTGCCGCTCAAGCCTTCTCCGGAACTTCCTTTTAATACAGTCCACTTCTCTTCTTAAAAGCGTCACAACGAACGAACCACATATATCAACCCGCTTGTATTCGGCGCGTACGATTCATGTAGCTTGACTGCCCCTGTGGTACAATATAGTGGTGTGTATACGCAGTTCTTTTCTTATTATAATAAGCGTAAATAAAACAACATTACAGCCTTAATGAGTCCACTGGGTATTATAAAACAGCCGTTAATGTTTACGGCGTAAATCTGACACTGGCTTAAATTAAATATGAGAGCCTGCCGTCCGAAACTGTGCTGAGAATTTTAGTTAACAATTTTGTCGAATAACGAACGAACTTCCATCATATCACAAAACAGTTCGCTCATTTTCTAGAGAATTCTCGCACATATCGAGAATTTACCCTATCGACGCTACCGCGTAGTATGTAATATATGATATATATAGCGATAAATACGTTCATTATGATATATACAATTTCGTTACAAAAATTAGCTTCCATTCATTACCGCGGCAATGTAAATTGAGCTTTAAGCAAGAATATTTTTCTTCTTCAGAAAAACTTTTGTTCTTTCTTCTTCTCTAATATCCTTTTAACTGGAAAAATCAATGTACCCTGTGTAATCTTTTTTTTAAAAAAAAACAAGAGCTATTCGATCTCTGAACGGTGAAGCCCTCCACACTCTCTTTATGTATGGGTGTTATTTTTAACAGACTTCAAAACAATGAGGGAGGAGACAAATATACCAAAAAAAACATACGTTTTTTTACATATGTTTTTTTTGGTATATATGTAACGCGATAACTCCGATATTTGTGAACCGATTTTCATGATTCTTTTTTGTTCGAAAGAGGGTACCTCCATAGTGATCCCATTTCATTTTGAAGAAAATCATCCACCTCTAAGGGTGGCTGATCACGCATAAACATTCATTTTTATAAATAGCGCTTAAATTTTACTGAAGGAGCAATTATTTTAATGGTTGGTTTTGCTATTCTCCAATTCAAGGCGTTTTTCTCCCTCAATATACTTTGAATAGTGAGAACCGATTTTTATTATCTCCTGTGTCAAGTTCTGTATAGTGACGAACTAGGGGATATTTCAATAAAACTTGGCAAATAGATGTAATTCCACGTACTTTTGAGGTCGGTTATTTTAGTACTCTGTACTGAGATTATTCAATTATTTTCTTTAAAATGTTACTTGAACATCATATACAATAACTTATGTTCAATGACGTATAACAATGTACTATCAGATACTTTTTAGATCTGTATTTGGTAGTAAGGTAAGTAATAAGTTCAAACGTCCTCCCCGACGACACCCGCCCCCGCTCTTGCGTTTTGCATCGGACTGGTATTTACGCTACCGCTTTCTATTGTTACTGCACAGAGTTATACCGTTTAGAGCGATCTGTTTAGATAGCATGAATTATTTACCCTGTATATAATGCGCACACACTCATAGCCCCGCACTAGGGAAGGGAAACTCTGTATCGCGGGTGCCATGGACACACACATAGACGACCACAAATGACACTCAAGCTCACTAGAGAAATAAATTTCCCGTAAAAACATATATCTCCCGGCCCGGGAATAGAACCCGGAACCTCTGCGTGGCAGTTCAGCATGATATTCTGTCGGCCATAGAGGCAGTTGAATATGTATTTGAATATATATTCTGCATGTGATTTTCCAAATGTATTAGTTGATACTTAAGTAGGTATTTATGTCAAATATAATTAATTTAAAATTGTTTCTTTTTTACCTAATATTTCCTATATAAGCCAGAAGCTTCAAACACCAATGTACAGGGTCTAAAGTAATTTACAGTGTTATCGGAGGCGCTGGAGCTCTCGATATTTACGAGTCTCCGGAGTCCGTTTATGCCCAAGTGCATCTTGCATCTGCGTTTATGATTTATTACGTGCACTTTGTGTTTTCAACAAATAACACCCATTATTTAGAACCCAGACTTTAGAAGTATGATTGACACGAAAGGAGAGAATAAATAACTATGCTATGATCGTAGAAATTGATTTTACAATCGTTTATTATGAGCCTTCTTCTTCTTATCGTGTCGACACTTCTTTTATTTTAGGACTATATTGACCCTGACTAGTACATTGCTACCTTGACTGCGCTATCCGTGGCCGCGTAGAGATCTTCCCTCGTACAGTTATTAGGACACAAGGGGCACAACAGTAAGTGCTGCATGGACTGTCTTGTAGCACCGCAGTCACATTGGGTTTGACTAGTATCCCTGAAACCTCATTTACACGTCGTGTCTCTGCAGCGTCCTACCTAAGTGCGAAGACGATTTAAGGATTGGAAGGAGGATACGGGCCACCGCAGATCGCAACCTGGTGGTAGTTGCTCTTGAGGTATAATGAAACCAGGTGATGGGGGTTTCAACCGACTTATTATGAGTCACTGGTCACATACACCAAAATAAAGACGCAATTTTTTTTGTTAAAATTAAATGTTCTGTTGTTATCATACTTCAACATTGTTAAGTGTTTGTTCCTCTAAATATGCACATAAGTGTTAGTCCGTGATGGAAGGTACCTTTTAGTTTTTGGGCTTTTTTATGATACAAAGGGATGGGATGAACGAGTAGTGCGCTTGGTGGTATATGTCAATAGAGCCCCTCGTGAAAGAGTTCGTCCAGGGAAGTAATGCTACCTTTCCTATTTCTGCCGCCAAGCAGTAATGTGAACATAACTGCGTTCCGGTTTCGAAGGGTTCGTTCGTATCGTTGTGATTTAAAGCTCTGAGTGGCACTGTAAATGTTAGAAACTGGCGTGTCGCTTACCACCAGGGTTACGATTTGTTCGTCCCGTTACTTAGATGTATAAAAAAAAAGTTCACTCCTGTATAAAACAATTGCAGTGTCGCAAAGATCTGAGAGGCACCGCCACAGCGCTCGTCACCCCGAGACATAAGTCGAAAAGTCACATGTGCCTGTAATTTCAGCAGCACCCTTACTCTTTAAAACCGAAACACAACAATGCTCACATTACTGCTTGGCGTCAGAAGGTGGCAGTTCTTTCCCTAGATGAATTCTTTCACAAGGAATTGATTTAACGGTAATATAATATTAGTTAAGATATTATTAACGGTGGTTTGACTGGGTTTACACTTTGTACAAACGAGATATTGTCATTACATGGACTAAAGTACGTAAAAGATTCTCATATTTACCTTAACGCATAGGTTCCCAAAATATTTGGCTCACTACGCTTGGGCAAGATAAAAAAATTTCAACACGCACCACCAAAAAAATAATTCAAAACACGTATTTTAGAATAGTAATCACAAAAAGCAAGCACTTATTATTGTTTGTATTGTACTTTATATAGATATTTCAGGTTTTTTTCCAATGCGGTAGCACCCCCTGAATAGCTTGCTTCCTAGACCCCTACCCCTAGGACTCTTTATCGCCCACTGTATCAGCAGCCAGGGCTGGTAGCTGTAAAGTTACGTAACTGGGTGATGAAATACTTTCATAGATTTCTCATAGATGGCGCTACGGCTAAAAAGTCGTTGACAACCAAATACAAAGATCCGACAAACAAGTACATAGAAAAATTCATTAGGTCCGTTGAGTCGTTCTTTGGTTTACTTGGCATAGCGTCTGGCACGGTTTTGCTAGAAGAAGTCGGTTCGAATCCGGCCGGATCGAAGGAATTTTTTCTGAGTGTTCGATCTTTGTGTTAATACTAGTGGAGTAATTTCACAAAAAATAATTGAATATCAATCCAATAGCAATTGAAATACAAACAATCTTACAGGATAAATAATTGTAATCATTGTAATTTTAATGTGCTAGACAACTATACTAATTACCTGATCTCAAACTAAGGAATTTCCTGTACTATGAGTACCAGAGTAACCGAAATCGCTAGGCGCTAACCGGAACACTAAAAACAGAAACAATTTACAAAAGTTAATTTTTTGGTCCAAATTGATCCTACCGGATTCCAATCGAACCCGGAACTTCCTGACCCAGCGCTCACAGTGCAAACCGCTGGACCACCAAGGTTGTCTTTTCTGTACTCTTGGAGAGGAAACAAATGACAATATTTCTCATAATATTCGATTTGCGAGCCAACATTCGACAACAAATACGTAAAAGAATATTATTACCATACTGCCCCATAAGGCTATAAGGAAAACAATCTTATCAACGGAAAAACTTTCATCCCATACATTATTACTAGCAATAAAAACGAGGGATAACCAAACACGTATGGTATACCTTAGTAAATGAACAGTCTAAGATCTGTTAGGGATGTGGTACAAGTAACAGGTAAAGTATTAGTACAAGAAATCATAGTTTTGTTTAAATTGCTTATTAAATTTCTTCTTCAGATAGGTGTACAGCGATCTACTAATCTATGGATCAGCAGATTGCCGAATCGATCTGTTGTCCTTCTGGATCTAATGCCTACGTCAAACTTGTAGCGTTAATTCACAAAAAGATTTAATTTGTGGCTTAAAGACGTAATAATAAGAAGTTATTTCGATTAGTTTATTAGTGTAGATACTTATCTATTATAAGAAAGATATAACTGGTTTCTTATTTTTATAACGAAAATATTTTTTTATTGAATTGATATTCATATATTTTTTGGGAAATTACTCCACTGGTTTATGGTAATTATTAATACAAAGATCGAACACTCTGAAAAAATTCCTTCGATCCGGCCGGATTCGAACCGACATCTCCCAGCAAACTGTGCCAGACACTATGCCAACTAAGCCACGGCACGAACCTTGGCTGACTCTATAATTAATTATTGTGTTTCGAGCTATGGTCGTACATACAAAACATTCCAACAGAATATTTATAGCCTTCAAATAAGATTGCTTAAGACCATTGTACCTCCTAGAATTAGATATAGCATTTAAAGATAATTATGACCAACTATTTCAGTATTGTAACGTAATGAATATCTTTGATAAAGTTAAATTAGCAATCATAACCGAAAATTGTGGAAATATAAAGACGTTAAAAATTAAAATTAGACCGAATTCATTATGTACATTATCACATCTACCTATGCATGATATACCTAAATATAACAATAATTATGGTAAAAGAGTTGGGAAGTGTGAACTTCCTGTGATATTAAATAGCTTACCAAAAAATCTTATAAATGGCATAACAGATAAAAAGCCTATACAAGTTAAAAAGATTTTACATGAAAGATCAATATCAGAGGAGGCATACGCAAACTGGTCATTAATTTAATTGTTGTACCTTACATATTAACTCAACTCACTTGAAAAGGATAAATAATCTTTAATTTTAAGATTCTACCTTGCATCTACTGTAACTTGTATTAATATTTGAAATAAGCAGTTTTAAATATAAATTTAAATTTAATTTAACCAGCGCGCCTCACGAATCTTTCTATGTACTTGTTGTCGGATCTTTGTGTTTGATTTTCAACGACTTTTTAGCCGTTTTTATCTATAAGAAATCTTTGAACCTATTTTGTCACCCAGTTAGATGTTTTTATATCGAAAATTCATTATGGGATTATTCGTGTGGCTTCCATAATAAGCAAATTTACAAAATATAAAAGTAATGAGCTAGCGTGTTTTTGCATCCCTGTCGATATATTAGGGTCAGGCTACATGGCAGATAAGAAAGATCTATCGGCTTATAAAGCACTTGGAGTGTGTGAGGCACAGAACCTTATACTGCGATTTATGGTGTACCTGGGGGAACAATACTGGATATGTAGTCAATGTGAGTTATTCAGCTGGGAACCGGGAATAGAATAAAGGTAAAGGGGTGTGTGCCACGTTTCGTCGGTACTTATGGATATTGTATTGTAGGTATCGCAATTATAGATAGTGTTTAACATTTTCTCAAAAAGGATTGTGATAATAATTGAATTAGAGTTCCAAATGTTGTAGAATAGTATATGGAGTGAATATGTACTTTATAGAAACAACGCGACACAGGGAGAATGAATTATGCCAACTTAACTCTGAAAACCGTCTGTACTCGTACGTTCCATTCGACGCAGATTAACATGATTTAAAGTAATCGTTCCAAATTACGCACAGTACACCCTGGTGAATTGAGGCGCTGTACAATACGGTAATCCAGGCATTATTAATGGTTTAAGCGTGGAGCTTAGTGTATCATACAAGAGCGGGAATATAGGAGGATAAGTAGATGTTTAATATGAGGTTGTGAAGTAAATGTTTGGTGTTTTTGGGACATTTGTGTCAAATGCTGGCAAGTTATAAGACCATTGTGTGCACTTAATTTGGTTCATGTAACTTGTTGACGCGTACGCGCGGTGACGCAAGTCTTCATTTTCAGTGTTTTTGAAAATATTTTTCAGAAGTATTTTGTAAAACATTCGAAAAATAAACCAACATTTCGGCTTTTACAGGAACCCATGGTCATGGCTGACCGTGAGTCATGTAAATGACCATGAGTTAGCCGTGATCATGGAACCTGTAAAGAGCTCAAATCGTTGGTTTATTTTAAAATACGTGATTTAAGATACGAAAAACTGTGTACCGAAATGTGTAGCTATCGCAAAAATCTTGTACTCGATATTTCGTAAAACATTTCACAAAATATCATAACACCGATTATGAGATCTGCAATCTGAGATTATAATTGCCTCTGTGGCCGAACGGTTACCATGTCGGACTGCCACGCAGAGGTCCCAAGTTCGATTCCCGGGTCGGGAGAAATATTTGTATGGCCTACATTTATTTCTCTCGTGAGTTTGAGTGTAATTTGTGGTTGTCTATGTGTGTGTCTATGGCATATGTTGAGTGCGTGCGTGTGTGACGGGCGCAGTAGCAGTGCCCCTCAGATCTTTGCGATTTGAAGCTCTGCGTGGCACTGCAACTGTTATAGACAGCGTACCATCAGGCACACGACTTGTTCGTCCCATCACTTGATATTATAAAAAAAACATTTAAATGTTGGCAGTATCAAACGCACGTGGAAGTATTACAAATGTTGAGCCTCACTATTTCCTTTGTAAACCCAGTATAAAGCGAATCAATGAATAAATAAGCTTCCAGTAAATACGACTGTTTGTTTGGCAGCCCTATAGCTAATTAACCTACGGCGCAGTACGGTTTTGTTGTCAATATTTATTTAGCAATCTGGCGCTCACATTGATATCGTCTCATGACAATGACTATGTTTGATATATACATAGATAGTATGTTAGATGTATGACAATGACGAGATAATATGATATTTGATTTACGTCTCTGTGATAGCCGCTAAGGATAGTCAGTCTCGAGATGATGATGGACTTATCGTGATTGGAGTGTATACCTGAAATATTACAGACGAGCATGTTGATTCCTTTTTGTCGGGCACCTATTTTTTTATACACCTATAGATCTAATAAATTTAAATGTAAGGAGCTCCTGAGTAGCAAATGCGGTTTGTTTGGTGAAAAAACAGAAAAATTACATATTTTTTATCCGGATCGTAATGTGAAAAAATATCATACACTTTATATAAAAAATATTTTAAATAAGCATAGGAAGTCGAAAAGAGTCCCGTTAATGGCACCTCTCAGATTTTCTATAAACTTGTAAAGGGCTTGAAAATAATTATTAAGAAATATCCACACAATTATTGATGCGTCTTATTCCCCATTTCATCACAAAAAGACCACATCATAAGAATGCTCTTATATTATAATTTAGGCCAGTTTTATTTCTATCCCGATTTTTCGTCGCTTTTGTTCTATGTTGTGTCGGTTGTATTCAAAAGGCAAAAATACCTATTGAATCTTGTAACATGTTTAAAATTAACATTAATTTAAATCTGGTTACATATTGTGAGCAGATGGGAAGATCTCCACTATTGTAATGCTTTCTTTGATACCACATGTCGATACAAACAAAACGGATTATGGAGCCATATAAGACTCATGATGCCACTTTTCTTCAATAGCAGTTGCCGAGAGGACTCAATACGAGGGGCAAGAGGACACCGAATATCAACCAGCGTGAGGGTCGGTGTGTGAATAGTATTTAAAGCTACGTAAATAAGATCTTTGGATTCTTCCAATTCTACTAAAGTAGCGTTGCAACCTTTCAAACGTAACCTTTTTAACCGACTTTAAAAAAGGAAGACGTTCTCAATTCAACTGTATGTTTTTGTTTGTTCTTTGTTGTGCATGTATGTTACGCGATAACTCCGATTTGTGAATCGATTTCGTTGATTCTTTTCTCGTACCTCGGTAGTGGCCCCATTTCAATTTGAAGATATTATTTCACCTCTAAGGGTGGCAAACTAGGGGATAAATGACTTTTGAGGTCGGTTTTTTTAGTACTCTGTAATAAGATTATTTAATAACCGACCTGTGTAACTTCTGTAAATTAACTGAAAGAAATTCAGAGCTTCTTTCAAATAAAAAAATCAGTAGCTCTACCTCGAAAAATGGTTGAGGTGGAGCAATTTAGCTGAATCCCCCATTTTAATTAACAAATTAAGACTGCAGAGATAATAAAACGTATTTCATTATGTACGGAAGAAAGGTAAATTACAATAATCTCGGATCATTAGAGTCGGGGATTATTTTATTTGAAAAGCTTTTAAAGGATATTCGTGAAATCGAATATTTTATTGTAATTAAAATTTTTGTTGGAATACTTATATCAGGTTAGTTTTTGCATAAATTAACGTGTGTAGATTTTGGTCACGCCTCATTTATTCCAATATATTTTGTTTGTTTGTTTCGGAACCTAACGAATAAAGTTTTAGAATCGCCCTGTGAAACACATATTTAAAAAATGAACATCAAAATATAAAATATTCCTATTTTTTTTTGGTTTCTCTTGTTTTCACTATCATCTATTTTTTGTTAAAATATTCCTCTGGTTTGTTATTATTATTGATACAAACATCGAACAAACAATAAAGACAAATTTCGTTGATCCGACTGGACACAAATCAGCGACTGTTGCCTCTACGTGGCTATTTGCGAGGAAATTTTTCTTGGTGTTTGTTCGATCGTTGCATCAATAATAATGACAAAATATGACCTATTCTACTAGTTCCTACCAGCTGTCCCCCTGGTGGGACAAGTGGATTTTAACACTCTTGGAATTTCATTTCCACTTATCCTTATCAATAAAATCTCTTGACGTGTACAGCAATACCTTTTTGACAGATAATTGTAGCTGGTGGGCATAAGATAATATACAATAATCCTTGGAGGGAGTCCGTGCTCAGCAGTTGGATGTATAATGGGCTGGTGTTGAAGTAATTAAAATAGAAAATTTTATTTTAATAATGACGGTTATAATAATAAAACTTAATTCATGAGCTAATGAAAAACTGAATGATCCAAATGAAGAGCGAAGTTTTAAATAATGTAAAGTTTCCGACTCAGCCGGCAAGTTAATTTTAGGTCCTAGATTTACTCGGAGCCACTAGATGTTTTGTTCTTTACTCTCTTTTGCTCGAGACTGAGATAAAATATTGCTCCCACGAGTATTTTAAATAATTCAGGTAATTAGAGTATTCAGTAACGTTGTGAATTTGAATTAATTTCTACTAGTTGGTTTTGAAATAAATTCATCATCAATCCACCACTGCTGGACAAGGGTCTCCTCTCAGGCGAGGGTTTGGGCCATAGTTGCCGGTCTGGGGACTTCAGACGTTTTCCGAAGCTCGTGAACCTTCTTCGACGTGCAGGTTTCATCACGATCTTTTCCTTCGCCGAAAAGCTTGTGGTAAATTTCAAATTGAATTTCGCACATAAATTCAAACAAAACATTCACTCAAACCATTAGGCTACCACGGCTTTTTGAAATACATCACCAAGAATTAACTATTTAAAGATTTATTTTTTTATTACGTATGTGATGAGATTCAATGAATATACTTAGTTTTAGTTAAAGAATTAAAAATATGTCTTGCCAAAATTATCGTTATTTTTCGTTACACCCCGTATAGGTCAAAACCAGCAAGTAAATCTTTCTTAGGGATTTTTGAAAGAAAAATATTTTTCATTTTTCCATTTTCACCTTTGTGTTGGTTGTACGTACAATATCTAAGAGAAAAACAATAATGTATCATTCACAAGAATAATGACTACACTGTCACTTTTTTCCATTCCCATTCCGATACTCTAAAAGAAACGGAGAAATACGTCATTCATAACAATAAATCGATGTCACAAAACAAAAACAATACTTTTTAACTTTGCAACAATTCTACGTAATACTTGAAAAGACAAGAGGAAGCAATTACTTCGAAGTTGGCAGAACTAACAAGAAAACTATTAGCAATTATCAGTCGGTGTTTCAATCAATTTACAACTGAGGCCTTTTTGTAGGGTTGCCATTATAATGTCAGTTATTTAAACATCGTCTTGTTTGTGGTTTAATGATTGTTTCATATCCATATTATATAATCTAAGCACAGAGAGACGGACAAAATGTGCCATTTTCGAATGCTTATAATTTAATTGTTGAAATATATTAATGTAATGCTTCTTTACGGGAGTTTGTATTTTCTTACTGCACTTGAGCGTAACATTACACATACATACATTTTCTTCATAAGATATCTGAAACATTTTATTATAAAGCGACAACCCTATCTTTGTAGTACTACTTAAATCTTACTGCATTGCGTTTCACCCTATCTGGTCCCGATTAAAGCTTAGTTTCGTTTGAATTTAGTTTTTCTTATTATTGTTTTAAGTTAGAGTGATTGGAGCAAAGCGTGACGGCTCAGCAATTTTCATTCTATGCTTGATAGTGGTTATTGTGTGACTTTTGTGTGATGTTTGACTTTTTGACTTTTACGAGCAGTTGGTTAATAACTTTAGGTTTAGTTTCGTTTGGGTTAGAGTTCTCTTCAACTTGGCTTACTTTAATCTTTTTTTAACCGACCTCAAAGGAGGAGGTTCTCAATTCAACTGTATTTTTTGTGTGTATGTTACGCGATAACTCTATGCCGATATGTGAACCGACATTGATGATTATTTTTTTGTTGGAAAGAGGATACCTCAGTATTGGTCGCATTTAAAGAAGACTGGTCACACGTGACCCAAAAAATGACCATTCCCGTTGACCATTTAACTGCTTTAGTGACCGAACGGTTACCATGCCGGACTGCCACGCAGAGGTCCCAGGTTCGATTCCCGGGCCGGGAGAAATATTTGTATGGCCTACATTTATTTCTCTCGTGAGTTTGGGTGTAATTTGTGGTTGTCTATGTGTGTGTCCATGGCACTCGCGACACAAGATTTCAAGCAAAATGTATCTCAAGTTGTTCTTAGCAATGAGTTAAAAAATCCTATATAGTTTTTTTATTAAATATCAGCAGCTAACATTTCAAAATTCCTGTTTGTTTTTATTGAGGAGCAATATTTTTAGATTTAATTTTTCAAGTTTTGTTTTAGTAAGTCACACAGATTTTATATCCTAAGATCAGTGGCTAAATCTGTCAACATTTTGAAGCGTTTTACATCAGGAAAATTATTTTAAAATATATAAAAAAAATATTTAAAATCAGCTAGGTAAGCGACTAAGAAATAAAACAATAGATGTAAGGTAATCGTTTATATACGTTTTCTATATCTAATATATGTAATCTAGTCTATGAACAAGGTGGCTAAACACTCTTCATGTCTAGCTCAACCTAGATAATAGACGACGTGTACGCAGCTGCCCAGAGTTGTTCTGCCATGCTTGTAAGAGCAATAATATTCTTTAATTGCATCTTTGTTTACATGTTAGCCACGACTTTTGACAATGTTGACTATCAATAATTTATATCACACTAAATTATGAGATAAGTTTCATTTGCGCCGGGCTTGGATAAATTTTGTATGGGCCGTGACCAGTCTCCTTTGGAATATTTCCAGAAAATATTTCACCTCCAAGGGTGGCAAACTAGGGGATGAATCCTGGAGTCGCTCGTTTCTGGTAACAGATTTATAGAATTTGGCAAATAGATGTAATTCCAAAAACTTTTCAAGTCGGTTTTTTAGTACTCTTTATTGAAATTATTTTAAGTACAAACAATCTTTAATTGCTTCTTATTTTGAATATTTTAACGCAAAACTAAAGAGGAAGTTTATGAAAGATGATTTAGCTAAACGAAAGAAAAATAACACGGACGTATTACGTTATAACAAAATTAATAAAGTTTGTTTGATGAGTTTTAAAATGCCTCTTTGGTAGTTAAGTAGCTTTTGAAGCATGAACCTGAAAATAATCGTGAAAAGCACATCTATTTCATAATAGACGGAAGAAAGTTTAATGGAGTTCTTTTTTCCGATACAAAGTAAAAATCACTTAGTCTTAAATAAATTCCAGTTTACTCACACAGAGTCCCATTAAGCGCCAGCAAATTTTATTATATTCTCTTCTGTTGCTTCAGGGCCGGATTCAGTGCCGTTTTTGCATATTTAATGGCACCTTGTAATGGAATTTACTTGTTGCCATCAATGTTTTTGAACAGAAATCTCATGAAAAGCGATTTTGTACGGAGTAAGGTGGTTTCTAAAACTAATTAATGCAAGTGAGATTTAAAATGTGTACTTCATTTAAACTTCATTTTAAAGTGTTAAGCTAGCCAGGGTTATTTTTATGAAACAATCCTATTTTTTATACAATGGATTAAAGCAACTCTCCAAGTAAGTATGCTCATATAGTTCCCTAAAAATCCGCTGTATGACATTGACCCATTTTATTTAAATTCTGCGTCGTGGTATTATGGTTTCAACTCCCTCCAACTATTTCAGTTAAACATCGGTACTAATTATTTGTTTCTGGGAGTCGAGTCCTGTAAGCACGACTTCTTTTTTATAATATCAAGTGGCAGGACGAACAAGTCAAAAAAAAAATGGACGAACTAGTCGTGCACCTGATGGTAAGCTACACGCCTGTCCATAATAGTTGTAGTGTCCACTCAGAGCTCTAAAAAACCAAGATCTGAGAGGCACTGCCACTGCGCCCGTCACTTTGAGACATAAGTTAACAAGCACCATGTGCCTATAATTTCACCAGCACCCTTCAAAACTGGAACACAATAATGCTGACAATACCGGTTGGGGGCAGAAATAAGTAATGTGACAGTACTTCCCTGGACGAACTCTTTCACAAGGAGCTCTACTGCTACTAAATCTGTTCGGACCTATCTGATAGTGTATTAATCTTTTTGTATTGTACCTGTTGTACTGCCAGTTACATTTAACCTGGCACTTCGTAGACTCTTTGTAATAAACCTTGATGCAACAACGGTCTAGAAGTTAGACTAAAATTGGTGGCAGCAGCCAAACGTCTAAGAAAAAAGCCTGAAAGGCAAGAGCAGAGCCTTTGCCCAGCAATGGGACTTAGTAACAGGCTAATAAAAGAAATAATTAAATGTTCTTGCGACATTTCTAGTACAGCAATCTGTTAATGATTATTTATTTTTAGCATGTTAGTAAACACAATTTGCGTTCAATATGTTTGTATGATGAATGTTTGGGCGGGTTCCGCGAATTAATTTGTCGCTGTCAGCTTGTATACAACCTGTGATTTTTCGTAGATAAATAAGTTAATTTTTTTATTGTAAGGGGTTTGTTTTTCCATTCTGATTGGTAAGTAGATTTTTAAAATGGATTGAAATAAGGTATAACCTAGCCTTAGAAAAATGAGTATGCAGAGGGTTCGGGTTCGGTCCACAAGATTTATTGTAAGAGATGATAAAAGAGGAAAACAGAGGCTGTAACAAATAATAAAATTATATAAAAAAGTATAATTAGTGGCCGCCATTAAGGAAATAGAACTATATAATTTTAAAAGAATCGACGTGACGTGCAGTTTTACAATAAGGTTATATGTCGATACCTCCAATGAACACTACTCCAACTTAAGTTTTTATGGTCATGTTTTGTTTTTAATGTAAACAGCCTTATTTTGTTTACTAATATTAAGCTCCTCTAATTTTGTGAAAAAAAGAAACAAAAAACAAAATTCGAAAAATAAAAAGCGAATTTTGTGAAAAAAATAAAGAAACAAAAACAAAATAAAAACAGAGATAACAAAAAAATTAAGTTGGCGTAGTAGTAGTGTTCATTGGAGATATCGTTGTAATTTATGGGCACGTCCTCTCGTTTCAAGTTTTGATGGTAGTAGAACAAAGGTAAAAATAGTAAGGGAAAAGGGATTTCAATAACGGTTCAAAATTCTAAAGACGAGTGACCAGGAACCATAAAAGAGGATGGTAGAAAGGATGACGATGAAGGAGGTGAGCATTGTCATAAAGGTGGCAAGTTTTTTATTGCATTTCAAGAATATAGGGAGTTAACTTTTTGCATTTTTGTACACAGGTTAATGAATTTGGGACAGAAGACAGAGGAGCTTACATCTAGTTGCAGTAAAAAGTGTTTTTCAATATATTCACAAATGTATTTTTATGACAAGTTCGTATCTGCTTATAAAATTTATCCAGTTCAAAATTCATCTGTCCAGCTTTACGTGAAAGTTTTTAAGACAATTATTATATAAAATTTCCTCTTAAAAGATCACGCCAAGCTAATTACGCTGGCGTCTATGAAATTACTTAGTTTTTATTAAATTTCAGCTCAGTGGAAACGTTGTGAGACTCAAATATCATTTGAGAAGTTTCTGGAGAAATAATTACTTGTTAAATCTTGATTTTCGCTTTATAGAATTAATCTTGTGAATGCAGCTTATTTTATCATGAGTAATAGTAACTAGTTAAGTCCCTGTACTATAAATACAACAGTTAAGTAATAAATACCATAGGCATAACCCAGAACACATAGACAATTGTTCTCCGGTTCGACAGCTTTTCACAGTAAAGTTTTGCTAATGTAGGCTAGAGTAGTATCTAAAGTAACTAGATATTTTCATCGTATTATTTATAGTATGTCTGTTAACGGAAAATAGATTTTGAGTAGCAAAAAAGTAGGTATCCATAGCCGTTTTGCTTTTTCCGTCAGACCCGTGATTGGGCTGTCACGAAGAAAATCGTTCCGGTAAATCGATTATGGTCTGCTGCATGACGGTTGAGTAACTGAGTGTGTGATAGTCTGAACATGCGACATTGCGACTAATAGATAGCAGGGATGTAGCGTGATTATCCCTACGATTGGACAGCCAAAATGAAAATAGCCTTGGCTACGAATTTGAGACTGGCTGTGGACTTTATTTAAAAAAAAAATTGTTGTATAATTACGCATAATTTTTCTAAAAAATAATTATTCTTTGATAAAACAGACAATATTTAAACGCCAATTACAAAGTTCAAAATTCTAATTAAGAATGGTCTAATAAGGATTAGAACCGAAACTGATACGAACCCGAAACGTAGGTTTGATTGAAAAAACAAATCTACACGATTTTAGATATATAAAATGCTTTGTTCAAAAAAAATGGTTTGGCTTGATTTTGTACGAAAGCAAAATACATGACAAATATCACATAACTATTGCGACGTTGTCACGTTTTTTGAGGACGCAGAAATTCTTCCACGACAAAAAAATCGTCCGTCTGTCACTAGTTCCAAAGGAATCCGTCAAAGGCGTGTCTGGATTCGATTCACATCCGGATATTGAGGAGCGATAGGGTTTTGAGCAGTGGAAGTTCACAGTGAGCCCTTAATTCACTCGATACACGCAATAAAATTACAGAGAAAGGAAATGGTGTGGAAATATGATAAGTTGAGATTATGGTGACTTTTGAGTGTTTCGTGTTTTTATTTCCTCGATTTTTGAAAGTAATTTGTTTATTGGATTCTGATGAATGGATAATCAGATCGATCTCTGAGTAGAATAGGTTGAGTATATTTATAGAAACTGCGAGGAGAGTTGATACTACCTCAACCACAAATTAGTGTTTTGTTCTATTTTATTTTGTTAGACGAACACAAAAGTTGACATCCAATATTGATTAACACATTACTTTGCTTTAAAACTAGATTTGAACCAGAATACCAACCAGGAACGTGCACGTATGGCATGTTTAGAAAAACAACTGGCAATTAATTATAAATTACACAATTTATGTTGGTAAAAATAGAAAAAAAAAGAAAAAAGTGTTAAAATAAAAATGCGAGAATAAAAAGAGTTTAATTGGACTGCTTGAGGATATCTGAGACGGATTTTTTAAATATATGACTCTTAATTTTTACATTTAAATTGTTCTATTTTTTATGTGTAATTTTCGAATATTTTACTACGGTAATGTAGAAGAACAGTTTAGTGCTTATATGTACATAAAAATCAGCCTTTTACCTGTGCCTTGCCTTTTATTTTTCCTATCACTGATGATAACAAACTGCGATGGGTAGCTAATAAATGAAGTGAACGAAATTACGTGTACCAATTTAAAGACTGGCGAGGCAATTTATTGCTAAGACGAGTTTCAGTTACAATCTTTTACTTGTTGACATATCTTAAAAAATCTTTGTGATAAGCGAATAGTTATGCCCTAAAAAAAAGAAAACGACCTTATTTTTATTGACATAATATAGAAACAAAAATTAAAAGGTGATAAAATAGAATAAGCTTTATTGCACACAAAATAAAAACAATGACAATACAAAATATCAATCGGCGGCCTTATCGCTCTTCCATGCAACTTACACCTTATTACGGAGTTTCAGGTGAATGACAGTACATAACAAACGCGCCCTCGGGCTCGGCCTGCGGCGCGTGGTTGGGTTTAGACTGCAGGGTGTGCTTTAGCTCTTCGGTGGCATAGCGGGTACTATGTACTACAAGTGCTATGGGCGCTTGATGAGGACGTTCCGGGTTCGATTCCCAATTTGGGCCATATTAGGAAATGGACATTTCTAAGTTGGTTCTAGTCTGGGTATTCTGGGATATTACCCTCACAGTGATCGTTGTTTTGGTATTCATAGTAAATTGCCTAATTTAAGTCCAGAAATTTGGTGTGATTGGCATTTTTTTCCCCTAAATACTTCTCTTTGGCATACACAGAAAAACACGAATTCTACTAATAAGAAAGAGCAATTTCTCAAAATATTTGCTAATTCTGAAAAAATATATATTAAAAGTAATAAAATATTATCATTACAAAAATACTGCTTATCTTTTTCTAATACAATTTTACTCTTAACTTTATTCTAACTTTTAGACAAACACGTTCACTTCAAGGTTTTTTTTTTTCATTTCTAATCAACTAATTGGACATTACTTACATCAAGAATTTTTTACCTCTTACATCAAATTTAAATAATCTTAAATGAATTCAAAATTTCTTGGGTGCATTTTAAGAAAATATATTCTTAAACAAAAAAAGAAGTAGTTTGCTATTCAGATTCATATTCTAAATTCTAGAGTATATTCTTAAAGCAACATTTCGTTGCGTTTTCATAGTCAATATTGCCGAGACATGTCGCCGAAGGCGCACGCGGTAACGATTACTTTTACTTGTGCTTAATCATAAAAATCATAAACAGTCATTTATCCAAAGAAGTGTTATTTATAGTCATAATTTAAGAAATTTGGTTTCAGCATGAAATCAAACTACACTTGTAACAAGCACAACTTTAACATGCAATTAGATCCATCACGCCACTGCTAGATGGCATTAGTTGTACTCTGAACGCGCTATCGTTTTGTTAACTTCAATAGTATAAAGTCATCTCATATATTTGGAATTGTTAGTGCTTTCTGCCGCTGTAGTATTTATACGGCTCTGAATGGTCCTCTATTTGAGAAGATTCCGTTCTATATCTGCTACTTTAAGGTTTGGCACTGAACCGTGTGCTTTCACGCCAGTGAGACATACTGTTAGGTCCATAATCCCGTAAATTTACCCTTTTTGATATTAGAAAACATAAAGCTTCAGTCAAATAATTAAGTACCTCTCAATTTTTCATTCTTTATTTTTCAAATCAAAATCGGACATTTCTAATAACAAATAAATATTTTGTTGAATCTAGAGTGGCTTTGTGACTTGAAGTAAATTAATTTGCTCTTGGATGAAATATTTCTGTCTTATAACTAAAATACACTTTTGAGACGTTTTTTTACTATTATCAAGTAATTATTCGCTAGCGTCTATAGGCAGAGGATCGTTTTGTTGGATTTAATAAATATGTCTTCATAAAAAGAATTTTGTCTTTCTCTAAGTAATCTGTTTTTATCGAGTAGTTTCCAAGTTTTCTTGGAATTTAACAGAGAGACGATCGAGATACAACAACGCTCTAAGTATCCCTTTCCACTACATCGGTAAGTGTGCCTTACATTTTTAAGACAATTTTGAAATCTTGTAATAATAGAGTCGTAATAGAGTCTCGCATACTATCTACGTACGGTGGCGTGCGCACGCTTCTGGCTTCGCCCGAAATTATGATTGAAGCCATGCCATTTTCAGTCGAATTAGAGCAATTTTTTTTTCGGCCGACAACGAACACTTATGTGGCAGCCATATTTGAAAATGGCGGAAAAGTAATGTTGAGCATAAATTATTATCAAGCACTCCTAGAGCTACCCCCACATGCTAATTTTCAAAGGGATCAGATCAAACTTTTATCGGGCGCCAAAAAACGCTTGTACGACGGCCATGTTTGAAAATGGCGAAAAACCAAAAAACCAATAATGACCACAAATTATTATCAAGCACTCTTAGAGACACCCCCACACGCCAATTTTCAAAGGGATCAGACCAAATTTTTTTCTGCCGCTATATTTGAAAATACCAAACAACAAATTTTGACCACAAATTATTATCACGGCACTTCTAGAAACCTCCATATGCCCATTTTCACCCGAATCAGACCAAGTCCCTTTTGGCAGCAATTTTTAAGAAAAAAGAAACGTTTGTATGGCAGCCATATTAAAAAATGGCGAAAATTAACTTTTGACCTCAAATTATGATTTTTTTGACACAGGCAATTGACCACCCTCTATGACATTCCTTCCCACACCTCCTACCTATCTCTAATAGTTCCCGACGTTGAAGTTTGTACGACGACCATCTTGTTTATTTGAATTTCGAACATTTTTTACATCCGGCGGAAATTGACCAGGATGTACCTTATAAAAGTGCACAAATATCCCCTCAATATTTTATAGTTTTTGCAGGTCGTTGATTACTCTTTCATATTTTCCACACCCAGGTCATCTCACATTTGATTCTTTGTTTTGCAACCTATCCGCGTACAACGTTATAAATATCTTTTTTCCACCATATCGGGAAGCATGCGTTCTATTTCTATCAGTGAGTAAGAACTTGTAGCTTTATATATCAAAAATATATAATATATGCAATGTGTAAAATATTCTTGTTATACATAAACGATGATAAACGATGATATTAATTTTATTTCATTTGAAATTATTCCACTAGTTTATTACAATACCTATTTCTGCTGCAAGTAATGTGTGTAATGTTCCAGTTTTGAAGGGTAAGGGTGCTGGTGAAATTACAGGCACATGACTTATCAAGTTATGTCCCAGGGTGACGTGCGCAATGGCGGTGCCTCTTTGTGTGTTAAAGCTCTGAATGACACTGCAACTGTTATGGACAGGCGTGTCGCTTATCATCAGGTGCTCGACTTGTTCGCCCCGTCACTTAGTATCATAAAAAAGAGACTTTTAAAAATTCTACGACCGAAATTAGTCGATAACCTATTTATGATTAAACAAGATAGGTATAAATGCCACATATACATAATTTTCTTCATTTGCTGTCGCTGAGTCGCGATGCTGTCGGAGAGTACGAAAAATATGTTTCAGAGATTGTCACGGAGGAGTGGCATAAATGTTTTCAAAATTGGTTCATTCGTATGAAAAAGTGCATTAACGCGAACGGAGAATATTTTGAGAAACAATAAATTCATTTCTGGCCATTTATAGTATTTTTTTCTTATTCATTCCTGAAACTTATAGTGCGCCCCACGTAGTGTCCAAAACATAACGACGGCAACGTCTAATAGAAAGAATTACAATTTCTCAGAAATAAATACCTCCTTATATGTTTATAATAAAATCAATCGGGTACAAAATATTTATAACGGTTTTTGTTACTAAAGTATGTTTTCCCCTTTACCGCATAGATAGAAGCGACATACATATTAATTCAGGCTTAATTTCAATACAACGAGCAAGTCAGACAGCTGGGTTCACTTACACATGAAGGGGGCTGTGCGCATCCGTGTACGTTGGTTGTTCTAAGTGATAGAAATAATAAATTATACTAAATACAAAATTTTATGAATATTTGGCATTGCTCATTGGGATTTGACCAGAGTCGTGAAATCAGGGACATGCATTTATTTATTTTAGGATCGTCTTTATCATAAATAACGTAATCGACATGTTTAGCGAATTGGGTTATGATATTTGAGATGTGCGAAATGAAGAGATCTACAACACCCTAAGCGTTTTTTTATATCTTATTTAATGTCTGTTTTATTCTTATGTAAAATCTGCGTCATTGACATATTTCAAACAAAAAAAACGCACTCTCACCTCACAAGCTCGGAAAGCTTTCTTTTAATTATAAATCTGTGCACAAAAGCGTTTTTTGCACGATAGCGTGGAAAAATTTTTTGAAATTCGAACTTGATGGACTGTACACCACCTAACTTTTTCTTTCGATGAAAAAAAAAAGATAATGACATGTTCATCGTCAAATTCATCGCACATTACTTATTTAAGTAATATAAATCCGGTGGTATATTTTATTCTTATTATTGCTGCTATTAAATTGACAATGATAACTAATTGTGTTTGTAAATTTTTAAATTCGTCGACGAATGAAAGTTTCAATAATTATTTAATTAGCTATGCAAAATAAAAGTACAAGCAAGAATAAAAATTGATGAGGTGTAAATTCACAACGCATCCGAAGACAAACTTTTTCTTTTATTTAAAAAAAAACTGACATTTTCCATGAAATTTTTGATAATTAATTTCTGATCGAGAACCCCCCAAAACTGTTCCACAGAATTTATCATTAAGTTTGAAATAACCAACGTGCAAATCCATTTCGAATTTACTAGTAGAATATTAGTGTAATGACAACAAGATTATGTATATAGTATTAGGGGTTAAAGTATGAAATTGCCGTTTTATTGCAATAGGTTCTTTGAATTTTCATAGAATCTTCATGGTTTGAGGTTTTCGAATGAAACTTTTTTCAAATGGTTTCTGTGATTTTTTTTTTTTTAAATTTGAAACATTTGAATATCGACTTTCAATTGTTTTTGTTATTCAATTTAGACAAGAAAGATGGATACTGCGAAAATTCGAGTGATTTTTGAATACGAGTTCCGACGCGGAACTAACGCGGCAGAAACAGCCCGCAATATCAATGCTGCGTTTGGAGAGGGGTCTACTAATGAACGCACCGTGCGATTTTGGTTTAAACGCTTTCGTGATGGAAATTTCGACTTAAAGAACGAGCCACGAGGAAGACCGCCCACACAGGTGAATAACGATGAATTAAGAGAGATAGTGGAAGCCGATCCTAGTCAAACTACCCAGAAATTAGCGGCATGGTTTAACGTTACCTTACCCACAATATTGACTCACTTGCGTCAAATCAATAAAATAAAAAAATACGAAAAATGGGTGCCTCATGATTTGACTGATCTGCAGAAAGAAACGCGTGTTGAAACTTGTGTTGCCTTGTTGAACCGGTACAGAAATGAAGGAATATTGGATCGAATTGTAACATGTGATGAAAAGTGGATTCTTTATGATAGCCGGAGAAGAATGCAATGGCTGACCCCAGGTCAAATGCCACAACAGTGTCCTAAAGCAAAACTTACCAATAAAAAGGTAATGGTAACTGTTTGGTGGTCTCAGCATGGTGTTA
The DNA here is from genome assembly GCF_003589595.1 of Hyposmocoma kahamanoa. Lineage (NCBI taxonomy): Eukaryota > Metazoa > Arthropoda > Insecta > Lepidoptera > Cosmopterigidae > Hyposmocoma > Hyposmocoma kahamanoa. Next base: position 12,698,652 of record NW_020654422.1, read on the forward strand.
TTCACTATAGTTTTCTCCGATCTGGTCAAGCAATAACGGCAGATGTCTATTGTGCCAAACTCCGAACCATGTTGACAAAACTAGCAGTAAAACAGCCCCGACTCATGAATCGATCTTCACCATTATTGCTCCACGACAACGCGAGACCTCACACAGCACGAGAAACCATTTTGACCCTTCAGGAACTGCAGTTAGAAACCATTCGTCATCCTCCGTATTCACCAGACCTTGCTCCAACGGACTACCATTTTTTTCGTGATTTGGACAATTATCTACGTGACAAGAAGTTTTCTTCCCAGGAGGCAGTACAAAATGCTTCACACAGTTTGTGCAGTCTAGATCGTCGGAGTTCTATCGCAAAGGCATTAATAACCTTCCCATTAGATGGCAGCAATGTATAGATAATAATGGCCACTATTTTGATTAAATAAATTTGTTAAAAATTAAAAAAATAAACAATTTAGATTTTCAGTACAAATCGGCAATTTCATACTTTAACCCCTATTATATTACGATGTATTCATTCATTCATTCATTCAAGATTAGGAGCAACGCTATGATCTTATAACATATACCAAGACAGGTATATCTAGTAAGGGCGCCACTAATAATTTTATGCATGAAATTTGCTTTGCGAGATATGTATTTAGTTAAAACAGCCATCAGGCATCATGTCAACTGGATATAACGTTTCAACGTCTTTACATGACATATATGTATGTGCTTCAAAATTGCTAGTAAAGGTTTTTTGTTTATGGATTACTCAATTTTTTGGTAGTGTTCAAGGTTTTGGTCAATGCATACGAAAAAAGATGAATCTACTGGTGAGTTAAACTTTCGAAATGACTGTATGGTGTGTGGTTGGATGGTGCTTAATTATATACTCATTTTTTGTTACAAAAAAGCTTACATACTCGCATAAAAAAAGTAT
>NW_020654422.1:12699592-12807681 GCF_003589595.1 Hyposmocoma kahamanoa
CGCCCACGCCCACGCCCACGCCCACGCCCACGCCCACGCCCACGCCCGCGCCCACGCCCACGCCCACGCCCACGCCCACGCCCACACCCACATCTCCGTGCCCCCGCGCCCCCGCGACCCCGCGCACCCGCGACTTTTTTCATTTTTTCAAGCAAGCAATGGATGGGCTATATGTATGGTACGACCACCCACATGTATTGTATTATGGCGATTAAAGGTGTCACCACACTTATCGACATGGAATCTTATTATATGTAGGGCTACCAAGACAAGGCGCGACATGCGCGAGAGCAATATAAAACGCGAGATACTCTATGCGACAATAGCAGTACCTCACGTTTTATGTCGCTACCCCGCAAGTCGCACCCTATCGTGCTAGCCCTACTGGACATAATGTTTTTTTTGACCGACTTAATGCAATCCCGTGTCGATAACTGTGGTGCTTTCTGCACATTACGCTGCAGATAAATAATGTTGTATGTTTGAGTACGCTAATCATGGTATACATGTAAAACACAATATATGCTCCAGTCACGATCTACACTTAGACGTAACATTTCCAGAGCGGTCTGAAATTAACCTGTTCCAAACTCTAGCAGGCAATGCTATCAGCGGATACATGGATGTAAATGAGGCGCAGATTTGCATGTAGCGCGCATCATCCCGCGGCCCGAGGTTCTCTCCCGTAACATAGGTTTCGGTAATTAAATATTGTAGGAGGTGGATTCCTTAAGTCCCTTCACCTTAAAATATAAATGTATATATTTTCGTCAACATTCTTGAGTTGCTCCACAAAACTTTCTTAATATTAAAAATTTACATTCTTATTCCAGCGTCACAGTATATTCATGAAAGTGTAATTTATGAAAAATAATGATACGCATAACATTAATATGAGGAATAAAAATAAATCAACACGAAGACACAAATTAATTTAAAGCGCAATGTATGCGCGATATCTTTTTAACTTCATGTGATGGGACGAACGAGTCGTGGGCCTGATGGTAAGACACAGTGCGGTCCCGGGTTCGATTTTTTTACATGTAATATCAAATGACGTGCTTGGTGGTAAACTACACCCCTGTCCATAACAGGTGCAGTGCCATTCAGAGGTTTAAATCGCAAAGACCTGAGGTGCACTGCTACTGCGCCCGTCACCCTGAGACATAAGTTGACAAGTCCCATGTGTGTGATTTCACCAGCACTCTTACCCTCCCAAACTGGAACGCAGTTATGCTAACATTATTACTTGGCGGCACAAATAGGTAAGGTGGCAGTACTTCGCTGGACGAACTCTTTCACAACGAGCTCTAAGATTCGGGGTGATATTCAAAATTGGCATTGCATATTCAAAAAAATTTATCGTAAAATACGATATCCAAAACCATAGTGAAACAAAAACTTTATACTAATTCTTATTACACAGCTTCTACGTACTAGGGATGCCAAAAATCCTTGGTAACCTGCAAGTGGTTGATTCGGTCTTAATAATTGATATTTGAAATAAATATTGTAAATGATAATTACCTTATGAGCATATACTGAAGCTATATACGTATACTGTAACAGATTTCCATGATAGCATGAACCAACACTACACCCCTGACGTGTTATAAAGTCGCTAGGCGATGAATACTAATTTCTAAACTCTCCACTACCCGAACGTTATTAGCATTACTTGCGATGGATCAAGACGAAAGCGAAAGTTTCTATTGAGATGGAATAATGTCATTTATGTATAACCTTAGACATGTCGTGTAGCTAGTTAAGTTGGCTGTAGTAAGGGGTGTGTAGGCCGACGACTTGTTCGTTCCGTAACGAAAATTCCTTCAATCTGGCCAGCGCCGTCGGGACCTCGGAAGATTGCGAAAGCGTTCCCGTAGTCCCGGCAAAGGGCGCAAGGATGGAACACCGTGGGGTTTTAGACGGTAACAGTTCGACATAATCTCTCTGGCAAAAGGGGTGAGTTGACACACAATCGGGAACGTAAAAAAATGTAAAGATTTATTGAAATTTAAAAATACACAAGTTATAATGAATGTTAATGTGACCGTGAACGAACGTCAACTAAAAATATATTGAAATAAAATAAACTGGCTGCGCCGACAGTACCTATGCCGCAATCTCAGCCTAAAAAGAACTTTGTACGTAAAGCGTACAATTTATTTATTGATTATTATGATGTTTTACTTTCATGATTTTAATACATTTTTTGTCAAAATACGCAACTAGTTTGTAATTATTATTGAAACAAATGGACGGACGACCTGAGGAATATGGCTGGTAGCGGCTGGTTAGCGTGCTCAGTGGACGCGCGTAAACTGATGATGGATTAGAAAGAAAAATCGAATCGGGGCCACCGCTCTTAGACTACTGAGCTACAGACCGAATCGTTGAATATATTCAATTAATAAATATTGAAATTAATATAGTGATATCTCTCGTCAGTGTCTGGTAGCTCTAGAGTATTTCATAAGTTTCTCATAGGTGCGCTTACGGAGGAAGAAAGTGGTTTAAATACCATACAAATATTTTCTGACTTGGTCTAGGCCACAAATTGGCAACGGTGCGTGGTGGTGCGTTCAGCGGGGCGTTTAAGGATTGATTGATTGTGGCTTGTGTTGGATGTATCCAACACAAGATACACGTTTGCGCGCAATATACGCACAAACCTTGAACGTCCCGCTGAACATATCACCATTTCGAATTTGTTTCCCTAACTCAGTTGGTTAAGAGCGGTGACCCAGCAAGGTAAACAAGCACACATGTTCAAATCCAGTCAAATTGAAGGAATTTCCCTGGTGTTTGACAGATGATAAAAATATTTTAATTTTTTTTTGTTTCATGACACCAAGTGACGGGATGAACAAGTCGTGCGCCTGGTGGTAAGCGACACGCCTGTCCATGATGTTCACCAAAGTAAATATTATGATAATTATTAAATTAAGATCGAACATTTGGAAAAAATCCACTTGGATACGTTTGGATTCGAACCAACGTTTCCTAGCAGACCGTGCCAGACGCTATGTCAAATAAGCCACGAAACGAACCGACCTCACAAATTTGTCCATGTGGTTGTTGCTTGTTTAGTATTAGTTTAGTTTAGTTAGTTTTTTAACTAATTTTTTTGTCGTAGCGCCATCTGTGAGAAATTTATAAAGTTTGTTCGTGAGATCTATTGGTATATAACAAACTAGTGGAGTAATTTCATAAAAAATAATTGAATATCATGGTAGTGAAATAAATATCCTGACATTCAATAAAATTATGATGTCTTAATTAAATATTATGATGTTAAAAATACCTAATATACCCATTGACTTACAATTATATGGACGTCGGTCCGCGCTAAAAAGTGTCCGCACTTGTAAGGCGCTAAAATCGTCTACAGACTATCGAGAATCGAATCGAATATACTACAGAGAATCGTCGCCAAACTCCGCTTTACTCTTCATTTGTTCTACTGACAGCGCGATACTGCGATGACATTACAATTTGAATTTCGAATAGGTTGACTTGGGACATTTTTTTCGTGGTTTTTGTATTAGACCCGTCGTCCATTTATTTGTAAGTCAATGAATATACCAACAAAAATGTAGGTCGAAGGGACGTTCTCAAAGAGTTTTCTTAAAATCCGTCTTTGTCATGCAGGTTTTCTTACCTAGTGAGGAAAAAGTGTTACTTCTTATAAATTACACCACAATCTAATAACCATATTGTGTTAGCATGATTGCGTCGGTTATTAGCATTTATTTAGGGAACTTGGATGAATATTCAATTGATATTTGTTCAATTGTGTGTTAAAAATTATTGATTTTCTTACAAAATAGGCATTTATTTTGTTTTCCTAGGAATTTGGTACAGGATCGTTCGTACCCTTGGTATAATAAAGCCACATTTGATCGTACGCTAAAAGTGTTTTTAATATATGAAATTCGTAAAAATAATGCTAGATGCATGAAACAAATTGCGTTTGTATTAATTATAAGAAATTTTATTACTCACCTATTTAAGTATAAAATAGTTATCCGGTTCTTAAGTTTTCGCGATTGTTACACATAGGAAAAGAAACTATTTTTTTTTTCAAATCTACATCGTGTAGCAATACCTCCAATGAACTACGCCATCTTTATTTTTGGGTCAGTTTCTGTTATTTTTGTAAACAGCAGTAAATATTATTTATTTACTAATATTATGCTCCCCGAATTTTGTGAAAAAAAAGAAACAAAAAACAAAGTTGGAAAAAAAAATGAAAAAACTAATTTCGCCAAAAAACATAAAGAAACAAAAAACAAAATAACAACAGAACAAGTCCAAATATTAAATTGGCGTAGTGTTCATTGGCGGTATCCATTTGTTTTTTCAAACAAACCAACGTTTCGGGTCACGGGTGACCATGGGACCTGTAAAGGGCCCGTAACGTTGGTTTGTTTGAAGAAACAAATATACGCCACTTAGATCTGAAAAAAAAAACAGTTTCATTTCCTACATATAATATTTAACGATTAATTTCGTTCGAAGAATTTTTAAACCTCTCTCCTCAAAAGTTGTTATTTTGTAGATATTATATTGCTTGGTATACGAAATGAGGCAGACCTTAGTATAAGAGAAGTTGTGTAACTTCCGCCTGTTTTTTATTTTATCTCGAGCTAATGCTTTAATTCTGTTCTTCAAAATCACGGTTTATTTATTTGTTTTATGTATTTTATTTATTTGTGATCTTGTGGCCAAGAGTGCGGGTTTAAGTTCGTCAGTTGCATATTTTGATTGAAAACTTTACATTCGTCAATAAGTTAAACCACTATTTTATAAAGAATACTCGTATTACAAGTTGAAGCCTCATTATTATTGCGAAACTATTTTATCCGGTAAAATGTGAAATTACTGGCACATGGAACTTTTTTTTTTTTTTTTAATATATAATAGACACACGCTTGGCCACAATCTCACCTGATGTTAAGCGACGATGTGACCGACGATGGGACGCGTTTGCCTAAAAAATGCCTATTCACTCTAGCCTTGAATAGCCCCAAATTGTACTTTTCGGGAAATACATATGCCGGTAGAGCATTCCATTCCTTTGCCGTACGCATCAGAAAGGAGGAGGCAAAGCGCTTAGTGCGAATAGGTGGAATATCAACGACATAAGAATGGAGTGCTCCGGACCTTCTAGTCGACCGAAGGAGGAACGGTGAGGGCGGAACCAAATTGAAAAGTTCCTGCGCACACTCCCCGAAATGTATCCGATAGAAAACCGACAAGCAGGCTACTTTTCTGCGATGATCGAGATTTTGGAGCTTCGACTCCACAAGAGGATTATTGTTAATAAGTCTCTTTGCTTTACGCTCCACCGAGTCCAAGGCAGCTAACTGGTATTGGGCAGAGCCGTCCCAAAGGTGGCAGCAGTACTCCATACAGGATCGAACTTGTGCTTTATACAGATTTAAAAGCTGTTCAGGTGTGAAGTACCGCCTGACCTTGAAAAGTATGCCTAGTTTTCTGGCAGCAGTTTTTGCCAAGCACTCGATGTATCGCCCAAAGTTGAGGTTGGATGATAAGTCCAGACCAAGTAGCTCAAGGTGGTCCCTTATCGGCACGGATACACCTCGGAAAGTCGGAGTAAGGTGTAGGGGACTCCGTTTTAATGAGAAAAGACACGCCTGTGTTTTAGCCGCATTAAATCTGACCCTGTTAGCATCTCCCCAGTCGGAAGCAGCTTTCAGACTCAGGTTCAACCGGGTGACCATCGCCTCTCGCTTACACCGGATCTCTTCACTGTTGTCTCGGGCGTCTGGCACATAACTCACCGCCACTGTGCTGTCGTCTGCGTACCCAAAGATACCGGGCATCAGCAGCAGGTCGTTGATATGCAGCAAGAATAGAGTGGCGGAGAGGACAGATCCCTGAGGTACACCGGCATTTATACCATGAGGAGCAGACGAGTAACCATCTACAACTACACGGATTGACCTATCCTTCAGAAAATCGCCTATCCATGTGCAAAAGCCAACAGGAATTCCGTAAGCTGGAAGCTTGTTTAACAGGCTATCATGCCAAACCCTATCAAAGGCCTTTGATATGTCGAGAGACACGGCAAGCGATTCACCGCGTTTCTCGACAGCCTCGCTCCATAAATGTGTGGCGTACGCAAGAAGATCCCCAGTAGATCGTCCACGGCGGAAACCATATTGTCGATCACTGAGGAGATCGTTATCTTCGAGGTATCCAAGGAGACGGCTGTTCAATACACGCTCCATAGTCTTACAGAGTATGGAGGTGATTGCGATAGGTCGATAATTAGATGGGTCGGCATGGCTACCTTTCTTAGGTACAGGCTGTACATTTGCAAGCTTCCAGGATTTCGGGACTTGTCCAGAACTCATAGAGAGGCGATACAGGCGAGTCAACACCGGAGACAACTCGGGTGCACAGTTCCTTGCACAGCACTTGTTTACTTATGTCTCAGGATGACGGGCGCAGTGGCAGTGCCCCTCAGATCTTTGCGATTTAAAGCTCTGAATGGCACTGCACCTGTTATGGACAGGTGTGTGTAGCTTGCCTGTCTGCGCCTACGCCTGATGCGCATGACTTGTTCGTCCCGTCACAAAAAAGTCACTTCAAATATTTGTTTTTTTTTTTTAATGTAAAATAATCATACCTGATGTTAAGTAACGGATGGCAGACGATATTACATTTTACTTAGTAAATGCCTATTCACTCTAAGCTTTGAATAGCCCTCAATTGTAGTTTTCGGGAAACAGATGCCAGCAATGTGTTTCATTCCTTTGCAGTAAGCATCAGGAAGGATGAAGCAAAGCGCTTTGTGCGAACGGGTAGTGAGACAAAGACATAAGGATGTAGTGTTCCTGACTAGTAGACCACAAGAGAAACGGTGAGGGCAGAATTAAATAGTAAATTCTTGCACACACTTTCTGAATCATAAATATAGATAATCGACAAGTAAGCCCCTTTTCTGTGATAAAGACTTGAATGATTCGACTGCACAAGAGAGTCGCTGACAATTAGTCTCTTAGCCTTTTTGTTTCACCGAGCCCAAGGCAAATTAACTTGTATCGGGCTGATCCGTCCCATACAGTAGTGCTCCATACACGTCCGAATTTGTCCTTGATAAAAGATTAAAAAACTGTTCCGGTGTGAAGTACCGCCTGATTTTTTATTAATACCAAGTGACGGAACAAACAAGTGACTGGTGGCGACACACCTATCCATGATAGATAAAGTGCCACTCATAAAATCGCAAACAGTTTTTTAGTATTCTATACTGGTTGCCGGCAAACACTCCATGTACCGGCCAATGTAGCAGTTTGATTGATAAGTCTCTACGGTCATGGATCGGCTTGGACCAACTCGAAATTTGGAGTAGGGTGATGGACTTCAATTTGTTGAGAAATTGCATGTTTGTGTTATGGTGGTATTAAACTTGACCTTGTTTACGTCTCCCAAATTGTAGGCCGCTTTCGGTCTCAGGTTCAACACTGTGAGTAGTTTGCATCAAGGTAAGTCGTTGAGTGCAGCAAGCAGAGAAGACAAATTCCTGAGGTACATACCGTGAAGAGCAGAGGAACAGTCATCTACTAAACAGATGGACCTATGCTTCAAGAAACCGCCCATCTATGGACACACGCCAACAAGAATTCCGTACGCCGGAAACTTGTTTAACAGACTCTGTCCAAAGCCTTTGAAGTATTGACAAACACAACGACCGCGCTCCAGAATTATGTGTCATATGTAAGAAGGTTCGCAGTAAATCGACCACAGGAAAAACCAAACTGTCGACATATAAGATAATCTCAAATAAAACAGTCAAATTAAAATGTTAATGGATTAATTAAGTACTGTTAGACATTCCCATATCGACATGTACGTATGTTTTTAGGACAACATGCGATAATTCAGGCATAATAATAATTTATTTATAATAATTAAATTTATAAGAATTTATACCGCAAAGGTAAATTATTAATTCTAGTAGCGAAGCGACGAGCTAGAAAATTATAATCTAAATAGTACAACAACAGTTACAATGAAATAGGTCAACAATGCAATCGACAACATCCATAAACTTGAATAGTTCCAAAGCTTGGAGTTTAGATAATACTATATACCAAATTTATATGACACGTGACTTGGCTTAATAATAAGAAGAAAATTTTGAATAAAATTATAGAATAACTTACAAGAATAGTCCTTTACAATGTAGCCAATTACAAAGCTTGCACATGGGGAGAATGTTGGAAAAGTCCCAATATAGGCGATTTAAAACCGCAACCACTACATGGAACTTCCATTATCCGAGCGAGGTGGACTTGCATAATCGAACGTGGAAGACAAAAAACATTGACCGCTCGCGATGTTGTAAAATTACACTGTGTATGTTATACAAGAACAAATTTCAAAAGTTGTAGAAGGTGATTAATGCAAATAATTATTTACCACAAACATTATAATATTGGACTTTATTTAAATCGACGAGTCTCATCCGAGTGTAAACAATATAAACATGATTTCCACTTCAATGTCCTCCACAATGATAGTTTGTGGTGATTATTTGTGTGTGGTGAGTATTCCATTGAAGTGGAATTTTCTTTTTTTAAATCTTTATTTAATTTTAGGACTTTTGTTTTAGAGAACATGGCAGTCCTATGATAACCTTATTCTTTTTGTTTTTCATGCCATTCACAGTAAAACTTATTTTTTATATTATTATTACATTAGAAGTACTACGTCAACTATCGCCGGTTTACCATGTCACACAACATTTTTGTATTTACTTATACAACAACACTAACGTACAAAGATATATTTATGTGTTAACACCAATGGACTTGATCTCGTACTTTGTCAGTTGTCATCCAGTCTTTAACTCTAATATTCAATATTATCCTATTAACATTTAACAAAAGAGTTACTTTTTTAGATTACTCTTACATGAAATCAGACCTGGAACTTATTCCATAGGTACTTAACCTCTGAATATGACTCAATGAAGAGTAAAAAATAATTATTCCACGATGACTTCAAATAAATTTGCGTTAGTCAGCTTTCGTGATTGGCAGTTAGGCCACCACTGGTTCGCTTTAGTCAGCCTCGTGGCTTAGTTTTAGCCAGGTGGTCGAATTAATCAGTTGAGCTGAGTCAACTACAGCTAATTGGAGCGCGTCCCTTGACAATTGAGTCATCAAAGTGGTCAAATAGACCGAATGCCCAAATAGCCTAATGGTGTTTGCTGACGGTGTCTGCCGACAGGTAATGAGGGTTTATCATTACTTAGTTAATGTCTTTGTCTCTAGTAAATGAATTTGTAATATTATTAGAAACGTGCAGTCGTCAGGTAGGGTAAAAAAATAACATATTTAAATTCATTAATTTCGATTCTAATTTCGTCTATTCTCGTTGAATGGATTTATCACATTGTGTTTAGATCCATGTATTTGAAACGTATTTTGATGGAGAGTTTATCTGTTGATCTTCAGGTTGGATAAATTATTCAAAAAAATGTACAAGAACTACCATTTGCCATTAAAAATGAATGACAAGCACAAATGTGACATCGGTTTTTCTTCCGACGCTCCTCAATAACTAATAATAGTTACACTGACGTCATTACCGGCTAATACTAAATTAGACGTTTATGATATCAAGATAGCCGGAGACTATGTCAAAACAATAGGGAAGGTCAATAGGTCTAGGTAGGAAGGTCTGTACAATAAGCATACGATTTCCGCCAGCTTACTGCCGGCTTTCTCAAAAAATTCACTTTAAATGATTTTTTTTCTCTAACAAATATAGATGTGATATGCATAACGTTATACTTAAAAGACTTTAAAAACAAAATGTAAATAGCGTATCTGTCCCAATAATTTTCGAAGACGAATTCAAATTACCATACAGACATTCCGTTAAGAAATAATAATTATCTAAATTCTATACAGACATCATAAAGATTGAATCCCAGTTTAGGTGATCACAAAAAATAACATTTCTTTCCGGTAACGCATGTAACAATTGGACTGTCAAAAGGAATGAGGGGCGTAGGTTGATTCCGGGAAATCAATGGGTCCATTAGGCGAGATCTTCGGCTTTTCTTTGAGGCCGGTCAGGAGGTTAATGCGGAACGCCCTCGGAAGATTGACCCTTGTAACACGATCTCGAGTGTGACAAAGGACAGTAACTTGAGTTACGCCCCTTTTAAAATTAGCCTTTTGACATTTTAGAAGGTCTTTGAGACTGTGAAGGGTTTGTGTAACAAATGTTACATTTTATTCCAGAAATTATGATTTGGAGGAAATTATAACATAGTTCTTAGCAGCAACAGTATCTGTTGCTGCTAAGAACTATGTTATAATTATAGAAAAACAAATTTAGTAAAATATGGTATTATTTACTACGAAAATACGAAACAAAATAACTGATAATTTTGTTTTAATTTATTTATTTTTCAATAAGTATACAGGAGCGCCATCTTGCTGCAGAATTATTCGATTTCGCTCTTCCTCGGATAAAACATTTAACTCATTTCTTAAATCCTATGCGAGTGTAAACGAGTTGAAGGCTGAGGTTCAGAATACGTATTTGTAATACAATTCATCACATCACGTTATTAAAAGTTACTCAAAATGAATTCGTTAAAAGATTAAATTTGTGTATTCAAGAAAATGGAGCTCATTTCGAGCAACTAATAAGTTAGATTACCATTTTTTTCGTTTTATTAAAATACATTAAGATTTCATGGTTTTTTTTTCATGAAATTAACCAATTTGTGAGAGAGATTTTATTTTTTTCAGATTAAAGCGTGTTCAATTCCCGCGTGTTGCTTGAAATTTTCGAAAATCTATGAATGCAGTTTCATTTCTTTAAAAAATAAAGGAATGTTTCCTTTAAGCAAAAATTTCTATCTCCAGTATTTAGAGTACTTTCCCTCCAGGTGGCATTACGCATTTCCACCCTGTATACATTTTACAGAAGACTATCTTCCGCCAAACTGGAAACAGTTTGTTAGCGAGCACGCACTTACACAATTATAGATATACTTAACGATAACTAAGTACTTAGAAGTGAGAAGATAGATGTAGGTCAGACTTACTTATTAAATAAAACAATAATAACAATTAGAATAATATATAAGAAATGCAAGTCCATTCATCCACATGGATAAAATGATTCTTCAAACGTTTTTTTTAAATCGGAAGTATCTTTTATAATTTGAGTACTAAATACAGGACTTTTTCTTAAGAACCCCATATCATCATACATATGTATATACGAGGTACATATTTATTTAGTCTCCGCCCATAGTAATTCATTGCCTTAGGTTGTACGAACTTATTTTCACGAGCCCTTCTGGCCCTATATTTATTGGAAACTAGTATTTTAAATTCATTACTACAATAATTATCTATCTGTAATAAGAATAGTCTGCCATAATCACGAAGCTTATTATATTTGGACGCAGCGATATTTTTACCTTTTAGTTTTGATAAATTCGCATGAATAATTTATATATTTTTTTCACCGTTGCCTGATCACAATCCAGGATAAGATAAAATTCTTTACGAAAAGGAATCTTGCAACGTAAAACATGATTCAAAATAAATTCTTAAGAAGGGTTTTCGTTGAAACCTCAAAGTGACTGCGGTCAAATAACTTTGGTTTTATTTTCTTGAGTTTTTGTGTACAAACAAGTACATCGTGTGACTTTGCTTACAATTCTCGAAATATTAGTATCTATACTTAGGCGAGCATGTGATTTTCAAAAGATCTTTGTAACGCAATACCAGAACATTCAGTTTTAGCCTGTTTGAGAGTATATTGTATCATGTAAATATTATAACCTTACTCTTTAAATAAACATAATACAATTTTATTTAATGTAAACTTTCATTACAACAATAAACTGACTTAATATAACGAACGTTTAATTTAAACGTACATTCCATAATTACAAATAACAATCATACCCTCCGTTTACATATCTAAATAGATTATTAACCTGAAACAAATTTGACCTAAAACATGTTCGGAAACGCAAACAGATTCGGTTCTGGCACTCGCGGACCGCAGCTGCGCCACAGTCGTTTCGTTCGCTCGGCTCGCGCTGCTTTTTCATATGCTAACCTTATTTTTTTATCGTCAGAAAAGCCTCATGAATACCCTCCGCCCGGGGGAGGCGACGGGTTACGTCGGGGTATACCACCGACTGAAAACCTGACGGTGTTCCATCTCTCCACGGGCGTCACGTGGGCATGAGCGGTTCGACTGGGTGCTGGACCCCACCTCGCTCATGGGCCCATGTTATCGACACTTCGCTACCCGTTACTCGCTCAGGTCAGTTGATTAACTTTCCAGCGGCGAATCGGGTCAGGGGCTGCATCTTCTCCTTCCCTTTCTGCCGCCTTCTTCCGCATCATCACTTCCTCGCAGAAGGTTAGGTCTGCATCACACGACCTTTTGCTCCCAACCATTGAGTGAACTATGGTAGGAAGAGAAAGATCGCTTCCCATGGCGGCGACAAGGACACCGCGCTGCTCAACCCAGCCAAGCTCAGCAAATTATCTGAATTGACAATGTATAAAATGATTGTTATATAAAAAGAGCTTCGTATAAATTGTTCTTATAAAATGTGAATGTTATTACAAACTATATATTACAAACGATAATGATATAAATATATAAAATATTAAGTAATGAGAAGCGTATTTAGTCCCAGTGAAAATTATATTAAATGAGCGTTATATCTAGTAAATTATTAATTTATATAATTAATTTATTTGATTTAGACGCAAATGTGGTGCACCTGGCTGTCTACATTCAATGGTATCTCGTAACCTTTCCAGATAAAATTAATCTGCACAGAAGAGATGCCGTCTTATATGGTTAGACACATATCGCCCACTTTTTGACGAAATCATATAGTTACGAACGTAACGAATTCCCTATCGTTGTTCTTCGAAACGTCTCTTCGGCCGACTATCGAACAGCCAGCAATTCCTGAAGATGCCTTCTGGGGAGACGAAACACATTATGTCGGGTATATTTTTAGTGGAGACGTTCGTGACTGTAGTTGCCTTTGTGTTATTTTAACATATTTCTGAGTAGCAGTAGAGCTCCCTGTGAAAGAGTTCAAGGGAGTGAGAGGTACATAAGACTTGTCAACTTATGTCTGGTGACGCAGTGGCAGTGTTTCTCAGATCTATACGATTTAAAGCTCTAAGTGGCACTGCAACTTATTCGTCCAGTAATTTATATATCATAAAAAATATTAATTTTATGTGGAGGATGGGTGGAAAAATTAACTGTTTGAAAAAAATATTCAACACAGTTTAATCTTCACTAGGTCCACGGAGTAGCAAAGCAATTTACTTCCATTTTTACAACGAATATCGACCAAATTCGAAACTTCAGTGTGGGAATGTCTTATTTCTGTCGAAATTGTAAGTTCGATTTCTGACAAAGTCGATAATATGCACTACTATACATTCTAGAAAAATATATTTCGAATAGTGTGAAATCTTTAAAAAAGAAACATAACAAATTGACAAACAATATAGCCGAGACGAATATTTTTTTACATTCATTGCCCGCATTAGTGAAACCCTGTCGCGGTGCCATGGATACACACATAGATAATAACAAACTACATCCAAACTCTGGAGACAAATAAATGTAAACCATACAAATAATTCCTTAAGAGTCTGTGTGGCAGAATAGTATGGTAACCGTTCGGCCACGGAGTCAGTTGATAAATGAATATTTCGTTGGACTTGCTTTAAGCGTTAAAGGAAAATTATCACGGTGAAACGTGCATATTAAAGAACGTTCAAAATTCTCCTTAGATGTCTAAGCACCTCCTGATTATTAAAAAATCAGCTTCCATTTAATAATACTGCAATACAAGGTTTTTTTTTACTTAAATTAAAGAAGATATTCAGTAAAGAAACGCAATCAAAAACAACTGACACTTAGCAAAGGGCAGCGAAAATATAATTAAAGAAAGGATTCCGTGCAAATTGCGGGCGGATCCTTATTTATACCCAAGTTTGGCGGAAATTCGCTCAGCGAATTTTAATTTTGTAATGCAAAGTCCGCCATTATAATTCTAACCGAGACAATCACAGGATCTCACGGGGTTGCTCCTTTCTTGACTTTTAGTTTTCTTTTAATCTAAACTCATAAAAGTTAACATGAAACATTACTATTATATTGGATTCTCATTAATTTATTGGACATCTATATTTAAACTTAGAACTGTGGAGATTTCGACATGTAAAATCCTGAAAAAGAAAGTGAAAACTTTAGACAAGTTTCAAAACCTTCGTAGTTATTCTAGTCTTAAAGTTTTTTATAAGGGGAGAAGAATAAACAAGGTAGGAAAGCTGCAACTAGTGATAACAATCTAGACTAATGTAGTTAATAATGTATCTATACTCCGTAAAATTAGAACGACGTAAACTTGGCACGTTTGTATTTGTTTGTAACTTACACATTCGAGCCACTTCGCATTTTGTCTTAAAGGGCTGGAATACAAAAGTAGTGTTATCGTCGAAGAAAACTATTTTCCCCGGTTTTGCAAATTCAAATTCCCAACAAGTATTTATGGAAAAGACGTTTAATATACTAATTTCAAAATTCCTTAATAGTTTTTGGTCAATCGAACGTTGCTTAAGCTTAGGGCATTTAATACTGAAAATGCGAGGTGGCTCGAATTATGTGTCCGGGAGGGTATTTTTGAAACACCACAAAACAAGAATTATTTACCCAACGGTTTGCACTGTAGGCACTGAATGAGGAGGTCCCGGGCACGATTCCCAGTAGGACTAATTTGAGAAATGAAGTTTTTTAAATTAGCTCTGTTCTAATTCAATTCAATTCTTCATTGCATTTACCATAATGTTACATGCTTAGAATAATAGCGCATAGAAACCTAGTCCGCACACTCATAGGGAGGCAAATTGTAGGGACCCAAATAGGCTTACACGAGCGGGCGGACCGTCACTGCTCAAGGTCAACTTGCACCGCGAAGAACTCAAAAATTTTAGCTAAAAATGACGAAATGTGCGGCAAATGAGGGTAAATATTCGTCAGACAAACATGAAATAGACACGAAGCAACGCGTTTCAACTAGTATTTTTATGTAAATATTCACTAAAACAGAAAATTAATTTCGTTGCGTCATCGTCAGTTATCCAAAGTCATGTATAAATAACTTTCAGGTTCAAATTCTTTATTGTTATCATTTATTTATTTATTTATTTATTTATTTATTTATTTATTTATTTATTTATTTATTTATTTATTTGATACACCATCGACGTATACATAGACAATATTACACAATCTTATCTAAATGGTTAAGTACAGTATGTTACGTCCTTATAGGAGTGTACAACACTCTGGAAAGGTAACATCAGCAATTCAAAGAAAACTAAAAATTATATAAAAATGGAAAAAAAAAGTAAAATATATGAACTTAAAAATTATTATGCAATTATAAACGAATTAATATTTACACTAAATGTTCCCTTACATTCCTCCTGAACACTTTATACGAGTCGTGAAAGATGTCAATCTCATCTGAGTTAATGTCATTAAAAGTTCGCATGCAACGATTGAGCGGAGAAAAATGGCCAACATTAGTACGAGACACCGGAACCGAAAATATTTTTTGTGCTGGATAACGAGGAAGTCTTCTAGGTACCGCCAAACCAATCTGAGACGTCGTGCAGGGCATATCGAGCTGTCCATGTAATAATTTGTACAGCAAACTTAGGTCAAAAATTTTCCTCCTAGTTTCCAACCTCTCCAGTTTAAAATAAAGCAAGCGCCTGCGGTAGTCAGCTCTATATGGGCATTGCCTATCCTTATACGCCAGAAAACGAGTAAATGCCCGTTGTATACTTTCTATTCTTTCTGCATGAACTTGATAGTTCGGATTCCAGACAGGAGTTGCATACTCGAGAGTGCTACGAATAAGTGAGTTATACAGTGTTAAAATCGTATAAACGTTTCTAAAATCCTTACACGTTCGCTTGACAAAACCCAACATCCTCCAAGACTTTTTGGCTATGATGTCCATGTGTGTAGTAAAACTTAACTTGCTATCTATAAAAATCCCCAAATCTCGTACCACGACAGATTCACTTAGGGATTGGTTATCTAAGAAATATTCCGAGGCAACAATGTTCTTTTTTTTTGTAAACTTAATATGAGTGCATTTGGTAGCATTTAATATCATGTCATTGCACTCACACCAATGTCCCACAGCTGCCAGATCTGCCTGAAGAAACCTAACGTCCTCAAAACTATATCATGTACTTTTCATGTGTTTATTCACAGATAACATGAGGCTATTAATATATCCAAATTTTTATGAACTATAGTCAAATTCGATAGTCGCACTTAAACTCGGTTTTAGGTTTTCGTTCATATATTTAATCAAAATTGGGTAGTATTTATTAACTTAATGATGAGATAAGCAAGATACAATTTCCCCACTTTTGAGGGAAATGTTATTCCATGGCGCCATTACATTTTGTATATTTGTGTGCGTGCCGACAAGCGTAAATACAAGTTGCTTACGCCTACATGAATTTGATTTTTGCCGCACTTGTGACAGTTCGTTTGACGTGAAACTATCATTCTATGCGTTGTTATTCTAAGGTTACAAGGATGAAATGCCTTAAAGCTAAGGTAACAGCGCATTATGGGCCCTGTACTGCAAATTATATTTAGAGAGAGGAGGATTACAATATTCAGTACATTTAAGGGGCACAGTTGGACATGACAATATTGTCTCAATTATATATAAAAGTAATTATTATAGTATATTCACATTTTGGATTTTATAATATTAGATAAGAGAGCTTTTAGCTTTGACAAGCTTCTACATATATTATCTAGTCATAACCTAGTTAATTTGTGTAATAATTAATATCTATTACATTTATATAATAATGAAATATTTTCCAATAACATTATTTTTAAATTCTATTTAATTACATATTTATGTATTGATAGATATGTTTAATATTATACTCCTGAGATATTTATTCATCATGTTTAAAAATAGTATTGTTTATGGTGTTTGCGTTGTAAGTATAACATGTTTTATTAAAGTCTATCGCTTAAATATTCGTTAACTGTGTAGTATGCATTCGTAATTATTAGCTCTTTAAGTTTATTACTGAAAATTTTAGGTGTTCTGGGAAGTGTCTCAGAGTCAATTCCAGTGCTCTGATACTCATAATACAGGGAATTCCCTGGTTTGAGATCAGGCAATTGGTGTGGTTATCTGGCAATTATTACGATTATTAATATGCTACCATTCATTAACATACTATAATTGAAATCCACAAATCAATGAAAAATGTTGAAGTTAATTCGCTAAGAAATATTTATTATTTAATGTTTATTTCCACAATTTCACACGATGAAGTTACGTCAGAAAGAAAACCAATTGTCTAAAATCAACACATCGAAAATACAGAGTCGATAAACACATCCTATGTTTAGTTTTCTTTAGTAATCGTGCTGTTTTAAACTTTTTTTTGTTATATCAACTGAAAATTAACAAACAGTGGCGTATTATGTGGGGCGCACTCTATTAATAATTTATATGCTTTGGTTTCTGTTATCGCCTTGACATTACAATACTGATTTATACCGTATATGTCATAGTTCAGTCGATATATTTTAACGTCGATTCTCGATTTCACTGATCGTGTCCATCACTGGTTCATGAAGTTTGAAATCTGTTATTCTAATGCGTCTTAATTTACGGAGTATAGAAGGATTCATTATGAAGAAATATTTCTACCAATAAAAAAAAAATTGTATCCTTTTTTAGGTTGGTCAAACACCTCAATAATTCTTTTAGCGGTACTTGCGTTTGTAACTTAAGCAGTGAATAGAAGAATATTTGGTTTGAGTTTTTGGTTAGCTTAGTTACCTACTTATTGGGTACCTTTCCAGCCTCTGCAGATTAAACGTAAAGGGGCAATTTAAATTTTTATAACCCGTAAAACGGAACAAATCCAAACGCGAAGTAACCGGCAAGCATAACTCAAAAAGTAGTATGCTCCACCGAGATAACCGTGATCTTTTCATTTTCATAACCAAATGGAACTTTTCTCATTTTAACTTATTCTTTTTTATCTTTCCGGGAGCGTCTTCTGAAATTTACTACTTGATGATCGGCCCTCTTAGTATCTGTGAATATATTGAAAAGATTTATTTGATGATAGTTGCTCCTATTTTATTAGGGATCTTGTGGATTAGGGAAAACGAAATGTTTGTTGGGCCACTATGATTTATGGATGGAAGATTTCGAGTTGCAAAATATAGGAGAGATTTTGCTTTTTAGATTTATTTTGATAGTTTTATGTAATATTTATTCTATTGCAATTTCGATGTTGTTATTTGTGAAATGGAGTTAGATCGTGTAGAAAAAAAGTTATTTTATCGATGCTATAAAGAAATTGAAAAAAAACATAGAAAAAATGCTTTGTTAATTTTAAGTATAACCTACTGGATTAGACTCGAAAATCTTTACATATACGTGAACCACAATTTTTCCGTAACATATTTTCCTTAATAGAATAATTGAGTGATCCATCACAACTACGTGAGAAAACGAAATCACCTTGCAGGAGATTGATATCGACAGATATATCTATCTGTATCGATGTATTTTGAGTGATGTCTACTTACTTGTATTTTGTGTGTGAAATGAATCGAGTAGGACTGAGAAGGAATTATTTTGCTAGTACTGAGTAAAACAAGTCCCTTATAGCTTTTACATGAACTATTGTAAATCAGGGTTGTTGCGAATGCCAGTATCCGCTTCTGCAGCATGTAGCCACTGCCGGCTGTAAGCCGCATAAATTAAAATATCCGCATCCGAGTCTGCCTCCGCATTAATTGATGCTGATATTTATTGCGGATATTCGCGTTGTTACATTAATTTACAAATAATTTTAGCAGTAGAGTTCCTTGTGAAAGAGTTCGTCCAAGGTAGTATTGCCACTTTATCTACAGCGGTTGCACGTCCTCCTACTAAAAGAGCACCTCTCTATCCTAGGTCTGCACTCAAATCTCAATTCGGTCCACTACCACCTTAAAACGGACAAACCGCAGCTTCTGTTCCTCACAGAGACGCAGATCAGATGTCCGACCGACGCAGCGTACTATGCGGCGCAACTAGTCATTCTGGGGAACCTTAATGCTCACCACCAAGAATGGTTGTTCCCATACCAGATGATCGATCACGCTGGAAGCAGCGTGATCGATAGACGCGTAAACTTGCGTTAACACTAAGCCTTTCCCAGTTCGTCAGTAGCGCCACCAGCATTCCAAATGTTGAGGAGTTTCATACGGTTAATTGCTCGGACCTTCTGTTAACAGCTGATCCAGACCGCCACTCTGTGGTTGTGGAGGCCCGCTGGGTACTATCGACCATTGTCTGGTAAAAACTATATCCGTATACTCCCCATCCGATCAGGGCCCTAGTGGTATGAGACGGGCGTGGCGATACAAGTTAGAAGATTGAGACGAAAAGCGCCATTTCTTTGCGTCATACCCCTGACTGGCGTGCTATGACGGTGTGACCTCCTTACTCCGTCATCTCACCTCTTTGTATCGCCTCTCTCCGCGTGTATCCTATCATTTTTTATTTTAGATGTATTTAAATTTTAAATTTGAATTGTTCCATTCTCCTTCACTTTCTCATTTTGTTTTCGTACCCGGTCACTCCCAGTTCGACCGCCACAACAGTCGGAGCTGTTTCAAATTCCATCGCGAATAATCGCTAATTTTGGTTCTTTACTACGTTTATATTCATTTAATAAGCTAAATCATGTGTAATAATTTATAACAGACTACATCCTTCGTGTACCTATATCTGTAATTCAGTTACTCGGCCCATTTAGGGGTAAGTGCCTTAATAATTAAGTGTAGGTAGTGTTTTATACTGTTGTACCTGTTTTTTTACATTTACCTTTTTATTGTTACAGCCCTTTCTTTAAACTTTACTTCTTTAATAAATTTTGTGGACCGGAAGTTTCTCGTTTCATTGCCGTGAACCTGTTCACGGGTAGTTAGGGTTACAACCTTTTCAGTGCTTTACTTCTGGAGACTCGTCGAGCTGTGCTGATGCTGTAGTCGAGGTTTTTGCGTTTGAGTATACTCTGATGTACCCAATGGAACCCAAGCTCGTCCATGGTTTAACGCTGATTGTAGTTGTGCTGAAGCACGTAAACAGTCCGCGTACCAAGCTTGCTCAAGCATCTGCCCAGATGCTCGACTACGCAAAGCTCCGAGTACTCAAAATTTGAAGAAAGCTTTTAATAAGGCCGGCAAGAAATGTAAAAGTGTGCTACGTAGGGCCATGTTCGACCGTGTGTGCCGTATAGGGGCCAAGCTTGCCTCTTATCCAGCAGGCATCAAATCATTTTGGGCCCTGTCCAAAGAGGTCGAATTTAATTTTTGTCGCTCATCTTTTCCACCTCTGCTGAGGCCGGATGGCTATCTGGCTAATACTGCGGAAGAGAAGGCGAATGTTTTTGCCTCACTCTTTGCAGAGAGTTCGCGTCTGGATACCGCGGGGAGCATACCACCTACTTTACTTCAGGCTGGCTGCATTACGGCGCCAGTTCACATACGCTAAAAAGAGGTACTTAGAACTCTCCGAAATTTAGACGTGAATAAAGCTAGCGGGTCAGATGGAATTCCAGCAATAGTCCAGAGTAAATGTCTGCCTGAGTTGTATCCTGTTCTCACACGTCTGTACCGACTCTCACTTGAGATTGGTGTAGTTCCCAGGTCGTCGTGTGTGTTATTGTTTGGGCTGGTGATTTCGGTGTTTATTTATTGAAAACACACCGTCAGTAGCGTTTTTTAAGTTTACCCTGAATATAAATGTTTATAAACTATACTTTAAGGAGTAATTTCATGGTAAACGTTAGAACCACTCAAACGGAATATTATCATATTTATCCAAGTACACCAAAAATTTCATTAGTGCATTTTAAGTGCAGGATTTGCGGTGTATTACTGCATTTTATTTGAGATGTTTTTGTTGGTAATACGGAGGGTATTTATTTAGCAATGCAGAATAATATTTTTTTATTTTATTTCGATTCGAGTGGTCTTAGAAGGCAACTCTCCCGAACATATGGCGATAGATGCAACTCTCTTTCTGCTGCATATCAATGATATGTTAATTCCGGCTACCTTTGCGTATTCTGATGACATTGTAGATAGGTACTGGACCAATGCAAGGGTCAGTGGAGAGGAAATCCAGTCTTGTCGGGAGTCCATGGTTAGCCGTTTGGATTTGACGCTCCAGCCAGTCTCCGATCGGGGCGATGCCAATCTTGTAAAATTTAACGCTACTAAGACGCAGGCATGTCTATTCTCCATAAAACGGAGTCCTTTTGGGCTGACTCTGACTTTTCGTGATATATCCATACCGATAGCCGACTCTCCAGCTACTTGGAATTCGGCAGATCCATTGAATCCATGACCAAAAATGCAGCAAGGAGGTTTGGCATCCTTTCCAGGATGAGGCGTTACTTTACACCGGTACAGTTGTTTCAGCTGTACCAAGCACAATTCCGGTCGTGCATGGAGTATTGCTGCCACTTTTGGGGTGGTTCTGCTACATATCAACTGGCCACTTTGGATTCAATTGACAACCGTGGCAAGAGGCTCATAGGCGACTCGGAAATAGTGGAGGCGAAGCTGTAAAACCTTGAACACTGCCGTTAAGTTGCTTGCTTGTCAATATCTTACACGATTTAATTCTGCTCTCGCCTTTTCATCACCGGCGGACTAGGCGTAGGCTTAAGTTCCACCTCTATGTTGTGAATATTCCACTTCCACATTTATATGATGAACGGCTATGGAGTGGAATTCCCTGCCTGCATGCAGACTAGTCCCCGGAACGTTACAACTTGGGCCTTCTCAAGGCGCGAGTGAATAGGCATTATTTAGGTGTGCATGCTCCATCGTCACTTTCCATCAGGTGAGATGGAGGTCAAATGCGCACTTATATTTTATTTAAAAAAATGTATTTCTGCCGCCAAGCAATAATGTTAGCATTACTGTGTTCCGGTTTTTAAGGGTAAGGGTGCTGGTGAAATTACACACATGGCACATGGGACTTGTCAACTTATGTCTCAGGGTGACGGGCGCAGGGGCTGTGCATCTCAGATCTTTACGATTTAAAGCTCTGAGTGGCGCTGCAACTGTTATGGACAGGCGTGCTGCTTACCATCAAGCGTACGACTTGTTTGTCCCGTCACTTGATATTATATAAAAAAAAAACTTTAGGCCCAAGTAGCTCGTTGTTCGTACCTTTGAGAAAATTTCAGATGATGATGGTAAACGGACTGATTGACTATATGCAGGTTGTTTTTATTTTGATAACAAAATTATTGAAAAAATCATCATTAATCATTAAAAAAGCTTTTTCATGGAGATTCAGCAATGATATATACATTCTGCGATTAAATAAGTATCGGCATCAGCATCCGCTGATGTTAAAGTTGAATTTTCAGCATCCGCTGATATGTAAAAAAACCTGCATCAGCAACAATCCTGGTGTGAATTAATAAAAAAATCAATATAGTATGCTTACGTAGTAAACGTGATTGGTGCTGTTGTGGTAATTAGTGTAAATATTATTGTTATAATTAGAGTAAATAGTGAGATTTTTTTTTCTTTGAAATAACTTCATTAAAAAGTCGCACTCCTCATGGAAGTATGGCATAAGCGAAGTTACGTCAAAAACTTTTATTGCTTCATTAGGTACAAGAAATATAACCCACATCCTCTCTGATTCTTGTAACTCTATCGACTAATGTTGTAGACAAGAATTTCAGAGGATGTGGGTTATGTTTTTCTGTATCTAATGGAGCAATAAACATTTTTGATGCAACTCCACTTATGCCATTCTTCCATGAGGGATGCGAAATGTCGAGATTGAATATTACGATTGACAAAGTTATTATATTGTACACGGGTTCCAACCGTGTCACAAGTTAGAAATTATAATTTTTTACATTTTGTTACGGGTCCGTGAATAAATTTCCTCGCTTTCATGGGAAAAATTATGTTAACATTATTCTCAAAAGTTAAGTTAACTGTTGTTACATTTTTGAAGTGTGATTGGTCGAGTATTAAATCGAAAATAACCGTCTTATCTTTCGTGCCATGTTTGTTATTTTTGCGTCAGGGTTACTGGTGGCTAATATCCATTTGTTAAAGCCATTGTTAAATTAATAAATAAAAGAAATTGTAGTATTAAGTTCAGTAATGGCTTCGATAATGGCTTTTATAAACCCTAAAACATCAACTCCTTTGAAAAAAGTTGATGCCTCGTCACTGCACAAAAAAGAGGCCTTAAAAAGCACTTTATCATCGTCAGCTGATGTTACCCGGCAAAATTGAATATCCTCTTTGTAATCAGAGTCGAAAGCACAAAGGTTACTCTCAGAATTAGCGGGGTGTCTTTAAAACCGAGCAAAAGAAAGGGTTCTTTTGTAACCCTAACGAGGGTCAAGAATCGCGACTTGACTTACAAAGAGTTTTGAAAAAAAGATTTTTTTAAATATATTCTTTGGGTGTCGAACGTTTTCATTGAGAGAGGATATGGAAGAAATGAGCTTGTTTATCTATTGCCATTGTTAATGAGACAAGCCTTGGAAATATCAACAAGAAACATTTTGTGGTTGAAATCATAGACTTGAAATAATGGTAGAAACTCTTTCGTAGACACTGTAAATTCGTTGTTATATGTATGTGAATTACAATCGTTAACCTCCTTTATTAATCTGGTAGGTAAAACCTAACCTGCTTCGAACTGACAACACTTGGAATCTCTTGAAAGAATATAATTCGTTCAAAACAACACTGTAACGTTAGAATCTCATTAATTCTGAAATTAAGTCCTGTTTGACGTATAAGACGAAATATAAGCCCGCGAATCAGTTGTTATTGATTTGCGCTAACATCTAAATACGTTGTTCTGATCTCAAGTAAGTAATTAAAGCACTTGTGTTATGTAAATCAGAAACAACGATAGTACCACAAACATACAGACTCGAGACAATATAGAAAAATTTGTTAACTGGCTGCGGATCGAACCTGGAACTTCAGAAATGGCGACACTATGAAAACCGGTGTGCACGCCATTCGACCGCGGAGGTCTTCGTCAAAATGGATAATCACGTCATTTTCTCGACCTCCTACACAACATGAGTCACACAACTCTTATATTTAGTAGCGGTAGAGCTCCTTGAAAAAGACCTTTTTTTTTAATTTTTTTTTACGCAGTGGCAGTGTTCCTTAAATCTGTGATTTAAAGCTAAGAGTGGCAAAGCTATTGCTATGGACAGATATCTCGCTTACCACCAGGTGCACGACCAGTACGTCCCGTTACTTGGCATCTTAAAGAAATATATCATTTCCAAAATATGTACAGCGAAAGTTGTGTTTCGTTTTATGAGTATAAGAAACGTTTACGATATACGAATGAAACAAATTCAACCAAAAAATTATTTGAAATTCTTTGTTACCTAAGCGTATTAAATAAATAAATGTCTAAGCCAAACAAAACGCAAAGTTACATGGGCATGTAGAATCCTAACCTGCTCTTGGTGAACCTGGTGGAACTACATCTGACCTGAACTGTACTTCTAGAAGATATCCGGACCTATTAATATCTAATAAAAATAAAATAAAAAATCATTTATTGCACACAATACACAGTCCTTTTTGCTAGAACACTTACAAGTTATCTATTCTACTGTTAGTACAGAATAAAAATAAAATGAATGAATGAATAAATGAAATGAATTGAATTAATTGTTTGAAAGAAATGATTACATGATACTTGCTAAGTTCGCCGAGCTACCGTGTGAACCTAGCAAGCAGATACGAGCCCCACCTATATATTAAGAACTCTGTTTGAGTTCTCTCATACTCTGCTCATAGCTTAGACTATGGAAACCAAAGGACATGTTATATTGGCATATATAAATAAGACGTTATATGTATATATTGTATATGAATTTAGACGTTGAAAACATAAACATTTTATTGTCTTTGTTGAACTACTGCGTACCGTCGTAAGCCAAAAGAGATAGCACTACATTGATTTATGTCAAACATGGGAATCGAAAATACGTAACGTTATCTTAAATGGCAACTGTCCTCATTTCGCCATTATTGTAGTAAGTACCCTTTGATAACCGTTTCCGGATGTCAAAGGGAAGTACATCAAATGTCAAAACCAATGTTTGGCCAAATGTTTTAGTGAATTATTCGTATGAACTGTAATGAAATGGGCAAAAATATTGACAGTGAGAACAATTAAGTATTAATAAAAATGCGTCGCTGCAGGGTTACTGCGTTATCGAAAATCAACCAAATGTTACATTACATCGGCACGTGTTATTTTTTTGCTTATAAGTCATACAATAGCTCATATATCTCATATATTTAGACTCATTTAAGTAGTTTATTCATAAGTCATTTGTTAGTACATTTTGATGATTATTGATAACGAATATTTTGAGATAGTGTTGTTCTTGTAAGCAGACATTATCGATATTCTGTTATTAAAACAATTCACTACGAGGTTTTTATTATTTCATTATTATTATTTTTAAAGTTTACCTACAAATGAAAAAAGAAAGAAAGAATGGTTGGAAATTATAGGACTGCCGCACAGCATTGAATTGAATTGCAGAACCGAATTGGATTAAATACCATCTTCGTTTGTTGGTTCCATTTTGAACAGTCAAATTTTAATAGAACTTTGAATGTAACTAGATTACCTTCATTACATTTATTGGTAAATAACTTTATATCTAAATTAATGATTAAAATTACTTGCTTAGTATTAATACTAAGCTATTATTAGCCTAGTATTAATCATACTTTGATTACAGTAAACTACTAAACAAATTTGCAACTGCCTCCGTGGCCGAACGGTTACCATACTGGACTGCCACGCAGAGGTCCCAGGTTCGATTCCCGGGCCGGGAGAAATATTTGTATGGCCTACAATTATTTCTCTCGTGAGTTTGTGTGTAATTTGTGGTTGTCTATGTGTGTGTCCATGGCACCCGCGACACAGGGTTTCCCTAGTGCGGGGCTATGTTGTGCGTTATTAAAAAAAAAAAAAAAAAACAAAAAACAATTTCAACATTCCAGCTATACATTTGCATCTCCATATTGACTTATCTATGATTATGGTACAACACTAAATCCACCATTTGTGGTGGACATTTTTGGTTTAGGTAGGTACGTTTATTCCGTAGATAGGGCAGCTACTTTCCTTTATTTTTTTCTATCTTCTAAGGCTCATAGCGTCTCTATCTTTACAAACTGTCACATCTGAAATTTTAGTAGTAACTTCTTCTTATCGTATCGATGGCATACACTATAATGCTTAACGTTATGGTGAAAGGATTTGCCAATTGGCGTACGGTACGCACCGATTGTAGTGAAGGAAAAGAATGGCACATCGTGCGGGGAGGCCCTTTTCGTGTACCCTGTGTGTAACCGAGTAAGACGTATGAACTCCGTCATATATTTGTTCTTTTTTTAGAACTAATTAATGCAGTCTAAAGCGTGAGTTGTAAAAAAGTTACGTCGAAAAATTTTCTAGTTCAACATCGTCCAAGAGAGGTCACGGGAGGTCATCTTCATTTTGGTCTAGTCCAAAACCAAAAGGGATATGCCAGAGTAGGGACGGAGGTAGCCGTTAAAGGAATTTTAGCGCGTGTAAAATTTAATACAAAATGTATTACTTACAATGTAATGGAATTTACAATGAGTTTTATTCCGGTACCCAGCATTGAAACTTTTTACGGTACTTTGTAAATTCTATTTTTTAGTCATGTGCACCGTGTTGAATTTTTCACGCGCTTAAACCTAAAACCGTCTGTTCCCTCTTTCGGTCCCCAGATCTAAGGGACAGACGGACCAGCCTTACGGGACGCGTTAGCATATCAAAAAACACTTAGCAATTATTTCAGAAACATTTACGACGAGGCGACATCTTTGCTGGGAAAGTTTTGTGACCTTGAAAATAATTATCGAATCTACACTGTGTTCTGATTAAATTTAATCTCTGACCTCTTCTCATTATATTATCAAATCTTTTATTACGCGGCCCTTTATAGTTAGAAATCCCTTTTCTGATTCCTGATAGAACTGATATCACGGAAGCGCTGCGTTGACGTCTGAAGCGAGGCAGCCATGCCACTACTAATTTTCATACAATATCTAGTCTGCAAATGTGGCGCGACTACGCTTCTATAATCGTTTGATTTGAAGGCGCCCTAAGAGTTAGAAATGACTACTATAGTATAAGTAAGTAAAATACTAAATTCCGCGTTAGAAATTGTTTTCTTCTCATGTTGATTATTCACTTTTCATATCTGATCGATTTCAAGATCGGTGCGTATCCTATCGCAGTGAAATTTCCCTTGAACTCTGCTTTCCCTACAGTAGACAGATACATAAAACTTTATTCACTACCATAACAACTTAGTTCCTAAGATCAACTTGAACGAATTCTATAAATCACTTCAATATAGTAATTATAGTGTTTCTTTCTATCCTCGGGCTCTCAAGGAGTGACGACGTTCGCCCACTTCGCAGGTTGCGTCCGGGTAACGTGATCCGCCCAATCCCATTTAAGCTTGCCTGTTTTACTCGCCACATCAGCAATGCTGATGTCACCGAACGCTGTATTGTATTGCGTACTCGGTTAATACGTTTAAAGTCCAGAATGCTGCGTTCCATTGCCCTCTGGCAGACTTGAGTTTAGACTTCTTGAATTCGGTCAGCGACCATATCTGTACACCGTTTTTTTTTATCACCCGAGGGAATCTGCTTACAGATACCGCGGCCCTGCGGGGGCAGAGCCGGTGTTATGTGGGACTGGGCTGAACCCTGAAGGGGCGCAACCCGACCGCACCAAACCCCCGGGGTTGGTTCCTCTTCTCCGCTGCAGGTAGAGGCACGGGTAAGCTATCGCTCGTCCGCGCCTCCACCAGCGGCTGGCCGCGCCCAGCGCAACCCCTCCCCGAGAAGGGAGACACAACCGAACACCAGACGAGCCTTCCATCTAGGGCCCCTCCATGTTGGGCAGCGAACTCCCCCGAATCCGCTACCCAGGGGCCATGGGGCCAGGACAACATCCTCTTAACTGTGAAGTTCAGAGGATGCTCCCCCAGCCCTCTTTCCCCGCGACTCTCCTCGCCGCATGCGTCCACGCGGATCCGCTCTGCCAAGATCAAGACGATCCCGCGGGGTACGCTCTCCTCCTCGGGCCAGTCTAGCTCCATGCCCATGAGTTCCTCTTAGCTTCACCGTGGGATGATGATATTAAATCGACCATGGCCACTAGAGCCCTCCCGCCACGACAAGGCGGGAACCCATTAGGGGGGATGTCCACCATAGGTTAAGATGAGCAGGATGCAAATATCGATGAATTGGCGTTTAAATGACATTGGGAGGTTAACCTTCAAGTACTCCTTCAAGGATCAGTAGCTCGTCCAGGCGTTCTATATGCGACGACCGATTTTCTTATCTTGTCTGTTTTCGAAGCTTGCTAACTGGCTCTCTGGAGGTCATGGCCGTGAAAAAGCTGTGCCTCAGTATAAATACCGTGGTTGCCCACGACACTGGTGTTCTGCCAGGACCCTGTTAAGAGAGATGTCACTCACATCTCAGACAGTTCTCTGGCGTTATCGTTTAATGTTTTAATTGTGTAATGTTAAGTGTAGTGCAATTGCTCATTTTACATTTTCACTTCTAAATAAGTATTATACATTTCAATATTTTCAATATTTTTCTTTATTGAAATTAAGAGACTGATCTGTTATTCTTCTATAAGTTTAGTAGCATTATAGTCATCATCATTGTGACAGAGTTCGTCGAGGGAAGTACTGCCACTTTACCCGTTTAGCTGCGTTTCCACCAGAGATGTGCGAGGTACATTTTCCCAAGTATATGGACGCCAACGGAGGACAACAAATTCCCCAAGACACCTATCTTTTCTATACAATAAAGCTTGATTGCGACTTATGTGTATTCCGTGTAATTCATCCCACGTATCAAAACTTACGACGTACTCAAACTAAATTTTGTTTGACTTCCAAGCACAGATTTCGCTGCTTTGTTTTACCATAGTAAAATACCAATCGGTTCCTTTTGTTGTGTCCAAGAAAGCGGAACGTAAACTCTCTAAAACCCCGTACGCTTCATTAAAACATAATCGAGCAATTCGCTCATGAAGCATCGTATTAACAACGCAGGAGAATAAACATCGTACGGCAATAAAGGCCTTTGCCCGCGGTGTCAACTATTCCATGCATTCGGAATTGATCCGTTCAGACCTATGCGACCTATGTATTATTTAACGGCATTTAATGACTCTAGCGAGAAGATTCGATGTGGTCATGCATGGAGGGTTGTCCTTTGATGTAGTTATCTGTATATTAGAAAGAACTTCAATTAACCTTGTGATTTGAAATAGTTAAAATAAAAGTACAACTTTCGTATTCTATGTGTAAGGTATTCGAAGTAGAAATTGTTTAATTAAACGCTTATTCAAATGTCAGTCGTCGTGAGTTAGTTGTATACTATATAAAACAGCTGTACAAGAGATGCAATAATTCGCATGGTACTTCTAAAGGTTGTATAATAGTGCCAACCAATAGCGTAACCAATCAAATCACAGCACCATAGCACTTAGTACAAAATGGCAGTCCTTTTGAAGATTTGTACCGCATTATGAACATAAATTTACTCGGAGCTTTGGAAGACATCAAATTAGCACTTTAACACGTTTAAGGGTTCCCTGTGGCGCCATGTCATCAAGATAACATATTTACTTGTAAAACTTAGTACCTATGCGAAATGCTTTAGTGAAATTTAGATTATTTGTTTTATTTATAAATAGCTAAATGCGCAAGTTATAATGGATTAATAAGTAGCCAATACAGATTATAAATATTTTATGCATACAGTGAATAAAAAATTGTACGTTCGTATTTATTTACGTTTTGATAAAAAGTTGAGAAACATATTATTCAATTGATAATAAAAATGACGATATAAATGGAAAACTTAACACAATAATAGATAATACAATAAATTGGATATACGATCATAACCTGTAAATATATTTTTTTTAAATAATGACTTTCCAACTGTATCAAAAAGAACCGCCTTCAGTAAATTTTCATCTTAATGGCATTAATTTAAAGTTGTACAGTGTACTTTATTGGGTTTGGTAATACATACTAATATTAATTGGAAACCACATACAGAAAAAATAAAATCTAAACTTTCAAAATTTATTTATGCTTTTCTTTAAATAAAAAAGACTACTTTGAAACGGCTCTAGTAACGTATTATGTTTACGCCTATGCGTGGCTCAGCTACGGTGTTATAATGTAGGGAAATAGTACCAATGCTCCCAGCCTCTATACTGTACCGAAAAAATTTATAAGGCTCTTAGTTAACATTAAAAGTACAGACACTTGCAAGAATTATTTTGAAAAAAAAAACTCGCTTTACCATGTAGCTACATCTTGAAAATTTGTATTTTTTTTAAGAAACATCCTAATTTTTTTAGTGAGCGGATAAGTAACAACTTATCAAGCACACTAGCTACGGCCGTAAAAATATATCATAAACAACCATAACAATTAAGAGATACTGTTAAAGCTGTAGACTTTAATAATAAACTTAAAGAGCTCCTAATTAAGCATACTACAAAGTTAACGAATAGCGATTTAAGCGATAGACTTTAAACATTTGTTACACTTACACTGCAAACGACATAAATAAAGTAATTTTAAATATAAATAAATATCATAAATATATAATATATAACATATCAATCAATAATAAATATGTAATTGTATAGAATGCAAAAATAATTTGCAGTGCCCTACAGGATCCATAATGCGCTGTTACTTTAGCTTTAAGCCATTTCCATCCTATGCAACATTATGGTAAATGCAATAAAGGATTGAAACTTAGAAGGATTGTATTTAAACGTCACTTAGCGGTTTATATGGTGACAATATAAATTTTAGGTCTAATATTTTAATGATAGCCGCTATAAACAACACTTACCGATATTATACTTTGATGACATAATTACGTTATGTTTTGACTTAAAATGTCAATCACTCTTTTCCAAATACGTCACAGGAGCGCCATTACGGCGTTAGTGAATTGTTTTGATATCTTCTGGCAACTTTATGCTACAGTTGTGCAGTTGAAATAATGAAGGCTTCATAAATTTGCGTCCAAATAGCTGGATTAGACTTATAGAGTATATTATGTTGGCGTTTACGTATAACTCTTAGGTCTTAATTGGATTCCAAAGCCCTTATGAAACAAATTTGTGTTGCTAGGTGAATAACCATTGAAATAAAGGTACACTATTCTAGTCAAAGTCAGAGTTTTTAAGGCCGTATGTTAAACTTGTCTCTGTGATTTATAACTGTATTGTACTGTACTTTTTCTTTATATTTATATTTTAGCGAACAAAACATATCTGAAGGTTGAATTAAGAATTATATATCCAAAATAAAGGGAGCAAAAAACGATTTTCTGCTTTGGACACAAATGAACAATGAGAAATGATAAACGTACATGTTAAGGGACTGTCAAATGCAGTTGGACATGTAATATTGGTAAGAGATTTTTCTCTAGAAGAAGAAGTTTCGATTCTCGAAAGAATCAGTTTTGAAATCAAACTTAAGTAAAAATCAAATGAGTGACTGAAAAATATTTCTGTTTTCATAGTTTCAGCATGTTCAAATTTAATACAAAATGCACGTAGGTATGATAGAATTCAGTGTTTTTTTTTCGGTCATCGGTGAACATTATATCGGGATGTTTCAAATTCAATCTTGTTTACGAATTTTGTGTCGAACCGCTGAGCGGTTATTTGAAATAACTATTTTATGCCAGTGAAAGATTGAAAGTATTTCATAGGCAATCGCAATGCATTAATTTATTTAAATTTTTAAATTCAGTATTATTTTTTACATGCTCAGGAATTCTACAAGTAAGCCTGACGTATAAATAAAATTAGGCCAATATACACAAGAAACGATAAATTTATCTTTTTTGCCAAATTGACTAACTCTGTAACACAAAGGAAATGAAACTATTTTCCGGATTTAAATTGCGTATATTTGTTTTTTTCAAACAAACCAACGTTTCGGGCCCTTTACAGGTCTCATGGACTTGATTGACTGAGGTGGTAAAGTCAACCGTCAGTCAACCGTGATCATGGGATCTGTAATGGGAAACGTTGGTTTGTTTGAAAAAACAAATATACGCGATTTAAATCCGGAAAAATAGTTTCATTTCCTATGTGTAACAATCGCGAAAACCTAAGAACACAATTCGTAACAAAACATCAGTCGCAAAACAAAACAGAATACGATACAGGTAATTAAAAAGCACAAGCAAAATCCCTACAACAGTCAGCATAACGTACTCTCTAATTTGGCTGTATCATCATAAAGTTCCACAAAGAACACTTCCGTAACAAGAACGCGAGCTACTGTAGTACGTAACGCAAGTAATTACCGAGGGCCGTAAATGAAATTTCGTATGCTAATTGACTAAATACAATTAAGGGAGCTCCGCTAAGATTGTGTGAGTGCCTCGGTGAGGCTTGTTCTCCTAGGTCGTAGTGTTACTGGATGAGATCTTAGATATGTCTTGCCTTGGCTGTTGTTTATAGAAATAAAAACAAAGAAATCTGGAAAACTGGGACAGAATCTGTCAGTATATTAGCAAATTTATTGCGACCGTCAATCCTTTGTCCTTTAAGTATACGCTATATAATAGGGTTATTTGTAACATACTAGGGCTATATTACATTTTTTTTATATAATATCAAGTGACGATCAAGTCGTGCGCCTCATGGTAAACTAACTACACGCCTGTCCATAACAGTTGCGGTGCCACTTAGAGTTTTAAACCGCAAAGGTCTGAGGGGCACTGCCACTGCGCCGTCACCCTGTGACAAGGTGAAAGTCCCTTGTGCCTGTAGTTTCACCAGCACTCTCACCCTTTAAAACCGGAACACACTAATGCTGACATTACTGCTTCGCGGCAGAAATAGGTAAAGTGGCAGTAGTACCCTGGACGAACTCTTTCACAAGAGCTCTACTGTTACTAAAATTTTTGCTTCAATCAGAATAAATTATATATTATTCGTTTAGTTTTTCGTTTACATGGGACTTATCAACTTTTGTTTTAGTCGCTTCTAGTATATCGTAGAGGTTGACGTTAATTAAATATCAAGTAAAGGCTAGACGCAGGTGGCGGCCGCTCCGTGATAACGCGTGGCGTACTCTATTTCAGCTTCGGTTTTTGAGGTAAACCTTATTTACGTGCTTACGGTTTTTGCACCACTTTATTTAGATTTCGACTAAATTTATTGCGCTACGTTCTGTCAACTTTATTTATGGCTTACAAGATATAGTGACGTTAGACGTTAGAACAGTATTCCACTTCTCTACAATGTTAAATCAACTCAGAATTCTGTTGTTTGCCAGTCAGTTAATATTGTATGTTTAATTGATGATTTTATAATATTAGTTTATGGGAATTAAATGTATATCAGTGCAATCTCGCAGGATCTTCGATATTGATTCGTTTTCCTTACGACTGCATGATCTTACTGGTGGGCACGGGTTTCTTCTTAGGCGAGGGTTTTAGGCCTTAGTCCGCTACGCCCAGGCCCAACGCGGGTTGAGGACTTCATACGTTTTTCACTGGTTGTGAACCTTCTTCGACGTGTAGGTTTCATCACGATGTTTACCTTCACCGGTAATCGCTCATGGTAAGTTTTATATTACATTTATTCCGAGAAACTCAGGAGTGCGAGTTCGGACTTGAACCCACTACCCTCTGCTTGAGAGGTCAAACAATAAGGCTATCACGGCGTCATTTTTTTATATAAAATGATACTTATTTTAGTATATACAGAGCTTTAAGAGTCGTGGACTTGGCATGCAGTTGCTTAATGATAGTATAATTCGCTGCAAACTCGGAACTTTAACTGTGACTTTCTCGGCTTTGCGCAGAGTTTCTGGGCGCTGTAGAGATATCTTTGCTAGTCATCATACACTGTGTGAACATTTGGCACAGCTCTTAACAAAGTGGTTGCTTTTATTTGCTTGTATTGTAAATAAATTTCGTCTACAGTGTCTACAGTGTTAAGATTTTATTTTATTATTTTATTTTAACTTATTGGAAGACCAACGGTTATCTTACAGAGTGAAAATAGAAATAATAATGGAGAGCCAATCAGTCCAAAAAGTCCTCACCGATAGACAAAAAAAAAGATGCTTCACCGATGCAACACTAGTGTTAAACGGGTCAATACCGACCTGTTTCGACAATACATTGAAGCTGTTATTCGCACGTAAGTGACGGCCATTCCGACGAATATTACTATTACTTATATACAATAAAGTTACGATTTTATCATAACTTTATTGTGATTTTATTTTAATGACATGAACACTGTGATTTGTAACGCAATATTTATTTTATTATAAATCTTGAATAATATAAACTCCAAGAAAAACTCATATTATTGTTACCAATAAATTAGTAAGTTTTATTTCAAAGCAAAAAAGAAAACATAAGCATTACGATATATATTAAGTAAAACTTGCTTAACCGACATTTCTCGGCCTTGTAACGCTGTATTGCACAATGCTACGATGTTGAACTAAGCATACAGAGACGAGCAGAGCAAGCGAAACTTTACCGTGAATAACGAAAGTACTCATCTTCTTACGCCAAAAATATTTTTGAAGATAAATTCGCTTGCTCTGCTCGTCAATGTATGCTTAGTTCAAAACCAAGGTATTGTGCAATACTGAAGGTAGCGATTAGTATATTTATGTAGTGAAAAAGGACAAACCATGTTATCACTGCAACTTTTAAAACCTTAAATGAAAACCACATAAACCACAAGAAACGTGGTAACTGGCCACAAAGGCCTTTTAAGGCTCTCAGTCTCAGTATAACGGCCATTATCCGACTGAGACCACAAGGTTTGTTTCTACATCTCTCGACTATAAACATTGTGCTATCCACATTATACGCTTAATATAAAACACAATAAAAGAGTAGAGGCTCTTTTATTACTACCATAATGTAGCTTCTGAAAATGCATTTACAGAACTTGTTCTTAAGTGAAATACAAAGAATTAGACTTTGTACAGGGACGCTAACGCGGTTTTATGTTCACTCGGTGTTATGGACACTCTGGTTATAAATTACACTTAAATTAAATTCAAATAACAAAAAACAACATGCGATGTACAATTTAATGTGAACGGAATTATTAAAAAATATATAATATATTGGGTTACGTACACTTTTATTCTTTATTTATTTATTTAGGAACATTTATGGAATTATATGTGATTTTCATCACTTCCATCGTATCTTAGACTATTATTACAAGGCTATAGAACGTATTCATCAAATAAAGTCGGGTTTTTGCAAGTTTTCTACGGTGATGTCCTAGTATATAACTCATAATACCTACGGCGTTTCTGTACAGTTTACACTTTGGATTTTAGTCTTTTTCATTAAGGTGCTTTTGCATTCGGATTTCGGGCGTTTGTGCACAATCGCTATCCTGTATGTTTTCAAAGTTAGACTTATGTGGTGAGAGAATCTCGTAACTTGGTACAACACGGACTTTGCACTGTTCCTAAGGGAATTTTTCAGTTTAAGTTTTTTAATGCATTGTCTAAAGTTCTAGCTTTACATTGTAACAGAAAAACAACATGACGCAATAAAATATTCTATATAGTTTTAACGAATGATGCAGATAAAGAAAAAAATACTACCTGTAACCTAGAATAGTTAGGATTAATATTAAATTATATTGAGGCCCAAGCCCATTCCTGAATTATAAAAATGCGAGTTACTGCAAAGTTTTGGCTATAAAAATTAAAACTTGTGACATTCTATGATAAGTTTTAGTAGGTTAAACATTTACAACCCACTTAATACTTCCGCAATCATAAAAATAGTCATAAAATTTTTATTACTAATATAAATTAAGGGTCGACAAAAAGCAGGGTTTGCTATTCCACCCGCTTTCTCACTATGTACTAATCGCAAATAAATCTAGAGAAGTGGTATGGTAGTAAATTGAACACGTGACCGAGGGTCTAACTCAGCTGTAATCCAATGCCAATAAAAGGGAGGATAAAGTAAATATACCTGTGTGGAATTGAACTTACAGGAGTGTAGGTGAAAATACTCGTAGATCAAATGCGTCTTGTTAGTACATTTCGTTTGCATTTTTTTGTACTAAAGAGTCAAAATTAATAATTATTTGTTTAAGTTGCGTTGTAGTGGGGTAATAATAATAAAAGAGATTGTTTTGTAGTCGATCATTAGCCCGCATGGAGTCATCAAGCGCGCAAACGCTCGCGACGTGACCGCCGTACCAAGAGTTTCATTCGGCGTAACGTTGCGGAAAATATGTAATAGTAACAAAGGAGGAAAAGGGGAATTGCGACGCACAGGAACACGTCTACCGTATATGAGATTTTTGTTCCTACGAATGTAAGTTAAATTGCCAAACTCAAAATTATTATTTCTTTAAGGGGCAAGGAAAATATCGAGTTCATAGGATTTCGCAAATGTTACACATAGGAAATGAAACAATTTTTTCGGATCCAAATATCGTATATGGCGTTTTTTTGACAATCCAACTTTTTTTTAAATAAGTGCGCATTGTACTTTCATCTCACTTGATGGAAAGTAACGATGAAGTCGACGATGGAGCATGCTCACCTAAATAATGCCTATTCACTCTCGCATTGAAAAGCCCCAAGTTATGCCGTTCAGGGAACAAGTTTACAGACAGGGAATTCCACTTCATAGCCGTTCGCCACATAAATATGGAAGCAAAACGCTTCACGCGAATTCTTGGACCGTCCACAACATAGGGGTGGAACCCCAGCCTACATCTAGTCCCCTGATGATGGAAAGGGGAAGGCGGATTTAATTCGTGCAATTCCCTCTCACGCTCTCCGTGACATAATGTTCAAGGCTTTCCAGCTTCACCTATACTAATTTCGGGTCATCTTATAGTCAGGTCAGAATACAAGGTGGCCAATTGGTAGTTAGCAGTATCATCCCGTAGGTGGCAGCAGTACTCCATACACGATCGGACCCGTGCTTGGTACAGCTGAAGCAACTGTTTCGGTGTGAACAACGCCTCACCCTGGAAAGGATGCCAAGCTTCCTGGCTGCATTTTTGGTCATGAACTCTATGTAACTTCCGAAGTTCAAATCGGGCGACAGGTCTTTCCAAGAAGCTGGAGGCGGTCCGCTATCGCGATGGATATATCACGAAATGTCGGAGTCAGGTCAAAGGGTCTCCGTTTTGTGGAGAATGGACATGCCTGCGTTGTGGTAGTGTTAAATTTCACAAGATTGGCATCGTCCCAACTGGAAATAGCCTTAAGTGTCAAATCAAACCCTTTACAGGTCTCACGTTCACGGGTAATTCTCCATCAGTCAGTGGTTGGGAGTTGCGATAAAAATTGTTTGAAAAAACAAGTATATGTGACTTAGGTATGAAAAGATAGTTTTATTTCCGATGGACAAGCAAAATGTTATGGAAAATCTGCATAAAACCTACGAGTCCTTATATAGATACATTTTTATGTCATTTTTCCAATGTAAATGTTTACTTATGCCTACTAGAATAGTATTTATACTACCAATTACCAGACCTTTTTTTAATATATAATAGACACACGCTTGGCCACAATCTCACATGATATTAAGCGACGATGTGACCGACGATGGGAAGCGTTTGCCTAAAATATGCCTATTCACTCTAGCCTTGAATAGCCCCAAAAATTGTACTTTTCGGGAAATACAGATACCGACACAGAGCCGGTAGAGCACTCCATTCCTTTGCCGTACGCATCAGAAAGGAGGAAGCAAAGCGCTTAATGCGAATAGGTGGAATATCAACGACATAAGAATAGAGTGCTCCAGACCTTTTAGTCTATCGAAGGAGGAACGGTGAGGGTGGAACTAAATTGAAAAGTTCCTGTGCACACTCCCCGAAATGTATCCGACAGAAAACCGACAAGCAGGCTACTTTTCTGCGATGGTCGAGATTTTGTAGCTTCGACTTCACAAGAGAATTGTTCTTAATAAGTCTCTTTGCTTTTCGCTCCACCGAGTCCAACTAGGAATTTCCTTGTATAGTAGCAAAGTAATGAAAAATCTCCGGAACACTACTACCCAGAATATCCAGACCAGAACCAACTTAGGAAAGGGAAAAACTTAAGGAATCGAACGTCCTTGTCTAGCGCCCACAGTATTAACTCCTGGGCCACTGAGGTCTTCAATTGGTAAAATTTTCATTAAAAACAAACCACAATTACATTCCGATACAATACGCAATACTTTTACTACATACTATAATGTTAAATATTCATTAAATAATTGCAAATACATTTTTATTATTAATGTTAATATTTCTTTCCTCGTGTTGCTTGTGCAATGGCTGATATTTTGGTACTCCATAAACCTATAAAGCGAATAATTTCGGAACCTTTGTAGAACAACAGGTTTTATGATGTACAATCGAGGAAATGAAGTCTTGACTAATCCGAATACTCTAAAAGAAAAATCTTAAGGGCGTCTTGAAATTAGGCGCTTATAGAAGCGCTGTAGCCGCGCCACTATTAATTTCCATATAATATTTAGAAGCGTAGTTGCAGCATCACTATTGTGACACGCACGCGCCATTTATGTAGTGACAATTAGTTAACTAAAAATTACTTAATCGCCACAGACGTGCGGCTGCCGTGCCACAGTCGCGCCACTGCTGCGCTTCTACAAGCGTGTAATTTGAAGGCGCCCTTATAATTCATCCTTAATTTCAGAGATTACCCAGTGGTCCTTAGTGCCTAGGTGTTTTTTTTCAGTAGGCTAAAGGCCCGGTTAAAAATTAAATGACGTATTTACCGACAAACTTTAATGATAAATTTTAATGGTCATTAAACATCAGACAGATTCTTATCTGTCTGTTAGTTATTCTTCTATAAAAATTACTAGATAGATATGATATAGAAATGAAGGGTTTTTGAATGAAAGATGACTTAAACTTCTGATTTTAGAGATATCCAAGTAATGTCGTTTAAAGTGTTATACTCGGTAAAAAATTCCAATTGGTAGCTGATCGCTGATCGATGATGAACGTGAAAGCGTTTCGTGCAAATTGGAGAAATTTTTGAGTGACGTCTAACGGTATATTAAAATAGACCGACGTGGCAGTGTATTTTAGGGCACGCCAATATTAAATACAATGAATACCGCGCACTAGCAAGGCAAAGTCTGAAGCAATGTAATTATAGTTTTTATTCAAAGTCGTAAGCATAAAAATTCCTCGCCAGTACGTCGAGCCTCCTAACTCGGATTATGAAAGTAATAAAAAGAGGGAATACTCCGAGTAACGGATGGAAGTGGCTGGCTTTTTATTTGTTCGCATTGTTATGTACCAAGTTAGTGGTTTTATGTATTATAGGGCGAATATATTTTCACAGCGCCATTGAAATATAATTTTCATATTATATTGTGTTCCGTATTTATTTTTGCTATATATACATTAAAAATACAAAGAAGACTAAATGGTTATTAGTAACAAATCGCACTAGAAAAGTTAGAAGACAGCCCTGGCGACCGTCACGCACATAAATGAAGTATTTTAGTTTTGTTTTACGGTACCAAGTGACGGAATGAACAAGTCGTGCGCCTGGTGGTAAGCGACACGCCTATACATAACAGTTGCACTGCCACTCAGAGCTTTAAATCTCACTCTATTCACTAGGTGCTCTACTGCTGTAAGATGTAAATTGATCAAACTTAATGACTTTCAATATATATATAAAACTGCCTCCGTGACCGAATGGTTACGATGCTGGACTGCCACGCAGAGGTCCCAGGTTCGATTCCCGCGTTTGTATGGCCTACATTTATTTCTCTCGTGAGTTTGGGTGTAATTTATGGTTGTCATGTGTATGTCCATGGCACCAGCGACATAGGGTTTCCATAGTGCGGGGCTATGTTGAGTGTGTGCGTTATTATTATTATTATTATTCAATAGACACGACTCAGAAACTTGTATCTGGAATCGTGTCACGTCGGTTTTCCGTTTAATTCTACAGTTTCAAAATGACAAAAAGCTCAAAATTAATAATTTTGTACGAAAAGGTTTCAACTTCATCGTAATTTCTCTAGACCATATAATATTTCCTTTAGATTTTGAAAAACAACGATAGAAGGTAAAATTAATACTTTATACTAATAGTTATATTTTTATGCATTCACTACATTATTTTGATGATCATCCATCTTCTCAATGCGTGCAAAACTTCAGTTGCGGGGCCTGATTCAATTAAATAACATAAAGCTTGTGTTCGTATATCAG
This sequence comes from Hyposmocoma kahamanoa, assembly GCF_003589595.1. Classification (NCBI taxonomy): domain Eukaryota; kingdom Metazoa; phylum Arthropoda; class Insecta; order Lepidoptera; family Cosmopterigidae; genus Hyposmocoma; species Hyposmocoma kahamanoa. The sequence goes on from NW_020654422.1 coordinate 12,740,163, forward strand.
GTGATACCATTAAAAAACGAAGAAAACACGGGAAGACACAGATATATTTTAATGAATTATATATAATAACTAGATGGCTCGCGTTGCGCCGGGCTTTCTTATATATTTGTGACTGGTTGGAAATTGACTTTTTATTTCTGGTCAGAATTTTTTTTTACTTTAGGGAGCAGGATTATTAATATGATTTTGTTAGGGTTATTAGGGTCGTATTCTTAAACATCTCAGAAAATCTCACCGGTAAATATAATTGATAGTTGCAGTGATTCAGCATACTTAATTTTGTATGGCGTATATCTTAGATTCGCCATATTGGTAAATGTTTGGTCACGATAGAACCTGACCTGGATCCTTGATAATTTGCAAATTTTTTTCATTAAATGATTTTGTACACCCTCGTGAGATCGTAGCTCCTGACAGGCAGGCTGAAAATCAGTGCTGTGCAATCCAAGTCTGCCCAGCATATACCTTTAGAGTTCAGAATCCTGGTCATACCACAATGTTATAGAATAGCCATAGTTATAGAATTTTGTTTTAGTTTACTATCTATATGTAAGACTTTTCAACTATATGTTAAGTGGAATTTGAATTTAAAAGTTCACGACATCTGCAGATTCCAGATGCAAACCGTAGGACCATTGGTGGATCATCTAGTTAAGGTTTAGCATTGTGACCGAAAAAAATTGACAAATGAGTTCTTGAACCCCTAACGAAGTAATGATAAAAACAAATAACACTTCTTGAAAATGTCAAAGTTAGGTTCTAATATTAAAAATAGTCCATGAATAGTATTCCAAAACAAAATGTTAAAAAACAAATTATAATCTCGCTATAAAAAGGCGGATCGTCTAGAAACGTAATCCGTTTATTGATTCTCCGAGCCTCGAGTTTATAGCTCATCGCCGGCAAATAACCGTTTTATTGCTCTTATTTGACTTTTGCAAGTTTTTCATCGGGAAAACAGCTGACTTTTCCGCAGGTACGAGAAGCGAGACTTTAGATTGCAACTACTTATATATATATATAAGAGCGTTGTTTGTTTAGCGTCTACCTGGTTTTTCCGTGAGCTCTACAAAGATTGAAAAAACAAACTTTGAGTGTGCTAAAAGTTGCATGTGCACATATAAAATTGTTATAAACTCAAGAGTTCAGTATATAACAATTTTTTATTTAACAAGATATATGTAGATTCTTAGAAATTCTGGCGTTTGGATAAGGATAAAAAAAAACTAAATTGTACTTAAAAATCGTTTTGAATAAAAATATGAACCTAGACTATAAGAGAATCTCTCTAACTTATTGATTGAACATTTTGATACGCCGAAGCGCTGTCAATACTGACTTGCTTCCTCGTAACATTTAACAAATACTTAGAATAGCCCTTTATTTGCTGAATTGATAAAAAAAGTTAAAAAAATGAAAAAATGTAAGGTTTGCATGCGATCCAATTTGTAGCTGTGAATGGGGACTGATTGTGAATTTTAGCGCTACATTTCTGTACCGTTTGTGCCAGTCAGCGTTGCAGTAGCTGTACTATGAGGTAATGCTAGATACGAGGGGTTGTGAGCATAGTGACGTTCTACGTAATCGTAATTTAAAATTATCTTTCTTACAAAGTCAAAGCCAAAGTTCTTTCTTTCTTTCTTCTTATCTTTTCATTATCTTGCACACTCATGCATTATTTACCAATTCCTTATTAAACAATTTAAAAGCAAGATTTTTTTCTTTATATATTTTGCATTTGCTTTCTTCAATTATTATTTAAACGAATATAAGGTAGTTTAAGACAGCAGCTTTGTTTTCAAGTTTCCTATTTGTTATACGGTAAACAAATTGGTATATAAATTATAATACCGTACGTTATTGAAGTAAGGTAGAAAGTTGAACTCATACAGGTTATATTCTTAAAAACAAGGCTTGTGACTGTAGCCACGAACTCCAGTTAAGCGTACTTTACTGGAATAACCTGATTATAACCTGATGATTTCAATATAGTAAACCTAAGATTTAACGCGTTCACCATGACCGCATCCGAACGCAAATAGTCACGTATTTTGTACGTGGCTTTAAAATTCTTCTCCAAGGATCCCGCAGCGGGAAGTTACAAATTCAATGTTAAAGTATAATGCAAAATTTGAACTAAAATAAATGTGAATGTATTTTCACAAAATTTATTTTATTTCTTTATTTATATACCTTTTAAATACAGTGGCTTTTTTTGTAATTGGAAATGGAGGTTTTCATTACAAAAATGTGTTCAAAAGGTAATATTTAAAATAATACAGACTCACAGAAAGTCTCATTTTACAGAAAAATTAAACATCATTAGAAACATTTCAAATTAAAAAAAATAACGCAAAATTTTCATTTGGATATTCGAAAACAATTAGTACTCGTGGAAAGTATAAATAAAAAAAATAAATAAAAAGTGTTTATTTACGTTCACTTAAACCTAGTTTACAGCAAATTTGTTGGGGAACTCCATTTAAACAAAATAATTGCTTGTGCTAGGAGACCCCGCACTTCCATGTTAGGGTTCTATGTGACCAGGTAAGTTACGACTAGTTCAGTCACAGGATCTATATAATTAATTAAATTAAAATTACAAAGAGAATAAATAACATCATTTGTGTGTGTGTGTGTTTGCGTAACTTTACGTAAATTTCCAAAATATGTAGGAGTACAGTATATCTATTATAAGATATCCATAAGGGATTCAGTCTGTTCATAATTTAAAGTCTGCAGCTAGTCACATACAACTTTTTTGCAATCGTGGGTCTTTAAAGGGTAAATCAAGAGATTTTTATTAATTTTAGTGTACAGGTAAGATGCACGTCTATTAAATTGTTTACCAGCAAAGGTTGCTTTTACATTATCGTAGGGAATCACAATATTAAATATCCTTTTTTTTCACTACGCAAGGGTCATAACTTTGAGTTTTATGGATCCTTAAATTCACCAGAGGTATGTATAATTTTCGTACTGACAGGACTTTGGCAAACTTATAGAGGTCATCAGTGGGATATCTAGGATATATAGGGTTTGAAATACTTTACCTTCAATAGTGATCTCTGACCTCTTTCTACATGTATGAATATTGATTTAACAGCTCCACCCCAGATATTAGTACTGATTACTGATTACAGTATGTTAGTACTGATTGAGCTAAGGCAATATGGATTTTTGTTAACAGACCTTTATTTGCAGAGTACCTGAGAGTTTTAAAAGTCCAGATAGACGTGACTGTCAGGATGGCTGGTCGCCTGTATATGCTACCATTTCTAAATAATTGCTACCTTTGATATATATACCAACACCTGCCTTTTGTATTATGGCAATAAAACACGAAAAACTTTTACTTTTTTAATTTAATCAGGCACTTCGTCGTAAAATTTTCAATCGGTTATATTTTTTAACTAATGTAGATAAGAAGCGTATACCATTAATTCGTGAAGGTAGCAAACTACTTATACTTATACTTCTGGAAAATCTGTTCGTGCTGAACAAAGTGGCGTATATATATCAAAAGTTGGTATATACATATATCAAAGGTAGCAATTATTTAGAAAAGGTAGCAAATAGGTAGCAATTCTTGAATATACACTCAATGGCAGATGCGATAGGCGACCAGCTATCCTAACGGTCACCAGATGGACTTCCTAGTTCTGCTAGACACTAAATCTAGATGAGGGTACCACGATAAATTTTGGTCTAGAACAACACCGAGGTACTTAGTTTTATCAACCTTAGCAATGATTGGGCAAACACAGTCTTTGCCGAAGATATCACAGTTGTGAATTTTAAGAACAAAGTTCTTGTCTGGTTGATTATTGTTCTGAATGGGGAAGCAAATGTAATTAGTTTTTGTAGTATTTAATGTAAGGAGATTAGCATTAAGTCATTTTGTAACCGTTTCCAGTCCCAAATTTGCATTAATACGCACCCTCTCCCATGTATCACCAGTAAACACAATCGCAGTATCGTCAGCATAACAAAAGGTTTGATCAGAAGCCAAAGTTATATTAGATAAGTCATTTATATAAATGAGAAATAGGGTTGGTCCCAAAACACTCCCCTGAGGAACTCCGAAAGCAATATTCTCATCTTCGCTTATGAAATCACCTACCTTAATCCGTTGCGTTCTATTAGTTAAATAGGTGTAGCAGACCTTCTGAGATACCGCGAATTCCCACATTCTCAAGGTTTTGTACAAGAATGGGAACAGAGACGGTATCAAATGCCTTTTTTAGATCTAGAAAAACACAAAGACATTTTTTGTCTGTATCGAATTTTTCGCCGATTAGAGAAGTGAGCGAGATCACAGCATCTGCTGTCGAGAGCTGTTTACGGAACCCAAATTGGTTATTAGACAAAACCTTACATTTATTAAGAAAATTGATTAGCCGAACATTTATTAAGTTTTCTATGCTTTTAGATATACAGTTCAGGACCGATATAGAGCGATAGTTATTTACATCGTCTCTGTCTCTACTTTAGTAAACCGGTGTCACAATAGATAGATTATTTTAGGTGCAGTGGGGAATTACCTGTGTTAAAGCACAAGTTCGCCAAGTGACTAAGTAAAGGTTTAAAGACATATTTACCTTCTTTAAGGATAGCGTTGGGTAAGTTATCCCAACCATGAGAGCTGTTCGAAAGCTGTTTCTGTGAGAAATCTAGGGTCATTAGTATGTTTTCAATTTCAGATGGATCGGTACCCAAGAGCATAAAAGATGAAATATGTGTGGATGTTAAATTGTTATAGAAAGAGTGTGCCTTGAGTATTGGCCTTGGACAATATCTCTGTAGCTAAACTCTGGCCAATACTGACGAAGTATTTGTTAGTATAATTAACAGATAACAAGGGTGAAGGGGAGTGATAAAGAAGGTTAATATTAGTAGTTTTAATTTGCTTTTTTCGAAAACAAATGTAATTACGACTTTAGAAATACAGCTGAATCAGTGGAAGGTATGTTACAGTAATGGGCTTAAAACCTTCCCTTGTGGGAATCTCCGTCTGCAGAGTGCAGGTCGGTAACCGATGAAACCTCCCTGAGGAACTCATAGCCATATTTCAGTGGAATGTAATGCAGAAAATCGAGACGTCGAAAAACAAAGCTAACGAGCATAATGAAAACATAGTACTTGCCAGATGGCTGCGTTTCGAGAATATAGCATTTTTTGTCAAAATATATTTGACAACACGTAGAATATCGTTATAAAATGATTCAGTAGTTGTAATTAAGTATTTATCATTCATTAAGTTTTTTGTAAAACACAAAAAACTTAAGACATTCAATTATTTTTTGTGAAATCACTCCAGTAGTTTTTTATAATTATTAATACAAAGATATAGCACTTAGAAAAAAATTATTAATAGTGGTAAAGGTTGATCAGCACAAAGGACACTTGCATGTTCTAAAATACATTTTTTAACGCACACACTCGTAGCCTGCATAAGAGAAATCCTGTATCGAAGGAGCCTTAGACATATACGCATAGACAATCACGAATTACACCTATACTTACGAGAGAAATAAATGTAGGTCATACAAATATTTCCCTCGGCTCACGAACCCCTCTGCGTGGCAGACCAGTACGGTAACCGTTCGGCCACAGAGGCAGATTGAATGCATTTGTTAATTATAATTTACATGGTGGACTGAATACATCATAATGTTATGACTCAGAATTAAGCTATCCCGTGAAATCCCGCAAAAAACGACCACGGAATATCCGAGAGACGATCAAAGTAGAAGTAGGTAATCAGAAAAAAGCGTTAAAAAAATTATGCTGTCTAGAATTTATTTTAAATTTTTAGAGACTTGAGACCCAGACCAATCAAAGCAAAAAAACTGAACAAGAATATGCAAAAAAAGCATTTTTGCAGGTATTACGGGTTACAGCATTGTCATTATTATCATTATATATATCTCTCGCCAGGACTGGTAGCTGTAAAGGTACTAACTGGGTGATAAATCTTTCATAGATTTCTCATGGATATCGCTACGACTAAAAAGTCGTTGAAAAACCGAAACACAAAGACACGACGCAAGCACATGGAAAAACTTCGTGAGGTCCGCTGGTTCGTTCCGTTGCTTAGTTGGTATAGCGTCTGACACGGTAAGCTTGAAGATGTCGGTTCGAATCCGGCCGGATCGAAGGAATTCTTTTATGTTATTCAATTTGTTTATTGAATCTAGTTGGATATTCTTATACTAGCGTTACAGTAAATTTACGAAAATAAAATTTTTAACAACATCACGCACGTAGCTCTGTACCCAAAGTAAATAAATAAAGCCCTTGTATTAATATAAATTGTAACGACGGTACCATAAACACCCAGATCCGAGACAATATTGAAAAGTAAATTTTTCTACAGTGACCCGAGCTTGGATCAAACGTCTCAGAGACGGCGATACTATGAAAACCGATGTGTAAGCCACTCGGCCACGGAGGTCGTCAATTATGCAATTTAACGCTAGCAGTGCTAAGTGTTACGCTTTATATGGTCGTACAATCGGATGCTTATTAAGGCACACTTCCGTTTCTCGCTAACACAGAATGCGCTTCAATTATTTTTTGTAAAATTCTCCACTAGTTTGATATAATTATTAAATAAAAAATAAAAAGTTAAAACATAAAAAAAAATCAAGATTTGAGTTTCACAACATGATTCGATAAAACCCGATACAGATAGCTTTATTTACAATACACCAATAGATAGACCCTGACGCTTTTTGAGTTGCAAACAACATGCAGTGCCCTTTGCATCGACGCTGCGATATTTGGTTCGAAAGCCGTATCGTTTTACCTTTGACATACGGGAACTGGGATCCTAGATACGGTATCAAATGGGAAAATTGTATCGTTCATTATGATAGCACTGCTCACATTGTAAAATTCTATTTGGTCTGGTGTGGAAAAATGTATTTTTACATCTCCACCACATCTTTCTCATCAAACATTTACAAATATCTTAAGACCTCATATAAATTTTCAACTGCGTGCATATGAACAATCTGAGTTATAAGGAATTTTAAAACGATTTAACCCACATAAAATCCAGTGTTTTTTTGCGAAATGTGCGTTACATGGAACACGCAATTCAATTTTTTTGTGCCTCTGATTACAGCAATTTTGCGTTCCCTAATATTAAAATTGTACCACTTACAGTAATTGTACTATTTACTTGGATGTTCTTAAGTACGAACAATGTGATTTACAGCGTTTTAAAGGTCCGAGTTTTAACAGTGCAACAACTGTTACGATATTTAAAAACAAATATACAAAATTACAGAACTTCTCCTTACGTCATTTTATCCTTCCCTCGCTTAATGACACCGCGACTTACAGCAATCTAAATACTACGCATGCAGCAGTGAGGGTACTTGTGTGTGTTATACGAGGTTTTTTATAGCAAAATTGAAAATATTTTTCAATTATTATTGAAAATATTATTTCTTTTCCCTATTTTATTTTATTACTTATTTTATTTAATCTCATTTATTTATTCAGACCATAAGAGCCAGAAATTAATGAACTACGTAAATACGATGCATTTAAATTATAGTGAAATTTACTCAAATCACCATGACAAAAGTGATTTTATTCGACTGAAAAATCCTACAAAGTTCAAAGTTATTGTGATATGTAGGTACGTTAATATGTTTACGTGATTATTATTCACTAAGTCACTAAAACGGATTTCGATACAATATTGCAAACACGCCATTTTCTGGATACATACATACTTATATCTCTCGCGGTTCTCCCATCGGAGCAGGCGGAGAAATGTTTATACCTGTAGTGCGTTTCCTTCTTTTTATGAGGTTTTTTCTTACTTCACATAACAGTAACCATCATCATTTATTTAGCAAACTCATGTATCACAAAGTCTTATTTCTAGATAGCAAGAACTCTGGCACATCCAATAGCACAGATTATGTCATAATAGTTACTATCAATAGTCTAAATGACTGTAAGTATGTTGAGTCATGCACACCACAAAGTTTAATTAATAATAAAGTAGATACACGTATAAAATACATTCTACACATACTAATAAATATAAAAACTCAAATAATGTCACGAAAAAGAAGACAATATCTAGGTGAGCTAAAAGAGAACAAAGAAATAATTTTCTGTCGACGAACACTATGCCACTAGACCAAAACAATCTAAGACTGAAATTTCAAATAACAAATTACTACGGCTATCAGGCGGTTCTAATAAATTGTAATCTAATCCAATGTGCAACAATCTTCCACCGAGAATAATTTAACCAGGTTCAATGCCACAAACTGCATCAAGAAGCTCTGTGACATGTCACCAAAGGATATGCAACACGCCAAGCTCAAAACTAATTTAAAAAATTTTAAATAAAAAAAAATATTCAAGGTATCTACTGAAATGATCATAGAAAATGTGTAATTTCAAAAAGACCTATAATGCAGAAGCAGGTTGCAGTTCCCGGTCCTGACCTTCAATTGACCAGTTACCACCCGAAAATATCAATGATGTACAACCGAGTTGCAGTTCATGGAATATGACAAAGAATTACGACACTATTTGGAAGGTTTAATATTATATATTTTTTTTAATTTTGAAGTCTGCTTAATGGATGAATATAGTTTGGTTTTAATTTAAATTATAATCATGATAAAACGTTTCTATATTTTTAACCGACTTCAAAAAGGAGGACGTTCTCAATTCGATTGTATGTTTTTTTTTGTTTCTTTTTTTTTGTATGTATGTTACGCGATAAGTCCGGTATTTGTGAACCGATTTTCATGATTCTTTTTTTGTTGGAAAGGGGGTATTTCCATAGTGGTCCCATTTCATTTTGAAGAAAATCATCCACCTCAAAGGGTGGCTGTTCACGCATGAAGATTCATTTTTATAATTAGCGCCTAACTTTAATTTAGGAGCAATTACTTTTAGCAATTATTTAGTTGATTTCGCTATTTCTCCAATTCAAGGCGTTTTTCTCTCGATATACTTTGAGTAGTGTCGTAGTGAGAACCTATTTTTATTATCTCCAGTATCAAGTCCTGTATAGTGGCGAACTAGGGGATATTTCAATGAAACTTAGCAAATAGACGTAATTCCACGTACTTTTGAGGTCGGTTTTTTTAGTACTCTGTACTGAGATTATTACTATTTTCGTTCATTGCCTAGTCCCTTCGAGGAATAGGGATGGTTTAATTATTATTGAATTTACACTAACACGTAATAATTTTAAATCTTTGACATGTAGATAATCTTTTTCGTTGTAGGTGCCAGACAATAAACTAAAATAGAAAATATAAGAACAGAAAATGAAAAAGTAATAATCAAGAGTAAGATTAGTTGTTGATTCTTATTATTTTATGGAATTTATAATTCATCAGTTCTAAGAACGATGTAATATGGCACACAAAGTGTCAATGATCTGTTTTATAGTGATAAATCTCCAATATTATATTATAAAATTCGATTTGTTTCATTGTACTCATTGCGATCAAAGTCTTTTTCACAAATAGTGCTTCTTTTTAATAATAAACATTTTAAAAGTCACGTAAATTGCATGTGATTTTCACTAACACTATTTTAATGTTACCTGCTTTAGTTTAAAAAATACTCTTACAGCAGTATTGAATTTCGTACATCTTCAAGAAGTTAACATCACTCTTAGAATAACCGTAAATTGAGGGCATTAGTCGCACCTTCATACAAATTAAATTGAAAGTTAGGGCATTCTATAGGGTTATAATCTGAAAATCAAATTGTCGTAACCCTATGTGGGTCGTCATTAGGAGTAGGACTATTTCAAATCCGAGTTTATTGTTAAGAAATCCTATTTTTTTAGGTTTATTTGCTAAATTTGGCACAAAAAGCTAGAACCGTTTCAGAGTTATGATTTTTTTTAGTTTTTGCAATTTTTGTTTTGGCTCCAGTGAAAAGTTGAGTTTTTGAGTGTTACAGCATTAGATATTGACACCACCAAAAGACGACCACTTTGGTTGGAACTGTCCAGAGAGACTTGAAAACGATGGGTGTAGACCCTGAGCTTACGTAATGGTGCCCGGAATAGCGCGCGCGGTCATACATAAGGCCAGGACAAAGAAGAAGATATATATATAAAGTGAAAAATATAAAAACTTTGAATATCAAGAAAATTTTTTTGTACTTTTGCTGATTATTTTACGGAAACCACCCAGCACCATTGTTTAAGTTTCAATTTTCACAATTACTGAGATTCACGGGAAAAGTGAACCTTAGGCATAAAAGCATCCGAATATCCGATTACTACTTATACGTGACTATAACTTTTGTTTTGTAATCTGTAAGGAACTGAATTAAAAAATGAACACGTAAAACAATTGGCCATAGAACGTAGTTGTGACCATAGAAATGCGGAGAATCTGCATATCCGAAAACTCCTCGAAAACGTAAAGTCGGCAATTTGCAATGAGTCAGCGTGTGGCATTATCGCTTTATGGCTGTATTATTTCTTCTTAGAAGAGATTAGAGTTAATATATTACTTCATTCAAGATTACTGGTGTTTTGCATCGTAAAGGCGTGAAAGATGACTTCACAATTTTATTTCTAATGTTTTAAGTTTCGTATTCCACAAGAACTACAATCTGCCGTCTTTCTATTCGAAAACGATATCATTTCTAGCAGATATACTCGCAAATATCTCTTGACTTAATTTCGCTAGGCTATAATCACGAAAACAGATTGAGACCGAGATCTCATAGCAGCAATTTTATTCATGTTAAAGAGAACTCTAACTTGATTATCGGATTCAATTGGGTATAAATAAATGTAATTATAAACACAGATGCAAAAATAAGCGGCTTTTCAAACGATTAGGAAGCATCTTTTGTAATCAGCTACAATCCGTTGTAAAGAGTAAGTGAAAAATGTATTGGGTATGATAAATTAAATGGCGCTGTATCTCGCCACTCAAAGTTTAACGTTTACCGTTCCACTTAAGTTACTTAAGTTACGTTATATATTTTTGTACATAAGTTGAACTACTGAAGTTATCATACTCTATGGTATCTATGCTTTCAACTTAATGGTGACTCGTTCAAATCAAGAGCGGTTATTTGAATAATTAACTCTTTGTAAACCAACAAAGGCAATGGGGAAACGTGAGCCGACTGGTCACAGTAGATCTTTAATTTAATTACAATTTATTGTATAGAACTCTTTGACGATTAGTTTGAGATTTAATTGGGATTGAGAAAGGAAGATTAACAAGTATTGGTTGGTAGGTTTCTCGGATTCTCAGAATTTAATTCGATCTTGGTAAATCTGTTTTATCTCGTTCTTACGAATGGGTTTAGCAAAACGGTTGGTTACTCGATCTTTGCTTTCCGTTACTCTTTTTTATGCCTTCTCTTGTGTATTTTACTTGATGTTATATCGTTATTATCAGCACCATTTCAGCTGAAAGACGTCTAAATCGCCACAATGATAGATTTTACGCTGCTTGCATTCAGAGGATTCCAGCAACCTTGGTGAAGGTTGCTGGAATCCTCTGAATGCAACGTCAACGGTTCACCTTGTGGGTGGTCTGCCCACGCTGCGTCTTCTTGATATTATATATATTATCAGTATCAGCATATATACATATATAATATATATATATAAATTATATATAACTATTATAGTATCGAGTTCTTAGGTTTACACGATTGTTACACATAGAAAATGAAACTATTTTTCTGGATGTAATTCGCGCATATTTGTTTTTTCAATCAAACCAGCGTATCAGTCCTTTTACAGGGGGCCTACCACAACCACTTAAAATAATATTACTTTAACCTTACATTGACTTTTCGTACCATATTGCGCTTAAAATAAGCTTATTGTAATGTTAAAACTATGATGTTTTATTGGCAGCTTTGTGACTATTCATTCACTCAGTTCGTACTATGACGTGACTTTAATATTAAAGTAATATTGTTCTTATGTCAAATTTAGCAATCTTAAAATATTCACACGGATGCAATGGAAACAATATTATTTTCAGTTTTATTGTCTTAATATTGCTTGTAATGATTTAAAGTTAAGTTGAACTTATTTATTTACATACATCTATTCAATATTTTGTTTATGTTTTATTTAATAGCACATAGGAAATAATTTCTCGTAAAATAAAAATACGCGATGTTTATTTCGTAAAATTATGACAGCGCCATCTATATGCTCCTTGGCGAAACGAACAGTTGACACTTGACCATAGTTCCGAATTCACAACGTGACTATAAAGACTCAGCTTGTTTTATTTAGTTTTCTTCATGGAAATGCGGAATAATTATTGAAAATAACGAAATTTTAATGGATTTTATTATTACATACTTTTATTTTCTTAACAGTCAAAATTCTCTGAATGTAAATAACATTAAGTAATTAAACATTAAACTACGATAAGACGATTCGGAACATCAAAAAAGACAGAGATGGCATTATATAGTTCACACAGCGTTATCTCTTTCCTATTTTTAGCAAGGAATAGTCAATATTGGGAAATCATTCGTTCTTTCAATCACTTTTGCAATAATACATTACTTGGTTGACTGGTTCGTCAAGGTACGAATATGAGTAATATTATAATAAGCTTACTTTAAGCTTGCATTGAGATAAGATTGTTTTTGGAAAAGTTATGGTAGGCCCCCAGGTCCCATGGTCACGGTTGACCGTCAAATAAAATTTAATACATTTTTATTATGATTTGTAGCAATGTATGATTAATAGCAATTATTACGCACGGCAAATAAGTAAAATAAAGACAAAAACAAAGATCTGCAACAAGCACATAAAATAATCGTAACATTAGCGGATGTTTGTTCCGTGGTTTAGTTGGCATAGCGTCTGCCACGGTTTGCTGGAAGACGTTGGTTCGAATCCAGTCGGATCGAAGGGATTTTTTCTTAGTGTTCGATCTTTGTATTAACTAGTGTTGAATGTCATGGTGGTCAAACATTGTAGCATTCAATAAACTTAAAAAGTACCGTTAAAATTTTGGAGAATCTCCCGTGAGGATTGACTTAGTCGAAATTGGACATTTTGTAATGGACACATCAGTGTGCAACTGCACAATATTTTACATAATCGTATAGAAGGCGATTTACTTAGTTTCACGGAATGATCCAAATGCAAATGCTACAGCATTAGCTTATGCACATATTCATGTGTACATTATAGCTTGATATATATAACTATCCTATGAATATGTTGCATTTGTGAAGGTCTTGCCACGTATCAAAGTGTTATAACTTTGTAAGATTGAAAAACCTGACTTCAAATGTGATATAAATTTTTTAAATTTATTTTATTGTCATGATAGGATGAACAAGTCGTGAACTTGGTGCTAAGCGTACATACCTGTCCGTAACAATTGCAATGTCGCTCAGAGCTTTACAGCGCAAAGATCGCGAGCGCGAGGGGCACTGCCACCGCGCCCGTGTACCGCGGTGCCGTGTGTAATTTCACCAGCAACCTTAGCATACAAACCGAAACGCAGTAATGTCATTATTGTTTGGCATCAGAAACAGGTAAGGTAAGGTAAGACTTCCCTAGACGAACTTTTTCACAACGAGCTCTACTGCTACTACATACGAGATTCAAATTGCTTTAAAGAACAAAGTATAACACACCCTGCACAGTAATGGATTGGATACTTCGAAGCCGTGTTTCAAGATTATTGTAAACCATTTTCGACTTTAATTTCAATGTATTTCACACATTATAAAATATATTTCTATCGTTTTATTTCCACTAATTTCTTAAGAAACATCAAACTGCTCATTTGTTGAAAGTAAGTTCTTAAGTGGCATCGGAAGTGATCACACTTGGAAACTCTTCTCTTTCTTGGAAACTTCTGTAAAAATCTTTTAGATTTCATTTGTCTATTGTGTTTTCGTTTTAATTTTACTTTAAACAAAATAATCTACACTAAAAACGAAGTAAATGTTTTTGAAAATTTGTTTCATCATATCGAGGCATGACATTTTTTCATAAACAGCGTTTTATTTTTGCAAATCGGACAAGGACGCGTCGACATTTCCTGCCAAAATTACATCAAATAGAAATATCAAAAGCTAAGTTTGTTGTTAGCTCAATTTTTTATATATTTTAGTGTAACCGACAGAATCAGTATTAAAAAAATTTTGCTGTTACATAATCGGTAATATGAAATTCATTACTATATATCAAAGTTAAATTTAGTGTCATATTTATGTTTAAAAAAAAACCTTTCTTGTAAAATTTGTTTTGTAACCTATCATAAAGTCGAATTTTTTTTTGTCCGGAACAACGTTTGTTCGAATTTTCATTACACCGAAAACCGTTGTAACGAAACAGTTGTTCGTTAACGATACGTTGCATGTTTATCGCAAAGACACGATTTCCTAGCAAATGTCATTTCGGTGTACTGATTTGTAACCATTTGTTTTTTGTCGGTTACACTAAGTTGACGGTAATGGCTCGACAATTAATTAGAAATCCAATAAATATTGCATAAAGACTTGTCTTGTAATTTCTTGTTTTGTTTGTAGAACACGTATAATACGCATTCAAATATGGCACGAATTTGTAAAGTTCCTTTGAGGGAGAAGTTTCGCAACCATAGTCAATTTGTTTTCACTTATTGTCGATCGTTGAAGACTGTGTCTAACTTTCCTATAAATGTGATCTGTCACTTTATCAGAAGTAGTAACTGCGGGGTAAAGAACAATATTATATTATGTACTTGAAAATAGAATAAATATTGAACAAACATAACCTGTAGAATAAATTTCGTTATTTGTCAAATTTTTTTGGGGTTTTTTACAAAGTGACCTTGGTATACCTGAAATTAAATTTGAGATGTTTATTTGCGCGATTATTTGGTATTTAACAATTTGTTGTTCACCTAATAATACAGGAAATAATATGTTACCATTATTATTTCATGTCCAAAAAATCTAATCTTGCGGACAAAGTTCTCATTTAAATTACTGTATATATGTGCAGATACATTGCAATATTCAATATACACTACTGGGCTAAGTTTAGGGAAAAAGAGTAATATAGTATATTAATTTTAATATTATAAAATAAATAACGCACACACTCAACATAGCCCCGCACTAGGGAAACCCTGTGTCGCGGGTGCCATGGACACACACATAGACAACCACAAATTACACCCAAACTCACGAGAGAAATAAATGTAGGCCGTACAAACATTAGCCCCGGCCCGGGAATCAAACCTGGGACCTCTGCGTGGTAACCGTCCGACCACAGAGGCAGTAATAAAAATAATTTTATTCTCGGTTATAATAATATTCACATTTTATAAGAACGTTTGAGTGTTAGGTTAATTATATTTATATGATACATTACACTCCCACTTTAAAATTTAAAACATAAAAAACGTAACCTTTCCAAAATTAGGAGAGAAAATTTAACAATGGCGCTGACCGCTGGTATTCTAATGTAAACAATTGAGAGTTTATGTCACGTTGCGTTTGTTTTTCAAGTGTTAAGCAATTTATCGCTATTATATATAATTATATTTAATTTTCTTTTGTAATTTTTGTGATTTTGAGCTAGTAAACATAATCGAATTTGAACAAACTCGATTTCGAAAAGTCTACTCAATGCGACTTCTACTATTACTATCGACTACAAAGTCTCGAGTACGACAAGTAGGGTTCAGTTTTACTGGACAACTATTATTGTCAACGAATTCAATTAAAAAGGAAACTCCATATATATGGCGATTTATAAAAGAAAGAAGATATTAATACTTAATTATACTACAGTTTAACACACCACTGCTCAGTAGATACTTACCAGGTTCGATCTCAATTCATTACATAAACAGACTCGAACTGCAGAGTAACTCGTTACATCAATAGACTCGAGCACTAATGTCGAACTCGAGTCTATTAGGAAACTTAATAGACTCGTAATACATCAGTGAGTCTCTATCGTTATGAGTCGAGTCTTGTGAATTGGAATCGATTCCTAAAATGTAGACTCCCAAACTCGAGTTTTTTACAACACTATTTTGAGCGTCATATCACGTCGTCATTTAACGCGTTTTATTTTATTTTAAATTGTTCGGAAACCGAAACTTTTTAATCTTTAATTGTTTAAATAAATCAGATTTTTGTCGGGTTTTTCGTTACACCCTAATCTAACAGCAATAACAATTCACTTCAAACAAACATAATATATACGTGTACATAGAGTTCTTGGGTTTTTTCGATTGTTACACAGAGGAAATGATAATATTTTTTCGGATCTAAATCGCGTATGCTTTTTTTTTAAACAAACCAACGTTTCGGGCCCTTTACAGGTTCCATGGTCAAGGTTGACTGAGATGGTAGCCATCAAATAATTGACATAAGTGATTGATGACTTCAAGTCTTAGTTGGAAGCTAGAAGAGTCAACCGTGAACATAGGACCTGTAAATGTCTCGAAACATTGGTTTGAATTACAACTTTTGTATACAAAAAAGACCGACCTCAAAACTTTTTCGAATTACATCTATTTGCCGAGTTTTATGTATAACATAATAAGTCAACGGTAAGTGGGCGAAATGTATACATGGATGAATCCGGATTCATCCCCTAATTTAGCTTCCTTAGAGGTGAAATATTTTCATATTTAAATAGAACTACTGCTGAGGTAACCCATATCCAACACAAAAAGGAATCATCGAAATAGGTTCACAAGTGATGGAGTATTCGCGTAGTATAAACAAAAAAAAAATACAAACGAATTGAGAACCTTCTCCTTTTTTCGAAGTCCGTTAAAAATAGTTTCATTTCCTAAGAATATTATGTATAATAAGTAAGTTACTTCAGTATTTGCAATGGGATATGGTAAAAATTGCAGAAATACTCATTAGAGTATTTTTGGTTTTCTTCAACAGGATGGTGTTGTTGTTGTTACAATTTCTGTTAAACAGCAACCGATTTACATATAGCAATTTGGCTAATTCCCACGAGGTCTGGATCGCAGCGGCTATTGTAGTCTAATTACCCCTTCATACACATGACATCTGGGAACTGTGATATTGATATGCACTAATTAAACCGCAGCACTCAGGGTGATTTGTGTGATGATATTCATAGAAGATAATGTCTACTTTGTCTTTGTCTGACGAAATGTCATATACATATTTATTGCATTGTTGATGATCCAGAGGTCATCAACAGCCGAGAAGTTTCGAATCGCGCAGAGAGGCATAGAGAGGCCTAAAGAGAAAAAGAAAAGTAATGCTTGGATCCTAAATAGGACCAATGGTAAAGATGTTACGGTCGTCGTGGAGAAGAAATAGTGAGCGTGGGCGAGGCACATAGCGAGAATGGATGAGAGACATTGGACAAGGCGAGTACTTGAATGGAGACCCCGAACGGACATCAAAGGGCGCGGCAGATCACCGCAGCGCTGGATGAACGCCATCCGACGACACGGAGCTCGGGACTGGATGCGTCGGGCACAAGATCGTCAAGAGTAGAAGAAGAAGGAAGAGGACTACGCCCAAGAATGGCAAAAAATTACTTTTTTATTAAAAAAACCGACCTCAAAAGTTCACAGATGATTCAACTAAACATTAAATTAATCTGATCTGGGTGTTCTGGGTAGTGTCTCGGTGTGAATTTTATTGATCTGGTATACATAGCATAGGGATATCCCTAGTTTGAGATTGAGTATGGTTGTCTAGCACATTATTATTAAACATGGATCGAATATCATGATGTTATACCTATCGATTTTAATAAATATCATGATGTTATATTATTATGATATTCATATATTTATTTGTGAAATTACTCTACTAGTTGGTTATAATTATTAACACAAAGATCAAACGCAAAGAAAAATTCCTTCGATCTCACAGACACTACCTTTGTATGTACCATACTAGAGTGATCGTTCTACCAACTGACCTACAGATCGAGTGAGCAGACCTTACGGATTTTTTTGTGCGTTTGTTACAGACCTTTGTTTTTGGTTTTATCAGATTTTTCTGTGAGAAATCTACGAAAGTTTTTCTTCATACAAACGTGTGATGTCGCTTTATAAATTTTAAAAGTGATTGTGATTAATATTATATTGTTTTACTACTATTATATTGGTACTCATTTATTTTTCGTGAAATTACTCCATTAGTTTGTTATAATTTACTAATAGGTACAAAGATCAAACACAAAGAAAAATTTCTTCGATCTTAAGATCCTGTTAGATTTAAGGAATTTTTCTTTATGTTCAATCTTTATATTACAAATTTAATGATGACGTTATTACTACCATGATATTCAATTTCTTATATTTGGCGTTATAGCAGAAAAGCCGTTTAAACCCAATACAAAGATCCACAGCAAGCATATAAAGAAATTCATAATATCTGACTCCAGCTCAGTTGGCTACAGTGGTAGTCACGGTGAGTTGGATTAAAGGAATTTATGTTTGTCTTTGTTCGGTCTTTGTATCATTAATAATATATTACGTTATTAAAATTTACCTACCTGTAACTAAGTGAACACAATTATGGTTATATGTACACAGTTGTCTGTTAATTATTTAACATAATTGTATTTACTTTGCCTTAAATAAAGGAAATAATACACTAAACATGCTTAATATCGGAGAAAGGAAAAAGAAAATAGATATGTCGTCGGGTGCCGCGCCTTGGGGTGCCTAGAGGCAGGCAATGTTTCCCTTTGGATAGCTATAGATACGACTATCCTTTCGCTGAAGTGGCCAGGCTTCTTACTTAAATTTGTTACAAATATATTTTACAAATTTGCTGTAAATAAAAATATCGTTTAATGGATAATAAATAATTAATAGTTTCAGGAGTTACTTCGTTTGCCAGAAACTTGTCGCAGATCGTTACTCCATCGGTCCAGAGAGCGTCCTGCACTACGTTTGCCGAACCGTGGTCTCTCAAGAATCGCTTCCCCCATCGGTTATCGGCTCTTCGACAATATGACTAGCCCACTAGCCAGTCAAGTTTGCTTATTCTACCAGCCATGTCGACGTCCTTGGTTCCTTCTCCGATAACATTATTCTGAATCTTATCCTTCAGAGGCACTCGAAGCATAGCTGATCTTTAAATAGGTACTGATACATACGCAAAAATCGATATGCTTGTTTTCAACAAGTTAGTCATTAACGACGGGTCTACCCGTTTCAACATAAAAAGTGGCGATATCGGTACCCGGTCTTATATAGTGTCATGACATATCTTCATTTTTTCCAATATCTATGGTTTCAACTATTTCAATCCAATAAATCCATGTTTCAACTATCATACTTTCTTAAGTGCTACTTACGATTTAAACCACATATCAAAGTAACGAAATGTAACTGGTTGGTAAAACAAAGCTTTCTTCCACTCCACTTTGTTAAATAAAGGACCTAGCAATTACGGCATACTGTTTTTTGCTTTTTTGTAGGTGTATATTCGTGACACAGAAAGATGAAAGTGATTTTTTGTTCTAATATAAGATTAAAGTTCCTCGGTATATGAAAGAAACTTCTGACAATGGCTGATTTAAAATTCTATATATACACACACATATATAATTGTTGTCACTAATTACAGGTTAATATCACTAATTAATTTACAGGTGGTAAGAATACCACGATATGATTTATTTTTAATTCCCGTTTTTTCAATCTACCTGTGATCATGGAACGTGTACCGTTCCGAAATATTATCGTGATAATTATTTAGTGTATAACCATGAAAGCTTTAAAATCTACAACATACATGTTTGTGTTAAATATAGGCACAGAATACATTAAACAACTCCTGTTCCAATTATTACTCCATCAACAATTTGGGTGGCCATTAGTCGACTTTGCAGGCTCGTAATTAATTTAAGTTCGCCAAAATATGTATAATATGACCATAACTAGTTTCGAACTTTTGTTTTACAATTTTGCCGGCTGGATATGAGGGGTTTTGGTATTATATCCTTTTTCGTTGTAATTTTCCCGATTTTACATCGACAATACAGAGTTAAAGAGTATTTGATAAGTATAGAAAATTAATAATAATAATAATAACGTACACAGTCATTGTCCCGCGCTAGGGAAACCTTGTGTCGTAGGTGTCTCGGACACACGTATAGACAACCACAAATTACAGTCAAACTCACGAGAGAAATAAATGTAGGCCGTACAAATATTTTTCCCGGCCCGGGTATGGAACCCCGGACTTCTTCGTGGCTGACCAGCATGGTAACCGTTCGGCCACAGACGCTGAATGAAAAACTGAATCCAACATAAATTGAGTAGTTCCGGCTATAGGTTTTTTTACACACTCGTAGCCCCGCACTAGGGAAACCTTGTATCGCGGGTGCCATGGACACACATATGTAGATAACCACAAATTACTCCCAAACTCACAAAAGAAATAAATGTAGGCTATACAAATATTTCTCCCGACCCGGGAATCGAACAAGCATGACAAGCGTTTGGCTACGAAGGCAGTTACAAATTAGTAATGTCACACTTTAGCGGCGCCTTAAAAGAGAGTTTTCACGGTTTGCAACTTTACAGATTTCGTCGCACAGTTCATGTCTATCATTTAAATATCAATAATTAATTAATTACAGAATAACATTCCGACATTGTATAACGGGCTCGCCCATTTTTCGTTATAATAATATATTGATCCATGCATCGCTAGGGACGCGTCTGCGTCGCTACGGACGAGTTTCTATCCTTGGTGCGCGGGTACAAGCTCATGCGGTAAAACCAAGGAATGTGATGTGTCTTTGTCATCTGCTGAAAATAAACGGAGTATCTTCCCACGGTTGTACGAATTTTCTTTATATAAGTACATAAGTGCGCATTTTCCCTACATCTCACCTGTTGGAAAGCGATGATGAGGTTGACGATGTATACACACTTAAATAGTGCTATTTAGTCTCGCCTTGAAAAGCCCTAAATCTTTTGACTTATTGATGTAATAAAAAAGTGATATATGCAATTCCATTCAAGATATAGGTATATTGAATGGAATTGCATATTTCACTTTAGAAAGTTTGTGTTCTGTTGGATTCTCTGTAGGATATTACATCATACTTTTTTCTGTCTTTAAAAAGGATTTTTCGTTGAGTCCAAGTCAAAGTACATTTGTGAAACTTTTATTTATGCTGACAAGAACATTAATTAGTTATTTAATAATAATTAATTTATTCATGACAAAATAATAAACATCGTAATATTATTACATAATAATAATTATTTGGCCTAAATGTTCTTGACGGCTGTCGTCACGTAATCAAATTATTTTAATCAAAAATAATTTATTAGACAGCTACACTATGTAAACCGTTGTATGAAAAAAATTCCGCTCACTTATATGTAGATGATAAAAATCAATGGCTTTGTTCCGTTCTGTCAGGTTTGTTTTAAATATAAATAATATTGTGACATAATTATTGTAAATGATAAATATGAACAAAAATGTATTTGCGAAGCACAACCTCTACTGTTATTATTTGTTTTTTTCCGTAGAATATGCATTACAATTTCAAGTGTATTTTACTTAATTATGAAATAAAGAGATTTTGAATTTTGAACTATTTTCCATACAATTTTGTACCACAAACTGGCCTGTAATGGGTGGCACCATAGCTAGACGTTTCAAACCAAAGATATGTGAAATACAATATTCGTTATTTAAATCATCGCGTTCCTGGTTTTCATTGTTGAGTAACCATATTAAAATTCATTATTTCAAAATTTAAAAAATATATATATTTTGGATTCGACCTCCGCTATATACTAAATATTCTAAAATGCTCCTTATTCAAAGTGTTAGATTAAAATCTAAAGCATCTATAAATACCAATCCGTGTATCAAAAGCCGACTGGCTATAGAGGCAAGTTCTAACTTAGTCAGTATCGTGTGACAGCGCCATATATCTCAATTTATTTTGATTTAGAGGACTGCTAGGTTGAAATGCAAGCTCGTATCTCTCTACAGTGTAGGGTTATGTTTGTCATATAGAGTGATTACATTGGAATTTGATACTATTTAGTTACATATATATTATTGTCTTTTATTTCCTTGAAATGATCTCTAAGTTCATACAGTTTTGCAACAATGCTATCATAATACAATAAAATAGAAAATTAGAACACAGAAAAGAGAGTATTAACTATAATTGTAATTTGACGATCTCTTTGGTCGAGTGGCTTGCACAACGGTTGTCATGGTATTACTGATTTATGTTATGATGGCTAGAAATGTACATTTATCTTATTGTACTATACCTCGATGTACATATCTCAATAACAATGAGAATGTCCCAAAAAAGGCCAGGTCAAAAGTCCAAGAACGGACATATATGAAGAGACTGGTGCGATTGGAACAGTCGAATAACGTCTGTCAGGAGCATTGCATTTGAAGGTTTTCGGCCTCTGCATGTCCCAGTGGGAGATAGATATGATAGTATAATATGCATGCACATTGTAGTACAACAGGTAACACTCAATTTTTTTTTGCGGATTCTAAGGATGTGTCGATCAAAAGTTATTTACCTTTTCTGTCTTTATTTACTATTCTTTTCAAAATTTGTTAAATTATCGATCAAGATTTTTTGAACTGACTAGTTTACAAAATCGATGGATCGGCACTGCCTTCGTCGGCAATATTTCCACTTTTTCCTTTAATCCAAACCTCCTTAAGTATATTTAAAGGCGAACATTAAATCAATTAGCAACCGAATTACCGGGAATTTAGCTCGTTAATCACGCGAACCATTCATTTTCCTCTAATTCCAAATGAAAGGCTTATTTTAGGGTTGTGATGAATGCTATCGATAAAGTAGTTGATATAAATAAATGAAAACAGATTACTACTGAAGTTCTTATAGTTCAGTTTCACTCATTTGTGTGATATATTGTAGTGTTCTTTCTGTTAAAAACGTATAAAGTGTGTATCTGTCTGATTTTGGAATTAATTTCAACATTTTGTAAAATAGCACATTTTTTAGACTCGCTATATTCACTCGCGGTATTCAGTTCACTTGGTTTTTTCTTTGTCAACAATATTGTCAGCAATAAAAAAATTCAATATTTATAATACTAATAAACACTTGCGAAACACAGGCTTTGACTAGTGCAGGAATCGTAGGCAGTTCTCTGTACGTGATATACGCTACAATGGAGTTGTATTTCTTGGTTCTATGCCATTAATTTAAATGTACCTCCACAATCTCATTGTGAAATAAATAATTTTGTATTTGTGTTTTTTGTATTTGTAAATGCTCAGAAAACATTTAGGAGATAAATTAATTAAGAGTTTTTTTTTCGATGTAGCTTATTTTCAAAGTTTATCAGGGAGCAAAACTATCGATATTTCTACAACACTAGAATATTCCCAAACAAATTCGAAAAATAAACTTGAAAGAAAACATTCCGACGTCAGCTGCCAGAGAAGGGTTTCACTGGATTAAATTCAATTTCACGGCGTTTATTTTAATTTAAATTAACTTTAATTAACTGCATGTTACTTGTCCTGAAATACTTTTGCTGGAGTTTGTGGTGACGTAGTTTATAAGGTGAAATTTATAAGGATAATAATTGTCAGTGGTTATATTAAATATATCGGAGATTAACGAGTTGATAATCGTAGCATACAACATTACGTAGATGAGTTCATAAGTTACGTAGGCTCCGAGTACGACATGGGTACTGTTTCAAAGTTATATTATCATCCGTTACAACACTAAAAGACAAAACTTATAATTTTGATACAATGTGATATATTAAATCGAGCAATGTAAACACGTTTTTCCGTCAAAATTGTAAGTTACTGCCATTCAACTTATACGCCGTTAATCGCATTTTACGTGCTGTATATCGTTTTGGAGTATAATTATACAACCGAACAATTACGAATCATGACCTCATGACCTCATGAAATCATGACCTTCCGATGTTACCGAATTAGAGTGAAAAAAAAATTGCCCATGGAGTTCGGACAGATCCTATCAGGGTGCGGTTGTTTGCACAGGTTTTGGTACATTTCATGTTCGTCATTATAATCATCAACCAATTTATATATACATCTCACTGCTGGTTACATGTCTCCTCTCAGGTGTGGGTTTAGATCATAGTCCGCCTCCCTGGCCCAGTGCGGGGACTTTACGTGTTTTCCTAGGGTTGTGAACCTTCTTCGACGTGCAAGTTTCATCATGATTGATGGTGATGTTTTGCTTCACCGAAAAACTGAAGGTAAATTTCTAATTAAATTTCGCACATAAATTTAATTCCGTTTTCCCTTTTCCATCACCGGGGGACTAGGCGTAGGCTTGGGTTCCACCCCTATGTTGTGGATATTCCAAAGATTCGCACTAAGCGTTACACTTTCACATTTATGTGGCGAACGGCTATGGAGTGGAATTCCCTGCCTGCAGACTTCTTCCTTGAACGTTATAACTTGGGCCTTGTAAAGGCGAGAGTGAATAGGCATTATTTAGGTGCGCATGCTCCATTGTCGACCTCATCGTCACTTTCCATCAAGTGAGATGGAGGTCATATGCACCTACATTTTATAAAAAAAAAAAATTTGAAAAACTCAGAGGTGCGAGTCCAGACTCGAACTCTCGATTCTGCGTGAGAGGCGGCAGGTCAAACCAATAGGCTACCACATTTTATGATGGGTGGTTTCAATCCGTTTTGTCTGAGCCAACTACTTTTGTACCTATACATGTTTGGTTTGTAGTATTTTGATTTATAAGTTTGGATTGTATTACATATTTTTTTATTGTATAGTTTTTCTAACGGGACGGACATGTCCAATAATGATCAAAGAACCTAAATAAACGGAGAGTTAAAAAAAACATAAATTCTAACAGAAAATTGAGCTTTATTTCATCAACTATTTTCACATGCATTATTATTTGTACATGGTATTTATTAGTTCCCTTTACTTTAACACACTTAGCACCAGTTCCTGTTTTGAGCTTTGTCAAATATAAAAACAAACACGTTTTTTTATCTTGGTACTTGGTACTTGGTGTAACGGGCTAGTGTCCGCAACTCGACGTCAAGGCGGCTATTTTGCGTGTGCGCCTATTTTTTTATCTTATTATGTTTTTTTGTAATATCAAGTGACAGGACGAACCAATCGTGCGCCTGATCGTAAACTACACGCCTATCCATAACAGTTGTAGTGCCACTCAGAGATTTAAATCACAAAGATCTGAGGGGTACTGTCACTGCACCCGTCACCCTGAGACATAAGTTGACAAGTCCCATGTCCCTGTAATTTCACCAGTATCCTTACCCTTCACCCTTGTATGCCTTTCTGTCTGACTGTCCTATCGGTATGACTGTATTTTCACCAGCAACCTTTCCGTTCAAAACCGGAACACAGTAATGCTGATATTACTGCTTGGCGGCAGAAATAGCTAAGGTGGCAATAGTATCCTAGACAAACTCTTAATAAAACAAGGATTGTTTGGGCATTTAACAACAGTAAAAGGTTTTAATATTAGCGAGTATTATTTTATCTAATAAAGTAAAAGGATACTAATAAAATACCATTCTGCGTTCATGACTTAACAATTACTGAGCTGTATGTTGTTGCGCTGTAAAGGAAAAATGGCATGAAAGCTCTTGTCATGCGAAATTTTAGCAAAGCGTTGCAAAAAAGTAAAAATAAATTTCTCTCTGACCTCATTCGGCAAAATGCGGGCTCAAAGCGTATATTCGAAGACCAGTTAATGCATTCACTTCACAAATTTAGAGGATCGAAAAACAGGATCGAACAAATCCTTGTACTAGCAGAAACGCAAACTGCGATAAAAAGAAAATAAAATTACGAGGACAAGCTAAAACAAACTCGCATTAAAACTTCGCAGCGTATTTGTTCATGAACGTGATTGTGCAGAAAGAGTATGGGAGACATCGACCGAAGGGCGTGCTGTGGAAATGCAGTTACAAACTCTCTGAATTGCGGGGTAGTTTGTATTTGGAAGATTGTTTATATTGGAGATATTTTTTGGGTTTCATGGTACTTACGACCTTCGTTTGGAAATTGTTCTAAAGGTGAAGAAATAGAAAAAAAATCACAATGGTGTCTTATAACATTCCCTTTAAGATGAACTACATTTATTAATACAATATTAATGGGGCGTATGAAAGAGGTCTTCTCGCATGACGTACTTATTCCTTTCCTATAGGATACACGTAGCATTGTAGGGCAAGTTGCCTTAGATTGGTAATTAATTACATTTGTTTATCGTCAGTAGTAAGAAGTACTTATTAATTAGTTGGCTGCTATGTCTTCAGTATATTGCTTTTTGGTATGGAGTGTTGGACCTTGACCCCAGCATGATGCTCAAAACTGGAATCCTTTGAGATGTGGCTGTACAGATTTATGTTTGGCATATCCTGGGTACAAAATGTCACTAATGTTGAGGTTCTTCATCGAATGGAAAAACAGTTGGAAATACTCAGAATTGTAAAGGAAATGAAGCTGCAATATTGTGACGACGTGAGAGGTAATAGATACCTGGATTCGTTTCGTACAAGGAATACGTTCCCGTGGTAGAAGGCTGAAGAATCTTAGAGGCTTGTTCCACCTTAACGCATGTTCCCTCTTTCGTGCGGCGGCTTCAAAAATGAGAATGTTCATGATGGGTGCCAACCTTCGTTGAGAAGCGGCACACTCAGAGTCGTATTCTAGAACTCTACTCAATGCTCAAGTCAGGACTTGAGTATGATTCAAAGCACTAGAAATCATACTCAAGTCCTTGCCATTAGGGTCGTGTTTCCAGTGGTAAAGTTAATATTATTAAAGGAGCCTAAATTAAATTTCGACATAAAAGAAGTTAGTGAAAAATACTTACCTCAGATCCTGGAGCTATGTATGGTAAGCGGCATATAAGTTTGTACTTCTACACTATTCTAATGAAAGTAAATAAATTTGCTACTCTACGAATCCAGTAAATTTAAAATTAACTATAATATATATAAATACATATATTATTATATATATATATATATATATATATATATATATTATAAATTAACTACAGACAACAAGCGTTGTGACGGTGTTAGCTCCTTATACCGTCATCCCACCTTTTAGTATCGCCTCTCTCCATTCGTATCGTTTCTTCTTCTACTCATATTTCAATTTAAACATACAGTTTACATTTTAAAGATTATATTTGTTTAAACCGATTAAATATCTGTAAACTGGACTTTCAACGTTTGAATTGCTAAATTTACTAAATAAGATGTTGGAGGCTGCGAGGCTGCGGAGGCTATTACTGCTATCCAGGCTACACACCATTACAATTCACCAGAACGCCCCCAGCACCAACAGCACCTCCACAGCGTTTTTGCACGATTTCACTTTTTATTTACTACCATTTTTATTATCGTGGACTTACGCAAAGTAACGTTTGGATCCATTAATTACTATTACGAGTGTCATTTTTTTTATTAACATCAATTGACGGGATGAACAAGTCAAGCGGCTTGTGGTAAGCTACACGCTTGTCCATAACAATTGCAGTGTCCTCAGAGCTTTAAATCGCAAATATCTGAGGGGCACTGCTACTGCGCCCGTCATCCTGAAACATAACTTGACAAGTCCCATGTGCCTGTAATTTAGCACCCTTCAGCACCCTTTAAAACCGGAACACACTGACGTTACTTACGTTACTAGGCGGCAGAAATAGGTAAAGTGGCAGTACTACCCTGTACGAATTCTTTCACAAGGGCTCTACTGCTACTAAGACATTAATATGCTTTTCAGATATAAATGCGACATTACTACTGTTCAACAAACTCTAACATATTTCAGAGTGGATACGTTAGACAGCCTATTCTGACAAAGCGTTTTTGTATAATAGCCCGAGGGGTTATTTCCCACACGTTGTCACAATGACTGCTATTTTTTCAACCGTCGCATCCAATCCTTTCGGATACACTTCCGTGTGAATTGGAAACCGGACTGCACCTGCTGCGTTGATAACTTCATACCAATTTTGTGACCATATCGGTCGTATTTAAATTTTATCTTTCTGTTTTTTCAGTCTATTGTGATTGTAAAGAGAATTATCGAGTTCTTAGGTTTTCATGATTGTTACATATAGGAAATGAAACTATTTTACCCATGGCCCCAGCTAGGCCAAAGATTTTCAAACGGTGCGTTGATGATACTTTCACAATATTACCTAAAGATAGCATACCTTCTTTCTTGGACCATCTTCTTTTAGTACTAAAATATAATTTACTATGGAACAAGAGAATTGTGGTACTTTAGCTTTCTTAGATGTTTTAATTATAAGAAATCCTAATAACACCTTAGGCCATACTGTATTTCCAAAGAAAACCCATACAGATAGGTACCTCAATGGTAATTCCCATCACCATCCTAGCCAGTTAGCTACCGTGGGCAAATCTTTGTTTCAGAGAGCACATGGTGTCTGTGACAGTAATCATCTGGCAGGGGAACTTCAGCAAATAAAGCAAGTCCTACATGCGAATAAGTTGAAGATTCCACGCCAATGCCGCAGGCCCCGTGTGAAACCACCAACAATCGAGCGAAGACCTGCCATTTTACCTTACGTGAGAGGTGTTACAGACAAGCTCGGAAGAATCCTCAGGCGTGCATCTATCAAGAGCTATTTCATGCCCCTGAGGAAGATTTCTCAATTGCTGAGACCCGTGAAATGTAACATCCCCTCACAGGATGCAGGAGTTTACAAGCTTGACTGTGAGTGCGGTCTCTCTTATATTGGACAAACAAAACGAAGTATTTGTACCCGCGTCAAAGAACATAATAGCTGACGTCAAACACCGCCGCGTAAACAAGTCTGCAGTCTGCGAGCATGTCACGGATAAACCTACACATTCAATGAAGTTTGACAAACCCCAGGTCCTTGCAAAAGAAATCCGTTATCTACCCAGGATGCTGCGAGAGGCCATTGAAATTAAAAACATCCTAATTTTAACTGGCTCCGTGGCCGAACGGTTACCATGTCGGACTGCCACGCAGAGGTCCCAGGTTCGATTCCCGGGCCGGGAGAAATAGTTGTATGGCCTACAATTACTTCTCTCGTGAGTTTGGGTGTAATTTGTGTTTGTCTATGTGTGTGTCCATGGCACCCGCGACACAAGGTTTACCTAGTGCGAGGCTATGTTGAGTGTGTGCGTTAAAAAAAAAATTAGTATATAAGTACTATTTCAGTTTTTAACAGGGAAGATGGTTTCTCCGTACCACCAGTTTGGGATCCCGCATTTCCTCTGATGAAAAATCCCAAACAGACATAATACTGCAGTACTAATTAATATGTTTTAGTTTATTCTTAGTTCTATTATTAATTAATAATAAGTTGAACTTAATAAAAATTCATTCAATAAGATAATTTGCAAAACTTAATGTGGCGTAAATTGGAATGTTTTCTTTGTAAAATTAAAAATAAGGTATTTAATTAATAGCTATTGTAACTAAAGTGAAAAAATAGGGTGGTTTGCATTAATATTAGACATAACTGGTTGAAGACTGTACCACCTCTGTCAACCGTGACCATGGGACCTGTAAAAAACAAATATATTATCGTATGTTTATATTTATATATCGTATATTTGTTTGAAAAAACAAATATACGCGATTTAAATCCGGAAAAACAGTAGCAGATTTTATTCAACGAATTACTTACATAAGAAAATGTTTATTGAAATATGTATATGGAAATTATTTTAATGATTTATTATTATTTAGGACAAAGATTACTGCGAACTTCCCGAGTCCCTCAAATATCACTATCACGGTGGGAAATGAGAGGCTGGATAGAGTTGATCGGTACGTCGATTTCAGAAAAAAGCAACAGCCTAAAGGGATCTCAAAAAGAATCCAGCTAGAATGGGCTGCTAGACAACATTTGGCAAGCTAGACAACATTCTTAAAACGTACAAAGTTCCACAATGTCTGAAGACCCGCTTGTTTAATCAATGTATTGTCATTACCATGACGTATGCTGTCTAGACATGGACGCTCACGCAGGAGATTGTATGCAGGTTGAGACAGAGGGCTATGGAGCGCGCCAAGCTCGGTATCAGCCTTGTACACCGAGTTCCGAAAGTTGAGTTCCGACGACAGACGAAAGTTTAACCACCCAGTTGCAAGGTGGGTCAACGATATAGTACGCGTCACAGGGTGTCAGTGGATGCGGTTAGCACATGACCGTGGCGGATGGCACAAATTTCGGTAGACCTATACCCAGTAGTGGATGAAATCAGGTTGTGAATGAATTATTTATAAGCATGTACAAAGTCGCTTGTAATAATCCGTGAAACTGATATTCTTATTATATTTCCAATTATACAGGAAAAATGCTGTATGTAAGTACAGGTACAAATTTATTAAATCAATGGTTTGAATACCATAAAAAATTTAATAAACGTTAGTAAAGAGATACTAATAAAGGTGGAAAAGCGAAATAAATAAAAGTTCTTTTTAATTATAAAAACAAGGTAAATAGTGTCATCAACGGAAAATGAGGTAATAACCGAGAGGCTCAGCAAAAAGGGCATAATGTCCTCAGTTTTTCCACCAACTAATTCCACGGCAGGGACGGCATCGAAGGCACATTATGGCGGCTTAGGATCTGTGCCGCAAATAAATTTCCCCTGAGAGACGTATTTTACATGGCTCGGACGGTGATCCGAAATATTTTCAGAGAGAATTGTGCGCGAATGGAAAAATTCGCCACCCATGATGAATAAAGATTGCCGAGTGGTTTCAAATAGTTTCAAACATTTAATTAAAACTATATTAATACTTGTAGTAGGTTCCACTGTTGAATTTGCAATTTACAGAGTTTAAACAATACTTAAAATAGTTAATATTATTTTTTTAACTCTTTCTTCTCGTGCAGCGCAATTGTAGAACACACTCCCCTCCCATATCCACGTTATCCCGTCGATTACTTTATTCAAGAAAAGGTTGACAATAATTTTATTGTTTATATTGTACGTATATAACATAACGTAATATATTAATTAAGTAATGTAATAAAATGTAATGTGAAGTGCACGAAAGGAGCCTCCCTGCATGACGTACCATTCCGGCGCACCCTGGGCAACAAATAATCGGTCGAGTACCTCACGACAATTGGCAACTCTTTTTACCACGACGGCAAGCATTATAGTGTATACCATTGATACGATAAGAAGAAGATGTAATATTTACACATATTATATGAGTATACTGACGTTATTTATTATACGTTAAATATTCTATGTATTTCTGTTTGTTTTTAATACCAAGTGACGGGACGAACAAGTCGTGCGCCTGGTAATAAGCCACACGCCTGCCCATAACAGTTGCAGTGTTACTCAGAGCTTTAAATCATAAATATCTGGGGGCACCGCCACTGCGTCCGTCACATTGAGACATAAGTTGACAAGTCTCATGTGCCTGTAATTTCACCAGCACCCTTAACCCTTCACAACCGGAACACACTAATGTGACCATTACTGCTTGGCGGTAGAAATACTTCCCTGGACGAGCTCTTTTACAAGGAGCTCTACTGCTACTAAATATGTATTTATGATACTTATGTAATTATCGGTAATTTTTTAATTATATCTAAATGTATTAACTTCATTATATTTGCCAGTTTATGAACTTCATTTTCATTGCCTTCGGTTGGCTGATAGAGATGTCTTTTAGAAATACCACCACCTTTTCTATAATTTATATTTCTTTGTATTTGTTTGGTACAATAAAGAATATGCAAAATTTTTTTCTTCTTTAAATATGATAAAAAAATTTATTATCAATTTTGAGTACAATATTGTCACACCATATTTTGATGACGATAGGTTCTAAATATATAGGTTTTACTTCCTTTAGTCTTTAGTCTGTTATAATTATTAATACAAAGATCGAACGCGCATCAAGAAAAATTCCTTCGATCCGGCTGGATACGAACCAGCGCCTTCCAATAATCCGTATTACACGCTCTCCCAACTGAGCTACGGGACGAACCAGACTGTATGAATTTTTCTATGCTGTTACAAATCTTTGTTTTTTTTTTTTGGCCGACGACTTTTTGGCCGTGGCATCATCTGTGAGAAATCTATTTGTTCACTCAGCCAGGTACCTTT
This sequence comes from Hyposmocoma kahamanoa, assembly GCF_003589595.1. Classification (NCBI taxonomy): domain Eukaryota; kingdom Metazoa; phylum Arthropoda; class Insecta; order Lepidoptera; family Cosmopterigidae; genus Hyposmocoma; species Hyposmocoma kahamanoa. The sequence goes on from NW_020654422.1 coordinate 12,772,319, forward strand.
ACAGCTACCAGCAGCTCACTAAAGATGTCGCTTTAATAAATAATTGTAATTTTTAAATTCATTGAATATCAGGATGTCTAACTTGCATGATATTCAATTTCTTTTTTTAAATTACTTACTTACTCCACTATTTTGTTGTAATTATTAGTACAAAGAACGAATACCAAGAAAATTTCCTTTTATTTGGTTGGACTCGAACCAGCGCCTTGATAATAGTTATGACAATTTTAAATATTGAATTTTCTCTCTCACACACAAAAGATTTTAGAACCATTCTTGTTAAAAAAAGAGAGAAAAATTAAATTGTTAAAAGACGTAATACGGTGAGTAGAGTGGACAGATTTCACGGTCTTGTGGAAATAAAATGAAATAGGTTGCAGTAAAACCCGGGACATGTCGAGAATGCAGCGCGGACGGTTGAGATACTGTGAAGACAAAAGACGATTTGTAGGGGTGAATGTACGGATACTTAATGTAATTTAAAGATTTACTTATTTGCGAAACTAAGAATTAAAGCAGTTTTCTGTATTCTGTTGTCAATGGCTTTGTTATAAACATTCAGTCATTGAAAAACAATAAAACTGACGTTTATTGGACGATCTCGTTGTATCTGTGTGAAAGTACTGGGTTGATTCTTGGTTAAACCAACTTGAGAACTAATGTATTATATAAATCCTTGGTTATTTTGGTATGCATAATCAGCCACAAAATGTATCACTTTCTTAACAGTTAATTTAAACGCCATGTAAATGACATACAAGAAAGTTTTGAGTAAGAATTTTAACAATTTCCAGCTAAGACCCACAGTGCTTATAAAGTAACGAATTGCCATTTTATTTATAGAAATATAGATTTTAGTAGCAGTAGAGCACTTGTGAAAGAGTTCGTTCAAAGAAGTACTGCCGCCAAGCAGTAATGTCAGCATTACTGTGTTTTGGTTTTGAAGTTGAAATTACAGGCACATGGGACTTATGACTTATGTCAACTTATGTCTCAGGATGACGGGCGCAGTGGCAATGCCCCTCAGAAATTTGCGATTTAAAGCTTTGAGTGCCACTGCAACTGTTATCGACAGGCCCCGTCCCGTCAGTAGCTAAAAAAAAATGAATGTAATAAAGGTTGCAAAAGTTAAATAAAACCAGAAAATGTGAAATATTCACCTTTATTTCAAGACTAGAGGGTAGTCATCTTTGGAATGTAAAAAGTGTTGGATATCTGTACACAAAAATAAAGCAAGACATCTTTATATAATTTTTAGCTATACGTTATAAATCTGCGAAAGGCCTCTTTGGTCCTGATTTCTTTGAAGATTACAAATACCTTATCATATAAAAATATAACTAGACTCATATTTCAGTTAATACAAAATATAATACAAACAATTTCAAAGTCACACTTTGCTTTATTTACAATTTATAATATATTTATTTACAAATCGACTTTTTTCCTTCTGGAATAAGTTTGGATTAAAATCTTCATATACGTAATTAGGTGACTGTGCAATGATTAAGGCTGACAAATTATAAAACGAACACTTCGCTTTGCGATTTGCCTACCATTGTATAATAAATAAATAATGTAATAGCAACTGTATATAATTCCAAGTCGACCGAAAGCGTTCGGTCTCTATCAAACGCAAAGAGCAACTGAATAAAACCCGACGACAGCCGAAACACGAAGTTTGCCGAGGGACATTGAGAAAATAGAAGCACTGTAATGCAATGTTGACAGTTTGTAAGATGGCGGCAACGCCAACCATTGTATAATAAGCTTCTGTGTTTCCTCCACATGGCGTTTAATTCCAAAACACTACATGGCGCAGCCGGTAGGTACTACACCATGGTAGTAAAACATCGTGATATTCAGTAAAAAATAATATTACCAGCCCCCGTAGAAGCACAGTAGATTAACGGTGATTGTTTTTGTTGTAGACCTTTTGTTCAAAATTCTGTCCACCTCGTCATAACTAACGTATTTGCATTTTGGTAACTTTTGAGATATTGGAACCTAAAGTTTGATTTTTTGTTTGAAAGGACGATACCTCAGCTTAGTGCTGCTTTTTAGTCTCCACCTGTGTTCTCTGTCCAATATTGTCGGAACATAATTACCACAATAAAAATAAATAAAATCAAATTTTTGTATTACCACAATTTAGTGATAGAAATCAGAGTTATAGTATTTAATGAATAAAGTCTTATTGAATTTAATTTTAATTTAATATAAAGATAAAAACTTTAATTAAAAACAAGTGTAGGAATATTGATAGGAGTACACTGTACAGTTACTTTCGTGGGCAACTGTACACTATGCCACTGACTAAACTCGATTTAAGGTGCAATTTATATTGCCACGGATAGAAAGTAACCATAGCATAATGAAGTTTGTGTAAATTGTGTAACGTACAACTAAAAATGAGCCAAAAAAACAGGTCGCGTATCCTCTGGAGAGTTCTCGCACAGTCTCGGGAATTCACACTATACACAAATCCCTTTGTATTCGTTCCGGGACAATGTAAATTGAGCCTAACTAGTTTTAACTTAGAATAAAATCAATATTATTCTGGTGTAGGTAGTGTGGTAGGTCCAGATTAGAACAGAAAGTGGTCAGAACGACCATGTTACCACCAATTAGTGCAGGAAATCTCAAAACGTCGCCTCAGTCAGTACAAATTTCATTGAAGACAGCAGCCATCAGGCTTTCCGTTGACCATGATTTTGAGAGTGCGGCTACGTTAGGTTAGACAGACAGATTTGCAAACCAAACAAATTTCGTATTGAAAAAAATTGCATTGAACAGCATACAAAGGCCGCATTGGCAGAATCATAATTATTAATTGACAATTCATATTATGAATTTTCTAACAAAACAAAAAACGCAACTCGTCTATTTGATAGTTTTCTATGGAGACCTCCGTAGAACACTGTCAAATAGATGAAATGCGTTTTTTGTTTAGTTTCAAAATTCATAATAATATGAATTGTCAATCAATCATAGTCATATTATGATTCTGCCAATACCGCCCTTTTAGCCCTGCAGGAAAGAGTTCTAATTTCGAAATAAAATGTTTATTTTTCCTATTCTCATTTCATCATCATTCCTCCCATCTCTTCACCACTTGTATGGAATTTTTTTAAGCAAATAAAAAACATTTTTTTCCGAGTCGAGGCGCATAATTGCGATTCACAACTGGCCGATCGGAAATTTTTGACATTTCTAATCGAAACAATTTTAGTCACAAATTAGAAAGGTATAGTAGGAATCAGGTTCATCTTCTTGCTCAGAAACCCATCTGATTTCGAGACTACCCGATCGGTTCGAGTCCGAGTTGAATCAAAATCAGAACGCTGGTGATTGGTGTGGTTGTCTGGCATTATTATTAATATTATTTTATCTTCACATTTAAATTTTTCATCGAGTTCATTTTTGTACAATTTTAAACTAGTCCGTTACTTAAGAGCCTGTAAGTGATTTTGAAATTACATCTTTTTTATAACTGTGACTGACAATTAGAAAACTTATAATTGCAAAAAGTTTTTTTCTTCTAAATTCTCACGTTATTCTAATTCTAAATAAACAAAGTATTGTTGATACAATCATAATTGTTGATGCGTTCTTCTGGTGACCTGAAACAAGGAGAATTGATATTTTAGACATCAAACAATAAGACTCGGAAGAGCGAGGCCGGATTCGAACCCACGGCCTCTGCTTGAGAGGCGTTATGTCAGACCACGCTATCTACTACTAAGCAGGGAAATAAATTTCTGAGGCAGGCAGATGGGAACTGTGATATATGAGCCTCTCGCCACTACTGTAATACATATGTATATTAAAATACTAGAAAGGTTCATGAAAGAAACAAGATATATCTGCGGCTGAATTAGTGAATTTTTTCGCAATATTTACGACGTCTGTTTGTAATAAAAACAACACGTATTAACACATAAAACATTTACTTTGTCAAATGATTATTGCGCCCAGGGGAGGTGTATTTCATCGCAGAGGGAGATAGCGGCGCGATCCATCATAGTCTGGAATATTGTATATACATGCGATAAAAATGATGAAGATTTTTTGTCTGTTTTATTTTGTACTAAAGCAGAAAGTGAGATTGCACGTTGATGTTTTGGATAACATATTATTATTTAATGATTTAAACGCACCGCCAGAGTGATAGATATGAATTCTGAATAGTATTTCTATAATATATGGTTAATAAAAAAACTTTTGTTTTAAATTGGAAGTCAGTTGACAAAAAAAGTGCCCGTTGTGATATTTTTTGAAAATTCACTAAAACTCCCTACAACAACAATTTATCAATTTAATCAGTGTTTCAAGTGACTACAATACCTACAAAATGCATGAGAATTTTGAATTATTTAACAGAATAAAATATTTACTTTTGGCTTATATATATTAATAGATATCTTTTTTTTATTATGATATTAAGCAACGGGACGAATAAGTTGTGCGCCTGTCTAAAACGACACGCCTGTCCATAGCTGTTCCAGCGTCATCTCAGAGCTTTACAACGTAAGATCTAAGGGGCACTGCCACTGCGACCGTCACACCCCATGACATAAAATTGGCAAGTCATGTGCCTGTAATTTTACCAGGACCCTTGCCCTTCAAAACCGAAACGCAGCAATACTCATATTACTGCTTGGCGGCAGAAATAGGTAATGTAGCAGTAATTCCCCGGACGTACTCTTTCACAAGGAGCTCTACTTCTACTAAATTTTGATACTAAATTTGAGATAATCATATGAGAAGGATATACCTCTATCACGGGCTTGCTTGTGCGCAGGACTAGGCGTATCCGGTGTAGTAGGCGGGGGATCTGAAAATCATAAAGAAAAATGAAATTAAAACACGGGTGTCCTCACAGGTGAGGGTTTAGGCCATAGTCCTTTGGTCCAATGCGGGTTGGGGACTTCAAACGTTTTCCGAGGGTTGTTAATCTTCTTTGACGTGCAGGGTTCATCACGGTGTTTTCCTCTCATGCTTATGATAAATTTCAAATTATATTTCGCACATGAACTCCGAGAAACTGTGAGGTGTGAGCCAGGTATATAATAATATATATACTCATATAACCAGAAATGAAACGAAATGTCATTTAATTTGATTGAAAAGTATTCTCGCTGACAACTGCGCTCGATTTGCCAGCCCGAATTCGAAACAATTGACGGGTGTCGTGTCCGCCAGTTTAACTTGAGCTTTGCTGTAATGGACGTAAAATTGCGTAATTTAACATTTAATTACCGATGAAATGTGATTCCGTTTGTTTTGTAATTAGATGTTTTGCAGTTTTCCCATACCACCGAATGGAACAGCCCATCCCATACTTATCTTTACTACAATAAATAAGAATATTTTTGGAGTATACGGAGACGTACACACAGGTCAGTTGTTGGCGCTGCACGCTGAACTATTTCATTCGGCTTTCTAATTTGTGATTTCCGCGCAAACGAGAGTTGATAATTTAAAAGTGATATCAGTACCATTTGACTGATGAGTTGCCAGGAATGGATGGCCCTTATTTCGCGTCTATTACTGGTTATATGCCTACTCGCTGGAGCCTGGATTAAACCCCACGGCCTCTGCTCGAGAGACGCTAGGTTATTAGGCTACCACGGCCACGGCTTATTAATAAAATTTATAAAACTGCAATACCTATTTAAGTTAAAAGATTACCTCTGTAGAAAATATCCCTTTTTCTACTAAAATAGTTCGCCAGGGGCACTTGCATGTCGCATAGAATCTCCACAGTCGAAGGAAGGGATTCCATCTTCACGATAGAACTTGTTACAATCGAGTAGCGTTCGTTGATCAGCTTTATAGAAGTTTTAGACGGCAGAGGCCTGTCAAAGAAATAAATTTATTTTACATTATAAAAAGTTACAGACTCACGTCAATTACTTAGCTCCAAAATAAGAGAATTCTAAAAGAGTATCTAGAATAGTAAAATTAAGTCAGCTGCGCTGTGAACAGTTGCGTTGGATAACGTTTATTTACGTATTATTATACATTATTCATATTCATTTATTGCATGTCATAAACATAGCTAATTGACACCCTCCTAGGGCATAGCAACATTAGAAGACAGAGTTTCTTATTTTGTAGATTGCTTAGCCGCTCACGCGATACGTGCAGTCGTAGACAGTCGCAGTCGTAAAATCATCACCGGCACCTCTAGGTGTGGTATGCGTACCACACCTAGAGGTACCGGTGATGATTTTATACCGATTTATCGGATATCGAAGTTATAACAGGTAAAAGAACTAATATTACTAATACTACTAATAATATTAATTACTATTTCGGTAACGACTCTAGCAAACCATAAAGTTTTTAATGCATGGATCTGTCATTTAAAGAAAATAAACAACTTCAAAATTACATCACGACCATCGTGTGAGTGTTATTGTTTGGGCTGGTGATTTCGGTGTCTATTTATTGAAAACATACCGTAAGTAGCGTTTTTTAAGTTTACCTTGAATATAAATGTTTGTAAACTATACTTTAAGGAGTAATTTCATGGTAAACGTTAGAACCACTCAAAAGGAATATTATCATATTTATCCAAGTACACCAAAAATTTCATTAGTGCTTTTTATGTGCGGGATTTGCGGTGTATTACTGCATTTTATTTGAGATGTTTTTGTTGGTAATATGGAGGGTATTTATTTAGCAATGCAGAATAATAATTTTTATTTATAAAAACTTGTATTTAAACTGAATGCTTTTCTAATTTGGGAAACCAAATAACATTTTGCGGTAGGAGGAGCGCATCGCGTGAGCGGTTAATATATTAGTTTATAACATTATACTATCGAGTTCTTAGGTTTTCGCGATTGTTATACATAGGAATGAAACTATTTTTCCGGATTTAAATCGCGTATATTTGTTTTTTCAAACAAACCGACGTTTCGTTGTTTGACAGTCAACCGTGACCATGGGACCTGTAAAGGGCCCGAAACGTCGGTTTGTTTGAAAAAACAAATATACGCGATTTAAATCCGGAAAAATAGTTTCATTCCAACATTATACTACATTATTAATTTTTACAATAGCATCACTTTATACTTATACTTAATACTTACATTGTAATTGCAATAGTTATTAATTATTTTAAAAATAAAGCCATTTTATCAAAACATCAAAAGAAAATAAAAAATGTTTTTTTTTATAAATAACGCACACATTCAACATAGCCCCGCACTAGGGAAAACCTGCGTCGCGGGTGCCATGGACACACACATAGACAACCACAAATTACACCCAAAGTCACGAGAGAAATAATTGTTGAAAAAAAAGAAAGAAATTGAGATAGTAATAAATAACATACATCAATTAGGTATTCTAAATTCAAATAATAATTAAGTTTTCTAAAGGTAAAGTCATTTTAACAAGTAAACATTTTTTTAATTATTATAATGTTTGTCAATAAGCAATGTTTTTAATACTTTACAAAATTGTGTCGATCTTTACAAAATTGTGTCGAACTTTGCCCATTTAACCAAACAAGTATTTAATATTCTCGCTTCTTCTTACCGTGTCGATACCTGTTTCTTATCATGACTATATTGACTTTGAAAAGTGTAGTGTTATTTTGAGTGCGCTATCCGTTAATGCGTAGAGATCTTCCCTCGTGCAGGTATTAGGGCACGAGGAGCACATGAGCTAATGCTCCATGGATTATGTTGGGGCACCGCAGTCACATCAGGTTAGACTAGCATCCCTGAACTCCTATTTACACATCTTGCCTCTGCGGTGATCTACCGTAAAGCAACTTTGTGGTAGTTGCTGTTGATGGATCATGAAATCAGGTTTTTCTGTTGCCATAGTGCAAATCTACTGACAGTCGGATGGTCACTCGGAGTTTTCTAGAGCCAATGACTAGGAAATCAAATGCTGATATTAGACCTCTCAAGTAAAATTGCTCCTATAGACATATAATCGCCCGATATAGGCTAAATTTTGAGTAGTGCTTATCACGGTAATGATAATAACTCAATTATAACAACATCAAGTAACTCCATACAGCATCCGTTTATCTTTGCGGTACGCTGGAAACTGTTATTGATTACTGTTACTTTTGAGGCCATAGAGAAAGGGTTGACTGTCACTCTTTTGTATGCTTCACCATAGAGCATGCTACTACGTTAAAACGTTGACAAGTCATTACGGGTCAAAGAAATGATAAGTTGCGTACTAAATTGAGTCCACAATATCGAAGCCAATACAAGCACGGGTATTATAGATCTGCCAAAATCTCATGACAGACAGAGAAACTGGAATATATTGTTAGCATCACCTTGCATAATTGGAATAAACGTTCCAGTCAGAGAGTGCACCGCAATTAATCCTTCGTCATTGAGTAACAAGATCGAAACAGTTTGGAGTGGTATAGAATGTTAAAAATACAGGGTTGCCGAAGCAAAACCTGAAAGCATTTTTGTAATGGATATTGAAAAAATACACCAACTGCCCGTATCTAGGCACAGTGGATGAATAAAAGATGCAAGTACGGACTGTTTGTACGTTGTATTTTGTAAAAAAAGTGATTAGCGATGAGTGCGGCGGCTTGGCGTTTGATCGCGTTTTTTTTATTAGTGTACGGCCTGTGTGGCGAGATAGGCAGTGATGCCATGTCTGTCCTAGACATTCAGCAAAGGCTTTTTTATTACACTTGGATGAAATATTTTTGGACTCTAGGGTACGTCCTTGGCAATTTCAAGCGGAACTTAAAAATATTCAAAATTCAATACAACGTTGGCCTTTTAACAGATTGTATTTATTTTAAGAGTCTTTGCCTTGAAAACATTTTGAGATACATGAGTAATAACATCGCTGTAAAAATATGGCATAGCTGCCGCTATCCACCTTATCCGTTACACCAGCCAGTTATGTTTTATTTTGTATCTATGAAGTCCAGAAATCTGCCAGAGAACCAACACCCAACGTAGAATGAAATTTAAAATTTCGAAAGTATTTATTCTTAGTTAACGTTCAAATCGTGCGAAATTGAGGTTGCCATATATTTAAAATTTCGAGTCATGAGATACATAAGATACGAACGCAATCTGAATCCAATCACGTAGAGACATCGCACGGTGAAACTATAATGTCACTAAACGAAAATCTCGCTTTTTAAATTTCGCGCCATTCACGTGACAAAGCTACCTCTCAAGTATAAACACCTGTGCTAATAGACATTATAGTTTTCGCTAGATAATACTAGTTTATTACGAATTCTGATGCAATGCGCCCGCTGCATAACTGTATATATATTAACGCGAAACTTAAGTACTCAAGTTATTGATTGTATTTTAACTATAATTTTGATGTGCAATAAACAATATTTCATTCAAATTCAAATTCAAATTCAAAATAATCTTTATTTCATAGGTAAGCATTACTATTGAAATCGTCACAAATGGTTAAACTCTACCGCTCATTCGCAAGGCAGATTCCCCTGAGAAGAATGAGCAAAAAACTCTAGGGATTGCTCTTTGTAAATAACATTTGTACACATTCAACATTTATAATATATATATTTTTTATTTGAAACATCAGAGATCGAGACTACTTCCATGAGCTAAACGGGTTACTACCACGGAATTTTGTCATCCAAGTACGCAGAAGTTGTATTATATATATACACTCTTTTGCAAAAAAAACGGGCACCTAAGGAAATTTACGTTCTAAAGTCGATTTGAGTTAATTAAATGAAATTTATTTCTTTGACTTAGTCTGTATACTTATAATCGTGTAAATTAATGCGCGTGAAGTGAATTCGGGCAATTAAAAGAAAAAAAAACGATGGATTCTTTAAAACCGATGTACACGCCCAAACAATAAGAAGTGGTCGGCAATAAACACAAGATTTTTTTTACTTTCTTTAATTAAATAAAGTTACAAATGTAAAAACCTAATGACCTTCTCTTGCCAAAATCACAGCTTGTATCCTTCTGGGTATGCTTTTCACGATGTTTTTAATAACGTTTCGAGGAATACGTTCCCACTCTTCTGCAATGACTCTTTTTAGCTCCCTGATGTTTTGTGGAGCAGGTTGCACTGATCTTACCCGTCTCTTTAAAACATCCCAGACATGCTCAATTGGATTGAGGTCAGGACTTCGAGCTGGCCAATCTAAACGACGGATCCCAACTTCTTGCATGTACGCTTCCACGTCGCCAGAATGGTGCGGGCGAGCATTGTCGTCCATAAAAATGGAATCTTCCCCAAGTGCAGTCAATGTGGGTTGTGCATATGGAATTAGGACTTCCATTATGTACTGGTGCGCATTTAATGTTCCATTTTCTATGAAAACTAACTCCGTACGCTCCGTCGAATTAATTGCTGCCCAAAACATAACGGAGCCTCCGCCATAAGAAGTGATTTCTTCGAAACATACTTCCGCATAGCGTTCCCATGGTCTTCGCAGCACTCGCCGGCGTCGGTCCTCTCCACACAAAGAGATTCTAGCTTCATCAGAAAACAATACTTTATTCCAGTCCTCCAGAGTCCATGAAGCACAGTTCCAAGCAAACTGAAGTCGAGCAACACGGTGCTCACGGAGTAATTTAGGGCCCCGAGCTGGGCGGTAACTCCTGATATTGGCAGCCAAAAGCCTCCTCCTGACCGTCCACAAGCTAACTTCTACTCCTCTTACTTCTTCAAGGCTCTTCTTCAGGTCCACACTTGACGCCTTACGATTCCGCAACGCCTGACTCACCAAAAAGCGGTCATCTCTTGGTTCTGTGCATCGTTTTCTTCCCGAACCGGGTCTTCTTTTGACCGAACCGGTCTCTTGATACCGTTGCCAAGTCCTCTGGACAGTTGAACGACTCACATTTAGCCGCTGAGACACGTAAGTTTGCGAACAACCTTCTTCAAGTAGGGCTATAATTTTACCGGCCCTTTGGCCACTTTATCACTCATATCAAAAAGTGGTATTTAATGTAAAAAGAAAGATTAAATTGTTTAGTTTGCAGAAAATATCCAAAAAGTTTTAAAATATCATAATCAGTTAAAAATCGTTTCAGCAATTCGCGCCATTAGTAAAGCAATTTTAGAATAATCCACAATAATCATTATTTTTCTTTTATTAATTTCAAATTTTAAATTTGGAACGTAAAGAATCATGCCAGGATGCTTCAAATAACATGCCAATATATCGTCAAATTAATAAAACCTATTTCTTGTTCTTCTTCATTGAATTAGAGAAAAAAATCTAAAGTGCCCGTTTTTTTTGCAAAAGAGTTTATATACCTTATATTTTTTTTTTTAAGTTGTATTATGTGTATATACCTTTAGTATAAAGTTTTTGTTTCACTATAGTTTTAAACCTCGTGAAAGGCAAATTTTGTATATCAACCGGAATCTTGTTATAGAAGCGTATAGATTGCCCCTTAAATGATTTTTTGACTTTGTGAAGACGACTATCAAGAATAGCTAGTTTATTTTTATTCCTCGTGTTAATGTAATGTCTGTCACTGTTTTTCATAAAGAAATTACTATTTCTTTTAACATAAATTACATTTTCATAAATGTACTGTGAGGCTAGTGTAAGAATGTTAATTTCCTTAAACTTATCTCTCAAAGATACTTTGGGGCCCTAGATTGTAAATTGCCCTAACTGCACATTTCTGCAGGACAAAGATTCTGCTGATATCGGTGGCATTACCTCAAAGCAAAATGTCGTATGTCATTACACTGTGAAAGTAGCTGAAGTACACCAATCTAGTGGATTCGACGTCTGAAAGTTTCCTTATTTTTTAATCGCGTACACTGCAGAGCCGAGCAGTTTTGATAACTTACTTATATGGGGACCCCATTGCAATTAAGCATCTAATGTTATACCTAGAAATACAACTGTATCCACAAAATTCAATTTATCGTTTCTAACTACAATGTTCGTAACCGTCTCTCTAATATTGAGTAATGTAAATTTCACACAATTTGTTTTTTTCTCATTAAGGAGTAGGTTATTAACAGCAAACTAATCAACTACTTTAGATATAGCATTGTTCACATCGTCGTAGGAACATTGGTGCCTTTTAACTTTAAATAATAAGGAAGTATCATCAGCAAACAATACTATCTCATGTTTTATACCCTCCATAAGGCTAGGTAAGTCATTAATATAAACTAAAAACAAAAATGGGCCTAGAATTGAACCTTGAGGAACACCCATGCTAATTGCAGACCCTGATGATCACGTACCGTTAACATCGACTCTCTGTACCCTACCATGCAAATACGATTTAAGAAGGTCGAGATCACGTCCCGCCACACCATAATGGCGAAGTTTCCTGACCAGTGTATCATGGTGTACATAATCAAAAGCCTTGGAAAGGTCACAGAATACACCAATAGCATCATGTGAGACATCATGCATCAAATATATGATTGATCAACTCGACACCAGCATCGGATTTTATTCCTGGGTGGTTAAGTTGCAAACCTATATTTTTACCCATTTCATCACTATACATAACAATATTTTTTTGAATTTAATTTGATCTAGTCATTGACAAAGAGGTATAGGTATAGGTATAGGTAGAGGTTTTTTGATTCTAAACAAGTTTCCTGCAACAATAATAAGGAGGGCTCAGTAACACACACAGACAGGGAGGATTGGGGTTTTATTTCTTTGCAATTGCAAACTTGATTATTCGTTAAAGACTCAAATCTGTCATTATTATATCTACATAAATCGAATAAATTATCCATAGCCTGTGTGTGCTCCTTAATCTCCTGTTGAGCGGTTTAATATTTCTGTGTTATTAATTTTAATGAATTTATTACACTATGTAATTATGCCTGGAGACGCTGTGTGTCACATTCATAGCTAAGCCTATTTTTCTCAAGATTTTGAGTACAATAACTCAATTCATTCAACAAACTCTGACGTTCTTTTCTTAATGATATATTTTTACAAAATGCTGCATTTTTCTTTATTAATTTGTTTGTACTGGATATGTATTTATTAATTTTAACATATTTTTTAATTTTTTTTACTGCAATTTAAAGTTAAAGCTGTTGAATTAATCATTCATTCATTCATTTATTCATTTAATAAAAGCGAAAAAGGCCTTGCGCGTTTCGCTTCCGCTCGGACTCTGACATGTCGATTCCGTGACGATAAGGGTGATGACTCCGTATACCGACATAATATCAATAATGACGCGACTGTCAATCATATTGATGTAGTCCATGCGCGCAAAAGTATCACCATAGCAAAAAAATCTTATAAAATAGTGTCAGTTTATTTTACTGCAAACAGTTAACGAAATGTTTGAAATGGTATAGTTAGTAACACTAAACCAGTTTTTTTTTAGTTTTAATCAAAATTTGATATAACCTGTTAAAAATTTTGTTGGCAAAAAAGCCATACTCCAAACAGTAAAGAAACAATGTGTTATATATAACGTATTTCATTAAAAAATGTTATCATTATTTATTTTTTAGAAACTTTGATCGCCATTTACCGACAATTACGTTTTTGTATAATGACAGTATTGGGTCGAACGTGCGATGTTTATTTATTCCCACTAGATGTACGATTAGCCTCGTATCCAGCGCTACATTAAAATTCCTCAGTTCAATACTTTCATCTATCCAATACGGGATTATCGGGTATATATATATATATATATATATCGGATAATAGTTAGAATGCCAACGTGAAGTATAATCATTTGTTAACAGTACAATATACTTTATGTAGATAAATCGTAAAAAGTTCAGGCATATTTGGTACATAACATTTCCGTATTAGCAATATTTTATTTATTGGATATCATCATGTTTTACTACCATGATATTCGTATATTCTTTGTGCTCCACTGCTTTGTTATTACTATTGATACAAAGATCGGATAACACAAAGACAAAAATCCTTCGATATGAATGGAGTGATTGGAGAAACTTCATAAATTTCTCATAGATGACGCTGACGGCAAAAAAACTCGTACAAAAATCTATGACAAGCACATACAGAAATTCGTAAGGTTTACTGACTCGGTCTATAGCTCAGTTGGATAAGAGTGGTAGCCCCGGCATGCCAACAAACATGGTTCGAGTTCAGTCAGACAAAATGTTTATTCTTTGTGTTGTTCGATACTTGGATTAATAATAATTTCCACATTAGTTAGCGATGTTATTAATTACTACATAACTGAAATACAAGGTTTAAATGATATAATATAACATCGTCACCGGGAATTAACACTACGCTAAGTAACTTGAATGTTTGGTTTTGTGTTTTTAACGCTAATTTATTCAGCTAACCTAAATTAAATTCAAAACTAAGAAAATAATCCGAAAGAATTAATCGTATTTTTTTTATAATCTAAAATGAATAACCTGCAGTAAAAACATCATTAATATTAAGGTTAAGTACTGTCACGTTAGCTACTTCTGCTGCCATGCAGTAATGTTTAGCATTACTATGTTCCGGTTTTGAAGGGAAATTACAGGCATATGGGACTAGTCTACTTATGTGTCAGGGTGACGGGCGCTACTGCTACTGCAGTGCTCCTCAGGTCTTTGCGATTTAAAGATCTGACTGGCACTACAACTGTTATGGGTAGGCGTGTAGCTTACCATCCGGCGCACGAATTGTTCGTCTCATCGCTTGATACTATAAAAAAAAATAGTTTGAAAGCTCTTTTATAGACAATTTTTGACTTAGCGTAGTGGTAATTGGTGGTATCGAAATGGAAGTTTATGGAATATAGAAAAAAAAAATCAATGACAGACAAAATTAATACGGTAGGTATTAAATTCGACATTTCTTCTATTTATTGAACATTCGTTACTGCTTGTCTGCTTGTCGAGCTCAGGGCCAAATCCAAACCCAAGCACGCGCCGTAGGGCGAAGCCAAACCCACCGTGGGTGGGGAACAGGGCTCGTATTATACACATTACATGTATAACTAACAAACGTAATGATGAGAATCTGCGTGTGTAAATATTATTATATTATTATATTGAAGCTAGAAACCGCATGTCAATCGTAAAATCCTTGGTCTGATTCTTTCTAATTTCTTCGTTTTAAATTAACGCTGCCAAGTTTATAGTTTGATATATTTTGGGAAATTGTTTTGCTCAGCTCTAGAATTACGAAACGTAAAGTCACGTGTAATAAATATTATTATTATTATTATTATTTTCAGTTTTTTCAGTCTAATTACAGCAACTTTTTTTTTCTTTCATCTTATTCCAGTATCGTTGTACACATATTTAAATTCAGTGTTTTACTGCTGATGGAATAAATTGATATGGTGACCAATTGGACGAACTAAATCCAGGCTCGGGTATGCAGCGATGTCTGGGTTGTTGGCCAACTTTCGGGAGGCATTCGATCTATATAGACTAAAACTCTTACATTGTTATACGATTCCTTTTAACGGACTTATCTGCTTTAAAAGATGTGGAATTTTTCAATTAGGTATTTTTATGACAATTTCGTTTTCTGATATGTTGCCTAATGTGATAAACTGTTAGTGCATCATCATCATCATCAACTCATTTATACGTCCCACTGCTATGCACGGGTCTCCTCTCAGGCGAAGATTTAGGCCACAGTCCGCCACTTTAGCCCAATGTGGGACTTCACACGTTTTCCGAGGATTGTGAACCTTCTTCGACGCGTATTAAATAAGTTCCGAGAAATTCAGAGGAGAGGCGAGCTCTCGAACCTACGGCCACTGCTTGAGAGGCTGTAGGTCAAACCTAACACGGCTTTTTTTAATTTTGGTACGTAAACTTGTAATTTAAAATGAAAAAGTTGAATAGACTTTTATTATATTTTATATTAATCAGAGAATCATAAACATCAAAATTTCTTCAATGATTTTTTAAATTTGTTTTGTCAAATCCTCCATATACTACGCCTACTTCTATGTACAAGTTTAGTAAACACGTGACAGAGGTAAATCCTCTTTATACTTATTGACATACGTAAATATCAAAAATTTAACTCAGATCAATAAAATATTAGTATTTCCTGAGAGTTTGTTAACAAACGCCCTTACCGTATATTATTGACAGGCTTAAGGAACGTACAATAGAGTGTTCCACAATATTTGGTAACCGATTTCGCGAGTTGGAAATTTCGGCGGTTCTGCCATATTTGACTGTCGGAATGAATTAAATGTATTAGGAATACATTCCTTTCCTTTGTCTTTAGATATCTTGGGGGCCCTGCCGTTAAGCTCATTGAAATTTAAATACGATAAAATGCAATTACTATATTTCACATGATGGCATTGTGTACAGGGTTATTTGGTGTTTTATAGGGTGAAAGCGATATTTCGCAGATTTTTCAGGGGAGCATTTTATAGATTCTAACGACAGTTTTAAAATATTTATGTCCCGTTTTAAAATTCAACTTAAGTTTTAAAACCTAAACCTAAACTTTTTTATTCAGTTCAAGTTTTAAAACCTAAAACATCATCCCGAGAAAATGTGATATATATAAAACATTAGTGTAAAGTCTAGGTCTGCCGAGCTATGCCCTCAATCACAGGCCAGGTGTTTGTGTGATTGCCTGATACATTTTTTATTTGCTACCTACATTTCTATTTATATAATATTATTAATATCGGATTGATACGAAATCGAGATCGTCTTGATATTTCCTTTGATTGGAAGATCTTTTGATGTGAGATCCTTTGACCGCTGAAGTGTTGCTTATAACAATATATAGGTAAAAAATAAATAGGTAAAATCTTAAACGTTGTATAACCATACAAAGACATCAATATCCTATAATATACATAACTTTATTGCAACATGTCCAGTCAAACCGTGTCTCCGATCAATAGATAGCCACATTAAATTGCCACCTAAATTTTTAAATATCTAGGATAAAGACAAAACATTCAACAACAGAAAAGTCGGAAGTCCCGGGTTCAAAATTAAATTAAATTTTATTGTTCGAAATAAGTTTAATTTCACCTCTCATTCACAGTAGGTAAAGGGTATGCCCACTTTAAAAACTTTTTTAAATTGTTGAATAAATAAATAACGCATACACTCATAGCCGCACTTGGGAAACCCTAATCGCGGGTGCCATGGACACACACATCGACAACTACAAATTACGCCCAAACTCACGAGAGAAATAAATGTGGGCCATACAAATATTTCTCCCGGCTCGAGATCAAACCCGGGACCTCTGTGTGGCAGATCAGCATGGTAACCGTTCGGTCACGGAGGCAGTTAAGGTTCATTTTTGTCTACAATCTCATATGCTGGAAAGCAAAAGTGTGGGCGAGTATTGTATACTGCTAAAGATATCCAGTGTGCTGTTTTCCCAAACTGTGCAACAGTTTGGGAAAACTGAAGGCCGACAAAGAATATTACTTCTTAGCAATTCGCATCATGAACTTGGAAGCAAAATGCTTTGTACGAATTCTAAAGATACATGTACTATAAAATTGTACTTAAAAGGATGAAATTCCTCACTACGTATAGTTGGGGGCGAAAGTAAAAGAGCGGGCGGTATGGTGGTACTAAACCACGTCTTTTTTACGTGTGTAATGGAAGATATAATAACAAATAATCTATATTCACTTTGTATAACAACATTTGATATAATTTCTAAGGATATAATCACTCACTGTATATCATCAACAAAAGGTATAACAACAAAAGGCAACATTTCAACGTGTATAATAAACCTTCTGTATAATAAACATTAGATATAATGATTAGGTGACATAATGAACAAATGGTATAAGTACTACCAGTATAATGTATTAAATAATGTAACATAATATTTCGTATTACGAATAGTTAAAGCTCCCTATATTATGATGATAAGAAGTATTTTTTATTTCATTAAATGTACAATCGCAAGATACAATTGTTTTTGTACTGCTTTAAGTGCTTTTTGTGTAATAAAATATATTTATTAGAACTTTAAGCAAAATATTGAATTGCATATACTAACCTAACCTAAACTCCCAGGAGGAGGTCGAACCAACCAAGAAATGTAAACAAATTCGGTTCATTCACCATTGCACCTAAATACTCAGTGAATGTTATATCTGAAGTGTTTATATAAAATGAACATTATGCTATTGGCATATTAGATTGAAAATTGTTATATCAATCGTCTATTATACCCAGTGACCTTTATATCATAGAAGATTATATCAAATGTCTTAAATTCATTATTATTATATCCAGAGCGTAATATCGACTAAAAATATGTTATTTAATTTTAATATTTAATTAATAACTATTGTAACTATAGCGAAAAAATTGGGTGGTTGGCATTAATATTAGACATAACTGGTTGAAGACCAGCCACCTCAGTCAACCGTGACTATGGGACCTGTAAAGGGCCCGAAACGTCGGCTTGTTTGAAAAAACAAATATACGCGAATTAAATCCGGAAAAATAGTTTCATTTCCTAAATATGTTACTTGTTGTTATATATTATGAACCGCGCTCATTTTTTACTCATTACGTACTTTACATACGTTTATGGTTTTTGTAGCAGTAGAGCTTCTTATTTTCACGATTCATCACGAACCGCCTCGCGCGCAGATTCGATGACTCCCAGCCCCCCAAACAAGCCGGTTTCTGGAAGGGCTTCAGTACCATAGACCATATCCACACACAGCGGCAGGTTATACAGAAGACCAAGGAGTATAACCTCCCATTATGCTTAGCGTTTGTGGACTATGAGAAAGCCTTTGATTCGATCGAGATTCGGCCGGTGTTACAATCTCTACAGCGGTGCCACATTGACTATCGATATATCGAAGTGTTGAAGTGTTTATACAGAAACGCCACTATGTCACTTCGACTCTAGAACCAGTGCACAAGGCCTATCCAATTGCAAAGAGGAGTACGACACTGCATTGGAAGATGCCTTCAAGTTACTGAACTGGAAAGGACTCAGCATCAACATCAATGGCAAGTCCATCACTCACCTTTGATTTGCAGACAATATCGTGGTCATGGCAGAATCGTTGGAAGAGCTTGGCACCATGCTCGGTGATCTCAATCGAGTTTCCCAGCAGGTGGGTCTAAAAATGAACATGGAGAAGACGAAACTTATGACGAATGTCCATGTCGTACCCACCCCTATAACAGTGGGAACCTCTACTCGAAGAAGTTGTTGACGAGTATGTCTACCTCGGACAAACCATCCAATTAGGCAGGGCCAACTTCGAGAAAGAGGTCAATTGTCGAATCTGACTCGGTTGGGCAGCTTTCGAGAAGCTCCGGGACCTCTTCTCGTCCGCAATACGTAGTCCTTGAAAACAAAAGTCTTCGCGCAGTGCGTGTTGCCAGCGATGACCTACGACGGGTAACCGATGGATGCATGTCGCGTCCTATCGGCTGGTCTGGAAATCTTAGGGGGAGGCCTGTGTTCAGCAGTGTGACGTCTTCCGGCTGATATGATGAAGATGAAAGCTTCTTGTGAAAGAGTTCGACCAGGGAAATATTGACAACTTAACTATTTTTGCCGCCAAGTAGTAGAGTGAGCATTATTGCGTTCCGATTTTAAAGGTGATGGCGAATTACAGGTATATGGGACTTGTTGACGTATGTTTCAGAGTAACAATAAGATCTATAATAATAATAAGATAAGAGTAAAATTTAAAGCTCTGGTGGTACTGCAACTATTATGGACAGGCAGGCGCCTACCACCGGGCGCACGACTTGTTTGTCCCGTCACTTTGGTGTCGTCAAAAAAAGTAATGATAACAAAAATTCAAATTAAATAATACCAACCTGTTGCCAGCTAATATTACAATTTCTGGCTTAGGAAAGACGCCTTCAGCTGAACAAATAACGTTGAGGTATCCATCACCAAGACGATCTTGGATCATATCGAACCTTCTTTCTGGCACTGTAATGATAAAAATTCATTAATTAAATTTTGATATTTTTAACGAGAACTTTAATTACAAGTATAATACAAAAATATATTACAGTCAAAGCGAAACCAGAATTTTACAGTGACAATACTGTATTAACCCATATACTTCTATATAATAATATCCGTTACTTGTAAGCATAGTTTCAACATTGGAATAATGCGGGTTACTCATGTTTTACATTTTGTGAACGGAAGATAGGGGATCCAAATATTGGAATGAAGAATGAACGAAACTCAATCTAGATTTTTATCGAATTTGAGGTTAGAAGTAAGTAAAACAAATTATTTTTTGTAGATTTGAATTTGCGTACCAACATTTCGAACTTTTTACAAGATTTGTCAAGACCCCACAGCGCTGGGTCGTTTGAAAAAACAAATATATTTATATTTTAGATCCGAAAAGAATAGTTTTATTGCTAAACATAGAATTAACTTCTACAATTAATGATACCAAATGCCCAATTTAGGCTTTATGCCTTTATTTAGAGGTGCATATAGTCGAATAAGAGAAAACCTCGCATACGCGTTTTCACATTGTTTATTTGAACTGATTTTTGTTGAAGAAAAAATCACTTCTTACTCAAATATTTTATTAAAGTGATATAATATATGAAACAGGTATAATTTTACTAATTAAAATGCTAACTACAACATTATTGCGTTTACTACATTTTACAATACATTTATATCTTCGTCCTGACAAATTACATAGAAATCACACACGAGGTATTCACTCTAGACCGGGGGGCCTACCATAACCTTTCCAAAAACAATCTTATTTCAATGTAAGCTTAAAATAAGCTTATTGTAATATTACTCATTTTCGTACCAGGCCAAACCTATCAACCAACTAATGTATACTAATGTATGCTAAAGTGACTGAAAGAACGAATGATTTCCCAATATTGTCTATTCCTTACCAAAAGTAGGAAAGAAATAACGCTATATGAACTGTATAATGCCATCTCTTTCTTTTTTGATGTTCCGAATCGTGTTATCGTAGTATAATGTTAAAGTTTATTATTTATATTATTTACATTCAGAGAATTTTAACTGCCAAAAAAGAAAAGTATGTATTAATGAAGTCTATTAAAATTACGTTGTTTTCAGTTATTATTCCGCATTTTCATGAAGTAAAATAAATAAAACAAGCTGAGTCTTGATAGTTACGTTGTGAATTCGGAACCATTGTCTAGTGTCAACTGTTAGTTTCGCCAAGGAGCATATAGATGGCGCTGTCATAATTTTACGAAATAAACATCGCGTATTTTTATTTTACGAAAATATATTTCCTATGTGCTATTATATAAAAAATAAACAAAATATTGAATGATATATGTAAATAAATAAGTTCAACTTAACTTTAAATCATTATAAATCAATATTAAGACAATAAAACTGAAAATAATATTGTTTCCATTGCATCCGCGTAAATATTTTAAGATTGCTAAATTTCACATAAGAGCAATATTACTTTAATGTCAAAGTCGCGTCATGGTACGAACTGGATGAATGAATAGTCACAAAGCTACCAATAAAACATCATAGTTTTAACATTACAAATAAGCTTTCTTTAAGCGCGTTATGGTACGAAAAGTCAATGTAAGGTTAAAGTAATATTGTTTTAAGAGGTTGTGGCTGGCCCCCGGGATATTTATGAATCACTAATTTTCAAGTGGAGCGAAGATGAGCTGCATTTCGATTACTAATATGACGACTTCGGTGGCCTAACGGTTTGCACTGTGGGCGTTGAATAAGAAAGTCACAGGTTCGATTCCCAAAAGGACCAATTCGAGAAATGTACTTTTCTAAATTGATTCTGGTTGTTGCGGGTTGTGCCCCAGTTGCTTTGGTAAACATAGTACAGGGTAGTAATACTGGTATATGTTCTTCTGACACGCGTTTACTGTAACAGTTGCCGCTTGTGACCGCGTAAATTACTTCACAATTTTGTTTGGCAAATTATACAGCGCCCCTAGCGGTCACAAGAAGAAACAACATTATTGTACACAAATATTTCACGCGGTCGCTAGTGATAACTGTTACTCTAATCTCATGCTGACATATTATTAATTCGTTATTTTTATTAAGCGGCCCGTACAGGAGCCAAAATAACGAAATTCGTTTGCTTGCTGGATCACCACACCGCTTTTTTGTTGTCATTGTTTTTGTAGTTATGTAACAAAATCACATAACAGGCAACAACTCATATTAGTTCCGTCACGCACCGTTAGATGGCATTGGCGTCGAAATCGCAAATTCTGCATCGCGATGTTACGATTTTCCCTCGCGGAATGACTACTGGCAGCGATGCGCACGTGAATGGAATCTAACTTACTACGCATCTAGCTCTACTTCCTTGTTTAGAACTCCGCTATAGATCGTTACTGTTGAACCTACTGCACCTTACTACGCTTCTAGCGCTGCTTCCTAATGGAAACTGCGCTTTAGAACGTTGCACTAGTTGTTACACCCTGAGCCGCTTCCTAATTGAAACGTGTGTACGGGTCCTCGACTACGTGCCGATTAGGGGGAGTCCTTTCCCACTGTACGTACGTCCTGAACTGTATGTACTGTATATGTTGTGAAATAAAACCACCATATTGGAGAAAACCTGGTTTCCCTCTGCCACCCCAGTGACAACTTCTTACAGTTATTATTATTGTACTACTTGGTACTTGATGCAACGGGCTGGTATCCGCAACTCGACGACAAAGCGCCTATTTTGCGTGTATTATTATTATTATTATTATTGTATTATTATTATCATCATTATTTTGCATTAATGACTTGTTAATATATTAAATTATGTTCGGTCTCTTATTATTTTGTATTTGATGTAAGTTTTTTAATTGTAATTGTATTTTTTTCCAACACAATATATTTTGTAAGGAAATAAATAAATTGTAGAAAACGGAGCATAATGTTCATAATTGAACAATCATGTTACAGTTATAGCAAATAGTGATTTATTGTATAAATTTTCCCTTTTATGTATCATAATTGTATAGATGTTCTGTGTAGAAAAATAGTATATTTGGAGAAGCATTTAATGTAGATGTCAAATTACAGTTCAGTTCGCTAAGGGTACGTAACAGAACGTTCAATAGTCGACAAGCACGCGAACTGTAATGGATAACCTGCTTTAGCAAAGATAATGTTTATTTGGAAACGGTTTAAGGCAGAAGATATTTTTTACCAAGTACGTATGCATACGGCGTGTTATATACGCAGACGACGCGCGTTTCCGGAACGTGCATTTACAACGCCGTCTCATGTTTCGTCTACGTTTCGAGGCTCTGCTCGAAAAGCAGATTGTTGCATTTGTATCAATTCAAACGCGCCTACAAAGATATACGTACCATATAGTTATAAGCGCGAGAAACGCATTACAAAATGATCCGTATCGTATTTTACACGCGTTTGATTGATTAATGAAATGGCATATATGACATTCGATAACAGCTAGAAAATTTATTTTTGTCTCACATCTGTGTCTATCCAATAGAGTCTGAATTTTCAGGAATTTTCAGTATTGTTTTTTTTTTTGTAATCAGTAATAAAGCCAGTATAAGCAGTGTTCTCTCGACCGATATTGTTGTATCACTGATAAGGAATGTCTGATCAAAACGTGTGAAGGTTTTTGTATGTACAAAGACTGCAGCATGTGTATATAGCCGCATAGCGCGTATGCACACGCCATATTTATATGCGCAGATGTTATGATGCACAGAGTTAACGCGATTCAGTTGCTACTATTTATTCTATGTGATTTTCAAAATGAACGCGAAAAATAAATTTAAATCCTTGTATTCGGCTTTTTATTGTTTCTAAATTTAAAATCTTGTATTATTATAAGTCACTTCTAGAAACATTCCTATCAATGTGTCCAAAGCCTGAAATATTGATGGATTTTAGCGTATAAGCAAAACGGTCATTTGTATTCCATTAGTGCTTCGTTTTGTTTCAGCTTGCCGTGCTTTCAGATTAGTTCAAACTTGTTTATTATTCTCATTCCTTATTTTCAACTTTTATACAATGATATAATTGTTTCAGAGACAAGATAAGATGTCTCTTATATGACAGCGCAAGGTTAAAATTTCCAAATATAATTTTGACAATTCGTGTGATAACAATTTTTCTAGTTTTGTTTATGTTATGGATTTGAGCTATTGGGTATACAGGGTGTCCCAAAACTCAACGTCAAGCGGTCACTGGGCGAGAGGCCAGGTTATATCAGTTCTGGTAAAAATTAAAAAAAAATCCATGTCACTGCACAATAGGCATAAGATAATAGGCATTTTCAAAAAAATGCCTATTATCTTATGCCTATTAGCTTAAAAAAAAAATGTCAGCTAGCTTTGACACTACATATTAAAAAAAAAAATGTACTACACTACCCTGGGCAAGTTATTTTAAAAGATGGCCCATATAACCAAGATTTCAAAATGATACAATACTTGCCAGTCTTCATTCCATAAAAAATATTATAACTTATTTTTTGCAAAAGGAGCTCGTTTAAAAAAAAACTCATGCCATGATAAATAATACTTTTGTGTGCTCAAAGATTGGCTTTAATATCGCGGAAGTGCGATGGTCATATGTAATAGAGTGAGATGGATAGTGACGCTGTGCGACATGAATTAGAATGAGCGAGACGGATAGTGACACCGATGCTCTATTATTGATAATTGGTTATTATCATTTAGTACGCTACGTTCCTTCGTTTACTGTGCATCTTCTCGTAATCGTGTAACTTTTGTACTGACGACTTTGGCTTGTGTTACCCTGGACTTAATATTGCATCTGTGTTGACGACTCTGGCTTATTCGCTGGACTCGATTTGTGTTGTGTAAACTGTATTAGTTAGTACTTAGCAAAACTAACACGTTTCGCGACATGCCGTATCTGTACACAGCGGAAGAATATGCGAACATGCATCTTATTTACGGTGAATGCCATTGTAATGCCTCTGCCGCAGCCAGATTGTATCGCGAGAGATACCCAAACTTAGAGCGTCACCCAGATCACCGCGTGTTCGTCAATGTACACCTGGCATACTCGGAAGCACGATTGCCTAGTGCTCGTACGAGCGGTGGAAGACCTCAAGGAGACTTCCTTTTTCCTCAAGGAGGTTTCCTCAAAACGATTTGCAAACGTTACTAGAAGATGTACCACTCAACATCTATAGAGAAATGTGGTTTCAACAAGACGGTTGCCCAGCGCATTATTCTCGTTCTGTACGTGATTATTTAAACACGGAATATTCCGGAAGGTGGATTGGGCGCCTTGGTTCAATTTTGTGGCCTCCTCGATCTCCGGACCTAAACCTCCTTGATTTTTTTTACTGGGGCTGCATAAAGGAAAAAGTATATGCAAAACCTGTAGAAAATCTAGCCTAACGCCACAAAATTGTTGAAGCAGCAGAAGAAATTAGTTTGAGAAGATTCGCACGATTGATAAAAAGATCTTTTGTGAGGCGATGCAGAGCCTGTATTCGTGCCGAAGGCAAACAATTTGAGCATTTACTTTAACATCAAAGTATTACAATAGTTCCTTTCGTTGCATTTTGATTAAAATTTATTATAATACAACAATCGACTAATTATTAAGTTTACACACTCACATGTGTTAGGGTAGATTATTTTGTTTAATGCGTTGTCACTATCCACCTCACTCTATCACATATGACCATCTCACTTCCACGATGTTAAAGCCAATCTTTGAGCACACAAAAGTGTTATTTATCATGGCATGAGTTTTTTTTGAAACGAGCTCCTTTTGCAAAAAATAAGTTATAATATTTTTTATGGAATGAAGACTGGCAAGTATTGTACCATTTTGAAATCTTGATTATATGGGCCATCTTTTAAAATAACTTGCCCAGGGCAGTGTAGTACATTTAAAAAAAAAATGAAGTGTCAAAGCTAGCTGACATATTTTTTTTAAGGTACGACTCAATGAAACCTATTTTTTTTACTAAACTCATAACGTTTATTATTTGATTTGTGACTGCAATAAATAGCATGGTTATTTATGAAGACGTTAAATAAAAATCACTCCAAAATTTGAAAATTTGTGATGACAGTACCTAAACATGTGGTCTAGGGTATCGATTTTCAACATTTTCAAAAAAATGCCTATTATCACTTAACTAAGTGACATGGATTTTTTTTTAATTTTTACCAGTATTGATATAACCTGGCCTCTCGCCCAGTGACCGCTTGATGTTGAGTTTTGGGACACCCTGTATATAGCCACATTAAACTATGCTAATAATTTCCGTTACATTGCTTTAAATTTCTTCTTCGTTACAGCCTTTCTCAACCATATTGGTGTACACCTGCTTCAGTTTCCCCTTCCCACTTCCACTTCTCTCGGTTCTATGTCACCCGCCACTTTCTTTATATCGTTCTTCCAACGAATCTGAGGTCTCCCTCTGGGGCGTTTTTCTCCCCAAGGTCTTCATTGGCGGGCCGCCTAACACCAGGCGCCATGCTTTTGAGCAACTTGACCCGCCAACTTCAACAATAGCGTGCAATTTGTTTTACATTATTCGCTAGTTCTGGTCGTCCATGAGGCTGGTTGCCAGGTAAAAATGTCCACTGCGGATTAGAGCAAACCAAAAACGCATAGTGTTTGTTAGTTGTATCCGCTCCATATACGTCGTTAATGTTTCGAGTCGTTTTCGCTGCATTAGTGCCACGGTTGAACTCGCATTAAAAAATTACACGAATTTCAACAGTAGGCATCCATATTAATTTTGTCGAATATCACGATAAAATGTAGTAAAGTACGATGGTATTCAATTATTTCTTGTGAAATTTCTCCACTAGTTTGATATAGTTATTAATACAAAGATATAACACCAAGAAAAATTCCTTCGATCCAGCTGGGTTAAACCAGCGCTTTTAGCATATCGTGCTAGACGTTCTCTCAACTGAGACAAAAGGAACCAGCAGATATTACGAATTTTTCTATGTGCTTGTTGCAGATCTTTGTTTTTAGTTTTTAATGACTAGATATCCAAGTTTGATTTTAAAACGATTGCAAAACTATTTAAATAAAATGAAAAGAAATAAATGACTCAGGCCGACCATAACATTCTGTATAAAGTTTTAATAAAGTATCTTACACTAGTCAGAATTTATTTCATTTCAAAGCTATCATAACTTTTCAGTTTCAAAATCTGACATTATTATTTTCATTATCGGAATATACTTTATCGACTCGTTATATGTTTTTGCGAAATATATCAGCTATTCGCTCCTTTGTTTCCAATACAAATATCAATCGCGCTTTTAATAGAATATCTAGTTTAGTAATTAAGTCATTGCAATTCCAGCACTTCGCATTTAGTTTCTGCCCCCTAATGGATACATTATTTGCTTCTCTCTTTTGTTGCTTATATTATTGTACAGATGCAATTTTAATATTATTTCTGTAGTGAATACGAATTTAAATTGATGAATACAATCAAAAGTAATATTATAATTGCGAAATTATCTCTATCTGTATGTCTATCTTTTACGTTTTTACACCTAAACAGCTGAACCACTTTGATAAATTTTGCTATAGAGATTGATGTATAATGACTTAGAAGTACTCGACTTTAGGAATCGATGTGGAAGATGTCTAGTGCCCATCACGTACCTAACACTGATATGTTTCAACATCAGCACTTTCCAAACGGGCCTCCGATGGCTAGAAATGCAGTTGGAATTAGAAAAAATCAATTAGGAGTTTCCGATGGTAGAAGGATAGCCAAAGATCTACTTTTGTGGTCTAGTAGCTTGCACACCGGTTTTCATGGTGCTGGTGGTCCATCTCTGAGGTCCCGTGTTCGATCCCCGGCAGGGTCAATGTAGTAAATATTTTGTATATTGTCTCAGGTATGGGTGTTTGTGGTACCATCGTTGTTTCCGATTTCCATAACATAACTGCTTTAATTACTTACTTTAGGATCGGAGCAACATATGTGATGTTGTCTAATAACCAAGTTGTCCTAGGAGACTTATTCTATTATAGAAAGCATTACGATTCGACATACGGAAGTATTGGATTCCTTGAAAGCAAAACCTTAACTCCTATAATGATCCACATTAAGCATTTCGGCACCTGTTAACTTTGGTCTTCCTATTATTTGTTGTGTTGTTGGAATTTTCATTCGGATTTGTTTTCTGTTATATTAATAATATCTTATTTCATTTCCTATTCTCTTTCATAGAACATTAGGGTAATGGCACAGGAGACGCGATAGCGATAAAGCGAAAAGATAAAAGGATGCTTGGCCTTTAGTAGGTGTAATTTCCTCAGATGAGATGACGTGCATATGCGATGTTGTTGACCTCGGTGTTTCAACGGTATGAACTGCGGGCGCTGGATGACCTCATCCAGGTCTTGGTTTCGTATCTCGGTAGAACCAGTTTAGGAAATAATCTTTTTTAAATTGGTTCTAGTCTGAGTTTTCCAGGCGCTCTGAAGTGAATTCCGTTGCTTTGGTACTTATAGTACAGGGAATTACCTAGCTTAGGACTCGTTTATTGATATGGTTGCCTGGTACGTTATATTGTTATATAACTAGATAAATACTTCTATTACTAATACTTAAGATACATTACGTAACTTGTAGTGGAGTCTTCTTTTCATTACCTTCAAATGTTTTATTACGGTAATATTACATTATATATATTATCATTGTTATAAAAGTGGACAAAAACTTCCATTATTTAAGTAAATTGCGTAACTTGTAATAGTCTTATTTCTATTACTTCAAATGTTTTATTATATTTTAATAACGAGTACAGCCTAACCTTATTACCTATTACTATTTACTTTTAAATTTTTGTTTTAATAACGAACACAAACATATACTTGAATAATTTCACTGACACTTAAAATTTTATAATGTAATAAATGTGTATGAAGGTATGACTGTAGCGTATAATATTTTTTTGTAAAGTGTTATTAGTAAAAATGGAACAAGAGGTAAACAATAATAAAGTTATATTACAAAAACATATTGCTAAATTTTGGAGTGCAGTGGTAATGAACTGTTAAGACATCTGCTATGGCATGGTTCAATTGTCGGTAAGAATAAATAAATAAATAAATAACGCACACACTCAACATAGCCCCGCACTAGGGAAACCCTGTGTCGCGGGTGCCATGGACACACACATAGACAATCACAAATTACACCCAAACTCACGAGAGAAATAATGGTAGGCCATACAACTATTTCTCTCGGCCCGGGAATCGAACCTGGGACCTCTGCGTGGTAGTCCGGCATGGTAACCGTTCAGCCACGGAGGCAGTTAGAATGGAATAATAGTTACGGTTCCAATTTGTTAATCATTATTCGTTCAGTACTTATTTATTTCTTTAGGGTAAGGGTGCTGGTGAAATTACTGGCACACGGGACTTGTCAACTTGTGTCTCAGGGTGACAGGCGCAGTGGCGGTGTCCCTCAGATCTTTGCGATTTAAAACTCTGAGTGGTAATGCAACTGATATGGATAGTTTACCATCAGGCGCACGACTTGTTCGTCCTATCTTCACTTGTTATTATAAAAAAAAATCACTGGCTCACTGATCCGGTTTTTGGTCTCCGACACCAAAGTACGTCTTATCTTTCAGTTTTGTACCAATTCCGACCATTCGGGCACATTTAGCTCCTTCAGTTTTTCAGCGACTCCAACCTTTCAGCGATATTTCAGACGGTTCAATGGACGATGCCCGGTAGGTTATTCCAAATGCGCTCTTTCGGCAGCTTGATCCTCTCACATTATTTCCACGAGCCTAACAAGCTCATTCGTTAAGAAGTGTAGTGATTAATAATTAATATCTTAGCTGCTAACATTGAAGATTTTAACCGCTACTCGCTCCGCTATAATATTTACATTGTGCTCCAATCGCTGTCTGGATGCACCGCATTAGGTGAAGTTGCCCGAAGTAATTTCTGTTTCGTTTCAGCTCATAGGGTGCATTGTTGCCGAATATGAGCAAGCTGTGCTACTGTTTATTATTATACTGTGGTTATTATATTCTATTGTTATTATTGTGGTGAGGACGTGTAAGGAAAATGTTGTAGTCTTCAAACTCCAGTAGTTTTAGTTGCATGAAGGAAAGTGCTTACATTTTATATTGTGGTTCAACCCTAATGACTATAACGAATAAAATAAAAAAATATTGTAGCAGTAGTAGAGCTTCTTGTGAAAGATTTCGTCTTGGTAAGTACTACAATCTTACCTATTTAAGCCGCCAATTAGTAGTGTGAGCATTACTGCGTTCCGTGCTGGAGGAATTACAGACATATGGGATTTGTCCACTTTCGGATCTCACAGTGGCATTGCCCGTAAGATCTTTGTGATTACAAGCTCTGAGTGTCCTGCAACTATTATGGATAGGCGTGTCGTTTACCACCGGGCGCACGACTTGTTCGTCCCGTCGGCTTGGAATTATAAATAAAAATTACTATGAAAGATTGTGTAATACCACTGAAATGTTTATGTTAGAGTTAACAAATACATCTGAGCATAAAATGAAATACGTCATAAAAAATAACACACCACGAGTTTAAACCAACTACAAAGAAATAAACGCGTCAGTACCGAAAACAGTTCAACCAAGGTTAACTCCAAACTCGCGACGAGGCAACATCTTTCAAACATTTCCGCTAAATATTACGTCTCGATTATACACTTCGATTGCACCTGAAGTATAAGTCGCTTCAAAGTGATTTACTCGGAAACTGAACAACGCAAAACTTGAAATTAAAACCTCTAAGCTTTGTGAACAAACATTCGACAAAGAAAGGCTTTCTATTTTAGGATCTCATAAATGTGTGAATACCCGAAGAGGAATGTATTTCTAATTATCTGTCGATCATTAAGAAGTTCTTCAGCTGTGAGTTATCCAAGGACTCGGCTTTTCAACATACATTCCATAGTCTTACAGAGTCTGACATTGATTGCAATAAGTCGAAAATTATAGATGCTGTGGTAGTCTAATGGTTTAACTACGTCGCGCGTGCTCGCACCTCTGAGTTTTCGGATTTTATGTGCGAAATTTAATTTGAAATTTGCCATGAGCTTTTCGGTGAAGGAAACAACGTGTTGAAACCTGCAAGTCGAAGAAGGTTCACTAGTCTCAGAGAATGTGTGAAGTCCCTAATACGCATTGGCTCAGTGTGGCGGACTATGGCCTGAGACCCATGCTCAGCAGTGCGACGTAGCCACAACAAAGCAGTCTGTAGTGTTCGCAATGTAACGTCAAGACGGGAATTGTAAGTGAAGGCAGAAAAGTGTGAGTTAGCGAGCCGTTGGATCTCATCAATGGCAATAGGAATGACTTGTAAATATTTGCCTCAACTGATTTAACGAATGACCAGAAGCTTTACTCCCAGAAGAGAATGAAATTAGCCTGGGAGTCTACTCTCGATCTCCGTCCAACATCCGTCCGAAACAATTACTGCCAAATAAGCAATACTTGACCAAATGAAAAGACGCGTGATGCTAATGAAGCTTCATACTGGATACTTGTCTTTTAATTTTGTCGGATATTACTTTTTTGACAGTAATTGTTTCGGACGGATGTTGGACGGAGATCGAGAGTATCCCCCTTGGCTCGGACGCGTCTAATATAGTCGAAGCGAGTTTTCCGCACCGCCTTCGAGCAGAATGTATCGGCTTTATTAAAGACTTTCTTCAGACGGTGATGGTAATTTTCCGCAGACGCAGATTGATTTGGGTATTTCCGCAATAGCTTCCTCGGAGCTAAACTAAGAGAGTACGTTGCCGTCGATGGAAATATGGGAACTAAACTGTTTTCTTGTAGATAACTCTAAACAATACATGAATTTGGATAAATTTAAAGATGTTAGAGGCTAAGTCATGGGATTCTGAACGTTGGCAAAGAGTTCCAATGTGCAGCTCCTATAAGGAATAATAAACCATCCCTGGTTGACTTGGTACTACGTACTCTGGCGTTATCAAGTAGAAGCAACGGAACTCAAATCTTTATTTCATAGGTAAGCAAATTATACTTGAAATCGTCATATTGATTAAACTCTATTGCTCATTCATAAGGCAGATTGCTCTGAGAAGAATGAGTAAGAAATTGTAGGGGTTGCTCTTTGTAAATATACATTTGAATAAATTTATCATTTACAATATTTAATTTAGCAAGAGCTAAATAGGTCGCTATTATATGTTATTGTCATCCAAGTACGCAGAAGCTGTATAATTTTATCTTTACCTAACTAACCTTTAGTATAATTTTGTTTCACTATAGTTTTAAACCTAGAAAGATACTGGATTGTATGCTGGAAAGGACTGGAAGAAATCGAAGGATACTGGTTGACTACCTCTGATTCTTTATCTGCGAGTCTTGCTATCGTAGTCGGCATTCTTCACAATAGCGACCAGCCTTCATGGTTACACAGCGTCAAGAACACATCAAGTTAGACACTTAATATTTAAATTAAACCATACATCGCTTGTAATAAAAACGGTTCAAAGTTCAAAGTGTCAAACACGGCGTGATCTAGATTGTACCATGTCTTAGGAAACTCTTAACACTTAAAACTCCGTAACTGATCCTCCACACTGTTACCAACAATTTTCTACAGGTACTTTTTATTCGATCATTGAAGAGCTCTGTGCCTATCGCTTGGGATTATCATAAAAATCGATCAAAAATTTTTTTTTTTTTTTTTAATTTATTGAGGAACAAACAGTTTTACATATTTAAAAATATACATACTTAAAATTAACATATTACTAAACCTACAGTTCCCTAAATATGCATATAAAACAAAAAAGTATACGGTATACTGACACTTATAAACGTAAGTTTTATAAACGTTAAAAAAAACAAAGTA
This sequence comes from Hyposmocoma kahamanoa, assembly GCF_003589595.1. Classification (NCBI taxonomy): domain Eukaryota; kingdom Metazoa; phylum Arthropoda; class Insecta; order Lepidoptera; family Cosmopterigidae; genus Hyposmocoma; species Hyposmocoma kahamanoa. The sequence goes on from NW_020654422.1 coordinate 12,805,119, forward strand.
AAATGAACGCAACACCACCCGTATCCCTCAAACTATGCAACGAACGCACATTTTCTAAGTTTGCTGGATGACAGGCACCGGTTGGTTACGTTCGGGAGCGAGCGGTCGTGAAAAATTTCATCAAATCAAATCAAATAATTTATTTATCACACACTAATACGAAACAGAACATATAACAATACTAGCGGAACAACAACAGTGCGTGGAAGGAACAGGCTCAGTTAAATCTCTGTGGCTGTGTGCCACGCGCTACTGATTTTCAGCCTGGCCTTGTTGAAAAAATTGTTTTTAAAATAACTAGTTCAATAACACCACAGTCGCTTACGATAGCTCGCTTTGATCGCGCATCGTAGTTTGGGCATTTCGTTTGGTATTCCTTTTTCTAGATGTCTCATTTTATCATTTGGTGCAAATGGATTAGCATTTTGGATAGTATATAAGCTTCTTATCCGAATTGGTTATTGCAAATATGGTAATATTCGATCCAAGATTTGATACTCCTGAACGTTTCCAAAATTTTAGACGCAACTTGAGATTGGATGAAGGTGTCAGAAACTTCGTACAATGTTGTACTAATGTTGCTTAAGAGACATTGTACTCACACCGTACAAGTTTCAAACTTTGGCATAGATATTTAGACGCGCGGAGGAAAGTCACAAGAATGTCTATTATGCTTTGTACAAAGTTAATTACATGGTGGTGCTTATATCAACGTTTTGCCTAATATACGGGTTTAAAAAAGTATGTATGAGAATTCATGGAGTGATTCTATTCAGGATACTGAACATATTCTCAATAGAATTTCGTTCTTCCAGATATAAACAAGAGCGGTTACAGACGACAACTTTTAGCAGCGATGCAAATGTGTATTTGTGAAACGTGCAATTGCATCGCGACTTTAACGATTTACTGGCAGTTGCCAATGCATCAATATGCAGTAGCGCGTTTGCACCGCGATTGTATCACTGCAGCTGCGACTGCATCACGTTTGTGTCGCGATTGCATCGCGTTTGCATCAAACACATTTTTACATTTCCCATACAAAACGGGACGTTCAATTTGTAGTGAGTTTAAAGGCCATGAAAGAATAATATGTTACGTTGAGCTGATAATAGAACTTACCGAAAATAGTCATAGGCTTCGTTCGTTCATCTTCGGCGAGGAAAGTAGAAATGACACAGGTGTAGTTGCCGGTGAGTTCTGTTCCTGGAGACAGGATACGCAATGCACGATGTTGTGTGTATGGGTTGCGGGATACTTTATAAGTTAGATCCAACTGAAAATTATATTATTATAATGAATATAATGTATGTTATGAAAGATTTTTACTAAGATTAGTGAAAATTACATCAAGTAAATCGTATCCAGTAACAACAAAATTGCATGGTCTAATTGAAATGGAATTATGTTCATAAAACGGGTAGTTTCTTTGTTATATTTATGTCTTCAAATATTTATAAACTTCTATGTTACTCCCTAAAAGGCGACTTCCTACAGTCCGTGATTTTAGCGATTAGCTCGCATGGCTTGCACCCTCGCACTAAGAGACGCTTGTCCGTGGTAATGCAGATGCGTCCTTAGCGGTGCAAGGATCAATCCATAGCGAAAAATAGATGGGGTCGGTGTGTGGCTATGTGGCTCTCCATAGTCATCGGCTGTGTGAGGAAATCTGTAAAATCACGGACCGTGCGCCCCCGCCTTAAAGTGTTTACGTTATATAATTTATTATACAATAAAATTTTTGTCGTAAATTTACCTATTTAGAATAATAGCATAAATTTATTTAAAATAGGATTTAACAGACTGTAAAATATTTGTACATTACATTTAGGATGTTTCATATTAGGTCTACAAAATATTATATTCATAACAAAATGTGTCTTACCTTATTCTTCAACAATCCCAACGCCTGTGGCTTCTGTGGTGGTATCCATTGGTACACAGGTTTGCCATGCTTGCATTCAGAGCATGAGTTGTCCGCATAGAACCACTTTATTACCAATCCAGTGACATTGCCTGTCACGAATTCACAGTCCATTGTCACTGCATCTCTTGAACCGTATTGTACTACTTCTGGCACCCGCATATTGACTATCCTTACTGAGTTCACACCTGAATAGAGATTAATAGTGAAATTAGTGCTTCGTAATGGTATAAGTTACTTTTTTTAAAGATGTGTTTATTCAGTGATGATTATTTTTGGTTAACGTGACATCACATAGTTATATTTTACGTAATATAAGAGTATCGCTGTATAATGGTAGTGTTTAGTGATTATTGACTAAGAAGCCAATGAGAATTGGACCACATGAACAGAAATATCATTTGAAATTAATTCCGGTAAACTGCAACGACCTGAGACCACTTATTGTATATTCTATAATGTTTTTGAATAACAAGAATGGTCCCAATTGAATTTTATCTGTAAAATAAAAAAGAAATTAACCCCTTTTATGAGAACAATTGCCATTATTAGTGATAAATTACTGTCAGAATAAGCTTCAAAATTGCATGAATTGACACAGCTACTCTATTGTATGTAGAATCCATTTAAATAAATAAA
>NW_020654422.1:12808081-12880851 GCF_003589595.1 Hyposmocoma kahamanoa
GACCTTTTCTGACTACGGAAGTAAAGCAAAGATTAATAGACGGTCTAGTGCTGTCTCATCTTGATTATGGAGACATAGTATACGGGCCTTGTTTACTGAAAAAATTCGAAAAGAAAATTCAAAGAGTTCAAAATTCATGCATTAGGTACTGTTATGAGGTACCTCCACGTGCAGACATTACTCCATATCTCAATACATTCAATATTTTAAACATGACAAACCGTAGAGTATTGAAATTAAATACATTCGTTCATAATTTGAGGAAATCATGCACTCCTATTTAGCTAAAAAGTTGCATTGGAACGACGGGGCTGATGGCAATGTACGATCGATACGGTATCCTACTTTACAGATATCACCAACTCCTAGACTAACGGTTTATCGCGGTAGTTTCAAATTTGCTGCATCTAAGTGTTGGAATGATTTGCCTCCTCCAATAAGGAATTTGAAGTCTTCTTACACTTTCAAAAGGAAATGCAGGCTTTGGTTACTTTCAAAGCAAAGTTCTGCTAGTAATTGGATGTAGTGTCGTCCAGCGGATTTATGCATATTTTTATTTTTGTTCTTTATTTATTTATTTATTTATATATATTGTAATTTTTCACTATTTATTGTTATTATGTGTGCAGTTCATCCTTATCTATACTTCATGTATTTTGAAATGAAATATTTTATGTGGATTTGGTACCATTATGACAATGTAATCATAGCTTTAAGTTTAAATTGTATACTTTAGTCATTTTACTGGAGCTTGTCGAGACACGTCAGAATTATTATATTATTAATATTACAGAATTAAATGTAGCGTTTCACCAAAAAAATTAAGTTTGAAAAACAGCTCAAGCTGAGACTCTTGCCTTTTTATCTACATGTGTAACTTCAGATTATGTTATTTAAGGCTAAATTATTATTTAATGTAGATAAATAAAGCTTTTATTATTATTATTATTATTATTATTATTATTATTAATAATAATGCTGGGTCTAATGCACTATAGAGCCGAAATATCACATAGCGTCACTAAAATGCAGCAAGACAAAAAAAATAAAAGCATAATTTTGTATAGGCTGTCAGTTGCATGTGTGATGTGCTATTATTTCACATACAGAAATATATCTATAAACATTGTTAAATTTTTGAGTATAAAAATGGTGGTAAGCGACACGCCATTCCATAACAATTGCAGCACCACTTAGTGCTTTTAATTCCGAAGATCTAAGGGGCACTGCCACTGTGCTCGTCATCCTGAGATGATAAGTTGAATAGTCCCATGTGCCTGTAATTTCACGTGCTCCCTTACCCTTCCCAACCGGAACGCAGTAATGCTCACATCTCACGCTTGGCGGCAGAAATAGATAAGGTGGCAATACGTCCCTGGATGGAACTTGTTGTTTTACCCAACAAACGTTTTTTTGTGGTCTTTGTTTGGGAATAAAAACCTAACAAGTATTTATAAGTATGGTTGCTTTACCACATTATTTCGAACATATATGCTTCAATTCAATTTTAATTAAAGCGTCTGTTAGTACATATCGTCACACCCCGATGGATGTAAAGATGTATTATATACTCGTACATATTCAAACGGAATTCTGCCTACACATTTAGGAAAAAGCAATTTGTCAGAACGAGTACGTACATGTTCCGGACATTTGTTAATAATAATGGATACCCAAAGGGTGAAATTCCGATGAGTGGGACAAAAAATTAAGCGTACCCTCGACATTCCCCAAACAAACCTTGTCCGAATATGTACCTATACTCTATATCTGCTGTCGGGACCTTGTGAAAGCTGCTTATTAAAATCTAAAAATATGTTTAATTCTTCTTATAATTCTGTATCATACTCTACTGTACCAACGCATTATATGTTTTCTTGGAGGGTTCTAGCCGGTGGCTATCAACTACCTGGCTAAGGCAGGTTAGAAATTCATAATTCGTCTAGATTTTATCATGCATTATAATTTCGATAATTAATAGCCATTAAAGAAACAAAATAACATAGTGAAAAACATTTTTTTTTCTACTCATTTTCCAAAGTAATGAAAATTTTAATTTTGTATTGAATAGATATTAAATTTTTTTTGTATAATTACTGTACTAGTTTGTTATAATTATTAATACAAAGGTCGTTTTTCGTCAAATTATAATGAAAATTATTTTTTGTTACTTTAATCCATCTTACGTACTTCTATCGTTTTTAAGGGATTATACGAAGGTGGTTTCAGTCGCCGTCTTAAACAATTTATGCACTATAACATTACACAAATTCGGCAGTGGTTTTAAAAATATGACAATCAAAAAAAATCGTAAAATCGTCCTGTACATTTTGAATTTGTACCATTTGAAAAAAAAAAGGTTTTTTGCCATAGGAAATAAAACTATTTTTTCGGATCTAAATCGCATATATTTGTTTTTTGTTACAGTCGAAAAAAATTATTTCTTTTACCATGTGTGTAAAAAATCGCGAAAATCTAAGAACTCTATGATATATCTTTTGCTAGTTTGTAAATTGCCGTCTGATTATATATTGCCGAATAATTTTCCAAAAATAAATTCATTTATTAATTAAAATTATAAATGAATGTTACTTAATCACTAATATGGTAAAAAATTGATATTCATTCAGTTTCATTTGCATATTTCGTAATAAATTAAATTCACAATTTTATTAATTTGCAAGATTTAAAATAATAAATAGAACTCAATTTAGAAAAGGCAGAATCTGAATAAATATTAATATAACTGTTTCACTCTCGAGACCTTCACATTTTACTGAGAATACGGGACCACTTTATAAATGTCATCAATGCTTTCTTTATTGGTTTTAGGGTCCAATAAAAACATTAACTTATAAAAAAAGTCAAGTGTTTGAAGTTGTGATATGGCACGTTTAGAGTAGAACGGAAATTGAATACTTTCCTTTTTTCCTTTTGTTGCTTCTAGTTTTTATATTGCATGTAGAACGATTAATCACTTCGCAGTGTTAAAATATGTATATGTGTTATAAGTGAAAAAAAGGTTGCTTTTATGAGTTCTGATCAGAGTATCAATTTTGTTCGCAAGACGGTTAAATAGGTATTCTTATTACAATATCTGAGACGGTAGAGATATTTCAATTAGTAGTTTCTAATAATTTTGCTAAATTTTTGCTTCAGAGCTAAAACTTATTACCTATAAACACTTTCATTAAAATGTTGTTCACATAAAACAAGAATTCATCAACACGAAACCCTTTTATGTTGATCCTAAATAATCTGGTATGGAATTGGAGCGTCGTCGCATCGTGCGGGGAGAATTAGGCTTCCTTTCTTACGGAAACATCATAACATCGGCCGAGAATACCGGTTTCCCAATTCTGTCCGAATATTGTTTCGTGCTTTCCGATGAGCTGCGACTATTCGTTCAATTTTCTCTGTTATACGATATGGGTTGTCTTTGAAATTAGATTGGATGCTTCCTGAGATTATTATATTTATTATAGTTAAAGCTGAGATAAACACAATAAATACATAACATGATGTTAAAGTAAAATGCTTTCCTTTATTCCGTGAGCTTCTTATAATATAATGAATGATGAGAAACTAGGTTACTTATAGTACTATATGTATATTTCTTGGTATAACAAGGTACGTCCTGGTACATCCATTATACAACCGTTGTTAGTTACTTTCTCATAGACTGCTGTAGGAACTACGCAAAAAGGGAAATGCTCATATTATCAAAGTTATTTACCGTGACAACAGGGCACTCCCTATTTAGATACAGTGTGTGTGGGTGTGCGTGTGGGTGTGTGGTGCAATTCTAAATTGCCCCACAGTGAACTGTATTTAACGGAAGGTTTGATTTTTTTCTGTAAAAGATAAAGAGCGCTGATTCTATTCCCAAATAGATGGACGGACCAAAATAAAAGTCCAATGTGTTTCAATTTACGTTGCGGTGGACTGTGGATAGAATCTGATAGAAGAGTTTAGTTCGTTCTTGTAAAATTGTACACCAAAATGATTACGATCTTTAGTCACGAAGGATCGACCACAGTGAGGGAGAAAACATACTGTTTTCTAACGAGTTGAGAAGCGGGGAAGTGGGATGTGATAGCCTCGTAAAGGGAAGAACAGTTGGGGTTTAGGTTTCGTCTCGAATGTGTGTCCCGCTAAGTTTTTTCAAATAATGTGCAGTGTATGTTGGCGATTACGTCATTTAGTTTTAACATTAAGAAACAATGTCAGGCTTACAAAACCCTCTTGAAACAGAAATGAAGCAAACTAAGTCAATTAGATAACACGACATACGTTGCGCTGATCCCAAAATAAGTAACTAATTACTAAGTAACTTGTGTTATGGAATTTGGAAAAAACAACAGTAGGTATGTAAACACCCAATGTGAAAGAGGTAGTACAGGGAAGTACTGCCACCTTACTTGCTTACCGTTTTGTTCGTCCCGTCACTTGATATTGTAAAAAAAATTTAGTCAAAGTTTCATTTCAAAACTAATTATGTACCTACCGAAAATAACATAGAGTGATGCTACGTTCAAACCTGTAACAAATAAATTTTTATAAGCGATTTTTTTAAATAATTTCTTTCAATTTTATCTCACAGCAAAGACATTGATATATTATTAAAAAAACTTTGTATGTAAAACAAATATATTTTCAAGTATTTGAAAAGAAAATGCCAGAACTGATAAAAAATCTCATTTTTAATATGCATAATAGAATTGTAATGACTCATTATCAGTTGATTTCTGCAAAGTAGTACTCGTTATTATCGAAAACCATACAAAAGATTGTTACGAATATTTAGCCGCAACTATAGCGTGACAGGGGTGGGCAGTGATGCGAAACTTCGGCTGGCAGTGCAACCGGTGCATTACTTGCAGGTATTGTTATTAGGCGACTTTTAGAAACAGAAAAGAATACGTGGACATATTGCAATATTAGTTTGGCTATGAATAGACAGTACAGCGTTTTTCGTTATTTTTACGGACACTGTCACGCTTTACGTTTCGTTACATCAGCTACATTACTAGTGTTGCATTAAGTGCATCTTGAAAATTCTTCATAATATCGGTATTTGGTAGTTGTTAATGCCAAAACTTTTGTAAAACTTCTGAAAATTTCTATTGGCCCAATTTTAAAAACAGCTCAGCTAACTTCACCGTTACATACGATTAATTAACTCAATATTACCAAACATCCTGCCACGTGCCTATAACCCCGTAAAGAAGGGAGAAAGGTAAAGAACGAGAAAGAGAGAAGATGATAAAAATCAACAGGTTTGAAAGAACAGGAAAATGTGAGAAGCATCAAGTATGACGACGCGTGCGTGATGTTCCACTGCAGTAATTATAGGTGTTACAAAATAAACTTGTAGAGATGTTTTATTTAAGTAACTTTATAGAGTTATCAATTTTTTTATACTCAGCGTTACGAATAAAAACATTCAAATTACTAAATACATTTTTTCTATGTGTCACACAGCAAAATGGTCAATATTATCTTTAATAAAGAGCAATATTCATAAATTAAAATAAGCACTTCAAAAATTAGAAAATTTATTAATAATAAGGAAAAATTTTTATGAGCAGACTGGAGCTACATATATACATACATATTAGATAGTTATAATTTTTTAATCCTAAAAGTATTACGGATTTTCGAATTTCGCAATGGTTGTTGTCTAAATAATTTGGTTAAACATCTTTATGGAAAGTATAGTGGGTGGGTAAGTTAGTAGACGATTTTGGGATGCGATAAAACCGCAAACATTATTCAGGGCTGCGGCGTAAATAAAATTAAAACAAATTTTATAAAGCTCGTCATTTTATTTACATTTAGGATTTACGCGTATATTTATATCTGAATTGTAGCATGTAGCATGGTCACAGAAGAAAAAAAAAACAATGGAAATGTCTTAAGCCCCGATTACTATCAGAACCGCTGTCGCCAAAACAAATGATAAACACTACGAAATCTTAATAATGGTGGGTAATAAATAGTTTCTAATTGAAAAAGATGTAACTAATTCTGGATTGTTAATATAATTTAAACTTTACCCAGTCGCTATATCATTGAAATTTCAGTACATTTGTTGCAAGTTACGTTTTGATTTTACATTGAAATTTTATTCAACGTGCTGCCATCTTGCGGCTAGTACTTGAACTACGACCAACGATTAACATTTGAATCAATTCGAAAAACAGAAAATTGAACATTTATTGAAATAAGACTTACGATGATATGAAATACTAATGCTAGTAATTTTTTGGTGCAGCTATCATTTTTGCACAATAAGGCATTTTTCTGCGATTTTAGAGAATTTACAATTAGGTCTTTCGAGACCTAATGTTGGCACGCGTCTGACGGTATCTAACCACTTCCACTGTATTTATTGTTCTGTGGGCATGATAATCAAATGCAACATCAATTCGTCTTCTTCTTAGAGCTTCTTTTATTATACGTATAATTAATTAATATTGTTCGCAAACGTATCATCTAGTATTTTGAAGCGTCTAACAGAAGCCAAACTTTAAAGTGAACAATTAAAATAATAACATTAAAGAGCGATCAAAAATTAAAATGCTCTTAGAACATTAATAGTGGGTTTAAAGCCCTTGTATGGCACGCGCAAGACGTGTGTTCACGGTCCGATGCATTACTGACAGCACAAAGGTGCTCTGTTTTTTTAGTATATGCACAGTATATATTTGTTAGAGGTAGTTTGTTTTATTATTCAAGACATCCCATCCCTTTTCAGTGGCCCAAGCTCGAACTTTCACCTAAAATCGAGTAGTAACGTTATCGTATCGCCATCGAGACAATTTGTATGACAATTGGAATAGCGCACCTGTGAGCGTATTTGGTACTAAAATCTCAGCACAAACTTTGAAGTTTGCCTTCATATCGTCATCGTGTAGTAAAGGTGAAATCTACGTAAAATATTGTACGAAAACGGTTGCACGAATAAATTTTTTACATAATAGTCCGTGAAAGTATAGTATTTATACGTTTTCGTATAGTAAAAACGTTTCGAAAACGTGACGTAGGATTGAAATGTTCATGCTTGGGCCACAGTATATCTGGCGCACACTGGGCAACAATCGACGAGTACTTTACGCCGATTAGTAAGTTCTTTTACCACGATAGCCAACTTTATAGTGTATGCTATCGATACAGTAAGAAGAATATTATTCAAATTACGAATATGAAATTAAGCTGGCGAAATGCAAATTAGAAAAAATTTTTTGTTCCTTTAAAAGTATGTACCGAAGTATTTAATATTATTATTTATTTATTGTTATTATATATTATAATATATATATATATATATATATATATATATATATATATATATACAAATGTATTTCATCTATAGTGAATTATGAAATACTTTCAAACTTATTAAACCCATTCTTCTTCTATTTAGACGGCCTCTGTGGTCGAGTGTCTTAAAGACCGGTTCTCATGGTCGTCACCATCTCTGAGGCCCCGGATTCCGTCACCGGTCGGGTCAGTGTACAAAACTAACTTTTATATTGCCTCGGGTCAAACAAACACCTATTGAGGTACCGTAGTTGTTTCCGATTTTCATAACACAAGTGCTTTAGTTACTTACTTCGGAATCAGAGCAACGTATATGATGTTGTCTGAAATTTATTTTATTTATTTATAATCGCAGATTTTAAGACTAATAATTATCATGGTTTATTTTTACGTGCATTCGGCTGTTCATTATTGTCTACGCCTGAATAGTTTGTTTCATTCTTACTTAATTCATAATTGTGTTACTGCTAATCGTTACATATACCGGCAAAGGTGTTCAGTTTTTCTAACCGACAGGATACTCGCTCTCGTGAGCACGCGCCATTTTTTAGCTTAGTACAATATGCGGCTATTGTCTGCTCTTATTATTTTGTAAGATAATGACGTCAAGTTAAGAATACAAGTTTTGACTTCTTAAGGGTACGTGTTAAGGTAATCTTTAATCTTTGTTGAGGAGGACTTTAGTTTAAATAATATATGTTTTCATCGTAATAGTATGTCGTCTTTTAGCTTTATAGTGTTGCTGACGACCTTGCTGGCCCAAGGGTTTCAACTGTGGAGGATGTCCCGGGTTTGATTCCTGATAGATTAACATGGGAAATGCACTTTTCTAAATTGATTCTGATTTGTGTGTTCCGGCTAGAGGTGTGATGTAAATTCCGTTGTTCTGGTTTTTTTTACAACATCAAGTGACGGGACGAACAAGTCGTGCTCCTGATGATAAGTTACACGCCTGTCCTTAACAGTTACAGTGATACTCAGAGCTTTAAATTGCAAAGAGCTGAGAGGCGCTACCACTGCACGCGTCACCCTGAGACACAGTTGACAAGTCCCATGTGCCTGTAATTTCTCACTTTTGTTGGTACTAACAGTACAGGGAATCCCTTTGTTTGTGTCCAGGCAATGGTGTGGTTGTCCTAGTATGCTTCTGGCATTGAATTCATGCGTGCCGATTTGCCGATAAGTGACTCAAGATTAAAATCAAGAATTTGGTATCGTTACCTCGTCTACCAAGAGTGATGATAATGATGACATTATGAAACGTACAATATTCCACCTTTATTGTTTCCGTATTATTATTATTGTTATTATTATCTTGGGAACACCCTAACGGGTGATGTTATTATTATTATTATTACCTCACGAAAAACTATCCCACTCCAACACAAATTCTTCAGTTTTGTACATTACTTTTAGTACATTATTGCAATTAATTAAGGTTAACTACTAACTAAAGAATATTGGAAGAGCAGGCTTTTCTAATACAGGTATATGATACCTCCTAGGAAGATCCAATTGTTACTCTTATTTAAGTTTTCTGAAAAAGAAATAAAACTATTTTCATTTTAATTTTTCGTAAGAGCTTCTTCCACTTCTTTTTAAAATATCATTATTGAAAAAATTATAACAAAAATGAATTAAAAAAACATTGCTGTTTTATTTTTTAAACACGCACGCATTTACGCACTTTACCTTGTACCTTGTACTTTATCTTGTGTCCTTATCATTTTTATGAAGTAGTGCGAAAGAGAGGAGCCTATACTAGGTCGCTAACTTGAATAGACTATAGTAACACATACTAGTAACCATTATAATATGGTTACTACATAATAGTATGTAAGCGACATTTTTACCTAAATAGCGTTTTTTTATTGCAAATGATATTTTAAACTATAAAGGATAAGGACGCGTCGACATTTCCCACTAAAATGACATCAAGTAGAAATTATAGCTTAAGTTAATTTTACCCTTAGCTCAACAGATTTTTAACCGACTACAAAAAAAGACGAGGTTCTCAATTCGACTGTATTTTTTTGTTGTGTATATTACGCGATTGCTCCGCCAATAGTGAACCGATTTTGATGATTCCTTTTTGTTGGAAAGAAGATACTCAGTATTGGTCCCATTTAAATTTGAAGTATGAACTATTTTAATAAAACTTGGCAAATAGATTTGATTCCACGAACTTTTAAGGTCGGTTTTTTTATAATTATATTTTAGTGTAACCAACAGAATCAATATTAATATATCGCCTGCTTAAAGGTTTTCCACAACTTTTATTAAATTTATAGCGTTTTTGCTATTGAGCTTCACGTGCAGAAAGATAGTGATTTTCTTACCTTAGCTATATAAATTAAAGACTTTTTGTGGAAAATGTCACTTGTGTGGTTTTACCTTTCAACAGACCATATATTAGTCACAAATTTCAAATCTCTTTCTATTTGCTACTCGTATGAAGTGCATCGATTTCCATAATCCCCGCGAAAGAGGTCTCCAATGTCAAATTTCAAGGAATAATTCAAAGTTTGAAAGTGATCGCGACTTACTTAATGTTAATAGGCACTCTGCGATGTCACTGAATTTTTAAAGTGACTGCCGAGAGAGTTAAAAGTTTGCTGTACACTGGGGTGACTACACATTGCATACCACTGGTACCGTGTCAAATCAAAACATTGTGATACCAAAAATATCATGTTGTAAAAAGCAGCAAAAATATTTTTTCGCACTTTTGGTATTTTGAGGTAAAAAACATACTTAAAAGGAAAGTTAAATAACTTACTTTGTACAAAAGACATTAAAAAAATCTATTGAAAAACGAATAAATTTCTTTTCACCTTAAGGTGAAACTGTTATCAATAACAGTCGAAGGATATTTTTTTATTATTGATTTGAATGAATATTTTGATATTCATTTATTTTCTATGAAATTACTCTGTTAGTTTGTTATAATTATGAATACAAAGATCGAACCCAAAGAAAAAATCCTTCGATTTGACAGGATTCGGACCCGAGTGTATGACATATCACTTTGTTTTTTTTTTATGACATCAAGTGACGAGACGAACAAGTCGTGGGCCTGGTGGTAAGCGACACGTTTGTTCGTAAAGTTTCAGTGCCACTCATAGCTTTAAATCACAAAGATCTGAGGGGCACTGGCACTGTGCCCGTTACCCTGAGACATAAGTTGACAGGTCCCATGTGCCTGTAATTTCATTAGCACCCTAGTCCTTCAAAACCGGAACGCCGTAATATTCACGTTACTGCTTGCTGGCAGAAGTAGGGAAACTGGTAGCACTTCCCTGGACAAACTCTTTCACCAGTAGCTCTACTGCTACTACATATATATTTATTACCATTGCACCCAGATAATTAAGCACCATGTTTTTTATTCATTAGAGAAATTTTACGAGACAATTAAATAAAATTATCATTTCCCGTACAAATCTTAAAAATGTTAAACACTTTAATTAAAAACGAATGAATTTATACAATATTAGGAATAATGAAGAGTAAATTCTAAAAGTATAATTACTTGTTATTGTAAAAAATGCGAGCAGAGTTTAGTGAATTGGAAAATTTTATTTTTCTTTTAACTTCTAATTTTGAACGGGTAAAGTTCTTATTATTTGCTTTTTTTAATTAAAATATGTTACGAAACAGAGATTGCAAGTAACCTATACCGCTCTTTTAATAAAACTGAAACTAAATAAGATACAAAAACATGTTTATTTTAGGTTGTAGATCTCGTTTCAACTTCAAATTTTTCCTGAACTGAATCGGTTCTGTTGCGCGGGTCAAGTGGCAGGGACACTGGCTTTATTTTATTTTTTTCACAAACGATATTAAAGCTATTTGAATGAAGATATCTTATACTATACGTGTTCTATTTCGTTCAGTTGATATTAAAAAAATCATTGGTATTTGTAACGTACCTATTGAATACAGCGGTTTTCTTGTCAAATTTCGAGGTAAGTTTGTGTTTCTTTTCTATCGTGAAAAATGTTTAGGAATGATGTTTTGACACCGTATATTGCATTGTACCATATGTATATTTTTTCCAAAGTGATGGTTTTAGTGTTGTTATGTGGAATCACCCAAAGCTATTTGAGGTTGTATGGACTCATAAATAACTCAAATGTCGATTGCGTTAGTTAAAATAAGACCAGTCCAGTCACTCCAGTGAGTAACATGTAGCTTTTTGTAAGGCAGAGGTACATGTTCGAGGTTCTTTAAATATTGACTTCAAAAACAGTTGCGAACATTTTTTTCATAATATTTCATAATATTTGTTTACACCGCTGGCAAAATATAAGAACGTTGGCAACCCGTGGCTAAATAGTTGCATGCACGGATGAAAAAAAAAACAGTGGAAGTACCTTAGGCCTCGATTACTATCGAAACCGCTGTAGCCAAAACGCACACAAACAAATGATAAACACTATAAAATCTTGATACTTATTGGTCATAGTTTCTAATTTAAAAGGATGTAAGACTGTTAATATAATTTAAACTTTACCCAATCGCTATATCGTTGAAAGTTCAATACCTTTATTGCAAGTTATGATGTTTTGATTTTACAATGAAAAATTATTCAACGTGCTGCCATCTTGCAGCTAGTAGCTGGACTACGACGAACAACCTGAACAAATAGTTAAACAGAAAAATTTAAAATTTATTAAAATAAGACTTACCGATGATATGAAATACTACTACGGATAATATTTTTGGTGCTTGTACTCCAAAACATCAGAATAAGGCATTTTTCTACGATTTTAGAGAATTTGCGCGAAAGGATGACAAAACCCACACCATACAAAGTGAAAATGGCGGACAGAGCTCAAGTAGGTCTAACGAGACCCACTGTTTGCACGCGTCAGATGCTAACTAACCACTTCTACTGTATTAATTGTTCTGTGGTTACTTTTTAATAATGAGGTCGGGGTACGAGGTCTTGTGGTAACTTGTATATACCATAAATTAATATTATAACTTAAATTTCTAAGTTATAATATTAAATAATTTTTTATTGAATTGATATTCAATTAGTTTTTGTGAAATTACTCCACTAGTTTGTTATAATTATTAATACAAAGATCGAAAACTCAGAAAATCCTTTCCTTTCCATTCCTTCCAAGGATTTTTTTCTGAGTATTCGGTCTTTGTATTAATAATTATAATATTAAATTAAAAAAAAAATTACATTTAACTTAAATTTCTACATACATTGTGAATGTTTAATAGCAATACCACTCGCTAACGGTAAAAGAAAACATCGTTATAAACCTGCACGTCGTAGAAGGTTCACAACCCTTGAAAACGTTTCAAGTTTCAATTAGAAGAGACTAGCCTACAAGTGGTATAACGTGTTGACGATGGTAATGACAAATATATGCGTATCCATCAATTTAAAAATTCATACTCACCCTACATCACACCTAAAAAGGGAAGTGGAACGAATTTCTCAAAACTTATCCCTCTTGATTTACATAACACGTGACTGTCTTTTTGTGGCAATATTCAGTCAAGTTTTTTCTTTGCGTCTTTACCAAACTCGAAAATATCTGATGAATATGTAAAAAGATTTTGTTTTAAGGAATTCTTTGTTGGAGGATACGAGTTGACAAAATTAAGCTTGCGATGGAATCGAAATCACGTATTCTATTTAAATATCGAAGATCATTTTGTTTTATTCAGATGCTAATAAATTAACTATCACTGAATCCTTTAACCTAATTAGGCAAACATTATCGACCTTTATAAGGTCGAGTTCTTTATATATCAAATTGATTGTTCTATGTTGTGCTTTTAATATTAATTTCATTAATTTAAATCCTTATACTGATAATTAATTTCGGAATACATTATAATTTTTCAAATTTATTGGCACATATGAAATTTTGCTTAAATAAAGACGGATATATCGTAGGTTGTCGTAATAAAGCTGAAGTTATTATTTTATTTGGCTTCATTGCATACGTTTCAATCAACGGTCTTCTGAAAACGTACACCCAATTTCGAAATAGCCCGAGGGCAGCAATCCGATAGGTCCATATTTTGATTTAATTCCGTGCTATTTTAATTTGGCTGAATTTAAGCAAAATCAAAATAATCTTTATTTCATAGGTAAGCATTATTACAGTTGAAATCGTCACATTGGTTAAACTCTACCGCTCATTTGTAAGACAGATTCCCCTGAGAAGAATGAGCAAGAAATTTTAGGAGTTGCTCTTTGTAAATACCATTTGTACGCATTCAACATTTACAATATTATTATAAAAAAAAAATTATTAATACAGTGAATATCGACATTTCTCGCCAGGACTGGTAGCTGTAAAGGTACTAACTGGGTGATAAATCTTTCATAGATTTCTCATAGATGGCGCTACGACTAAAAAGTCGTTGAAAAACCAAATACAAAGACACGACGCAAGCACATAGAAGAATTCGTGAGGTCCGTTGGTTCGTTCCGTGGCTTAGTTAGTATAGCGTCTGCCACGGTATGCTAGAAGACGTCGGTTCGAATCCGACCGGATCGAAGGAATTATTTCTGAGTGTTCGATCTTTGTATTAATAATTATAACAAACTAGTGGAGTAATTTCACAAAAACTAATTGAATATCAATTCAATAAAAAAAATGTTTAATTTACAATATATTTATTGTTTTGCTTTCAAACATCAGAGATCGAGACCACCTCCATGAGCTAAATGGGTTACTACCACGGATTTTTGTCGTACGCAGAAGTTGTATAATAACTTTTAGTATAAAGTTTTTGTTTCACTATAGTTTTAAACCTCGTGATTGGCAAATTTTGTATATCAACCGGAATCGTGTTATAGAAGCGTATACATTGTCCCTTAAATGAATTTGTCACTTTGTGAAGACGACTATCAAGAACAGCTAGTTTATTTTTATTTCTCATATTAATGTTATGTCTGTCACTATTTTTCATAAAGAGATTACTATTCCTCTTAACATAAATTACATTTTCATAGATGTACTGTGTCGCTAGTGTAAGAATATTAATTTCCTTAAACTTATCTCTCACAGATACTCTGGGGCCCAGTTTGTAAATTGCCCTAACCGCACGTTTCTGCAGGACAAAGATTTTATTGATATCGGCGGCATTACCCCAAAGGAAAATGCCGTATGTCATTAGACTGTGAAAGTAGCTGAAGTGAACCAATCTAGCGGTTTCGACGTCTGAAAGTTTCTTTATTTTTTTAATCGCGTACACTACAGAGCTGAGCCGTTTTGATACTTACTTATATGTAGACCCCATTGCAATTTAGCATCAAAAGTTATACATAGAAATGCAACTGAATCCACAAGATTCAATTTTCCGTTTCTATCTACAATGTTTGTAACCGTCTCTCTAACATTTTAACTGCCTCTGTGGCCGAACGGTTACCATGCCGGACTGCCATGCAGAGGTCCCAGGTTCGATTCCCGGGTCGGGAGAAATATTTGTATGGCCTACATTTATTTTTCTCGTGAGTTTGGGTGTAATTTGTGGTTGTCTACGTGTGTGTCCATGGCACCCGCGACACAGGGTTTCCCTAGTGCGGGGCTATGTTGAGTGTGTACGTTATTATTATTGGGTAATGTAAATTTTACACAATTTGTTTTTTCTCATTAAGAAGCAGGTTATTAACCGCTCACGCGATGCGCTCATCCTACCGCAAAATGGCGGCTATTTGGTTTCGCAAATTAGAAAAGGATTCAGTTTAAATACAAGTTTTTATAAATAAAAATATATATTCTGCATTGCTAAACAAATACCCTCCGTACTACAACAAAAACATCTCAAATAAAATGCAGTAATACACCGCAAATCCTGCACTTAAAAAGCACTAATGAAATTTGTGGTGTACTTGGGTAAATATGATAATATTCCGTTTGAGTGGTTCTAACGTTTACCATAAAATTACTCCTTAAAGTATAGTTTATAAACATTTATATTCAGGGTAAACTTAAAAAACGCTACTTACGGTATGTTTTCAATAAATAAACACCGAAATCACCAGCCCAAACAATAACACACATGATTGTCGTGACTTATTTTTGAAGTTGTTTATTTTTTTTATATGACAGACCCAGGCATTAAAAACTTTATGGTTTGCTAGAGTAGTTACCGAAATAGCAATTAGTATTAGTTCTTTTACCTGTTATAACTTCGATATCCGATAAATCGGTATAAAATCATCACCGGCATCTCTAGGTGTGGTATGCGCCTACGGCTGCATGTATCGCGTGAGCGGTTAATAGCAAACCAATCAACTACTTTAGATATTGTGTTGTTCACATCGGCGTAGGAACATTGGTGCCTTTTAACTTTAAATAATAATGAAGTATCATCAGCAAACAATACTATCTCATGTTTCAAACCCTCCATGAGGCTAGGTAAGTCATAAAATAAACTAAAAACAAAATTGGACCTAGAATTGAACCTTGAGGGACACCCATGCTTATTGCAGACTCTGATGATTTCGTACCGTTAACATCAACCCTCTGGACCCTACCACTCAAATACGATTTAAGAAGGTCGAGATCACGTCCCACCACACCATAATGGCGAAGTTTCCTAAGACACCAATAGCGTCAAGTGAGTCTTCCCATGCATTAAATATATGTTTCATCAACTCAACACCAGCATCGGTTGTAGAGCGACCCCGAGCGAAACCAAATTGTTTAGGAGACATTAAGTTATTACTATAGAAATGTGTACCTATCTGATTTAGAATCATTTTTTCAAAGATTTTACTGAGTGTTGGTAGTATTGAAATGGGTCTGAAATTGGTGGGGTCAGAAATACTACCAGATTGGTAAAGTGGAATAACTTTAGTTTTTATTGAGGTCAGGAAACACACCATCATCAACACATTTATTAAAGACACAGGCTAAGTAAGGCGCAATACAATCAACTGTAGAACTAATTACTCTGACTCAAAGACCAGCAGTATTTTTTATGTCTACAGACTTAAATGCTTTAACATTATCGTTTGGAAATACATGACGGAACCTTAAATTAGTAATACTAACTGCATTATTTTCTTTTAGTAAGGGTTCAGCGGCGGTGGGAGATGAATTTAACGACTTAGTAGTCAAAATTGCAATGTCAGTAAAACAAATTTCAAATATTTTAGCAACTTCTGCGTCTGTGTTTACAAGTTTGTACAATTGGTTTGACACTTCCAGTTCCGCTGTTTATAATATTCCAAGTCGTTTTTACCACATTCGCGCTGCTTTTAATTTTATTATTTATAAACATTGCTTTGGCTGCAACACAAACACGTTTAAACAATTTAGAATACTTCCTAACAAAATCATTAAAACTGTTACTAGTGTTATAGGTCCTTTCATCGTAAAGATCATATAGCCTTTGTCTACTTTTATGAATTCCCACTGTCGTCGCCCAATCACTAAATTTCAATGAATTGTTAATGGTTATGAATTTGGATTTAAAAACATCACGTTCAGTTTTCACTGTGTTGAAAATTGAATTATACAATTTATTGGGACCGTTAATGTACAGAATGTCAGTTAGTTTAAGCATTATGTTATTTCTATAAGCTTTAAGTTGACCATTATTTATCGGAACACATGTGATATCCTTTTTTGGCACTTTATCAACAGTTATATTGAAAGTGGCCAATTGACCGCAGTGATCAGACGTTAATTTATTTATAATAGGTTTATTACTAGGTACGGCGTTAGTATAAATGTTGTCTAAACAAGTGGCTGTAGTAGAAGTTATTCTAGTAGGCACCAAGAAAAGATTCACAAGATTATGACATTGGAAAAATGATATGAGCCTACTGCTAGCACTGGAATCTTCTAATAAGGTAACATTGAAGTCACCACAAACAGCAATATATTTATTTGCATTATTTAATTTGCCTAAAACTTCACCTAATCTTTTTTCAAATAATTCGTAAGATGAATGAGGGGGTCTGTACACGCTTAATACAACAAGCCGTTCAAGCTCTATGCAGGATATCTCTATAGTCCGTTCAATAGATATAGGCTCGCAATATCTGAACGTTCTTTGAATTTTAAATTATTTTTAATTAGTATTAAAGAGCCGCCATGAATAGCTTTTTTTCTGCTGCACGAACTAGCCACCTGGTGATTGTTGAAGCTGAACATAAACTGATGTTTAGATAAAAAGTGGTGCTCAGTAATAGAAAGAATATCAATATTATTACAGTTAATATATAATTCTATTTCTAACTCTTTGCCTTTCTTTGGCTTGAATATTTTGGTGCACCAAGTGTAATATACAATTTTTTTATTTCTATGAGTTTTATGTTGGTTTTTTACTGTCACTGTATTGCAAGAGTATTTCGCCGTTGTCTTATTAATTAATTTAAATAACGGGAAATTAAATTATTTTTAACAGATTGATTAATGTCAGTGAACTGACCATGTCAATGCACTGCTGAATAGAAGCAACCGGTCTGGTAGCCAACGATTTGGCTGAATATTGTTACTATCATACGTGTATTAATATAATACGATAGCAACTCTGCTATCTGTCCCGTAAAATAACTAGTAAGGTAATATCTATCCTTAGTCAAATAAAAATAATTACTAATAAAATTGTTAGAATCCATAAAATGAAATTTATAATAATAAAATGTCAGGCTGTGTAATGTTCTATTTAAGTTATGCCTAATTATATTTTCACTTGTTGTGAGGCTATTGCTGAAGGGAAAAGCGAACAAAATTATTTCTTTCTATTAATTAAATTATTTAATTGTGAAAAATATTGTATTAAATCTTTTTTGTTAGATTTTTCTCTTCTGCCGATTAATATTATTAATGTAGTGTTTTGCTCAAATTTACTTGGCAAAATGCTATCTAGTATTTTACAGTAAGTTGCACTTAGCACGCTAATGTTTCTTAATTTAAGTCCTAGGTGGTTAAGTTGTAAACCTATATTTTTACCTATTTCTTCGCTGTACATAACAATATTATTTTGAATTCCGTTTGAGCTAGCTGACAAGGAGGTATTTTTTAATTCCATACAAGGTATCTGTACTAGCAATAGATAGGGATCAGTGACACACACGGGCGAGGAAGATTGTGTTTTTGTTTGTTCACAGTTACAAATGTGATTGCTTGTTACAGAATCAAATCTATCATTGTTATATTTACATAAATCTAACGACTTATCCATAGCCAATGCGTTTTCATTAATTTCCTGTTAAGCTTTTTTATATTTTTGAGTCATGAACTGTAATGAATTTGTTAACCTGTCTAATTCTGACTGAAGACGCTGTGTGTCACATTCATAACTTTGCCTATTTTTTTTTCAAGGTTTAGAGTACAATCACTCAATTCATGCAACAGGTTCTGAGGTTCTTTTCTTAAAGTTATATTTTTACAAAATGCTGCATTTTCTTTATTAATTTGTTTGTGCTTTGTGAAATATATTTATTAATTTTAACATATTTTTTAAATTTCTTTTTATTACAATTTGTCAAATCTTCACAAGTCAAATCAATTGTGATTGGTTCTAATTTGGTAGGTGTTACAGCAGAGACCATAGTGGGAGCGCTGTGGACCAGCTCATCAAATAGGCATCTTCACCTGCGTTGACTGACGTTCGTCTTTTGCTTGTTCGAATATTATTATTTGATTGTATGCGTCGCGTAGGTTAAAGATATGCGCGTAAGGGCCTCTTCAAATGCACGGCTGTTTTGGTCGAATCCATCTACCACTAGCTGTAACTGGTCTTTTTGGTGCTGCACCTCCGTAAGTCACTATCATTGTTCCAATGTTGTTTACTGATTACATATTTTATAACTATCTTTTCGATTAAGTATTAACTTTGTGCAGTTCTGAAGCATTTTATAGGAAATTGATAATTGCTCAGATGAAGGGCAAGTTTATCAAATAATCTTTATTTCACAGGTAAGCAAAATTTCGCTTAAAATTGTCCTATTGATTAAACTTTACAGCTCATTCGTAAGGCAGATTCCCCTAAGAAGAATGAACAAGGAACTCTAGGGGTTGCTCTTTGTAAATAAACATTAGTATACATGTATCAATTACAATATTTACTTCAAGCGTCATTGATCAAGACTATCTGCAAAAGCTAAACGGGTCACTACCACGGATAGTTTTTGTTTCACTGTAGTTTTAAGCCTCGTGAATGGCAAATTTTTAATATCAACCGAAATCTTTTTATATAATTTATATTTCATTATCAATGCCTCATAAGAGTCGATGCAACACCAAATGCCTTTGGTGGATTCCGCATAACAGTGAAAGTGTAGAATCAATCGCTTTGGAAAAAATATATAGTAAAATTGACTAGTAAATGGTGTGAAAATACGATTCCTAAAAATATTTCATGACAAAAAAAAACCACAAACTTATCTCGAAATTTTACAAGAAAACCGCTATATTCAATAGGTACTTTACATATACCAATGGTTATTTTTTATATCAACTGAACTAAATAGAACAGGTATAGTATACGATATACATTTTTGAAATAGCTTTGATTTCATTTGTAAAAAAAAAAATCTGAAATAAAGCCAGTGTCCCTGTCGCTCGACCCAAGAAAAATGAACCGTATTACTACGGGAAAACTTTGGTTATTTTTTACCAATGGTTATTTTTTATATCAACTGAACTAAATAGAACAGGTACAGTATACGATATACATTTTTGAAATAGCTTTGATTTCATTTGTAAAAAAAAAAATTCTGAAATAAGGCCAGTGTCCCTGTCGCTCGACCCAAGAAAAATGAACCGTATTACTACGGGAAAACTTTGGATCCCACTGAGGTAGTATCGACTCTTAAAGTAATTTGAGACTTTGTGAACACGACTGTCACGAAGCCTGTTTATTTTTATTCCACGTGTTAATGTTATGTCTGTCACTATTTTTCATAAAAAAATACTATTCTTCTTAACATAAAGTATAATTTCATAAGCCTATTGTGACGCTAGTGTAAGAAATATATTTCTTTAAATTCTTTAAAATATTTGGGTTAACACGTTGACTTAGAACGACTATAGAAAATAATTGTCACACAAAATTAATATATAATAATATATCAGGCAGATAGTCAGTATGGAAAGTGGAATTCAAAGTACACTTTACCTTTTACTGGTAAAAAGATCATAAAGCCTGTGAGGTTGTCCGGTCAGATGAAACGGATAATCTGTAGACTGAAAAAACCAAACGCAAATTGAAAAAGGCTTTTATTGACGAATGAATAAAGTAACGAAAACTAAAAAAGATTTTATTCCCATAACATCAGAGTAATGCTAACGTATACCTACATACAGGTAAATGTGTTTACAAATATAAATTTATAAAATGAAATCAAGTAAAAGACAGGAAAATCAACAAGCGACCCTCCGGTTCACCCCACGAGCGATCCGTGGCATCTGTTCTGCGACGGTTCGGTGGTTGCGGCATATTGTACTCGTGGTTGAGGAATGTTGGGATGTTAATATATTTACATTTGGTTGCTTATATTTAAGAACGAAATAATGATGAAAAATATTACGATGAATGAGATGATAAACTCCGATGAGTTATTCATTTCCTATGTCTTACAATCGTGAAAATCTAAGCATTCGATATTTCTATGGCTTATAACAAAATTTTGGACTTTAATTTTAAAAAATAATTTAAAAAATTACCAACAAACGCTCAATAAAAGTTGGTTTCGCAATATTTTTGCTTCATGTTAGTTACTTTTCAAGTTAACATACACGCTAAAATGGTTTACATCCATACATACAAAAACTCACTTTTTCCTTCGTGGAGCTCCACTAAATATTTACCTCGCAAAAACACTCGCGGGTGGTTGATATAAGGGACAGGTGCAAAATTGGGAAGTCGGGCTTCGCCGTTATATCAAAACTAGTAAAGCTCCAGGCGACGCTTTGGGTTGTCCACACCTATAATAACATCAAACATTCTTTTGTCTGAGTAGTCTTTTATAGTCACTATAGATAATAACCGTATGAGAAAGAAAAAGTATTCCAATGCAATATTATTGTATGGTGTAAGTTTCTTGATACTTTACTTTAAAAGCGTATTTACAAAAGTGTCGTTGAACTCATTTTCAAATTATGTCGTCGTAAATACCTACAGCGATGGAAAACAGCAAACCTTTTCTTATATCATGGTCCTAAATGACGGGACGAGCAGCTCAATAACAGCTGCAGTGCCAGTCAGAACATTAATCACAAAGATCTGAGGGGCACTGCCATTGGACCCGTCACCCTAAAACAAGTTGACGAGTCCCATGTGCTTGTAATTCCACCAGCACCCTTACCCTTTAAAACCGAGACGCAGTAGCAGACTTACATTATCGCTTGGCGGCAGAAATAGCTAAGGTGGCAGATATTCCCTGGACGAACTCTTTCACAAGGAGTTCGTCTAGGTCCCTTTTTACCGCATATGTAATAAATATAGCTAAATGCACATTACATTCAACAAGAAATTGTTCTCATTCTCTTCTAATCGAAATACCTATACCTCAAAAGTTATAAAAATTTAAATTAAAATCAAAATAACAAACGAACGAATATTATCTTAAAATTCCATATGGAAAAGGTAAAGATTTTTCCAAAGAATCCGTTGGAGATGACAATGATTTATCATTTATGGAAGTATTATGAACACTTGAACGCGCTTCGGTCCCCCAATGCAAGGAATCTGAAATTCAATTATTTTCGAGCGATTTTGCTTCCTTGGATTTTGGAAATTTTTACGTGAACCGCAATTTATTCAGTATACGGTTGAATGATACGTTTTTCTGAATCGTGTCTTACATGGTTGTTTTATAAATTGATTTCATTTTGCCGCAGGTAAGTACACGTCTAATGAAATTTTTCGAAAATTATAGTTGTGATGATATATGACAGCACTGGGCTGCTCAAGTCAATATAACTGAAAACAAGTCCCATGTAATATCAGACAGAATACATTTTAGTTTACATGATCATAAGTACAAATTTAGGAATCTACAGTATCTTTAGATACTGGTTAGTGTAAACATTATTTGAATGGAGATTGAAATTATTTTTCCTGATTCAAGGTAGGTAGAAGGTACTTGTTTCGCTAGTTTTGATATTCAAGATTTCTCACGATATTTTCGTTCAAAGTGATAATAATAATGTCTAGCCAGAATGGCTACAACATAATGTTAGAACAATGGCTCGCAAAATCATCATTTTTTAAAATAAAGACAAAGTTAAGATAATGATGAATTTTAACTTTCGCAACAATTCGAAAACACTTCTGACATTGACAGAAAACTCTTGGTGAGTATTAAACCAAAGCCGTGACCTTAACATTATAAAGTTACTGATTCAAGTTATTTTCATATTATGTATGTATATATCGACTTCTTAGGTTTTCGCGATTGTTACATATAGGAAATGAAACTATATTTCCGGATTTAAATCGCGTATATTTGTTTTTTCAAACAAACCAATGTTCACCGCGAGCGTGGGACCTGTAAAGGGCTCGAAACGTTGGTTTGTTTCGGCTGGTCAATCCGGAAAAATAGTTTCATATCCTATATGCATACATATAACCCAAGGGAAGTGTCAGTTTCGTAAGTAAGTATTTATTGCAATCTTTTACTACTTTTAACTGTATCCATTTACCAGAAAGATGCCTTGAAGATATTGCAACATAGCAAAAAGGATGCTTGACCATATCTTTTAATGTATATTTTATTTGTTATAAATCAATAAATATTGGACAACATCGCTTACGTTGTTCTGATCTCAAAGTAAGTAACTAAAGCACTTGTGTTATGAAAATCGGAAACAATGACGGTACCACTAACATCCAGACCCGAGACATTATAGAAAAGTTACTTTGCTACACTGACCTGGCCTGGGATCGAACCCGACCTCAGAGATGGCGACTTTTTGAAAACCGGTGTTCACCACTGAGCCGTCCTTACTATTAGTTGTTCTAGTTAGTATCCTTATAAGTAGAATTTCAACTTCGATGTGGCATTATTACAAAGTGTATGGCTTTAAATCCTTGACAGCTTGTCTTCCAGTATAAATCTTACGAAAAAAATAGTAGATTGCACGTAGCTGCATCAGCTACTCGCTGGATGCATTAAGAAATCGCTCTTTGTCTCAGTTCCGCTCTAAATAGAACCATCACTGAACGTTTTATATGCCGTTCTTTGCAGTTGTATTTGCTTTCTACCCTCTTCCGCTACCTTACGGTTTTTGTTTGGTTGTATATATTTAAAAGCTAAATTGCAGTTTGCAATATTTTTGATTAGAAAGTGCAAAATAACAAGTCATAAATTATATTATCAATAAATAATTTTAACACTTAAATTTAGCGCGCTTTCGCACTATATTCGATTCGTATTCATTCTGAATCCCACTCTATACAAATCTAGAAAACTCGGACACAATTCGGATGTCACTTGTGCACTACGTACGATTCAAATCCGTGGAAATACTAATATCGTTTGTATACCTAGAGATAAAATCATCGCTGTGACATTTCGTATTGTCATTTCTCGGATTCGGAACTGGGGGTCTACTCTCGATCTCCGTCCGACATCCGTCCGAAACAATTACTGTCAAATAAGTAATATTCGACAAAATTAAAGGACAAGTATCAAGTATGAAGCTTCATTCGCATCACGCGTCTTTTCGTTTGGTCAAGTATTGCTTATTTGGCAGTAATTGTTTCGGACGGATGTCAGACGGAGATCGAGAGTAGACCCCCTGATACGAATCGGATATAATGAGCAAACGCTGTAATGTATAAAATTTGACAATATTAGACATGACTGGTTGATTTCTTTGATGACTTATTCTTGTATCGAAATCATACAGTTTATTATCGCGGCCCAGAACAGTCACGTTGATCACGTAAGCCGCCATGTTAAACAGTGCATGGGATGTGTTTGCCATGGTGGTAAAAGGATTTGGTTGATGACTAATATGATTTCAGTAAGACGTGACCATGGAATTTGTAAAGAGCCTGAAACTTTGGTTTGTTGGAAAAAATAAATATAGATACGTGGTTTCGATTCAAAAAAATATTTACATACTCCTTATATAAACTTATTAATGTGTCTATATGAGTCATTGACTTACAAATATGAGTGAGGATTTTTTATACCTGTTTTTTTTACGATATTCAGTGACGGTACGAATAGTCGTGTACCTGGTGATAAACGACACGCCTATACATGAAAGTTGCCCCACTCAGAGCTTTTATTCGCAAAGATCTGAGGGGCACTGCCACTGCGCCCGTTACTCTGGGACTTAAGTTGACAAGTTCCATGTGCCTGTAGTTTCACCAGCACCCTTGCCCTTCAAAACCGGAATACAATTATGCTCACATTATCGCTTGGCGCTAGAAAAAGTAAGGTAAGAGTAGGTACTTTCCTGGATGAACACTTTTACAAGTAGCGCTACTGCTACTAATGCGAACTTCAACTTTGATTTGAAGTCTTATCAATCGCCTGTAACCATATTTTCCCCTTCCATTCGTATTATGTTTGTACTTGCAAAAAATGATACCTACTTAGCTCTTTTTTTAATACTATAATAGCTCTTCATAATATTCAACAATCATTGAAGCTTGACTACTCAACGTTTGTTTCACTAAAGTCTCCATTAGAAGCAATTTCATCATTTGCCTGTCACAGACCATTGAGACAAGTGAGTATTATAGTATAGTAGTTATAATAGAAGATGACCTGACAGTCAAATGAGGGTTTTTATAATGCCTTTTTCCAGTGGGTAATTGTTTTGTGACATAACATAGAGATAAGGATGCATATGGCATAATAATATAATAACACAAGCATGGTAACTTCAAACAAACACAGCGCAGCTTGAATGTGTACGCGCCCGCGTCGCGTCATGTACAGACGCACACATTTGCATAATCTCGCGGTGCACTCGAGTTGCACGGCGCGGGTCATCGCACGTGCCATTCATTATAGAATTGAAGCGTTGGCTTGGTTTAAAAAATGTTATTTTATAGGTTATGGTTGTTTGAACAAGAGTGTCTCAAATAGTCACATAATCTAAATCCGCAAAGCTGGCATAATAATATCAATATTTAAGTTCTGCATTTAATAAGGGTTATATATGTATATGTTATATGTATACCTTATTTTTTCAAACTATGTTTGCAACTTGTAATAACAAAATAGTAATGTGACAACCCTACTGATTTCTAAATGTTTACGTCATACTACATTTGGATGAATTTCTAATGTACATGAAAAGATATACTTACTTATCCAAATGCGGATAACTACACTAAACGTCTGAAACGAAGGAATATCCTATTCTGTAATATATAAAGTTTGTATCACATATTCTACCGCCCAAGCAAGACATCTATATCTAAACAAGTACTATAAGATATCTTATAGAATTTAATTCCATTGTACATTTTAAGAGTTCAAATTCCCTCAGGATATCTTGAAGAAGGTTTCTAGATAATTTAAAGTAAAAGTGGGTACTTTCTTAGTAGATCACAAGAGTGCTTTGAGAAATAATCTGTAGGTAGTGTTAAGAATCATTCTTATCTTTTTGATTGTCTACAAAACGCGATGTTTGTAAACCATTTTTTCTTTCGACAGTATTACAAAACCTTTTTATGGAGTGAAAGTTGAATGGTGAGCGTTTTATGCAATAAATAACCTTTCACACGTCATCCAAGATAAAAAACAATTTAAAAAATCCAATTTGTCGCAAAAAACGTTATTCTGTATAATTATATGGAATGTGTTATATATGACTACAACAGTGGATAAACTGTACAAACTGTATGGGATAAACTAGACCACCTTCGTCCTCGAAAGACCAACTCCAAGTTTTTGTAAAGACAGCGCACTGTTAATTGTTTGCATTATTATTTTTTGTATGACTCGTACTACATATTCGGCGGTGTGTGTAATTGCTCACTATATTCGGACATTCGAGGCAACGTGCAGTAAAAATTATCGAAATTACAGATACTACTGATAATAGACACTACAACACTGAAAAATAAACGAAACGTTACTAAACATTATAACAAAAGAGTTATAGAATATTTTTATAATATTGCTAAGGTCATAATAATTTTCGTCCCTTCGTTTCCAAATTCGATCAGAATAGAGACAGTGTTGCCTAACGTATACATCATTAAATGTTAAATTTGGCCAAAAGAATGTACAAGGGCCGTACCAAGAAACTGAATGCATTATACAAAAGTGCGTTCGTTTGATATTCATGGCGTATTAACAAAGGATCACAAATGTATCGCAGCAAGTAAAAGCCTCAATGTTTCATTACAAACATGAGGCATATACTCGGTTGCTTATTTGTTTTCTTGAAATTCATACAAAACCAAAATAATTGTTTTTAAAATATATTATGCATCTTCTGATTACAAAATCAGTTGCCCGTGGAAGGAAACGTCCCTGTTTACCCGTTTACCTACAGTTATGGTGCTTTTGCAGTTTATAATGGCACAATTGTGCACTTTTTGCTTTTTCGACTGGTGTTTATCTGCGATAATCGAGCGCCTTCTGAAGTGTAGTAGCGGCAAGTAAGCGAATTTCACTTACTTTGGGCACGCGAAGTACGTACACTTGCGGCGTCTATCTAGATATATGTCTGTCGTATCGAATGATGTGACATAATATAAAAGGTTCACCACCTCCACCAGATCTTTTAATATTCTTTACTTTATCCATTTTGCATGACCTCTAACAACGTCCAATAGAGTAAAAACCCTAATTATAGTATTATTTTTAATAAAATCTACTGAAGACGCGCTATAACGTGTTTGTCAATAAGTTTATACACTACAGAATGTCTGTAAAAGAAATATATATAGAATAAACTTAAGAACACTCGTTTTTAGAGTATTAACAGACTTTACTGGATATGTATGTACCATTTTTTTATTAAAAATAATCAGTTGATCTACAGATGAACTTAAAATAAGGACTATAAGAGTAAATCTTAAGACAGATCACTCTTAATTAAGTTGTTTAGTATTAAGAAGGTTTTAAAGTTTTGACTTGAGTTAAATAAGTATATAAGAACAATTTCTTTTTTCTAAAACCATTTATAGAGAACTATTATCTAAACCTATACCATATTAAGACTGTTTATAGATATAATAGTTTTGAGGCGTATAAAGTGTGCACCTTGGGCACGAATCGAACCCGGAACCTCCGCATCTAGTGCTAACTGCTGGGTCACTAAATTTCATATTAATTATTAAGATTTATTTATTAGAATTTAACCACAAGTTCTGAGTATTTTTAAAATAGAATAACATATCGAAAACGT
Organism: Hyposmocoma kahamanoa; assembly: GCF_003589595.1. Classification (NCBI taxonomy): domain Eukaryota; kingdom Metazoa; phylum Arthropoda; class Insecta; order Lepidoptera; family Cosmopterigidae; genus Hyposmocoma; species Hyposmocoma kahamanoa. The sequence continues at coordinate 12,835,738 of NW_020654422.1, forward strand.
AACTCTATGCTTGATTAGACAACAGGTTTACAAACCGTGATTGTAATACTGTGGTTAAACTATGGATAAACGGAACTCTGCGCAAAAGTAGGTATCACTACCCTCTTGCTACGTATTACATTACAGAGGTATCGATCGATGATCACGACTCACGATCTTTAGTTAAATTCAACAATGTTAATGATGCTACTGGAAATCACAAAACACGCAGAAAATATAATACGAGAAAGTTGTTTTATAATATTACTGTTTCATTTGTATTGTAAAATATAATAATTATAACTTTAAAAAAAACGGACCTTAAAATTTTTGTGGAATTACATATATTTGCCAAGTTTCATTTTAATCGGTTAACGGAAAGTAGGTGAAATTCAGTAAACTGGATACATCCCGTAATTCGCCATACTTAGAGGTGGAATATTTTCTTCAAGTTTGAATAGGATCACTACTGGGATATGGCTTTTTCAACAAAGAATAATCGAAATCGGTTCACAAATGTTAGAGTATTCGCGTTACACAAAGAAAAAAAAATTGACTAGCTCCTTATTTTTGTGAAGGCGGTTATAATAATAAAGGTTAAAAAAGGCCATTATATTAAATATTGATTAGTTATTTTGAATGTGCAATAGAGAATTATAAAATAGTTAATAAATAACAAACTCTTAAATATGGGTACTTCGTTAGTAATTTATTGTAAAAGTGATTATTACTATGCAAGTTTATTTGTAATACTTACATTGTAAAATAATGATGAGTTTTAATAAATACCACATCATGTTAAGGATCAATCCAAGTCAGTGTATTACAATAAACACATTTCAGTAAAACAAATAATGCGTATGCGCAACTTCCAAAAACCACATATTCATTAATAATAAACACAACCGTGCACAAAACCGTCTGAAAAATAAAATACTATTTTGTAATAAAAACTTTCTCATTCAAAATTATCGTCGCAAAGTTTTGCTAAATTAACTAAATAACTTTACGTTTTACGTTTAAATACGTGAAGTTAACAAGTTACTGCGTCCCCTGCGTGTGTGGGGTTCGAACCCGGGTTGGAAACTAACCGACAAGCAACTGGCGTCCGGTAGCAGCGGACCATATCGGAAGCACTCGCCGTATTGTGTAGTTATTGGGTAATTTATTCTAATACTGCACTTAAGGATACACAGTACTATAGAGATCGTCTAGCGTACGTTAATAACAGTGCTTGGGAACCGCATGAGTGCACACGTCACTCTCATTACGGGGCTGATGCTAAGGTCATGTAGATGTCCTTTACGGTTTAAGACGTCCTGTGGAGAATTTCACATCAATTGATTATCACAAGCGAGTAAGTAGATATATGCCATAAGTAAAGTAGATGTGAATTATATTGTAATTACAATTCAACTCTACTTAACAAATTTTTCGTTCCGTCATATGTTTGAATTAAATGTAGTCAGATGTTAAAATTAAAAAAAATTGATATTAAGTTTATAATTATAAACTTTTTTATAAAAAAGAACCAACCCCAAAACTTTGTATAATTATTTCGATGCTGAAAAGGTAAAATGTCTGTGTGCATATGGAAAATATTACATGAGAGCGATTTAAAGTATTTTTGCTCTAATTTTATTTGTCATACGGAAATGTTGAAACTTTCTAGTTCTCAACATAACATTTTAAATTAGAGTTATTATTATTTTTTCCTTTAAAAAAATTAAATTCCTTTAATTAAATTTTTATTGAATTGATATTCAATTATTTTTTGTGAAATTACTCCACTAGTTTGTTATAAATTTAAATTCCTTTCTTGAATAATTTTCCAAGTGCACGTTAGATGCGTAAAAATCACCTAAAATTTTAATATTTACTCTGATAGTCACCAAATTAAAAACATTAAGTATATAGACATCGCGAAAGGCTGCTATCTGATAATATATGCGACAAGATGTAGACTGGGCTTAATGTTCACCTTTAGTGAGGCCTATGTCCGGCAGTGGACTATATATAAGACTATTAATGATTATTGATAAATATTGGAAAAGATATGATCATTTTTATTGAAACTGATAACCTTTAAAATGGTCAGAAGTTAAATTTAAATAGTTTATTGAGGGTAAGGTAACTTGCCACCAGAATTATCATTTAGTCTATTGGAGCATCTATTTCTTCAGTAATTGTGCTTGTTTACAACAATGACAAATATGTCCCTAACTCCTAAAATATAGCAAATGTAAATAGCAAGCGACATATTTACACAACACAATACAGATGGCAAACGCCCGGACAAAATGACCCTCATCCCTTGGAGTATCGGCACACACTTGCTCCATTCCATCTCTTGCACACCGGTAAGAGGGCTGGCTCCGCAGCTGAGCTGCCGAAAAGAATAAACAGTAATAAGTGAACCAGGACCTCGGCTCCGACCACTTATTTACAGTCTTTAGAGACGATAACCCTGGCCCGTGGGGTCCCGGTGTCCTTAATTTGTACAAAATATGATCCAAAAAAATAATAGACTGTCTGGGAAACACAAGGGCAGCTACCTCGCCCAACGCTGTATCATAGCCATACAAAGGAGAAACGCTGCCAGCATCTTGGGCACCTTGCCGGGGAGATACAATTTTATTCATATGATTTAATCCTAGTTTTACGTTCTAGTATTTAAGCTTTTATTGTACCTTATCTGTATATTATGAAAGTAAAATAGATTGAAATATTTAATACCTATTATATAAGACATTTTTTATTATTAAAATTCACAGTGATACAAAATTTTGTATTCCAAAATGTTGTGTCACGAACCAAAACAAAGTATTTCATCATTATTAAACTCTAATAAAGTTCCATAACAGGCTTACAATTAGTATAAAATATAAGAGACTAAACTGAGTAAACTTGGTATTGTCTTCGCGATATCGCTTTCCGGCGATTAGGGACTGAACTTGCTAATTTGCATTGTCGCTTTTGTAATGTGGATTCATTTGACAAATTTATTTTGCGTTTCGTTTTAGCCGTATGTTAATGAGAAAGGGTAGGATGTGGGCTACTAAGTCTACAAATTCGTATGCACAGTACATGTTTGATACTTCGTTAACAGCATATACAACTTTGTCACCGTATACGTGACTGTCGGTCGGACATTCTCAGCGATGGATAACTTATTCCAGACGATTTGTGTTTTTAAGAAATAAGGTGTTTAACATTTTAATGTACTTCCTCTTCCTGTACCTATGGTCTTTACTATTAATTTCACCAACGTAAATGAAGCTATCAACGCAAAAGTGGTGTAACTCACATAACTTTTTTTTCTACAGTGTTATTTTTTTGTGTGTGTTTTTTTTAATGATACTATTATTTTATATTTGGATACCATTTTCATGTATAAAAAAAGAAATAATTAAGTATTTTTAAATGCAAGTATAAAATAAATCCAATTACGTACTTTAATATCATTTAAAGTAACATTGCAGAAAAGAAATTGAATGTGGTTTAGGGTGCGTACAGATTTGGTGAATACGCTGCGAACGCGCTGCTCGCGAACCGCATGCGCACACTGTGAGAAGATCGCACAGCGTAATGCTTGTGTGCAGCTTGCGAGCTATTTACAAACAGGCGCATTTGCGCACTGTACCATTTTTGTGTATACACGTAAAAATGGTGTAGTGCGCGCATTATACCATTTTTGCGCTGACAGCTTCTAATAAATTCGATGGTTCGAAAAAGAAATTGTGTACGAGTGAAAAACAAGCTTAGAAACGTTTGGGTTATAATCTTATTTATTTTCTGTACCTAATTAGGTAAACGTACCTAATAAGGTTTATTATTAATGTTAATAACTACATCAATAACTCTATTTTTTATAAAGTTGACTTATGCGCCCTTTCTTCTACGAAATATCTATTACAACTTTAATAGAATATTGCACATGGAAGTACTAGTGCAATACTATGAAGATAGAGGTGAGTGTTGCAATGCAATCAAATAATTGATTTAATAGTACGGTAGAAACAAGAATACAATTAAATCCAATTTCTTATTGAATTACGACGATACTTTTTTACCTTCAATGCGCTTATTTTGAAATATCTTAACCTTCTATTCTTATTTCGAAAACGGTTGCAACTAGTAGTTGCGGTAGTTTTTTCTTAAATAACAAATTTATGTTCCATTTTAGCACTTCTAACTGTACTAAGAATTTAATTCAAAAAGACAGCTACGAAATGAAGTTAAACGTCTTGGTACAATAAAATAAGTTCCCGTCTCGCCCCATAAATAACATTAGATGTGTAATTGATATTTATCGTCCGCTCCTGTCCTATTGAATCGAGTGTTGGTACAGATTTGTTCTTTGTAGGGGAGTATATTTGATGGGCCACTTTGTCTCGCAGTGTAACGGGAGTAGAAGGTGAATGATTGATTTATTTTTGTAGATATAACATTATATTTGGATTTCGTGTGGGTGATTTTACAGCGGGTAGAGCTGTTGTTTTTCAATAGAGAGGTCAACGGTTCAAATCCCTGTAGGGGCAAGCACGTATGACTTGTGCTTCCTAGTTATATACAGGGTTAATTGTAAAATAATAACAATCTCGCGGGACTATATTATTAACATCATAAGCACCAAATTTTGTTCCATGGCTTTTAATAATTCATCAGAATTTACATAATAATTTAAACTTTATCACCATCATCACATCACAAAATAAATCACCCATCACAACCAAAATTATTTTTATGAATGACAGCAGGCGGGAGGCGTTACTTAACCTACCAAATTGAGATCTTAAAAGTGTTATATATCACAACAAAAACTTAAAAGTTAAAAGGTCCAATGCAGTCAGCGTAGCGAACTATGACCTAAACTTTTTCCTTAGATTGTCAAAAGGTAAAATTTTCTAAAAATCTTCATAATGGATGCGACTCTTGTAGTACATTATTTCACACTCTGCCGTTCTGTCTAGTCAATCAATATATTGCTTCACCCATGTCTTCAGAGACAGTTTCCTCTAAAACAGGTCCTTCCTAGTATCGGAATGCGTTCCGAGTGAGCGGGTCGCCGCCCGCGCCGGAAATCCGCCGCTTCCGGCCCCGACACGGTGATCGCGTGTCACCCCTGGCCAGTTGATTTTTTACAAGGGTCGTTTGTGGGTGAGAACTTTTTTGGGACGCTTAATTTTGACCTCTAAAGGACACGTGTAGTTATATGTAATACGTGTTGTAGTGCCGCGATTCTATGGTAAAATTATTATACTGATTTGTTATGACATATAGAAGAGCTACTGCCAAAATAGTGGATTAGGGGAATCTACGGAAGGGGGAGAGTGCGATTCGTACGTCATTGCGGGGAGGCTCCTTTCGTGGACCTCAATGAAGGAGGTGAATGAGCCCGAATTGTAGGAACTGACATGAGACCGAAAGAAATGGCGTACTTTGGTGTAGGCTATGATGCACTTGGAGTCGATGAGTATATAATTTGTTATTCAATTCAAATTTTTATTGCATATATTATAATTTTTAGTCAACAAAAATCAGACGACCCACCTAATTAAGAAGTTGTCGCCGCCGCTAGATATTGGCTTTGTCGATCACGTAGCATGCCTGTTGTTTCAAATCTATTATAATATAGTACTGTTCATGTCTTAGGAGATGTCATAATATGCCGCTCTATTAAGCATTTATAAATAAAGTAGAGCGAGGTAAATAGAGTAGGAAATATAAAGGGTTTAATAAAAATGCTTTTGAAAAAGTGGTATATGATACTAAAATAAAGGATAATATAGAAGTAACTACATAGTTGAACCAGTTCCGTTACGCTTTCTTTAATCTGCACACACGGCCGTTGCACTGAAGAGCGCGCAGACGTAATACACTTGTCGGCATTAAATGTAGTACTTTGAAATAAATAACATAAGGTTAAATTATACTTATTGATACCGATGAAAATAATGTACCGAAATTTTTGGAATTGTTCTGTATAAAGTACTCATTCTTGTAGCTATATATCGCAAAATGTTATATGGGCCGATTCGACTTATCGGTATATCTTTGGGGAAGAATAGAACAAAAGATTTAGTCGGCTCGGTGAGGCACGTACTGGATGTACTATACACAGCTAGTATTAATACTTTTAAGTTTGTAAGATGGAAGGTTATACTGTGAGAAAAAAAACACAATCATTTGCAGAGATCTAAATTTAAGAAATTGTAATAATGATAAATAAATAAAAATTTTTCGGTATTCTGCACGTGTACAATAGCTACACCCATAAAAATGTATCAAAGCAACTTGCTTCGTTTATTTTTTATATAACAACAAGAGTTTACGTTTTTATAACTCCGTTGAAATACAATAGATTCCAAACTAACTGATAACATTCACCGGCCCGTAAAATATTTCATGCACTACATGAAATTATTTAAGAAAACAAAAGGTGACCAAAGTTTAATTATTCAAATGAGAAATGTTACCAGCGTCCTGAACAAGTCTTAGGTAAGGGACTACATTTATTTTCTATCTTCAACTAGGTATGTTTTCTTTTCTTCTGTGTATTTGTTTGTATTATTTTTTTATATATAGCAACTTACAATTAAAACCAAAATGGAAAACTTAAAAATTACCTGACTAACCATAAAAATGTGTTTCTGTATTTAAAAAAATCTATGTTTAATATTTAAAATTTTGAAATTTCGACAAAGCTTTATAGTATTAGTAAATTCTAATTTTAAATACCTAGTGTCTTGGAAAAACGAGTAGCTTTACACTACTAAAACACAATTGGTGGCTTAACAATGCTAGCAAGTGTATTATGTCAGATACCGTAACTTAACGTTCTGCTCCGATTCAGAATTTTTGAGCCGGCTTGTGTATCCATACCCGTACAAAAGGATTTATTTAATACGGTCTGATATTATGTAAGAGATAGACTTTTAAAGGGGATTGGGCAGTCCGTACCCGAAGCTTTGTAACGAAGTTGTCACACAACGCATATGTAGTATAATATTGGCGCTTTCAGTTTGCTTCGTTGACGCTTCCGATGACAAGAAGGCTGGCAGCTACTTCCGCCAAATGATATATATATACCTAGCTATCCACAACGGAAAATATGCCCCAGGGCGTAGACTCGATGAAATTTTGTTTATACTACTTATTTATACTCATAGGTAGAAAATATTTGTTTTTTGCTTTTACAAGGTTACAAGGTTTTAAACAAGGTTATTTGTAAAAATTAACAACCTCGCTGGACTGTATTACTAGTGACATCAATACCAAAACGAAACTTTTAAGTTTTTGTTGTTCTATTCAACACTTTTTAGATTTGTATGTGGTTGTAAAGTCCTCTCCAACGACCCGCTCCTGCTTTTGCATCGTACCGCAGAGAGTTTTCACTTACAGCGATCTATTTAAATATTTTTATTTTTATACGGAAGTAAAATCTGATGAATTAATACAAGCCATGGGACAAAAGGTGTTAGTTAATGATGTCAGGTAGATACTAAGCATGTTTGTTTAATTAAATAAATATTGTTAATAAGTGTAATTATTGTATAATCTGGGTATCTAATTAGTTTATTTTTCATGTATTATTATTGTCTTGTTTTCGGTGAAAAAATAATTTACTTAAATGACGTAAATTACCTTCGTTACGTGCCTTCAATTGGCCTCATTTTTACTAGTCCTACCAGTAGTAGAACCAATACCAGTTTTATGAATTTAAAATTTGCTTAAATTACTCATAGAACGACAACCTTGGAAATATGAGTTATTTCATTAACTTGAATTAAAGGATACTCCAAATATTTTACTATAAGTGGAAACCTGTAATTAGTTTTATGTTTTTATTAAATTCTATTCTATAAAAGATATTCCTATTTTTATTAAATGATTGAAGTTGTTCGTTTTTCATGAATAAATAAAAAAATAATGTCATGGCTGGTCATGTTTCGGAAAATCAAGAGGTTTACATTTAAGACAGAGTATTTGTGAAAACTTAACTAAAGCAATTTAGTCGCCGACTGTAGGTATCTATGTCAGCGATTGAAAGTGAACCTATAACGCATTGACTTACAATTATATGGACGTCGGGTCCGCGCTAAAAAGTGTCCGAACTTATAGGGCGTTAAAATCGTATACAGAGCGTCATTCACGCTTTAGTCTTCGTTTGTTCGACTGACAGCGAAGCAAGCAAAATTAGACAGTACTGCGATGACATTACAATTAAAATTCAACGTTTTAGCTTTTTCATATTCCTACATATCACTACGTTTATACATGTCACTACGTTTACATAGGTTGACTTGAGACATTTTTTTCGTGGTTTTTGTATTAGACCCGTCGTCCATTATTTGTAAGTCAATGCTATAACGTTTAAGATTTCAATGAATGCCAAATATCACTTACTCATTTTGCGAGGTTTCTTAAGATATTATGGCTACTGTTTTCTAGACTTTTATAAAACAACTCAACTATATTGTATTATACGAATAATAATGAGATGTGACAACAAGCGCCGTTTCAGGCGGATATAACTGCATAAAAGACACAAACAAGGGGTAACAAATGAAATTGATGATGAAATTACAGGCACATGGGACTTGTCAGCTTATGTCTTAGGGTGACGGGCGCAGTGACAGTGACCATAAGGCCTTTGCGATTTATGGCTTTGAGTGGCACTGCAACTGTTATGGACAGGCGTGTAGTTTACCATCAGGGGCACGACTTAACTGTCCCGTCATTTGATAAAATAAAAAATAAAAAATAATTAGGTTTTTTTAGTAAAAGAATAAGTGTGCGTTTGACTTCCATCTCACTTGATGTAAAGGGACGATGAGGTCGATGATGGAGAATGCACACCTAAATAATGCTTATTCACTCTTGCTTTGGAAACGGCCTAAGTTATAGCGTTCAGGGCAAGAAGGCAAGAAATTCCATACTATAGCTGTTCGCCATATAATTGTGAAAGCTTAACGCTTTGTCCGAATCCTCCATGGTCGAACGGTTACCATGGGTTTGATTCACGAGCCGAAAAATTAAAAAAAAAAGAAGAAATATTCGTATCGCCTATATTTATTTCTCTCGTGTCTGAGTGTAATGTGGTGATCTATTTGTGTGTTCGTGGCAACCGCGATGTGGGGTTTCCCTAGTGCGGGGCTATGAGTGTGTGCGTAAAAAGAATCGTTGGATTTAAAACAACACAGGGAACTAAGTAAGGCTTAAGATTATCCACAAACTCTGGTGGCGTAGAGAATGATGATAAGATACTTGATCGCTTCTTATGTTTTCTCTGAGTAAACAAAATGAAAAAAAAAAAATCTATCATATGAGTGCAACAAAACCTTTCTCCTGTTTCAGTCACACATATGCTAGTAAGTCAAGTTTTATTCACAAGTTTTAAATAATACAGAAAACTAGCCATTATATTAGGTTAACAATCACAATGTCAACACCGTCGGTGTTTTACAGAAAGGGCGAAAGTGATATATCGAAATTTTTTTCAGGGGAGCATGTTATAGTTTTTCACAACTGTTTTAAAATATGTATATCCTATTTTTTTATTATTTAAATTAAAATTTAAACTTAATTTAAGAACAGGACGTAAATATTTTAAAACAATCGTTAAAATCTAAAAATGACTCCTGAAAAGTTTATCGAAATGGCACGTTCGGCCTTTCTACGAAACATCGACGACATTATGAGTCAATAAAACAGTAATTTTCAACTAATACGAATAAACATTTTAATAACCACATGGCTATTGTAATAACAATTTTTATGACTTATACATGCCCATATAAAAGAAAAGGAAGTGTGAAGTTAACTCATTAGTGTTTCCATTTTTACTTTGTACATTCATTTTTAGAACGTGCTATTTTACTTTATGGCTTTTTATGGGTATTGATTTTTGATATAAATATTTGTGTAATCAGTGAAATAAATTAATATCATAAACTGAACAGTTTAACTCGTCAGGTGGACGCCGTTGTACGTGGACATAGTGTGTCCCTGGCGATTATGGTACTGTTGCGTCCTAGAGACACACGCTGGCTCTTACGCGTAAAACCGCATAATTAAATAATGTATATCTGCAATCTACCAATAAAAAAGAATTATATTATTCCACAGCGCACATGAGTTGACAAGTGATTTCACCAGCACAATTCTTACCCTTCAAACCCGGAACACAGTAATGCTGACATTACTTATTTACCCATGGCGGTAGAAATAGGTAAGGTGACAGTACTTCCCTGGACGAACTTTTTCACAAGGAACTCTACTGCTATAGAAAATAGCAACAGGATAGCTTTGAGTAGCACTGCAACTGTTATGGATAGGCAGCTTTCCATCAGGCGTACGACTTCTTCGTCCTTGCATTTGATATTCTAAAAAAAAGCTATAGCCTTTTTGCACTGCTACAGCACACATACATAACAGGGTGTCAGGCAGTCTGCTGTTTTTTTATTTTTATTACTTTACATATTTTTTAGTTATGTATCTGTAGATCCAAATAAACGTTTTAACTATCTATCTATTAAAAAATTATAAGAAAAAATATCAGAATCGTTAAGGATACCATGTGCCTGGTACATAATATTGAATTTAAAACAAAACCGATTTAGATCCAAGTGCTGGAATAATTTACACCATCCTCTTAGTAACATTTCTAGAAGGAAAGCTTTTAAGCGCAAGCTAAGGATTTTCTGTTGGAAAATCAAAAGGAAACGCATTGCGTTTCCCAGCAAATGCTGAGTTAGTGACCCTTTTATTACCACAGCCGCCACCATACAAAGTACTTTTATATTTAGTGTTTTTGCAAATGTAAATAATAATTTAGTGTTATTATTAATATTTATTTTGTTTTGTTGTTTTAATGCCGTTCTTTTTATTAATTTTTCTCTTCCGTAGTGTCCTTTGTGGCAAGCAAATACCTAAATGTGTGATGAACTTTTTTTAAACCGAGATCAATAACAAGATAAACAATTTTGAGTTTCATGTGTATGCATAAATGACCGTTGTTTTCACTTTGATGTTCATTTACTCACTGCACGTTATTCTTGGTCTTATTTTACTTTCTTTTTCTTTCTATTTTCCCATCAAATATTCTTCTTCTTAATCTGCCGCTTCTCTATGAAGGATGGCGACCATTTTTCTCATTTCTGAAGTTGTTACACGAAAGAGGGAACGTGTGCTAAGGGGGGAACCAGTCTCTCAGATTCTTCAACCACGAGGCTTTCCTTCTGCCACGAGGTTTTCTTTGTATTTTTCCCTGCATTATTAGTTGAAGAATCTGGTATCTCTTGCCCCTCATTACGTAGCCAAAATGCTTCCTTTTCTTTACAGTTGTGAGTATTTCCAACTTTCCTCTCAAATAGAATTCTCACAAAATTCGTCATTACATAACACGTGTCTCAACATATTCCCCTCTGTTCTCTTCTGAAAAAAAGGAATACAGCTATAACTAAATTTTACTATTATTCTTATGTAAAATTTCCGATTCGCTACGAGCAAAAGCAGTAATGTTCACACGTCGCCTGATGAATAACGTAAAGGTTTATCCGAAACCGGATGAAAGCAACGGATCAATCCGGTACATATGTAAACGGAATTTCAATGAAACACGCTTTGTCTGTGTTTATATTGGTTGAATTGTAGGAGCAATCGTGTCGTAATCGAACTACTGCCATCTTACCTATTTCTGCCGCCAAGCAGTAATGAGAGCATTACTGTGTTCCGCTTTTTCAAGGGTAAGGGTGCTGGTAAAATTACAGGTATGAATTTTCTTCAAAAAAGTTTTTTCAAAGAATTTTCTTCAAAGAACAACCATCGTTTAGATACATAGATTAAATACAAACTTAAACACATAATGTCCGTGATAGCTTAATGGATTGCCTACCGCCTCTCAAGCAGAGGCCGTGGGTTCGAAGAAGGATTACGACTGGACGAAGACTGGCACATCTTGAGTTTTCCAGAATTTATGTGCGAAATTGAATTTGAAATTTATCATGAGCTTTTCGGTGAAGGAAAATATCGTGATGAAACCTGCACGTCGAAGAAGGTTTGCAACCCTTAGAAAACGTTAGAAATCCCCAACCCGCATTGGGCCAGCAGCTTCGCGAACTATGGTCTAAACCCTCGCCTGAGAGGAGATCCGTTCCCAGCAGTGGGACATATAAATGGGTTGACGAAGTTAAACACATATACTCATGCCTTTGTGTTCTCATTTCAAGTAGGCAGAGACTATCAATCGCCACTTTATACAATCCTGGCAAACCTTTTTTGCTTCACTTACATTCATCAATCTTTTCATACAAACCTTCCTATTCTTAAATAGAGTAAATGTAGGTAATAAGGAGTTGGATACGAGAGGTTTGCGTGTTAGTTGTTTCCGATACGAGTATCACATTAACAACCTGACTGTTTAATTGTATTTTGATATAATTTCCAAGTAAACCAAGCCTTTTGAAGGTTAAGAATATATAAGAATAATAATTTTAGTATTTATATGTCAGAATATAACCATAAGTGAGACGTTGGAAGAAGATCCTCGTCACTAATTTAGTCAAGAATTATTTGATAATTGATCTATTCACTCTTCGTTATCATTTATTTCAGCCGGTGGAGAAACAATAACAATTGCAATAAATACGTTTATCCATCTTTTACAGTTAGTCGCATGTCACAGGATTTCACTGATTAAACTGAACAGATTCAAACTACAGCAGCGCCACCCCCTCTGCGATATCATCCAGTTTGAGTGGTCAAACTGACGTTAACCAGTTAATGCGTTTCACAGACAGCTTAGTAAAAACAAAAAAAATACAAAACAACACGTAATAAAGTTAGCTAAGATTTATCCCTTTACCGGGATGTCCTTATCCAGCGCCCATAGTGCAAACCGTTGTGGTACCGAGTTTGCCGTTATTGGCAGCTGTTGAAGGTGCAAGACTTTAGAAATAACTTAAAAGACAGTGATGGTGTATAAAACTCTTCTAAACGTAGCGATCCGTTAGCGATGTAATGGCCCAATATACTCTTGTCGTAAAACCACCTGTACCATGGCATATACGTTGTTGGCATGTACTGGTGCAGACGTGCAGTACCTTTGAAACAATTTATGTAGTATATCTGTGAATCAACAAACTTAGTTCAAGCGCCATACTTCACTTAGCACTACTGGGTATAAACAGTCTGAAGATCTCAACATGCCGGCTGCATTCTTGATTGCGCCTTTGACGTGACTTACAATAGGCCACTCCGTCACGTTCCTTCAGAATTGCCCCCTTGCATCGGAAATCACACAGAAACTAGAGATGGGGTGACAAATAATCGAAAATGGTTCTGGAAAGCGTTTATAAACTGAATAATTACTTCTTGACCCGTAGAAGTACAACAATTAGAAATATTTCAAAGTATATCACAAAAAAATATGTATAAATCTATAAAGAGATGGCATAAATTCAAATTCTAGTCTGGAAACTAAAAGAAAGGAGTCTTCTGGTGGACAAGATAATAAAAGCGCATAAATAAAGGCGACTTCCCATAGTCTGTTACCCATCATCTCGCACGAACTTACAACAGTGCTACTATGGCGAGCGCTCGTGTGTTACCACGGACGCGTCCGTAGCAGATCAGTTCTTAGTGAAAAATTGACGACATTGGTACGCAGCCACAGGTTGTCATTCCGCGATTAGTTAATTATTGATATAAAAAGGGCGAGGCCAGTGTTTGTCCAACGGCTGTGCGGGGAAATCTGTTGTTGTGAGGAACATATATGCCCACAACACGAGAAAAATTTGTGGAAACTTACTTACTTACTTGCATAAAAAACGAAAACATAGTGCTGTAAAAGTGTCATCTTACAATCATAATGACTCTCTTATTAAGGCTGCTTACAGGTCTTATGTTATTCATCTCTATCCTGTAGTTTCATGAAAGTCATATCGTGCCAATTTCTAGGGAGGTTCATCCTTAATTCCAGCTATATGTACTACCGTATGTAAACATATTTATAGCTGTTCTCAAGTTCTGTTCGCAGACTGCATTTGTAATGGATTTATGTAATTGATAAATAAAGTGCTTTGCAGAAATACTTTGGCTTTACACTGAATGTTTCAACTTGTCTGAAGACTTGGATTTCGAAATTGTAGAAGGAGAAATTACAAAAAACAGCTTAATTAAAATACTTGTATATTTATATATTTGAAATACAAATTCGATCATTTTAAAAATTTATATCAAATATTTTCGAAATAAATAAAAGCATGGTTCTATTTACTGCTCTTTACAGAAATGCAGTAAAAGCAAAGTTGTTGGGTTCGCACGATAAATAATTTTAGTTGGCAAGTTGATGCAATAAATTCATGTGCTCTAAGGTTTATTCCATTCTGCAATAAAATGTTTTAGCTATTGTGTGACATACATTGCTTGAACAACTTGTAGTTTAAAAAATCAGAATTTGCAAAAGCGGCCATGTAATTGCTTAACCTCTTATGATATTTTCTCACCCCTTACCTTTGCACATGGAATTCTTGAAAACAACGTTTAGTGCTTTTTCGTATTTAGAATTTTAGAGATTGCAAATTTATAGAAAATTTTAAAATTTTGAGTAACGATTCCATTTTGTAATATGTTTGAATTATCTTTGTTAAGGTTCAAACTTTTGAAAGATATATGAACCAGATTATTAGTAACAGTAGGGCTCCTTGTGTAAGAGTTCCACTAGGGAAGGGTAAGGGCGTTGGTTAAATTACAGGCACATGCCACTGTGACTTTTCAACTTATGTCTCAGAGTGACGCGGTTAGCGTGGCTGAGTTCTGGGCCACAATAGTATAGATGTATGTCATCGATATGATAAGAAGAAGGGTGACAGGCGCAGTTGCAGTACCCCTCATATCGTTGCGATAAGTTCTGAGCTACACTTCCTCTGTCATTGACATGCGTGTCGCTTACCACCAAGTGCACGACTTGTTCATTCTGTCATTTGGTACCGTAAAAAAAAGAACTTTCCTCGACTTGCAGATTATATCGAGCCATTACCGCCGATTTAGTGTAAGCGATAAAAATCAAATTTTACAGGAGAAGGTTTTTTAAAGACTTTTACATATAAATTTAATTTTAATGTACAATAATGAAATTTGTAACCGATTGTGTAACAGCTACAACTTTTTTTAAACAATGGATGTTAAGCCTGTTTTTGACGCTTATAATATTTTTACTGACTATTGAAATGCTATAGATCTAAAGATTTTGAGGCTTTCAGGCGTATAAGGTAACACGCGATTAAAAACATACAAGGTGCAACACGTTATTTGCCACTTTGTTTATAAGTAAACGACGAAATTATTACTATGTCGGTAGCGATAATAGGTTATTACGATTTTTTAATGTTGATCCTGTCGGTTATAATAAATCTATAAAAAATGTTGAGCTTACGGTAATCTCAGCTTTTGCTGTAATTTTCATTTGATGTAATTTTGGCGAAAAATGTCGACGCGTCCTTGTCCGTGATAGATCTAATATATCATTAGGTATTCTACGTTGCGGGTTCCCGAGTCTTTCACTTGCGTTTTTCGCTTGCTTGCGTGACTCGCTTCGCGTATACGCAAAGATCTGTCGTATACGCGCACCACTGGCGCCGGCCGCTTGCTTTGCGTTGGATTTATTTGCGTTGCGTGAGTTTGATATCAAGCAAGCTTGATGTTTCCATGCAAGCAACAAGGAATGTTTGCAGAGGACAGCACCACTGACCAATCATAG
Organism: Hyposmocoma kahamanoa; assembly: GCF_003589595.1. Taxonomy (NCBI): domain Eukaryota; kingdom Metazoa; phylum Arthropoda; class Insecta; order Lepidoptera; family Cosmopterigidae; genus Hyposmocoma; species Hyposmocoma kahamanoa. The sequence goes on from NW_020654422.1 coordinate 12,851,480, forward strand.
AGCAGCAGCTGGTTCTAGAGTATCGACAACCCAAACAAAGGCAAGGCCCCGCGCATACACGCAAGTCTCTCCTCAACGCAAAGCGGAAAACTCCGGAACGCCTTTGCGCGGAAGGCAGATTTCTACGCCGTGTCAACGCAAGCAAGCGAAAAATGCAAGTGAAAGACTTGTGAACCCGGCATAACTAATTTGTGGACGCAACACCAGCACTGAGCGACTGTTGAGTAGTGCCGAAGGTTGGGTATACGCCGCGCTGGCGTTGCGTTGATACTGTGCGTGCGTTGGCAAGACGCTGACGCTCGAAAGACGCTAGTGTGGGGGGCCTCTAAATAGAACCCAAGTGTAATTAGTTCACAATGTTTACATTAGCTATGCTAGTAAAAGTAAAAGTTACGTAGCAATCTCCACTATTCCACAGGCCCCAGTATTGATTTAAAATAAAACAAACGATATAAACTTTGACTTTCAAAACTTTCCGAATACTGCTAAAAGACATGCAAACTTAAGAATGTTTGCTTTGTAGGCGGAATTTTATATTTTACATTGTTTAGGCACGCGAGACCTACCCTTTAGTAGGTTCATATTTTTTTACGGCTTCAAATTTAATCAAGGGCCGATTTCATAGCCTATGCAAGGGGCATCCCTTAAGATACGCAGTCTGGTACACTTGATTTTAGGTTTAATAATGAATTTAATGATAAATTTTATCCAGCACCAAAATTTATTTGACATTGTTTAATAAAAAAATTTCAGAAAAGTATTGCGATGCCGTGGAAAACCCGAAAAAAAGTGTTTTATAAAAAAATAAAAATTTGTTGGCTAACATTGTTGTAATATCTTTCTCTTTATTATGAATAAACGTAACGTAAAATATTGACGAAATGACAGAACTTATAAAGTTCAATTTTTAATTTTACGTAGATAAAGCCTTTTGTGTGGTTTGAATGTTGCCTGACTGATCACCAACCAATCACTGACTAATTGAATACTGTAATTATATGTCTAGTACATGTTAATAACCATCACTTGAAATTTATTACTAATTTTATATTGTATGTTGTTAGGCTCAAAGTATGAGCGAAAGAAACGTTTACAACTCGTTGTGGTCTCTATAAGATATTCATAATTCTATTCTTCGTTCGTTCTTTATTATATTTATAAGTTCGTAATAAAGTTATGATTAGATCCGGTGTTAGTTATTTTATGTTTTCGATCACATTACTGTTCGATCCGGCTGGACTAAAACCAGCGTCCTCGCCATATCGCGGCTGAGCTGTATCGAAGGAATTTTTATTTGTGTTCCATGTTCTTATTAATAATTATGAACAAACTAGTGGAGTAATTTCATAGATATAATTGAATATCATTGTAGTAAAACATCGGTTACACTTAACTTATCATAAAATTGTCGGCTTATTGCAAGAAATGATTAATTGCGATATAATATTACATGGGAATTAATAGCTTCTTGCAATAAGCCTACGAATATATCAATTTCGCTAACCATTATTAGCGCTGATGTTTGACACTCGGAAATGGCATGCAAGAATGTTGTTTGCAAAGTTCCCTTTGACAAGTTACGTAATAACCACAACGCATAATGGTTAATCATGAAAGCCTCGATTCCAAATTTGTATTGTGGATATTTTAAAAAGAACACAAAGCGATGTGGACGTTTTCTTCCCTTAATGAGAGTTTAGGTTCTTTGATTATTAGGTTAGAATAATTGTATATATCGAGTTCTTAGGTTTTCGCGATTGTTACACATAGGAAATGAAACTATTTTTCCGGATTTAAATCGCGTATATTTGTTTTTCCAAACAAACCGACGTTTCGGGCCCTTTACAGGTCCCATGGTCACGGTTGACTGAGGTGGTACAGTCTTCAACCAGTTATGTCTAATATTAATGCAAACCACCCTATTTTTTCACTATAGTTACAATAGTTATTAATTAAATACCTTATTTTTAATTTTACAAAGAAAACATTCCAATTTACGCTACATTAAGTTTTACAAATTATTTTATTGAATGAATTTTTATTAAGTTTAATTTATTATTAATTATTAATAGAAATTAGAATAAACTAAAACATATTAATTAGTACTGCAGTCTTATGTCTGTTTGGGATTTTTCATTAGAGGAAGTACTGGATCCGAAACTGGTGGTACGGAGAAACCATCTTCCCTGTTGAAATTAGGATGTTTTTTAATTTCAATGGCCTCTCGCAGCATCCTGGGCAGATAACGGACTTCTTTTGCAAGGACCTGGGGTTTGTCAAACTTCATTGAATGTGTAGGTTTATCCATGACATGCTCGCAGACTGCAGACTTGTTTACGGGACGGTGTTTGACATCAGCTATATGTTCTTTGACGCGGGTACAAATACTTCGCTTTGTTTGTCCAATATAAGAGAGACCGCACTCACAGTCAAGCTAGTAAACTCCTGCATCCTGTAAGGGGATGTTACATTTCACGGGTTTCAGAAACTGAGAAATCTTCCTCAGGGGCTTGAAATAGGTCTTGATAGATGCACGCCTGAGGACTCTTCCGATCTTGTCTGTAACACCTCTCACGTAAGGTAAGATGGCAGGTCTTCGCTCGACTGTTGGTGAAACGTCGGTTTGTTTGAAAAAACAAATATACGCGATTTAAATCCGGAAAAATAGTTTCATTTCCTATAATTGTATATAATTCATTTACACTAAAATTGTAATTTGTCTGATTAGTTGAAAAGTTCTTATCTTCGTTGTATATTGTTTAGTGAGTGTTGAAACCGTGCAAATAGTCGTATACCAATAAAACGGTCGATCTCGATTAAAATGCAACGGTGGGTAATAAAATCAAGCGTGTTTTAATTTGGTGCAACTCAAATTGCGCTTTTACTGCAGTTTTACGAATGAATAACCGTTAATTTAATTAACCTAATAATAGTGCAATGAAGTGTTTGTTAAAAGTAATCGTTGCCTTTAATGTTACACAATGTCATGATTAACTTGTAATGGTTTTTCTGTTTCAATTTGCGTTTAACATTTTAAAAACAGTAAGTTGCAAGCATGTAAATTAAACGTCGTAAAGTTGAAAAAATACTGATTGTTTTGTAGTCTACTTTGTCATCATCTACCGATTAGACGTTTCACTGCTGGGGTCTCAATTGTAGAAGAATGTACCTGGACTGCCAAGGTTGCTCCCTATTGTCATCAGCAAACCCAGAAGGATAAGAAGATTGATGGGTTATGATAAAAAATAAAGCAGGATTAAACTGGTAAAAAGATATTTTATTGTAGCACAAAATAATTGAGGTGCGGTGACATGACATAAAAAATAGGCTTAACTCACACTGGCGCAGAGTTGAAGCGTCGCGACGCGTCATGTTTTTCGCCTATAGCATATTCATCTCTCTTTTCCGATTATAATGGTACAAATTTGTGTTATGCAAATAAGGAACGGAACGGACGCTTGGTTAAAGTCCAGCGGTTTCGCGCGTCGCCGTGCGTTACTTGCGCACAGTGACGCGTCAGACGCCGACCACATTATGACTCAGGTGCGAAAACAGGACCCGACGCGACGCTTCGTCTCTGCGCCAGTGTGATATGAGCCATACATATAAACCAACCAAGGGAAAGAAGGTGTATATTAGCGCCACCTGGTGGCAAACTTGTATATCACAGACCCTTAAACCTGTCTGGTTTACACTACACTCGTTCCAACAGAGATTTCAGGGCTCTGCACTCACCACGCGTAAAATAGGTTCACAGACGTCGAATTGCGGACACTAGCCCGTTGCACTATTGCATAACATACCAAAGGTTTATTAATTTAAGGTTGGAGATTTCACACGTTTTCCAAAGGTCGCGAACCGTCTTCGAAATACAAATTTCATCACTAAGTTACCCTTCGCCGTCAGCGAGAGATATAGCTACTAAATATTCACAAATGTACGCAGCTTAGAAATTAAAGTCTTTTTTAATTATATTTTGATTTTTTATAGCGTCAAGTGACAAGACGAACAAGTCGTGCGACTGATGGCAAGCTACACACCTGTCCATAACATTTACAGTGCCGCTCAGAGCTCTAAATTGCAAAGTTGACAAGTCCCATATGGCTGTAATTTCACCAGTACCCTTACCCTTCAAAACCGGACAAAACACAGTAATGCTGACATTACTGCTTGGCGGCAGACACAACTAATGTGGCAGTACAACACTGAACGAACTCTTTCACAAGGAGTTCTACCGCTACTAAAAAACATAGATAGGTAAATGCCAAACCGTTGTTTACTTTTTAATTAGAAGCAACCATTGTCTCACTGGGCTACCACCCTCCTGCTTATAGTTTACCAATGCCTAAGAATTTCGAAATTAGTCATTTTCATTTTTCAGTCGTTACTATCCCCGTGCAAGGCAAAGGCTTCTCTTTCTTTACTCAGGTCGCTACAAGCTAAGATCTCATATAAGATCTAATCATATAGAAATCATATAGAATCTAGTTCCTCATCCTACTGTGTCTTTCACATCTCCGTCTCCTTGTGTTTGGTGGGATCTACTCCGCGGTGATCTTTGTCATCAACTCGCTTGACATGACACAGGCGTGTTCAATGCAGTTCCATTCTAGTCTGGCAGGCTTTTGACCAACGTCAACGATTTGTGTTTTGGAGCGCTGTATACTGTTCCGCGTGCGATCTGACAATTATATCCCCAAGATTGTAAAAAACAACTTACATTTGTTTTCAAATTACAAAAATCCTTAGAGCATTTGCGCACCACGTCCGATTCATATCAGTTCCGAATCCGAGAAATGACGGTCCGAAATATCACAGGTGTCCGAAGTGTCATTTCATCTCTAGGTGTACAAGCGATATTCGCATTTTCTCGGATTTGAATTGGATTTAGTGCACAAGGGACATCCGAAGTGGGTCCGAGTTTTAGAGATTTGTATAGCCCGACAGTACAGGTACAGAGTACCAGACGAGATTAAGCCTTACTCATTAAATCATTTTAAATGAAATTATAGGAATTGTTGAGAGATGAAATATATTACATTATTAGGGAATTTTTTCAATAATTATTAGTATTTAAAAGAATTTAAATTGGTGCTAATACATACAGTGCAGCGATAATAGATTGATACTTAATCACAGTAAGTGTCATTAGCTCACCTTTACAAGAAAAGTGAAAGTACTAAATTATACTTGCAACATCCTAAATAACAGCCTCAGTAAAATCGATAGCTTAAGAGATTTGGGAATTATGATTGACGTCTAATTAAACTTTCTCCAACACATCGACAGAATCGTAGCTCAGGCCTTTAGAATGTCTAATCTTATAATACGCCCTTATAGCTTATTCTATTTTTTTTCTCTATCTAGGAGCATCTTGGAATATTTCTCAATAGCATGGAATCGTTTTTATCAAATTCATTCCAATAGGATTGAACGTGTACAGCAAAAGTTCTTAAGACATTTCTGCTACACTGAAGGAGTTCTGGACACCTTTACTCATTATGTGGACCAGCTATCCAGATATAGGATCCTGTCTCTGTCCAACCATAGAATGATGTTAGATTTATGCTTCTTACATAAAATTATAAATAATGCAATAGATTCTCCTCAACGTTTGCAAAAAATTAACTTTACAATTCCTAGACGAAGCGGGCGTCCCATTAATTACGTTCCATTTAAACATAGATTTTCTAGAACAAATTTAGGTTTAAGTGCTCCTATAAACAGAGTTATAAAAAAATGCAACAATGTATTTAAAGTCATGAATCTCGACATATTTAATGACTCGCTAGTTATCTTTAAAAATAAAAAATATATATTTTCAATATATATTTCAATATTCTGAATGATCTGTTTTGTACCATATCGTTTATTTATATTCTCATTCTAATGTAGGGATTATATTGTTTTTACTTTTTTCTTTTTACCTATAAAGAAAGTAGGGATTATAATTATAAAGAGTAATTGAATAGGTAATTAATTTTCATGTATACTTGAATCTGTATAACTTGCTATGTTAGCCAATAAGTATGGTCTATCTACCTTTAAACTTTGTAAAGGATTGTACATTTGCTATTGTTGTATATGCATCATGTTGGCTTTCGTATACAATAAATAAATAAACACATTACTGTTATACTGATTATATAACTTAATGTGACCATGGACGACCAATTTTTTGCATGCCTGTATTATATTCTGGCGAAACATGCTTGTGTTTGCGTTATTATTTGTTATCTTGACTACCATGTTGAAGTAAATAAATGATTGATTGATTGATATTGCGTTCCACGCCGATTCGTCAAAGACCAAGTTTGAGCATTGTAACATTGCATTGCAAAAGGACGGAGAGAATGCGCACGTCCAGGAGTTTCTGTTGGGGGATAGTAGTAATTTCCCTTCATCAGAGTGCCTACCACAATATTACTTTAACTTTACATTGACTTTGCGTACCATGACGCGCTTTTGTTGTGTGACTATTCATTCACTCAATTCGTAGTATGATGCGATTTTGACATTAATTATATTGTTCTTATAGTCAAATTTAGCTATCATAAAATAGTTACTCGGCCGCAATGGAAACAAGGAATAGACAATCTTCGCAAATCATTCGTTCTTTTCATCACTATAGCAAATACATTATTTGGTTGAAAGGTTTGTCGTGGTACGATGAAGAGTAAATATTATAATAAGCTTACAATAAGGTTACAATGAAATATGAATTGACCAAAAGCTTCTCTAAACATTTTCTGTGTGTCGGTAACCATTTTCACCTGTCTTGCCGGATGGAGAAAGACAATTTGGCAAAGATAAAAAATATTCTAGAGCATACGCAAAATGTTATTAAATACCTAAAATGAAATTAATCGAGTAAATTTAAAAAAAACGTTTTGAAATTACTTCACTTGTTTGTTATAATTGCACGGTCGAATGAAGAAAAACTTTCATATATTTCCCACAGATGGCACTACAACAAAAAAATCCGTTAAAATGAAAATAAGGATCTGTAACAAACACACAGAAAAATTCGTAAGGTCTGTTGAATCGATTTATAGCTCAATTGGTAGAGCGTTCGCCCTAGTATGGCACAGACGCAGGTTTGAGTCCCGTCAGATCGAAGGAATTTCTTAGTGTTCGATCTTTATATTATACGCCCGTTTATAAATCCATTATCACACGTATAAGTTTTTAAAATAGTCGACACAAAATTCTCCTAAATATAAACTACTCACATTACAATGACCAAAACCTCCTAACATCGCATCTCACGATTTTAAACATATGTCGCGGAAGCGGCACCCGTGACAGATTTCCGATATCAAGTTCTCATAATCGACGCGATTACTTGAAGCCTTACGCGTGAGTAATATGCCTGTCGCAAACAGATATTCAATGTGATATTTCCGAGTCACGATGGGAAAATAAAGGATATGAAAAATATTACTACATTTTGTGGACGTAGTGAAGACGTTCTTACACGAAATCGCAAAGGACAGCTCTAGTACAGTAATTAGTTAGTGTAGTTGCTTCTTGTTTCAAATTACGTTCATATATCATGCACTAATTTGAAAATGAAGGTTTTTTTTTTCGGACTAAAATGGCGTATATTTGTTTTTTCAAAGAAATTAGCGCTTCATACTCTTTACAGGTCATATTTTTAATTTTTTTTTTTAATTTATTACTCATAACAATCTAACTAAACGATGTTTTAATGTAATGTAACATAAACTATGTCGTCACTCAAGTTAAGAAGGTAAAGTCATCAAACCTGTCTAATATTAATGCAAATCACCTATTCTGAATTACAGTTCGGTTTTATTATTTAATCATAACATTCAAGTCTTTATTTAAGTCTTATTATTTATTATTATTATTATTATATCATAGGTTAACAAACTGCTTGTGAAATAGTCATATTTACAATCTAAACATCAACATTAGACTTCGTCAAAAGATACTATCTAAAATTCTTAACCAAAAAAAAAAAATCCCGCCTGTTACTTTTTGGGAAATTAAAAATAAGGTAATTAGATAGGAAATGAAACTATTTTTTCGGTCCTAAGCCGCGGATATTTGTTTTCAACCAAACAAACAAAAACAAAATCAGAATGAAACAAACCAACGTTTCGGGCCTTTACAGGTCCCATGGTCACAGCGGAGTGTGTCAGTTATTAATAGTTAAATTTTTCTAAATAAATATATAACGATCGCGTAAACTTAAGAACTTGATAAGGTACCTAATTAGAATTAATTATTTTTGTAACTAGAGTTCATAAAAGGGTGGTTTGTATTAATATTAGACATCTGTTTGAGGACTAACACTTTCTCGTCAGGGTATCCATGAGGCCTGTAACAAGCGCGAAACGTTGGTTTGTTAAAAAAAAACAATATACAAGATTTAAATCCGACAAAAAAAATAGCTTTCATTTCTTATAAATAGCGATCACTAGAACCCACGACCTGGACAAGATAAGACTAATTTCTTTTTGGGATTCTTATGTGAGTGGCGGATGTGCCCTAAGGCCATCCTAGGATCGGGCTTAGGGCGGCCAGATTTTAGGGGCGGCCAATCGTGATAAAAATTTCACTGCTGATAACAAGAAATAACTCAAAGTACCTGAATATTTTAAAGGCTCACGCACGTTAACAATAATCTCTCTAAATCACTTTCGTATATTTTATTCATAAAATATACATATGTTTACCAGTACCTATATGTCTATGAGTTTAGTAGCAGTAGAGCTTCTTGTGAAACAGTTCGTCCAGGTAAGTACAGCCCACCTTATATATTTCTGCATTACTCCATTCCGGTTTTGAAGATAAAAGTGCTGGTGAAATTAAAGGCTAATGGGACTTGTCAACTTACGTCTCAGGGTAACGGGCGCAATGAAGGTGCCCATCAGATATTTGCGATTCAAGGCTCTGAACGGCACTGCAACTGTCATGGACATGCATGTCGCTTACCGCCAAGCGGACGACTTGTTCGTTCCGTGTCATTTGGTATTATAATAAAAAGTCAATCGCAAAAATATATACATTCTTTTTTATTCAAATGTAAGTGTGCATTTGACCTCAATCTTACCTGATGGAAAGTGACGATGAGGTCGACGATGGAGCATGCACACCTAAATATGCCTGTTCACTCTCGTCTTGAAAAGGTCCAAGTTATAACGTTCAGGGAACAAGTTTGCAGGCAGGGAATTCTACTCCATAGCCGTTCGCCATATAAATGTGGAAGCCAAGCCTACGCCTACGCCTAGTCCCTCGATGATTCAATAAAATATTTCCAAGTTACGAATACCGGAAAGTATGACTGTGATATTATCACTTATTTAGTAACGGAAAAAGCAGTGGTGGATGTGAATGTGACAAAATCTCTTGCAAATTTATTCACAAAGTTTGGTTCTAAAACGATAGGGTAAACCAAGCAAACGTGCCCCATTATTCGACAAATTGAAATAAAAAGCTGTATGTAATCAAAACATGTTTATTATGTAATCAATCTTAACCTTTGGCTCCATTTACATTGCTAAAACTAAAAAAAAAATCTTCTTAAATATAATTAAAAATAGCTAATATCAACAATTTGTAAAATGATGAGTGGGACACATTTCACGGTTACATCTGTCTAATGTGACCACTCACTTTGCAGTCTATTTTCCCTTCCCTTTGCCGTTATTTGTGGTACCGAACTTATGGCAGATACTATTATCGGTAGTGGTAGAACTTCTTGTGAAAGAGTTCGTCCAGGGAAGTACTTCCACCTTATCTATTTCTGCCGCCAAGCAGTAATGTGAGCATTTCTTACTGTGTTCTAGTTGTAAAGGGTTAGGGAGCTAGTGAAATTACAGGCACATGGGATTTGTCAACTTATGTCTCAGAGTGACGGACACAATAGTAGTGCCCCTCAGATCTTCGAGATTTGAAGCTTTTAGTAGCACTGCAACTGTTATGGACAGGCCCGTCGCTTTCCACCAGGCGCACGACTTGTTCGTCCCGTCACTTGATATCATACAAAAAGCAAGTATATGCGTTTAAATGAAGAGGTACTGTGTGTTTTTGAATGTTTCTTACAGTTATCGCAAGTGATCATCTTAGATCGGTTTATATATTTTACCAAATTTCTTAAGTAAACTGTCTCTTTATGACTGAAATCCCTATATTAACTGGGAAAAGAACTGATGATCTTTAAACAGCTGAAAATCATTTACCAAACGTCTCGGGTAGAAGTTGATCTGTGAGAAGAAATACTGCAAAATACTATCATTTTAAAAATACTTGCCTAATAAGAGACAATAGTTATCGTTCAAATATTGGGTAGTGTGGGATCTATTCTGAGTTCTCGGGAATTATGGATTATGATTAGAGGTGGGCGTTTAAACGAAAAGCACTTAAAAAAGTTACTTTTTATAATAACCACTTAAGCACGCTTTTTATTTTAAGCGTTAGCGTTGGTCAGTTCTATACTCAACAATTTCATTTTAAGTTTCAAGTCCCAACATTTATGTTTCCTAAACAAAATTAATTCGTCAATGTGAATAATAATTTTATAAATAAAAATAAACTCGTATTTTACAAATAAACTTATTTAAAAACTTTAGTGGTCTACTCTTGACTTTCGCTATCAAAACAAAAAAAAACGTTTAAGCGCATATTAAACTTTCGTCTAAACAATTTTTCGCTTAAGCTTCAAAATAAAAATCGTTTAAGAGAAAAGCGTCTAAAAAAAGAACGCATTTTAAAAAAAGCTACAACGCTTAAACGTTTAAAAAAATAAGCAGTTTTCCCATCTCTAATTATGATTAAGGTGTAATCTACACCTGTGCTACTTGGAGATATGGTTAATATTTCAGCGAGATTTCATAACGACCTACCTATGCAGTAGTTCTTGTGTGATAAAGGAACAAACATACAAACACAAAAATATTTAGAAATTGTAATGGGTACACGTAGCGAGGAACGGTGAAGAAAGACGCTGAATCTCCAAATGCGCAACGGCTTTTATTGACGTAGTTGTACGATCGTCATCGGAGACGTACGGACGATGGAAGTGGCAGCCGACGATCAAGAACGACGATTCTATGAGCTTACATCTAAATATCCCACCCAGTGGAAGTAGTGGACTGGAATGCCACTAATAGGCCCTACACATACACGATACACAAATTAGAAAGATATACATTCAATGAGAAGCATTTTTTTTTAAGGATATTTTGCAGTTGGCCGCTGATGGCCTTGAGTGCGCCACTGGAGAAAAGGGCGAGCTAAAGGCTCATAACCCCTAAAATAAACTTAAAGCTAAGTAGCGGGCCTGAGGGCGCCCAAGTGGGCACGGACTTCGGCTCAGGGCGCTACTGGAGACTTCCCACAGAAGGGCGTGCTGTAGGATAGAATCTACCAGTGTACGTGCTGAAATGAGGGGCTCTACGACCTCGCCGGCGAGGACGGTTGGTGCGTGAGGGACGGGACTGACTAGCGATCTGGTTGGTCTTCAAAGTGGCGAGAGTGATAAGGTCGTCAGGGTCGTTGAGGACTTCCCTTGGCCGACGGGTCCTGTTTACGCGGTGGGGTTGTTCCCTGAGAGGGTCGTAAGAGGATGCAGCCACCACGAGGGGGTTGGAGTGGTGAGGGGCAGAGTCGAAGTATTTCCTCGATGCCTGTTTCATGAATTGGGCTATTGTGGGGAGCCGTAAATCTATGTCGAGGTTAACGTTGCGCAGGTACCACGGGGCACCCGTCGCGTTGCGCATAAATCTAATTTGGAGAGCGGTGTATAAGTGCGGGATTTGCCTGAGCGAATGCGACGCTGGCGTACGTCATGATTGGGCGGATGCAGGTCGTGTACAATCTCACCTTATTACGAAGGGAGAGTTTGCTGTGCTTGTTGAGAAGGGGGTGGAGCCGGCTTATAACAAAGCGGGCGCGATCGCGGACGATTTTCACGTGTGCTTTGAATGACAGCTTCCTATCTAGCGTAACTCCTAAGTATTTGACCGTGTTCACCCAAGGGATTAGGCGGTTAAAGAACGAGATCGGGGTGAGGTTTTGTACCCTACGACTGGATAGGTTACTTCGCGTGAAGAATACCGCCGCGCTTTTGTCGGGATTTACTTCGATTCTCCATCTACGAAACCACTCGCCTAGACGTGTGGTGGCAGATTGGAGAGCCGCGGAAACTAACTTGGAGCTGCGCGCCGAATAATAAAGCGCAGTGTCTTCGGCAAAGAGGGCGAGATTTACTGCCTGATACTTCGGGATATCGCAAGTGTACAGGGAGAATAGGAGGGGCGAGAGGACAGAAGCACTAGTGTACGTTTTACCAAAAAATTCGAATACGCTTCGAGCGCGTTAGGTGAGTTAACTATTAGCGAGAAGTTTTTTCATGTTATGCGAGTGTACCTTTTCAAGTGTCACTTCACCGAACGTTGCGTGTGCTCACTGCTATGAAAGTATTTTTTTCTTCTGTGGGTTGGCACTTAAGTTTCGGGATGACAATTATACGATTTATTTAAAACGTAGTTTTGCATTAGGGGCACCGGTCATCGTGAATATTATTCATAACTTGTACGGATAATATTTGTTCGAATGAACGACGAATGAACATAGTGTTGTTTCATTTTCTTCTACAAGAGTAAAAGAGGCATCAAATATGAGTGCCTACCATTGTTGCCGAGTGTTAGTCAACACAAGTTTTAAAACTTGGGAATTGGGCGTTATTTTATAAAATTTTCATTCTAGTTTGTTATTTTCATCATGAAAACTAGTCCGAGCCAATTTGAGATGCTCGTAAATTTTATGGAAACGTAAGTTCTTTGTAGGCACTGCTTATGAAAAATAAATAACAACGCATAACAAGATGTTTGTTTACCTTTTCTTGGAGACTTATTTGTTGGGTTCTTTTTAAACTTGTCAGTCGCTCCAATTCATGACAAAGAAATAGGAATCCGCCTTATTTAGACGGTACCTATTTCTAAATTCTATCTCACTGAGGTCCCTCAGAGGATCAAACGATAATCGAGAAGCAGTTCGGTGTCTGCGAAGATGATTATGTTCGTCTTGACTTCGAGCAGCTACCAATAGCTTCCAAGCGAAAAAATAACGGCCTGCCATAATTTTGACACAATTTTATAAAGTCTTTAACCACGAAATACAGTTTATCACAGAAAAATCATGTAAACGTATGATTAAACCCCGATTTCACCACCCAAACAACAAGTGAGATACTTTACTACAGTGATTCCGTTCGAATACTCGCAGAAATGTCAAATTCATAAGTTACACTCGCAAAAACACAAAAAACGCGGTTCAAAGTGAGTAACGCGCTCGATACGTAAAATACGGATCGAGCGCGTTACTCATTTTGACAAATACACTAGCGTTTATTGTTGCCAATACGTACCGCCAGAGGCGCTGTTCATGTTCCCATGCTAATTACGATTTTAACGCAAACGCGTTCGTTACGTTTGCCATGATGAAAAACTTACACTCGAGCTACAGAGCCTTGCGGGACTCCAGCTGTTACGGGGTGAGGGGAGGAGAGTGCGCTCTCAACTCGGTAGCGGAAAGAGCGGTTCGACAAGAAGTCACGGATGATGTGCACGAGACGATCAGCCACGCCGAGATTGTACAGCTTGTAAAGTAAGCATTTGAAAGCAAATGAGAAGCATTTTTTTTTTTTGAATGATATTTTGCAGTTGGCCGCTGATGGCTTTTACTGCGCCACCGGAGAAAAAGGGCGAGCTGAAGGCTCATAACCCCCAAAATAAACTTAAAGCTAAGTAGCGGGCCTGAGGGCGCCCAAGTGGGCACGGACCTCGGCTCAGGGCGCTACTGGAGACTTCCGCCAGAAGGGCGCGCTGTTGGAGAGAATCTACCAGTGTACGTGCTAAAGTGAAGGGCTCTACGACCTCGCCGACGAGGACGGTTGGTGCGTGCGGGACGGGACTGACTAAAAATCTGGTTGGCCTTCAAAGTGGCGAGAGTGATAGGGTCGTCAGGGTCGTTGAGGACTTCCCTTGGCCGACGGGTCCTACGTACGCGGTGGGGTTGTTCCCTGAGGGGGTCGTAAGAGGATGCAGCCACCACGAGGGGGTTGGGGTGGTGAGGAGCAGAGTCGAAGTATTTCCTCGATGCCTGTTTCATGAATTAGGCTATTGCGGGGAGCCGTAAATCTATGTGGAGGTTAGCGTTGCGCAGGTACCACGGAGCACCCGTCGCGTTGCGCATGAATCTATTTTGGAGAGCCTGCAGGCGGTGTAATAGCGCGGGATTTGCTTGAGCGAATGCGACGCTGGCGTACGTCATGATTGGGCGGATGCAGGTCGTGTACAGTCTCACCTTATTGCGAAGGGAGAGTTTGCTATGTTTGTTGAGAAGGGGATGAAGTCGGCTCATAACAAAGTGGGCGCGATCGCGGACGGTTTTCACGTGTGCAATGAGAAGCAATCTACTTTAACAGCTTATATGGTAATTTAGTGAACACTTCGATAGCGCGTTCTATTTTGATCCCAATGCCATCTAGCGGTAAGGCAAGGTTACTAATGTTCTTGTTCTTGGTGTTACAAAATGCTTTATTTTTTATTCCATTACTTCATATAAATCCCTTAAAGTTTGTTTTCTTAAAGATCTTCCATTTTCAGAATCGGTCTTGCTGACGGTTTTATTATATGTATAAATCACCATACAACACGATTCTTAATTGGCTTGCCTAATAAATTTATTCTTTTACTATTAATGAATGACTATTAATGAATCTGAAGTATTAAACGAAAACACAGTGATAAACATTTTACATATCTGATTAACATTAGAAAGTAAGAAAGAAAATACATTTACATTTATACACTATACAAGAAAAACAGAAACTAAACAAAATAAAGAAAAAAAACGTAATCAAAAATAATCACACTTCAGACACAAATAAATAATTACGAAATAAAAACTACATTGAACCGATTATTAACATAAACAAAGAGACAAAGTACAAAGGCAGTCTGTGTGGTTTAGAGTTAAAATTTATCACCTTTTCTTACTTGCTTTTTATTGCCATGTAAATTGAGTAAATGTTTATAAAATCTCCCTAGAAATAAGAAAAAATATTTAATTAGTGCATCTCCTTTACATACAAATCCTTTAAATTTAAATACAAATAATTTTGATTTGCGACATACATTAATAGATAGATAATTCAATGATAAACATCTTGGCTGATTTACTTTTTTCGAAAGACCACAATTTGATTTTATAAAGAATTTATTCCTAAATTTCAGAGTAATCTCTGTCGATTTACGCGCAGGCGTCAGTGTGCCGCGAGCTTTCGGAGGCACGTACACAGCTCGTGAGCCTTTCGCAAACAGGCGCTTTAGCCAGATCTGTACGCACTCTAATAATATGAATTCTACGGTTACGCCATTCATTCCTATCAGGCGTTAGCTTGTATAATCGGCCAGACGTACGGCGAAGTGGGTTTAGTCATGATAGACGAGAATAGGTTTGGACGGACGTAATTACTTACGTCTTGTTACGTCTTACTCTGGGAAGTTTCATAATGAACGGACAACGGCACATCAGACTACACATTTTTGTTCGAAAATCGCCTCCATTGCAACGGAACAAGATACGTCAATGTGTAGCTTGATGTGCTGGCGTGTGTACATATTCAGACGCGCAACGGCATGCTGAAACAGTGGATTAGAATGCACTGAAATAGATTTAAGGCCTTTTTATAAACAATTATCTATGCGACTTATAGGTATTGAAATAAGAAGTTATTCAAATTTGGAGAATAATAATATTTTTGAAATATAATAGTGAATTCAGTTTTCGACTACGTCAAATCCTAAAATAATATTCGAGTAATTCGCTCGCTATAGGGCAAACGTAACAGTTGTTGACATTTGTGGATGTCAGGACTCGGCGAAATTGTATGAATAGTTGAAGGGGGAACGTGTTCGTTACTGTCGAGGACGTCTTGAAAGTTTTAGAACGTTGGAGGATCTAAATATTAAAGTTTGTTTGGCTATAGAAATATATTGGGTTGAATTACGACTACGATTCTATTCATCGTCATGAGTCCCAGTCGTTTGAGTGAGGAAAGAGCAAGTTTTTTTGTATTCAATCTGTATATGTACAGCATTGCTCGGGATTCTTTATATTTATTTTTTAATTATTTATTCAATTTCAAGAAAAATATTATAACAATCGACACTTCTTTATCGCCTGCAAAAACTTAATTGTTTAACCACCTAGCGATCAGCTAACAAGCTCGACACTTAACTTAAATTCTAAAGTATATTACTACATTTTAAATAAAAGCTATAGATATTATACTACAAATCAAGACAGTGTCGTACCGTAAACTTTATTTTTTTTATGATTCCTGTGACGAGACGAATAAGTTGTGGGTCTGGTGTTAAGCGATACGCCTGTGTCGCTATTCACTATAGATATGGTTAAATTTCTGGAAGTCTTTTTGTGTCTAAGGATAGAAAGTATCTAACAGACTATAATAATAAAATATAGCCCTGGAGCAGAACTCTTCCCGTACGCCTGGGGGGCAGCTGTAAACAGCCGCTAATGGACACTTAAACTTGCCGCAATGACACATTACTCAGATAACTGGCCTAGCGAAAAATAGTAAAGGTGCCAAGGGTTAAGATTTCTATAAGGGCGTTTTTAACAAAACTAGATTCGTTAACTATAATAGCTCGCAATAAATAACGAGTGGACTAAGATACATGTCTGTTTAGAGCGTTGTACCATAACCACAATCTAAAATAGCGATTTTAGTAACTTCGCATTGTTGCTAGATGGCGTTGAAATCCAAATAAAATGCGATATCAAAGTTTTCATACCAAAATGTGATATGATTTGTGAGGTGTCTGTTAATGTCAATAAGCATAGCATTTTGTACTGTAGAATGAGTTTGAATCCTCAGTTGTACTGATTATTTTGCTTCCAGTTTTAGGACTCTTCTGGAACTGTTAATTAGTCTGCTGAAATATCAAAAGGGCTCTATGTTACTTGCTTCCACACGGGACAGGTTTGTCGCCTCGTTTTTGTCACTAGATGGCGTTGAGATCTAAATAAAATGCTGTCAAAGTGTTCACACCAAATGGGATGTAACGTATGAGGTGTATGTATTAATGTCAATAAGGCGTAGCATTTTGTACTGTAGAATGAGCTTGTTAATTAGTCTGCTGAAATATCATAAGGGCCCTATATTACCTGCCTCCCGACGTGGGACAGGTTTTTCGTAGCTGCATAGCCGTAGAATCTCTCTTGTGATACTGTAAAAATTGGTATAATAATAAAGTACGTAATTCTTACCCACTTCTTGTCAGTAGTTGTGACAACGTCGCCTCGCTTCACAGCGTTACAGTGTCCTTTGTTTACCCAAATATATAGATGCCGAGTATATCAACATCAGCACTTTAGTTTCACTGCAGGATTTTAATTTTTTTATCAACTTATATAATTATCAATTTAACAGAATTGGTCTCGCAAATTTACCTAACCACCATGAAGCTAATGTTATTGAATTTTAGAAAGTAATAATATTTATTTGGTCACATTACAACAAATATAAAGCTGAATAACTATACATTGCAATGTAAAATGATCTTCACTCAGCATTTGACGGGTTGACACCTAACATAAAAATATATATAGGAATGAAACTATTTTTCCGGATTTAAGTCAGTCAGTCAACCGTGACCATGGGACATGTAAAGGGCCCGAAACGTCGGTTTGTTTGAAAAAACAAATATACGCGATTTAAGTCCGGAAAAATAGTTTCATTCCTATGTATAACAATCGCGAAAACCTAAGAACTCGATATAAAAATATATATTATACAAATATACAATTAAATTTAAAATAAAATGATAGTAATATAAAGGGTGCATATTATTGTCTATGCGTCTGTCTTCAACTTGGATGCGGTGTGTGATACGCTATTTTCGTCACGTGACACGTAGAGATATTGATAACTTGCAACGTTTGATGGTGACAGGGAAGGTGGAGGGAAAGCGACCTAGGGGCAGGAGTCCCAAAAGGTGCTCGGATCACATCTCCGAGTAACTGGAGATACCTGTCAGCGCCGCACTACATCGAGCGACTGAGCGTAATCGATGGAGGCAAATGGTTGGCAGGATGAAGTGGAGTCACGATCCTCAGGAGTGAGGAAGCGATTAAGAAGAAAAAGAAGAATATATTTTTGAAATACATTTATATATTGTATTGTATGTATATAAGTAAATTTACATGTGTGATATATCTTCTTAATATGTCTTTATTAAATTGTCTATAATTTGTATACTTATATTTAACGTAGATTTCAATTTACAAAATGGTCATTATCTGTTGTAAGGGTGTTTACCCATTGGCGCGGGAGCCCTGGCGTAAGCTAGGGCAGCCGGGCGGCGTCGTGGTGAATGTTCACTGATCCCACGGCGCCGACTCAACCGGCGAGAGGGAAACCCGGGGGGGTTTTAGTGGGGTAGGCCCTCCAGTCTGGAGGGAGAGTCCCCACATAACCCCTGAGTCTCCCTGGGCTCAGGGGTATCCATAAAGATTTCCCCCCCGTCAAAAAAAAAGGGTGTTTACCCAGTTGTTTTGTATTGCTTCAATCAATTAACGTAACTTTGTAGAAAATTTATTTAAAATTTGATGTTCAATATATCAACTAACATCAGAGATATTAAATTTTTAGCTAAAGCTTATATTGCGACAATTAGGTTATGACGTCATAAAATGAACTGCAGTTGTTTGTTCTGACTCTTGATGATGGTGATTTAATTTTTAACGAATTTCGATTCTGTTTTCACATTTAACAATTCTAATTTTCTTTTCGTATTGATGGCGGACACTATAATGCTTGCTATCGTGGTGAAAGGATTTGCCAATTGGCGTAGGGTAGTTGCCGATTGTTGTGTACCAGACGTACAGAATATAACGCCGCGCGGGGAGGCTCTTTTCGTACTTCATAATGTAATTTTATTTTCAGTAAATGTGATATATACTTGAGATGGTAGGTATTGAATATATACTAAGTTTGAGCAATGATTACAATTATAGGTATAAATTATCCTGTTAGTTTTATTTTTATAAATAAAATGTTTAGCATCGCATTAATAATAACAACAATAATGTGCCAGATAACGACACCAATTATCGGGTGTCAGGGCATCCAGATCAGAATCAATTAAGAAAATGGCAATTCCTAATTGATTTCAGCGGAAATTGAACCAGGGACCGAGGTTGTTAAAATAAACTTACGCATGTCACTTTTATTTATTTAATTTAAACCAGTGTTACTTTAGGTCAGCTGTTCATTTATTCATGTACTTACAGAATCCGATAGGCAAACTTTAGATGCTAATAATTTTGAATTTACTTGTCTACGTACTTTGTGCCTTTTCAAGTAGCTATTTTATTACAATATTATACAAACAATGTTTTTTACAAAAAACTATTTGGTTACCAATGTTTTCGTGGTTTTTATGAACAACAATACGAATTACAGCGAAAATAATTGTCTTGACAAGCGAAAATATATTTATAACCTTTTTGAGAACCTTTTTCAAGGGCAAGACTTTTGTAGTGATTTCTTTGCAAGATATGGGCAGACAAAAAGTTCACGTATGAAAAAGTGGATAAAGGTCATTTTGTCATATTGATTTTTAATGAATATTAGAATGTGTAATACCGACCGTTTCCTCATTCTCCTACTCGGTGTTTGTTTTTAATTAGTATAGTATAGTATAAATATTAATAACACAGATCGACCACAGAGAATGGTTTCCTCGATCTGACAGGACACGAACCGGAATGTGTTTTGCCAATCTACCAATCTAGAGCAACCGCTCTACCAATTGAGCTATACAGATCGAGTCCACAAATCTCGCGAATTTGTCTACGCGTTTTTTTTATAATGTTAAGCATTATACGACGGTACGAGCAACTCGTGCGTCTGGTGGTAAGCAACACTCCTATCCATAATAGTTGCAGTGCCATTAAGAGCTTTAAATTGCAAAGATCTTACGTGCACTGCCACTGCGCCCATCACTTTGAGACATAAGTTGATAAGTCCCATGTGCCTGTACTTTCACCAGTACCCTTGCGCTTCTAAGCCGGAACGCAGTAATGCTCCCATTACTGCTTGGCGGCAGAAATAGGTCAGGTGGCAGTACTTCCCTGGACGAACTCTTTCACAAGGAACTTCACTGCTACTGTATTTGTGAGGCCACAAATTGGACGAATAACGAAGTAGCCTGTTCTCCACACCAGCGACCAGTGTCTCTACCATGAGATTACAATGACATTTATCGCTAGCGACCACATAAACTGTTTGCATACAATATGTTGTTACTTCTTGTGATCGCTAGAGGCGCTGTATAATTTTGCCAAATATAATTTTAACTTTTTTATGAAAAAAAAAGTTCGTAGTGTTACATCTATTTGCCAAGTTTTATTGGAATCGGTTACCGGAAAGTGTGCAAAACCGGATTCATCCCCTAGTTTGCCATACTGAGAGGTAGAATATTTCCTTCAAATTCAAATGAGACCAATACTGTGGTACCATCTTCGAACAAAAATAGAATCATCAAAATCGGTTCACAAATGCCAGAGTCATCGCGTAACTTCATACAAAAAAACAGTCGAATTGAGTACCTCCGTTTTTGTGAAGTCGGTTAAAAAATGTGAAGTAATTTATGCTGTCGCGACAACTGGCACAGTAAAGTCGTGGTATCGTTGTCGCTTTTAGATTTGTAATATTGATTTTTAATGAATATTATGATGTTTTGCTACAACGATATTTATTAGTTTTTGTGAAATTATTTCACTGGTAGTGTAATTATTAGTAACAAAGATTTAACACAAAGAAAAATTCCTTCGATCTGACAGAAATAGTAATAATAATAATAACACACACAACTCAACATAGCCCCGCACTAGGGAAACCTGTGTCGCGGTTGCCACGGACACACATATAGACCACCACAAATTACACCCAAACTCACGAGAGAAACAAATGTAGGTCATACAAATATTTCTCCCGGCCCGGGAATCGAACCTGGAACCTCTGCGTGGCAGTCCGGCATGGTAACCGTTCGGCCACAGAGGCAGTTCAATCAAACCCGTGTCTGTTTTGCCAAGCCAGGGCTCTACCAACATAACCGCAGGTCGTGTCAGCAGACCTCACGAATTTCTGTACGCGTTTGGTACATATTTTTATACGTTTTTATACATGTATTAGCTTACAGAAAAGCCCGCAACTAGCACATTAGATTTGTAATATACACTATTTGAGTGCAGATGCATTCAATTGGAATGCACAGTAAATTAGACTGGCGACTGAATAGCTGTGGATGTTTAAAATGTAGCTTCAATTTGAAAGAGTTGGACGCTGTGTGAGTGACTTTTAATTCGACGCAATTTATGATAAAATGGTGCACATCACGATATTCACAGTTTTTTTATTCACAAAGCTTGCACATCGGCACATGGAATATCTTCAAACATTTCTACTGAATTAAATATCGCTTGATGACTTCGGCGATCCAACGGTTTAGCACTGTTGGTGTTGGATGAGGAGATCTCCGAGTTCTATTCCCGGTAAGATAAATTTGGGAAATCGACTGTCAACTGGCAATCGGTACTATTTCGATTTTCTAAAGATTTTATTTTTTAATACCATTTTTTACTATTTCGTACTCCGCAGCGTTGCAAGAAATTCCATCTCAGATACATTTAATTTTGGCGCCAGAATCGACTTCATTCAACTTGTACTAACTTCTAACCAGATGCTATATAAATGACGCAAACAATTCTTTTCTTCATCCTGCAAAATTGTCAAATTGAGATATTGGTACTCTTCTGAATCGGTTCTAGTCTAAGTGTTCTGAGCTACCGTGCTCATAGTACTGGGAATTTCCTAGTTGCAGATCAAGTAATGGGTATAGTTGTCCGGGGCATAATAATTATTATTATCACAGGTTGAAACTAATACTCTCATAATAACCTAACCTCCGATTAAAAAAACCGACCTCAAAAGTCATTCATCCCCTAGTATGCCACCCTTAAAGGTGGAATATTTTCTTGAAATTTAAATGGTACCACATCTGAGGTATGTTCTTTTTACCAAAAAAAGAATCATCAAAATTGGTTCACAAACGGCGGAGTTACCGCGTAACATAAATACAAAAAAAAAACATACAGACGAATTGAGAACCTCCTCCTTTTTTTGAAGTCGGTTAATTAAATAAAAATTGTTTTTCAAATTCAAACTTATTTTCAGAAACTTTAATAATTAATTGCCATTAAAGACCAAATAATTTTTATCCGCAACTGGTTGTGAATTACAATGACGATGGCGTTCGGAGGTATCAAAGCCGCTAGCCTGAAATGAAACTAAGCCGGACAAGTGTGCCGCATGTCAAGTGTGCTGTGGGCAAAGACCACCACGGAGTGGATCGCACCAAACGCAAGACGGAAGCGTGGAAGACCCAGAAGGAGACGGCGTGACGAATTGGACGCTCATATGAGATCTTCGCTTGTAGAGGCATTGAATCACAATGAATGGAGGAAGAGAAGCTGTTGCCCCGCAGTGCGATAGTAACAGCTAAAAAATGAAACGAAATTACATTGACCATAATTTCACGAAAGTTGGCTTTTTCGTTTAGTGACGGTATTAATTTTAGTGTGCTACATAGTCACTTATAGAGAGAAGATAAGTCACGGTTTGTTTTATATCTGTTTATATCAATAGAATCTATATCTCATCATCTAATCGTTAATGATTAAAATATTCACTTTCTTTAATTAAGTATTTTATTAATAATTAAACATTCTGAAGTCTTATCAATATGTACTATACTTAAACGAATCATTTTCATGATGACGTAATGATACGTATGAATTTGAGAATTAAAATTAAGATTTGACATTTTGTAATTATTAAAATTTAGTACTTATTTTGTGTGCGGTAAAATTGGCTATATGTGCTCACATAATGATGTTATTTAAGACCTTCTGAATGTGTGTACAATATAAATGATTGAAAATGATTTTGATTTGATATAAGGGGAGTTTAAATTTTGTATTGAATACTAATGCTCGTAGTTCGTTAGCATATTCATTAAAGACGCTTCAATAGAAGATACACCTCACGCATACAGTATATATATACTATATGATAAGAATAACTAGCATATTATTGTGCTAACATTAATAGCGAAATAAAAATAAATATTATTATTGTCGGAATTGAAAAGAAACCTGTATACTAATAGATTTCATTTGACGTCATACAAACTCTAATCCAGAGGTGCTAATGTCAAATCCTCTTCTGACATGCAGATACGTCTTAGCAATAATGAAACAGTGTAAGATAGCATAAAGATGCATGTAGCAAATCAATCTTCAGTAAAATGAGTGATACTACGCCTGGACAGCTTTTAACTTCGTAAGAAAGCGCAAATCCGATCTTGCATGGAATATTGCAGTCACCTGTGGGATGGTTCAGTGAACTATCAACTAGAGGCTCAGTAACTCGATTAAACTCAGAGCAGTGAGACACTTATTGGCAACGAAAAGCTTCAATCTAAACTTCATAGTTTAGCCCACCCTTGTAAAACCCTTGTAAGCTAAGGCCAAGCTGTGTTGGCGCAGGCAGTAATTTAGTGTCGATTTCTTGTTCAAACAACCATAAACACAACAATAAACACGTCTACTAATTGTTTAAATACCGAGTGAATCCTTCATATTCATCATGGACACGGAAGAAAAAAAACAATGGAAGTACCTTAAGCCTCGATTACTATCAGAACCGATGTCGCCAACAACGCTACGAAATCTTAATAATGATTGGTCGTAGTTTCAAATTTAAAAAGAGATAACTTCTGGATTTTTTAAATAATTGAAAGTTTAAACCCTGTTGGCATATCGTTGAAAGTTCAATATCATCAATACCAATTATTGCAAGTTACGACGTTTTGATATTAAATGGAATTTCAATCAATGTCCTGCCATCTAGCGTTTAACTGCTAAACCACGACGAATTGGAGTTATTTATTTAGTTCTCCAAAAAAGAAGTGACCATATTGCAAGGGTGTAAGCTTTATTTTCGTTTCTTGTAACAAAAAACGATTTCCATAAATAGAAAATTGAAACTTAAAATTTATTAAAATAAGACTTGCCGATGATATGAAATACCACCACGGGTAATATTTTTGGTGCGGCTATCATTTTTGCACTTCAAAACAGCACAATAAGGCATTTTTCTACGATTTTATACAATTTATGCAAAAGAATTGACATAGCCATAACGTACAAAGCGAAAATGACGGACTGAGCTCACATAGGTCCTAAGAGACCTATAGTTGGCACGCGTGTGAATCTAAGCAACCACTTCTATTGTATTTTCTGTACTGTGATCATGAAGTGCGCGTGTGACGACCCGAGATATGCAACGCGAGTGCATTGCGAGATTTGGCGAATGTGTGCGTTCGTTTACGGCTCGCGCTGGGCGTGAACACATGTAAGCCGTGCTACGTTTATAAGGAGTTACACTACTTGTCTTATTACATAAATAAATAAATAATAAATAAATAAATAACGCACACACTCAAATAGCCCCGCACTAGGGAAACCCTGTGTCGCGGGTGCCATGGACACACACATAGACAACCACAAATTACACCCAAACTCACGAGAGAAATAATTGTAGGCCATACAACTATTTCTCTCGGCCCGGGAATCGAACCTGGGACCTCTGCGTGGCAGTCCGGCATGGTAACCGTTCGGCCACGGAGGTAGTAGTATTATGACAAAAGAGTCTTGATCCAATATCGTAAGACTATGCGTGCATAGTTCTTGTATATATCCTACAGATAATGCCTACAAATAATGTCCACGGCACAGAACTCTCAAAACCAATCTGTTTGTTATTACTGAAGTCCATTTACATAGTATACATTTACTAATTACTATACCATTCTCACATCAATCAGAAACATCTGCGAACTGCGTTCCAGGTCATTCTGCTACCAACGTACATTGACAGTTTGATAGATCGAATATAGAATTGGTTTATTGAACTATCGGGATATTGAGTAGGACAATGTTATTTAAACAATGTAAATAGACTAACAGAGTTTACTGTTTTATCACTTGCCGACAGTTTAGACAAAACAAAACTAATATTAAATAACATAATGTTTAATTGAGTATATTTAATTGTATACAACAAGAAACAACAATGTAACTACAAATAAAATATATTTTTCCCATAATTTTTTGTTTCACAAGCAACTGTTGTTGCTTGTGAAACATCATAATATCGTATATATAAACATCGTAATCGTCGAGTTTTTAGTACAAAATCATGCATGCTTACTTCTAATGTTATGTTATATGCTTTTCAATTAAGGAGGAAGAAATGAATGTTGTCCTTTTTGAAGCGGTTTGATTGCTTACGCTAAATTTTAATTCTTAGCTTAGTATGATGTCTTTGATACTTGTTTTTTTTTTACCAAGCGACAGGTGGTAAACGACACGCCTATCCATAATAGTTGCAGTTCTACTCAGAGCTTTAAATCGCAAGAGAGACACTGCCACTGTGCCCCTCACACTGAGACGTAAGTCGACAAGTCCCATGTGCCTGTAATTTAAAACCCGAACGCATTTTGCTCGGCGGCAGAAATAGGTCAGGTGACTTCTCACGAACGAACGACGAACTCTTTCTCAAGGAGGTCTACTGCTACTAAACGCGGAACATCGTGGCACTTGTTATATAGTGCCTCAGTTTCCCACGTTCTACACTATTGTGGCGCCTTACAAATATTACAAAATACAATGAAATGAGAAAACATGATTTCCAAAAATATCTGCAACACCGCAAAACAGATAAAATCTTATGGTCAAATTCATTGTAATCCTTCCTGGCGATTTAGAAATTTAAATGAAGGGACTGGACCGCAATTTTAATATTTCACGTTGGCAGTGTGTGCAAGTGAATTAATTATGTAAATTAGTTTGCGGCACATTGAAAATTAGCACGAATTACACGGTTAATGATGCGTCTGTTTTGAGTTTCGGTTTTGTGGTTAAAATAAATTTGGGAATTAGTACACTTTCAATTTTGAATTTTTATAAGAAGCTACGAAACTATATTATATACAGTAAAACTGTTTGAATCTATTTATCAATTAATTTACGGTCGCAGTAATCAATTACAATGGCCTTTCTCCGATTGGTACATTGATAAGTAATTTTTCATGCAATATTTTGACTTGTTATTGCCAGTTACAGAAACTAATTTTTATAAGTAGATAATAGGGGTTAAAGTATGAAATTGCCGATTTGTACTGAAAATCTAAATTGTTTATTTTATAAATTTTTAACAAATTTATTTAATCAAAATAGTTGCCATTATTATCTATACATTGCTGCCATCTAATGGGAAGGTTATTAATGCCTTTGCGATAGAACTCCGACGATCTAGACTGCACAAACTGTGTGAAAGCATTTTGTACTGCCTCCTGGGAAGAAAACTTCTTGTCACGTAGATAATTGTCCAAATCACGAAAAAAATGGTAGTCCGTTGGAGCAAGGTCTGGTGAATACGGAGGATGACGAATGGTTTCTAACTGCAGTTCCTGAAGGGTCAAAATGGTTTCTCGTGCTGTGTGAGGTCTCGCGTTGTCGTGGAGCAATAATGGTGAAGATCGATTCATGAGTCGGGGCTGTTTTACTGCTAGTTTTGTCAACATGGTTCGGAGTTCGGCACAATAGACATCTGCCGTTATTGCTTGACCAGATCGGAGAAAACTATAGTGAATAACACCATGCTGAGACCACCAAACAGTTACCATTACCTTTTTATTGGTAAGTTTTGCTTTAGGACACTGTTGTGGCATTTGACCTGGGGTCAGCCATTGCATTTTTCTTTTCCGGTTATCATAAAGAATCCACTTTTCATCACATGTTACAATTCGATCCAATATTCCTTCATTTCTGTACCGGTTCAACAAGGCAACACAAGTTTCAACACGCGTTTCTTTCTGCAGATCAGTCAAATCATGAGGCACCCATTTTTCGTATTTTTTTATTTTATTGATTTGACGCAAGTGAGTCAATATTGTGGGTAAGGTAACGTTAAACCATGCCGCTAATTCCTGGGTAGTTTGACTAGGATCGGCTTCCACTATCTCTCTTAATTCATCGTTATTCACCTGTGTGGGCGGTCTTCCTCGTGGCTCGTTCTTTAAGTCGAAATTTCCATCACGAAAGCGTTTAAACCAAAATCGCACGGTGCGTTCATTAGTAGACCCCTCTCCAAACGCAGCATTGATATTGCGGGCTGTTTCTGCCGCGTTAGTTCCGCGTCGGAACTCGTATTCAAAAATCACTCGAATTTTCGCAGTATCCATCTTTCTTGTCTAAATTGAATAACAAAAACAATTGAAAGTCGATATTCAAATGTTTCAAATTTAAAAAAAAAAATCACAGAAACCATTTGAAAAAAGTTTCATTCGAAAACCTCAAACCATGAAGATTCTATGAAAATTCAAAGAACCTATTGCAATAAAACGGCAATTTCATATTTTAACCCCTAATATTTCCGTACATTTATTTATGTAGACACCTATTAACAATGGTTTCGTGTATAATTTTTGATGAATAATTTTTTTGAAGAACGTTTTCTTTGTAAAATTAAAAATAAGGTACTTAATTAATAACTATTGTAACTATAGTGAAAAAATAGGGTGGTTTGCATCAATATTAGACAAAAATGGTTGAAGACTGTACTGTCTAGGCTCTACACCTCAGTTACAGTACCACCTCAGTCAACCGTGATCATGGGACCTGTAAAGGGTCCGAAACGTCGGTTTGTTTGAAAAAACAAATATACGCGATTTAAATCTGGAAAAATAGTTTCATTTCCTATGTGTAACAATCACGAAAACCTAAGATTTAATATGTAATTACGTATGGCACAATGTGTTAGCTTTAAATGTAATAGCAATCATTGCACCCACTGACATTTTTTTTAAGTTTATCATGTCACTTCAAGTTTGCCTGAGTGAGACTGCTAAGTGGAAATAAGAACCCAAAGTGTATCTGATTTTTCTCTTTTCTTTGTCTCTGTATTTTGTTTATTATAACATAAGAAATATTTGGGACATATTAAAGAGTAAAAGAGGACATTTGAAGTAAAACTGTCTCGACATTGTTGTAAATATAAAAACAACTATATTTGGTAAACCATTAAGGTTCACGCCGATACCAAGTTAGACGGCGCTTAGGTTGAGTTCACCTACCCTCAATCCTTTAACATTTATATTGCTATCGTTCTTACCCTTTTCTTCCGGGGGAAAACCTACATGGATACCACCACGTCACATGGAAGCGCAGTGGCAATGTGAGACTCTTACTCACAAAACAACCCCGGGTATTCCTACACCCCGCATAGGACGGGACTGTAGCCACGTGGTTTATGATCCACGGACTCGTCTGCGGTTGTCCGCCACCGCGGACCTACCTCTGGGGATCATCATTCCCCTTTCATCGTTAGTGGCTTGCCGGGAATACTTGGCACGCCAACCCGTGAACCCTTATATAATGGGTGACAAAAACCCCCGTTCGTTTGCCGCCCAGATCCTTCCTACCCTTTTTTTTTTTTTTTTTTATCCTTCCTACCCTGCTGTAACTGAACTGCCATTCATAGTTGGGATAGGCTGGCCGTGGACCAACCACTGATGCTCGTTTAGGTCTGTGGATTCATCGTCATATTTAAAGACTTTTTCTGCGTAGTCCTATTTCGCCTTGTGTACATGACCGCTTGTATTTACTGTATTATTGTACTTTACTTAAACACTCTTTGGTGATAAATGTACTGATCATAATCGTAACTAGTAATCTACTCTGACCACTAACGCGCCAACAACAGAACTGCCACGCGTTCCACCGCATTTTTGGAGATCCCTAATTGGGACGTTGACGAAGAGCGCTCCTATGGACAACATACAAAGTCCACCTCTAAAGTGTAGTATAGTTCACTTGTTCAGCACTCCTTTTACCTGTTGATCCGTCGCTCACCAGCCATTCCTTTCCATACGGCCCACTTCTTTTCTTAAAAGCGTCACAAGGAACAAAGCACCTATCAACCCGCTCGTGTGCGGTACGTACGGTCCTATAGCTTGACTGTGGTGCTGGTACATTACTTAAAACTGTAGCATAATCTTTTTCTAGAGCGCTCGACATTTTTGCTGAAACATAGCATAAAACATCCACTAGACGACAATTTTACTTTACATTATTTCATCATCATCATCATCATCATCATCATCATCATCATCATCATCATC